>NC_092159.1:32722648-33322648 GCF_045791955.1 Oncorhynchus clarkii lewisi | reverse complement strand
CTGAAAAACACTGTTAGGGTATTACGGAGCGGTATAACAGACCCTGAGAAACACTGTTAGGGTATTACGGAGCGGTGTAACCTACCCTGAGAAACACTGTTGGGGTATTACGGAGCGGTAAAACAGACCCTGAGAAACACTGTTAGGGTATTACGGAGCGGTAAACCTACCCTGAGAAACACTGTTAGGGTATAACGGAGCGGTATAACAGACCCTGAGAAACACTGTTAGGGTATTACGGAGCGGTATAACAGACCCTGAGAAACACTGTTAGGGTATTACGGAGCGGTAAACCTACCCTGAGAAACACTGTTCGGGTATTACGGAGCGGTATAACCTACCTTGAGAAACACTGTTTGGGTATTACGGAGCGGTAAACCTACCCTGAGAAACACTGTTAGGGTATTACGGAGCGGTAAACCTACTCAGAGATGATCACAACAACAACAACAAAGTAGATCTGTGGGGTTTTTAGCCAATGAGGATAACATGGAGTGGGCTAGCCACTCCTGTCATGGGAACCCCACAGAGACTACAGGGCAGATTTACCGGGCCACCGCAGGAGGATGGACAGCCTACTGTTCTGCTCTGTACTGTAGCCTTCTTTACAGTAATGTACTCTGCTATATCGTACTGTAAAATACAATACTGTAATATACGGTTACTGCACTGTTCTGTACTGTAGGAGGGCAAAGGGATCAGCTCACCAAGGTGCTGCCAAGCAGACCTGTGTTTGGATAGCTGTGTATAGGAAATGGGTAGAGGTCAGAGTGACAATGTAGGGGTAGTGGTCACCATAAAGGGAAAGGTCTGAGCCACTGTGGACACTTGAATGCAGTGGAGGCTGGTGGAAGGAAGGGCTCATTGGGCTGGAATGGGATAAATGGGCAGGTATCACACGCCAAACCTATAGAAACCACATGTTCCGTTCCATTTATTCCATTCCAGCCATTACAACGAGCTAATCCTCCTATAGCTCCTTCCACCAGCATCCACTGGTTGAATGGTTGCAATGCTGACACCACAGCATCAATATGGATCAGCAGATTAGTGTACTTGAAGTAGGGCAGCACTTAGGCAGCCAAAGCAGAGCATTGATTTTGATATTTGGTTATGTAAGCTAACAATCTGAATTGACCTCTCCTCTCTATGAGGTCTGATTGCCTGATATGGGATCTAATATGTTACATTTTGGTTGTTATATCACCATTGAAAGACCTCAATTGAACATGCAACAGCTCCAAAAGTCATACTGATATTTGTCTGGATAAAAGCTTTTGATAAGACTGCCTGACAATATTGTAATGCTAATAAATATTTTTTTACTAAAATCAATCACATAATCCATCATACTGACTTATTCTGGTCTGTTTACAGAGCAAGAGTTTGCCAAGAACATCATAAAGGCAGCAGAAACGGCTAAGTCCTGTGTGGCTCAGCAGGTATGGATGCTTTTGTTGTCTCTCGTGTGTATGGGGCTGTATAGGTTGTACATGTGATGATGTGTACAATATTGCATAGAAACGTATTAAATCCCTATCAGATTACTCTTCAGGCTTATTATTAGCTACCTTAGTGGAATACACTGAAAGTCGCTGTGCATAAAAGCATCTGCTAAATTACCAATAGAAAATGTTTTGCAGTGCCTTGACTTTTTGCACATTTTGTTGTGTTACAGCATGAATTTAGAATTGATTAAATGTCTCTGGCCTACACACAATATCCCATAATGTCAAAGTGGAATTATGTTTTTAGAAATAATTCATTTAAAATGAAAAGCTGAAATATTTGAGTCAAGCCTAAAAACGTTCAGGAGTAAAAATGTGCTTAACAAGTCATATAATAAGTTGCATGGATTCACTCTGTGTGCAATAATAGTGTTTAACATGATTTTTGAATGACTACCTCATCTCTGTACCCCACACAATTATCTGTAAGATCCCTCATTTGAGCAGTGAATTTCAACCAAGATTCAACCAGAAAGACCAGGGAGGTTTTCCAATGCCTCGCAAAGAAAGGCATCTATTGGTAGATGGGTAAAAAAAACAGACATTGAATATCCCTTTGAGCACGGTGAAGTCATTAATTACACTTTGGATGGTGTAGCAATACACCCAGTCACTACAAAGATACAGTTGCCGGAGAGGAAGGAAACCACTCCGGGATTTCACCACTAAAACAGTTACAGAGTGTAATGGCTGTTATAGGACAAAACTGAGGATGGATCAACAACATTGTAGTTACTCAACAATTCTAACCTAATTGAAAGAGTGAAAAAAAGGAAGCTTGTACAGAATACAAATATTACAAGACATGCATCCTGTATGCAACTAGGCACTAAAGTAATACTGCAAAAAATGTGGCAAAGCAATTCACTTTATGTACTGAATACAAAGTGTTATGTTTGGGGAAAATCCAATACAACACATTACTGAGTACCACTCTCCATATTTTCGAGCAAAATGGAAGCTGCATTATATTATGGGTATGCTTATAATCGTTAAGGACTGGGGAGTTATTCAGGATAAAAAAGAAACAGAATGGAGCTAAGCACAGGCAAAATCCTAGAGGAAAACCTGGTTCAGTCTGCTTTCCACCAGACACTGGAAGATGAATTTACCTTTCAGCAGGACAATAACTTAAAACACAAGGCCAAATTTACACTGGAGTTGCTTACCAAGACAGTAAATGTTCCTGATATCTAATATCTCTAATATATCTGAAATATATCTATAAATAACGTATTGAAATTATATCTATGACCTGGTTCTTACTGTGCTGTTGTTACAGGACATGATGCCTCTGCAGTACATCTACACCATGGCCCTGGAGCACGATGTGAAGACCAGCCAATCTACTAAACAGACATCAGAACTGCTGCAGCAACGCTGCTACCAGGTACGGCAGGCAGGCAGGCAGGTACGGCAGGCAGGCAGGTACGGCAGGCAGGCGGGTACGGCAGGCAGGCAGGCAGGTACGGCAGGCAGGTACGGCAGGCAGGCAGGCAGGCAGGTACGGCAGGCAGGTACGGCAGGCAGGCGGGTACGGCAGGCAGGCGGGTACGGCAGGCAGGCGGGTACGGCAGGCAGGCAGGTACGGCAGGCAGGCAGGCAGGTACGGCAGGCAGGTACGGCAGGCAGGCAGGTACGGCAGGCAGGCAGGTACGGCAGGCAGGCGGGTACGGCAGGCAGGCAGGCAGGCAGGTACGGCAGGCAGGCAGGCAGGTACGGCAGGCAGGCAGGTAGGTACGGCAGGCAGGCAGGCAGGCACTCTGACAGACAGGCAGGCAGACAGACAGGCAGGCACTCTGGCAGGCAGGCACTCTGGCAGGCAGGCAGGCGCAATGAGCAAGCCTATTCAATGTGTCAAACATTCCTGTATGCAGAAAGAAGAAAGAAGAAGAAAATGTGGAATAATATGTTAAGTGATTTAGTATGATGTGGTTAATCCTACATCTTAATTCTGAAGGCCCTGGCATCCAAGAAGAATGAGATTGATAAGTGGCGCAGGGAGTTCAAGGAGCAGTGGTCCAGAGAACAGAGGAAGATGGTAAGTGCTGTTTTTTTAGATGCTACTGTGTATGTGCACTCACGTGCCTGTGTGTTTTAACAGCTTATCCCATTGATCAGAACATTGCGTTAACTAACAACTTCTCTCATCGGTCAGAATGAGGCGGTGGCGGCTCTGAAAAAGGCTCGTCAGCAGTACCTGCAGCGCAGTGAGGACCTGGAGAAGACCAAGGCTGTGACGGCCAAGGCCGGGGACGAGCTCACAGCGGGACACAAGACCCTGGACAAGAGGAGGAAGTCACGTGACGACGCACAGTCAAAGGTGTGGTACAGCGGGTCCAACCGCCACATGGGGTTCACGGAAACATATCCCACTTTTTAGGTTTACATTTTTTTTATGGGAAAATTATAATTGTTATTTTTTGTCATCATGTGACTCACTGTGCCTATCTCCCTCTTTCTCTCTCTCCCTCTCTCATTCATCCCCTACAACCAGGTGATGGAGGCAGAGATGCAGTACAGACAGTGTGTGTGTGAGGCCCAGGACCACCAGGGCAAGCTGGAGAGCTTGAAGGAGAAAATCATAGTTCACACCCGCAAACTCATCTGCCAGGGGGACACTGTGCTCAAGGAGGTGGGTGTCCAAGCCTATTGGAGATCGAGATATTCCCTGTGCTGGATGCAACAAGTGGAGTGCATAATAGGGATAGTGATAGCATAAGAGTGGGCATAAGAGTAAATAGACTCAAGGCAAGCAGCCAGTAGCCGTTTCAATTAGTCTTTTAAGACTGCCAATCGCCCATACAACAACAACAAAAATATATTAAAATATGGCCCAGGTCTCCTTTTCTAAATAATATATTAATATATCTCATATAGCAGACCATTTTATCCAAAGCAACTTAGTCATGCGTGCATACATTTTACATACAGGTGGTAATTGGGATTTAACCGAATATGCTGCCGTTGCCATGCTCTACCAACTGAGCTACAGAGGTGTCTTGAGCTCAATGGGATTAATCATTTTCAAATAATCCCTCTTATCATGTACCTCTACCACCCCTAGGCCACAGTGAACATGTTCTACTTCCAGCGTCAGCAGACAGAGCCGGTTCCCCTGGGCTACCACAACCTGGAGTTGACCTGCAGGCCGTGTGAACCCGGGGAGCCCTACCTGCTCTACATCTTTAGGAAGAGAAGCCAAGAACAGGCCCTACAAACCTTCACCTTCCAGGAGTTTGTCCCTCAGAACAAAAGGTACGGACGGATGGATGATTTGCCCTGTTCTTTATAGGCTACGACTCTAATGGATGATACTGTTTGTCCCATTAGTGCCTATTGTCTTGTATTTAGAGTTGCTGTCAAGATTTTATTTGTAAATGTTAATTGTGTGTCTGCTTGCCTGCGTGTGTGTGTGCGTGCATGTGTGTGTGTCCGAATCTGTGTGTTGCTCCTCCAAGTGGCCGTCGTAAGACCAGCAACCCTAGCTCTCTACAGGACTCCTCCCTGCCTGAAGAAAGTCTGGTTAAACGTAAGGGCTACAGTGACAGTGAGAGCATCGGAGGCAGTCTGGAGTCTCTGTCCAGCCCAGGTAAGCCTGTGTGCTTAATTTGGCAGATTTCATTTAATCATGCTCAGAAGATTGACCAATCATCAAACATCGATGTCATATTTGGTAGTGGAGAGAAATAATGTATTCGCTACGAAGCTTACGGGAAACTCACCTTGTCCTGTTTGACTGGTCTCTCCTCCTTCTCTGTGTGTCTAGCCCATGGCAACAGGAGGCTTCCTAAAGCCCCCTCCACAGGGACAATGTCATCAGACGACCTGGATGAGAGGGACATAGGCACCGTCCTGGAAGGAGGTGAATGTCAGCGTCATCACCTAACTCCCACAACAGACACCAACTAATGGCTCTCTATAAGTAAATTCTCCTGCTGAATTCTGAATCTACTCCTAACCCAGTGTTTCCCAAACTCGGTCCTCGGCACCCCCAAGGGTGCATATTTTGTTTTTTTGCCCTAGAACTACACAGCTGATTCAGATAACCAACCAACTCATCATCAAGCTTTGATTATTTTAATCAGCTATGTAGTGCTAGGACATCAAAAGAACGTGCACACCTTGGGGTCCCCAGGACCGAGTTTGGGAAACGCTGCCCTAACCCCTACACCCTAGCCACTCCTGTAGATCTGAGAGGATTAGATAATCATTGTGGCAATTGCTTCTTGTCTACTGATTGGCTAGGTGGAAATGTTTCCATATTCTTCCACAATCCTCTCAGGTCTACAGGAGTTGCTAGGGAGTAGGGTTTGTTTGGAACTAGGGGTAAATTTGGTGGGTAGTGTTTCCCACCATGACTGAGTCCTGTCCTGTGGTTCCTCGTAGATTGTGTGGACTCCACTCCAGAAGGGAACGGTACGGCGGGAAAGGTACGGACTACGTCCCGAGCCGCACTGACACACCGACTCAGGAAGATGAAGAGCAAGATGGTGAAGTGCAAACAGTGTGACAATTACATCGTGGTCAACGGCATCGAGTGTGAGGAGGTGAGAAAGAGGAGGAATAGAAAGAGAGAGGAACAACTGACAGACATTTAAGTGGCAGCCTCTTTAATGACAAATGTATAACATTATTGCCTGATTCACAGTCACACCATAGAGCCTGACCGATGCCAAGCTGAACTGAGCTGTACGCTATCCTCCATAGTGGCGCCAGCACAGTATGGTTCAGGTTGAACCAGGTATACAGTGGGGCAAAAAAGTATTTAGTCAGCCACCAATTGTGCAAGTTCTCCCACTTAAAAAGATGATAGGCCTGTAATTTTCATCATAGGTACACTCCACGCAAGATCTCACCCCGTGGGGTCAAAATTATCACAAGAACGGTGGGCGAAAATTCCAGAACCACATAGGGGGACCTAGTGAATGACCTGCAGAGAGCTGGGACCAAAGTAACAAAGCCTACCATCAGTAACACACTACGCTGCCAGGGACTCAAATCCTGCAGTGCCAGACGTGTCCCCCTGCTTAAGCCAGTACATGTCCAGGCCCGTCTGAAGTTTGCTAGAGAGCATTTGGATGATCCAGAAGAAGATTGGGAGAATGTCCTCTGGTCAGATGAAACCAAAATATAACTTTTTGGTAAAAACTCAATTCGTCGTGTTTGGAGGACAAAGAATGCTGAGTTGCATCCAACATACCTTACTGTGAAGCATGGGGGTGGAATCATCATGCTTTGGGGCTGTTTTTCTGCAAAGGGACCAGGACGACAGATCTGGGGAAAGGAAAGAATGAATGGGGCCATGTATCGTGAGATTTTGAGTGAAAACCTTCCATCAGCAAGGGCATTGAAGATGAAACGTGGCTGGGTCTTTCAGCATGACAATGATCCCAAACACACTGCCCGGGCAACGAAGGAGTGGCTTCGTAAGAAGCATTTCAAGGTCCTGGAGGGGCCTAGCCAGTCTCCACATCTCAACCCCATAGAAAATCTTTGGAGGGAGTTGAAAGTCTGTGTTGCCCAGCAACAGCCCCAAAACATCACTGCTCTAGAGGAGATCTGCATGGAGGAATGGGCCAAAATACCAGCAACAGTGTATGAAAACCTTGTGAAGACTTACAGAAAACGTTTGACCTCTGTCATTGCCAACAAAGGGTATATAACAAAGTATTTAGATAAACTTTTGTTATTGACCAAATACTTATTTTCCACCATAATTTGCAAATAAATTCATTAAAAATCCTACAATGTTATTTTCTGGATTTATTTTCTTCTCATTTTGTCTGTCATAGTTGAAGTGTACCTATGATGAAAATTACAGGCCTCTCTCATCTTTTTAAGTGGGTAGAACTTGCACAATTGGTGGCTGACTAAATACTTTTTTGCCCCACTGTATAGGGTGTGATTTGAGCTCCACCCTGTGGTTTGCTAATCCATGTCCTCTGTCCCGCCTGCCGTCTCTGTAGTGTGGCATGGCGGTTCACAGGAAGTGTCTGGAGGTGTTACAGCATGAGTGTGAGAACAGGAAGGGTGTTCTATTTGGGGTGGGTTTCTCCCTGTTGCCCCGGGATCGGCCTGACGAGGTGCCCTTCGTGGTCCAGCGCTGCACGGCCGAGATAGAGAGCAGGGCCCTCACTCTACAGGTACTGTATTAACCTGGATGTAATATAATAGAATAAGTACTGAAGCAAACAGTAAAACTGTTTTGCAGAAGCGACAGTACAGTGCCCTTATCTCAATCCTTCTTATTTTCTATTTCCCTCCCTCCCCCCATCCATCCATCCCTCCCACCCAGGGGGTGTATCGTATCAGTGGGTCGAAGCCTCGCATCCAGAAGCTGTGTCAGGTCTTCGAGACCCAAAAGGACCAGGTCGACCTCTCTGACCTTTCACCTCATGACGTCACCTCAGTCCTCAAACACTTCTTCAAGGAGGTACTTCACTGTTTCCCAGACAACAAAGAACACTGATATTACAGACAATATACTGTAGAGCCAACGATACAGTTAATACAGACAATATACTGTAGAGCCAACAATATAGTTAATACAGACAATATACTGTAGAGCCAAAGGTACAGTTAATACAGACAATATACTGTAGAGCCAACGATACAGTTAATACAGACAATATACTGTAGAGCCAACAATATAGTTAATACAGACAATATACTGTTGAGCCAACAATATAGTTAATACAGACAGTATACTGTAGAGCCAATGATATAGTTAATACAGACAGTATACTGTAGAGCCAACAATACAGTTAATACAGACAATATACTGTAGAGCCAACAATATAGTTAATACAGACAGTATACTGTAGAGCCAATGATATAGTTAATACAGACAGTATACTGTAGAGCCAATGATACAGTTAATACAGACAGTATACTGTAGCGCCAATGATACAGTTAATACAGACAGTATACTGTAGAGCCAATGGTATAGTTAATACAGACAGTATACTGTAGAGCCAATGATACAGTTAATACAGAAAATATAGTTAATACAGACAGTATACTGTAGAGCCAATGATACAGTTAATACAGACAATATACTGTAGAGCCAATGATACAGTTAATACAGACAATATAGTTAATACAGACAGTATACTGTAGAGCCAATGATATAGTTAATACAGACAGTATACTGTAGAGCCAATGATACAGTTAATACAGACAATATAGTTAATACAGACAGTATACTGTAGAGCCAATGATATAGTTAATACAGACAATATACTGTAGAGCCAACGACACAGTTAATAAAGACAATTAAGTGTTGAATGGACATACACTGTTATTTAAACTCTCACACAAAGCTCCCCTTCATGATTATGCCAGCCTATAAGTAATATGGACATATATTATCTCAGGATTTCCCTTTTAGTGAACATCATGTGGTACAATTGTCAGTCGATGCATCAAAGCATTTATTATTATTATGTGTGAATAACAATCTATTGTCATTATTTATTAGAAATAAAACCATCTTCATCCTCAGCTTCCAGAGCCGCTGTTGACCTTTGACCTGTACAATGACTTCATCTGGGTGGGCAAGGAGATCCAGCGTCTCAGTGAGAGGGAGGCGACAGCAGAGACTCCTGGGATAGTGGAGGACCTCACATATAGCCTGAGAGACCTGCTGGGGAGACTGCCCCCATACCGCTACTACACGCTGCAGCATATGATGCGTCACCTCCACAGGTACTACGCTACTACACACTGCAGCATATGATGCGTCACCTTCACAGGTACTACGCTACTACACACTGCAGCATATGATGCGTCACCTCCACAGGTACTACGCTACTACACAGTGCAGCATATGATGCGTCACCTCCACAGGTACTACGCTACTACACACTGCAGCATATGATGCGTCACCTCCACAGGTACTACGCTACTACACAGTGCAGCATATGATGCGTCACCTCCACAGGTACTACGCTACTACACAGTGCAGCATATGATGCGTCACCTCCACAGGTACTACGCTACTACACACTGCAGCATATGATGCGTCACCTTCACAGGTACTACGCTACTACACAGTGCAGCATATAATGCGTCACCTCCACAGGTACTATGCTACTACACAGTGCAGCATATGATGCGTCACCTTCACAAGTACTATGCTACTACACAGTGCAGCATATGATGCGTCACCTTCACAGGTACTACGCTACTACACACTGCAGCATATGATGCGTCACCTTCACAGGTACTACGCTACTACACAGTGCAGCATATAATGCGTCACCTCCACAGGTACTATGCTACTACACAGTGCAGCATATGATGCGTCACCTTCACAGGTACTATGCTACTACACAGTGCAGCATATGATGCGTCACCTTCACAGGTACTACGCTACTACACAGTGCAGCATATGATGCGTCACCTTCACAGGTACTACGCTACTACACACTGCAGCATATGATGCGTCACCTCCACAGGTACTACGCTACTACACAGTGCAGCACCATGTTCTGACTCTCCACACCTTAGCACACATACACGCAGACATACACACAAGCACACACACACGCACACAGTACATTCATGCTACACACGCAGACTCTTATCATGATGTGCCACCTACACAGATACTACTGCACACTGCAGCACATGATGTGTCACCTACACAGATACTACTGCACACTGCAGCACATGATGTGTCACCTACACAGATACTACTACGCACTGCAGCACATGATGTGTCACCTACACAGATACTACTGCACACTGCAGCACATGATGCGTCACCTACACAGATACTACTGCACACTGCAGCACATGATGTGTCACCTACACAGATACTACTGCACACTGCAGCACATGATGTGTCACCTACACAGATACTACTGCACACTGCAGCACATGATGTGTCACCTACACAGATACTACTGCACACTGCAGCACATGATGCGTCACCTACACAGATACTACTGCACACTGCAGCACATGATGTGTCACCTACACAGATACTACTGCACACTGCAGCACATGATGCGTCACCTACACACTGCAGCAGATGTCACCTACACAGATACTACTACACACTGCAGCACATGTGTCACCTACACAGATACTACTGCACACTGCAGCACATGATGCGTCACCTACACAATTAGCAAACCTGGTTGTTGTGGAGATGGCTCAGTGAACCATGCTCATAGACTTGTGTTAGCTCCCCAAAGTTATTGCTCTGCTTCAGCTCACTGGGAAAACAGATTATTGTTGCGTGCAGCAGAACGGTCGGTCACATGGTCATAAGAGGGGTGCTGAGCCCTCCTCCAGATGGTATTTTTTGGACCATACTCTATCCTCTCACATTCTCTCTCTCTCGCTCTCTCCACAGAGTATCAGAGAACTACGAGGAGAACAAGATGTCTCCCAGTAACCTGGGCATCGTGTTTGGTCCGACCTTGCTGCGCCCGCTGGTGTCTGTAGACGTGTCCATGGTGGCCCTACTGGAGACCACCTACCAGTCCCTACTGGTGGAGTTCCTCATCACACACCACCAACACATATTCAACGCTCCACCTCCTGCCCCCACCACCCCCCTCCCTGACACCCCTCCCCGGGCGACGTGTTCAGGCGGGGCCCAGAAGACTGTAGCAGGGGCTGACCCTGGCTCTCAGGACCCCCCCGCTGGAGGAGCCTTGTCCAGAGAACGCCCCCGCTCTCTAGAGGTAAGGGACACACTGAGGGTGGATACCATTGTGTCAGACAAGCTCAATCAGGTGCAGCTTAAGTATTTTTAATTCAAACATAACATTTGAACCCAGGTCTGGTTAACAGATGGGTTAACCCTGGGCTGATAGACAAATATATACTTTTAAAATACTTTTCATAGACCCCCTATACTGAAGTCCATTTAAATACAGATTTTCTCCAATGTTTTTCAAGGTTTTGAATAGGAGGGCAATGTTAACCTCAATCAAACACTTAATTTTGAATCTGAGGCCTCTTGATCACATGTCTGGCAGCTGTAGGTTTGTCAGCCAGTGATTGGTCCTCTAAGTCGAAGTAACATTGGGACGGCTCCTGATGCCCTACAGTCAGACCAGGTTTAAGATACTATTAGAAATTATTTCAAATACTTTCGCCAGGCTTTATTGACCTTGCCTGCCGCAATAGTACCAATATAATAGTCACAGCCCATCTGCCCACCCAGCCCATCTGACACTCCAGGAAGGAGTGCTCAAAGTATTTGACAGATTTCAAATAGTATTTGAACCAAAGTCTGCCTCTCAGCCAGGGTTCATGGAGTTCAGCCTCAGCCTGCTGCCTTGAGCTGCTTTCCTTTCTTTTGCTTCTGTTACCTGTCGTTGTCTCAAAGAGGTAATCTGGGATTCAAACAACAAGAAAGCGGTCACTCCAGTCACTTTTTTTGGTAAACAGCTGAGGGATGGGGCTGAAGAAATGTAACTAATAAGGCATGGCTATATAATTTATTCAAAGTCCCAAAACAGATGTACCAATCCCAGATTGCCCCTTTAATGCTCCTGGCTCGCCATGCTGTGACTCTGCTGATGCCAATCCGGAAGGGATTCCATGCTTTTTTTGTGAAGCTTAACACAGTGCAACGTGTGTGTGTGTGTGTGTGTGTGTGTGTGTGTGTGTGTGTGTGTGTGTGTGTGTGTGTGTGTGTGTGTGTGTGTGTGTGTGTGTGTGTGTGTGTGTGTGTGTGTGTGTGTGTGTGTGTGTGTGTGTGTGTGTGTGTGTGTGTGTGTGTGTGAGAGAGAGTGTGAGAGAGAGAGAGTGAGACACCAGATCTATCCTGGCTGGATTTCAATACTGGTCAATGGCTTCCTCTGTGAAATATAATTTATTGTCAAATTCTTCCTCCTCTATTGTACAATTACTTTGTTTCCTTTCTCCTCTCCTTCATTACCACTGATAGGCCAAAGGACTGGATACTGTGGAAACTGTAGGTTTCATGGGTAGGAAAGAACATGAGAAGAGGAAGCAAGTTAAAGCTATTGAGACACAGCCCTAGCATTGGTGTTCTTGGCCACTAAATACACAACACTGACCACTGGTAAATACTGGGAGGTGTGGGGGTGGAAGAGAAGGTTAGTGCCCTGCCCTCTACATGATAATTTAGAGTTGTTTAGGGACACAAGGAATTTATCAAATGTTTTGCCTGAAAAATAGAACTAGGAGAACCAGTGACCAGGCAACTTGATTTTATTCAATAAGAATAAAAATCCCTGTTTAATGAATAGGCTACTCAACATCCACAATTTACCTGCCAATATCTCTTTAATCCACTGGGGTTCACTTTCTAGACCTAGAGCTATAGCATGTATCTCGCTACAGCATTCCATTCCCAACACTTCCTACCCTAAATATCTGGTATCTATTCCTCAAAACTTAGAGTTTGTGTCATTTCAACAGACTCGCACAATCAAGAGAGACTTGAGTGAGGGTTATATATCTGACAAGTCGTCGTCCAATGAGGCAGTGGACCAGCTCAGCCCTGAAGCCAATGAGAGAGCAGGTAGGTAGGATGTACTTTAGTATCAGAGGAATGATTGGATTAATGGGCATTGTTGGTAAACAAGTGGGCTAGAGGACTTTGCTGTTCTTACCTGATCTGTCATTTCTTTACATAACCTTTCTCTGCTACCATCAGATATTTTGTCTGCTCGCTGCTCACTGTTTTTGTCATGTTATAGTGCTCTCTGCTGGCTTGACTGTAGGCATTTTCTGCTTTCTTTTGCCAAAATTCAACAGCCTCTCAAAAGCAAGGCTATACTCACACGTTATGATAGAAAGAGACAGAGTATTTACTTCGCCAAGCTAAAAGTGAAATACAGTGGTTAATCTGTGTTTCTCTGGTTTGCCTTATTGTCGCCTCTCCTCCCCTCTCTCCTCCCCTTTGCTTCCCCAGTCGTGGCTGTGAGGGGGGCATCAGCAGAGGCTGCTGCTCTGGGTGATCTGGTGTGGAGTCCAGAACCAGGGGACTCTCCCTCTGTGGGGACCCAGCCACAGAGCCACTTCAGTAGGCCGCCTGTCAAATACCAGCGCCAGCCCACCCCGGGTCTCCGCCGCTCCGCGGGTACCACCAGGGCTGGGCTGCTCGGGGAAGAGGAGGATGAAGAAGAGGAGGATGAAGAGGAGGAGAGGAGGAGAAACCAGTCGAGGAGCGAAGACAGCAGTCGTAGCCCCTCACCTGACCCTGGTAGCCAGAGAAGGAGAAGCCTTCGATTGGAGCTCCACCCCGAGACCACTGCCTACCACCTGCTCAGCCAGGCTGGAGGCCACGCACCAGAGAACCAGACAGAAAGAGAGAAGACACGCCCATATGAGGTTCCACAGGGCAGACTGCGGGCGGCGACAGTGGTAGTAGAACCCTCAATTGCAATTGCAACACCAACCCTCAACTGCAACAGCAGTAGCGACACCGAGCACCGGTGCTCAGGAGGCGTGGCTTAGGAGTCGGTTAGCCACATTGTCTCAGCTGAACGTGAACCAGTCCAATAACAGTCAGGGGTGGTTGGGTGAGAGGCGGAGACAGGGCGGAGAGGAGGGTCTGAGTGGCCCGGGCCAGAGGATCCTGTCAGGACTGAAGCTCAGACGCAGCCCCTCAGGACTGCAGCAAAACTGTGTCTGTGGAAGGATGAAACTTTAAACCATAGAATTGGAACCACATTCGAGAATGGACATTCCTCATTCAAATCAACGTTTCGTGACTGGCAGGATTCTATTTCTATGGTTAAACCCCTAGAAGGGATGAATTGTACTGTGTAACTTCAAATGTTTTTTTTACAAATACAGTGAAAATGTACATCCGCTCATGATTACTCCAGAATACTCATAAATACAGAACATACATGATTACTCCAGAATACTCATAAATACAGAACAGTACCAGTCAAAAGTTTGGACACACCTACTCATTCAAGGGTTTTTCTTTATTTTTTTCTATTTTCTACATTGTAGAATAATAGTGAAGACATCAAAACTATGAAATAACACACATGGAATCATGTAGTAACCCAAAAAAGTGTTGAACAAAATATATTTTATATTTTTCAAAGTAGTCACCCTTTGCCTTGATGACAGCTTTGCACACGCTTGGCATTCTCTCAACCAGCTTCATGAGGTACTCACCTGGAATGCATTTCAATTAACAGGTGTGCCTTGTTAAAAGTTAATTTGTGGAATTTCTTTCCTTCTTATTGCGTTTGAGCCAATCGTGTTGTGACAAGGTAGTGGTGGTATGCAGAAGATAGGCCTATTTGGTAAAAGACAAAGTCCATATTATGGCAAAAACACCTCAAATAAGCAAAAATAAACAACAGTCCATCATTACTTTAAGACAGGAAGGTCAGTCAACCCGGAAATTTTCAATAATTTGTTATGTTCCTTCAAGTGCAGTCACATAAACAATGTGGACCGACACAGGAAAGGAAGACCCAGAGTTACCTCTGCTGCAGAGGATAAGTTCATTAGAGTTAACTGCACCTCTGTTTGCAGCCCAAATAAATGTTTCACAGAGTTCAAGTAACAGACACATCCCAACATCAACTGTTCAGAAGAGACTGCGTGAATCAGGCCTTCGTGGTCGAATTGCTGCAAAGAAACCACTACTAAAGGACACCAATAATAAGAAGAGACTCGCTTGGGCCAAGAAACACGAGTAATGGACATTAGACAGGTGGAAATCTGTCCTTTAGTCTGATGAGTCCAAATTTTAGATTTTTTTGTTCCAACCGCCGTGTCTTTGTAAGAAGCAGAGTAGGTGAACAGATGTTCTCTGCATGTGTGGTTCCCACCATGAAGCATGGAGGAGGAGGTGTGATGGTGCTTTGCTGGTGACACTGTCAGTGATTTATTTAAAAATCAAGGCACACTTTTCTTTTACCCCATTTTCTCCCTAATTTTGTGGTATCCAATTGGTAGTCTTGTTTTGGTAGTCTTGTTTCATCGCTGCAACTCCCGTACGGACTCGGGAGAGACGACGATAGAGAGCCGTGCATCCTCCGAAACACAACTCAACCAAGCCACACTGCTTCTTGACACAATGCCCACTTAACCCGGAAGCTAGCCGCACCAATACAGTGCCTTGCGAAAGTATTCGGCCCCCTTGAACTTTGCGACCTTTTGCCACATTTCAGGCTTCAAACATAAAGATATAAAACTGTATTTTTTTGTGAAGAATCAACAACAAGTGGGACACAATCATGAAGTGGAACGAAATTTATTGGATATTTCAAACTTTTTTAACAAATCAAAAACTGAAAAATTGGGCGTGCAAAATTATTCAGCCCCTTTACTTTCAGTGCAGCAAACTCTCTCCAGAAGTTCAGTGAGGATCTCTGAATGATCCAATGTTGACCTAAATGACTAATGATGATAAATACAATCCACCTGTGTGTAATCAAGTCTCCGTATAAATGCACCTGCACTGTGATAGTCTCAGAGGTCCGTCAAAAGCGCAGAGAGCATCATGAAGAACAAGGAACACACCAGGCAGGTCCGAGATACTGTTGTGAAGAAGTTTAAAGCCGGATTTGGATACAAAATATTTCCCAAGCTTTAAACATCCCAAGGAGCACTGTGCAAGCGATAATATTGAAATGGAAGGAGTATCAGACCACTGCAAATCTGCCAAGACCTGGCCGTCCCTCTAAACTTTCAGCTCATACAAGGAGAAGACTGATCAGAGATGCAGCCAAGAGACCCATGATCACTCTGGATGAACTGCAGAGATCTACAGCTGAGGTGGGAGACTCTGTCCATAGGACAACAATCAGTCGTATATTGCACAAATCTGGCCTTTATGGAAGAGTGGCAAGAAGAAAGCCATTTCTTAAAGATATCCATAAAAAGTGTTGTTTAAAGTTTGCCACAAGCCACCTGGGAGACACACCAAACATGTGGAAGAAGGTGCTCTGGTCAGATGAAACCAAAATGGAACTTTTTGGCAACAATGCAAAACATTATGTTTGGCGTAAAAGCAACACAGCTGAACACACCATCCCCACTGTCAAACATGGTGGTGGCAGCATCATGGTTTGGGCCTGCTTTTCTTCAGCAGGGACAGGGAAGATGGTTAAAATTGATGGGAAGATGGATGGAGCCAAATACAGGACCATTCTGGAAGAAAACCTGATGGAGTCTGCAAAAGACCTGAGACTGGGACGGAGATTTGTCTTCCAACAAGACAATGATCCAAAACATAAAGCAAAATCTACAATGGAATGGTTCAAAAATAAACATATCCAGGTGTTAGAATGGCCAAGTCAAAGTCCAGACCTGAATCCAATCGAGAATCTGTGGAAAGAACTGAAAACTGCTGTTCACAAATGCTCTCCATCCAACCTCACTGAGCTCGAGCTGTTTTGCAAGGAGTAATGGGAAAACATTTCAGTCTCTCGATGTGCAAAACTGATAGAGACATACCCCAAGCGACTTACTGCTGTAATCGCAGCAAAAGGTGGCGCTACAAAGTATTAACTTAAGGGGGCTGAATAATTTTGCACGCCCAATTTTTCAGTTTTTGATTTGTTAAAAAAGTTTGAAATATCCAATAAATGTCGTTCCACTTCATGATTGTGTCCCACTTGTTGTTGATTCTTCACAAAAAATACAGTTTTATATCTTTATGTTTGAAGCCTGAAAGGTGGCAAAAGGTCGCAAAGTTCAAGGGCCGAATACTTTCGCAAGGCACTGTATGTCGGAGGAAACACTGTGCACCTGGCGACCATGTCAGCGTGCCCGCAACAGGAGTCGCTACTGCACGATGGGACAAGGACATCACAGCCGGCCAAACCCTCCCCTAAGCCGGACGACGCTGGCCCAATTGTGCGCCGCCCCATGGGTCTCCCGGTTCGCGGAATTCAAGGCACACTTTAAAAAAAAAAACACACATAAGCAGCATGGCTACCACAGCATTCTGCAGCGATACGCCATCCCATCTGGTTTGCGCTTACTGGTACTATCAATTTTTGGGGGGGTTTGGTTAAGTTGGACCATAGAATGAAGGAAAAGCAGACAACAAGTGCTCAGCATATGTGGGAACTCCTTCGACTGTTGGAAAAGCATTCCTCATGAAGCTGGTTGAGAGAATACCAAGAGTGTGCAAAGCTGTCATCAAGGCAAAGGGTGGCTACTTTGAAGATTCTCAGATATAAAATATATTTAGATTTGTTTAACACTTTTTTGGTTACTACATGATTCCATATGTGTCATTTCATAGTTTTGATGACTTCACTATTATTCTACAAAATGAAGAAAAACCCTTGAATGAGTAGGTGTGTCCACACTTTTGACTGGTACTGTAACTCATCACAGTGATGCACATTAATGAAAAGCTCATCAAAGGGCCTACTCGCACACTGTCCATACGCACTGTCTATATACAGGGCCAAATCTTGACTTTACATAATTAAGACCTATACTGTATGTATAATTTGCATCAAAACATGTACTGTAATGATAATCAACAGAAGGACTTCCGTGAAAATTCCAGTCGTGCACACTGTCTTCAACAGAAACCAAACTGAACCAAGCGGGGCGGGACCTACCTGAATATATCCAATAGAAACTCTGGTAGCACTTCATAATAACTCCACGTAATAAAGAATTTGTAATGGATTAGTAAATAGATTATTCATAATTTATTCATAATTACTCCATTCATAAGAGGTTTAATATAGGTCATTTAAACCATTTAATAATCATTAGTTACGTCTTTTTGCATGGCCTCGTCTAAAGTGTGTGCTATTTACACTTTATAGGTACTTTAGAAATGTTTTGAGTGACCCGTGCAACTTTTCACAAGAAGATGGACATGCCATTGGTAGACAGTCCAGCTGTACCTGATGCTCCTTAAGGTCTGAAAATAGCCTAGAATATACAGTATCAATGGTAAAAGAACAAGGACACAACACAGGATGTTTAAAGGTGCAATGCAGACGTTTTTATCTCAATATCAAATCATTTCTGGGTAACCTTAAAATGGTCAAAAAGAAACAAAAAATTGCTTCTTAGCAAAGGGAAATTTCTCAATAAAGAATTTTGCTAGGACTGTCTAGGAGTGGTCTGGGTGGGAGGGGAAACCTAAAAAACTACAGTAGCTGTTATTGACAGAGAGGTTTAGAACTCTTTCTTAATGGTCTATAAACTCATTACTGCCAGGCAGGCCAAAACTTCGTCCCACCAAAACAGGCAAAAAAAAATTAAGTAGAATGGCATTATCATAATTTTCACATTATTATTTCAACCTCATATTGTGGAAATATATATGAAACACAGGAAAATCTAGTGTTTGACTGCGCTGGGCCAGTTGCACTTAGCCATCCCGGATCCGGGATCGTGAATACAGCCTCAAGCTCATTACCATAACGCAACGTTAACTATTCATGAAAATCGCAAATGAAATGAAATAAATATGCTAGCTCTCAAGCTTAGCCTTTTGTTAACAACACTGTCATCTCAGATTTTCAAAATATGCTTCTCAACCATAGGAAAACAATCATTTGTGTAACAGTAGCTAGCTAGCGTAGCATTTAGCGTTAGCATTAGCGTTAGCATTCAGCAGGCAACATTTTTCACAAAAACCAGAAAAGCATTCAAATAAAATAATTTACCTTTGAAGAACTTCAGATGTTTTCAATGAGGAGACTCTGATAGATAGCAAATGTTCAGTTTTTCCTGAAAGATTATTTGTTTAGGAGAAATCGCTCCGTTTGGTGCGTCACGTTTGGCTACCAAAAAAAAACGAAATTGCAGTCATCAAAACGCCAAACTTTTTTCCAAATGAACTCCATAATATCGACTGAAACATGGCAAACGTTGTTTAGAACCAATCCTCAAGGTGTTTTTCACATATCTCTTCGATGATATATCGTTCGTGGAAGTGTGCTTTCTGTCCTGAATCCCAGGAGAAAATGCCCACAACTGAAGATTACGCACCAATTTAGACAAAGGACACCGGGCGGACCCCTGGAAAATGTAGTCTCTTATGGCCAATCTTCCAATGATATGCCTACAAATACGTCACAATGCTGCAGACATCTTGAAGAAACGACAGAAAGCGCAGGTTCGTTCCTGGTGCATTCACAGCCATATAAGGAGACATTGGAAAACAGAGCTTCAGAAATTCTGCTCATTTCCTGTTTGAAGTTTCATCTTGGTTTCGCCTGTAGCATGAGTTCTGTGGCACTCACAGATATAATCTTTGCAGTTTTGGAAACGTTAGACTGTTTTCTTTCCAAAGCTGTCAATTATATGCATAGTCGAGCATCTTTTCGTGACAAAATATTGCGCTTAAAACGGGCACGTTTTTTTATCCAATAATGAAATAGCGCCTCCATAGATTTTAAGGAAATATATCAATATATTCACAAAAACTGTTGTAAAACAACTGTTGCAAGAACATGAGGAAGAGTTGTAATGTAGAGGTCTGCACCAGACTGATTTATTCATCCCGCTCCTGCCTGCACCCGCTCCCACCCTCAACCGCAGCTTTCCACTGCTGGCTTTCTCTCTGACTCCCACCCGCTACTGCAAGAACTGATCCCGAACCCAACTGCAGTCCCGCAATGTTCTTTTAGGCTCATGTGAAGCAGCTCACGCCACCCTGTCTCCCACGGGAATGCAGCCCTCTATTGTAATGTGAATGTTTTGCTAATGTTGTCAACCTTGGTTGTTCTCTCTATTCCTCCATTACTACCGATAGGCCTATGTGATTGAGGTAGATATGTTCCATGTATGATTTGCAGATATAAATGCTACATCTATAACTTTAAAATGCTTCCAGTGCTTCAGTCCTTTAACCACAGACTATTTTCACACGGCTTCGTTTGGCGGCACTTTTACTGGGCCTTTAAAGGTAGTAACTCTTTAAACATAATGGGATAATTCAGCGAAGTTATGAATTCAGATATTTGTTTCCCTACCTCGCACAGTCACTAAGACGTGACTGCAATCCACACTTTGGTTTTGGTAGAAATATCACTGCCAAGAAATGCTAACGTTCGCATTTTCAGACAATTTAAAAAAAAAATTACTCAGCATAGAGTGAGTCTGAAGTCACACATCACACTATTACAACAGTGTGACTGTTTTGGAATAAAATGTTCAAGATATTTAAACATTGTCTGTATTGTGTGCTTATTGTTTAACCGTTGGTATGTTCTAGGGGACTTTTTGAAACCTTCAGTCCTAGGAGGTACTTCTAGAATGTCTACCGATGAATGACATGTCCATCTTTTTGTGAGAAATTACACTGGTCACTCAAAGCATTTATAAAGTATAAATAGCCCACACTTTAGATCAGGCCTTGCAAAAATACTTAACTAATGATTAGAAAATGGTTTATACAGACCTAAAAAAAAAACAGCCTCTCACTGTCAACTGCGTTTATTTTCAGCACACTTAACATGTGTAAATATTTGTATGAACGTAACAAGATTCAACATAAACTGAACAAGTTCCACAGACATGTGACTAACAGAAATTGAATAATGTGTCCCTGAACAAAGGGGGGGTCAAAATCAAAAGCAACAGTCAGTATATGGTGTGGCCACCAGCTGCATTAAGTACTGCAGTGAATCTCCTCATGGACTGCACCAGATTTGACCGTTCTTGCTTTGAGATGTTACCCCACTCTTCTACCAAGGCACCTGCAAGTTCCCGGACATTTCTGGGGGGAATGGCCTTAGCTCTCACCCTCCGATCAAACAGGTCCCAGACGTGCTCAATGGGATTGAGATCCGGGCTCTTCGCTGGCCATGGCAGAACAATTACATTCCTG
Organism: Oncorhynchus clarkii lewisi; assembly: GCF_045791955.1. NCBI lineage: Eukaryota > Metazoa > Chordata > Actinopteri > Salmoniformes > Salmonidae > Oncorhynchus > Oncorhynchus clarkii. The sequence continues at coordinate 33,301,357 of NC_092159.1, read as the reverse complement.
TCTTGCAGGAAATCACTCACAGAAGGAGCAGTATGGCTGGTGGCATTGTCATGCTGGAGGGTCATGTCAGGATGAGCCTGCAGGAAGGATACTACATGAGGGAGGACGATGTCTCGTTGAGATTGCCTGCAATGACAACAAGCTCAGTCCGATGATGCTGTGACACACCGCCCCAGACCATGACGGACCCTCCACCTCCAACTCGATCCCACTCCAGAGTACAGGCTTCGGTGTAACGCTCATTCCTTCAACGATAAATGTGAATGCGACCATCACCCCTGGTGAGACAAAACCGCGACTCGTCAGTGAAGAGCACTTATTGCCAGTCCTGTCTGGTCCAGCGACGATGGGTTTGTGCCCATAGGCGACGTTGTTGCCGGTGATGTCTGGTGAGGACCTGCCTTACAACAGGCCTACAAGCCCTCAGTCCAGCCTCTCTCAGCCTATTGCGGACAGTCTGAGCACTGATGGAGAGATTGTGCGTCCCTGGTGTAACTTGGGCAGTTGTTGTTGTCATCCTGTACCTGTCCCGCAGGTGTGATGTTCGGATGTACCGAATGTACTGTGCAGGTGTTGTTACACGTGGTCTGCCACTGCGAGGACGATCAGCTGTCCGTCTTGTCTCCCTGTAGTGCTGTCTTTTTTCTTTTGGTGCTTTTCAGAGTCCGTAGAAAGGCCTTTTTAGTGTCCTAAGTTTTCATAACTGTGACCTTAATTGCCTACCGTCTGTAAACTGTTAGTGTCTTAACAACCGTTCCACAGGTACATGTTCATTAATTGTTTATGGTTCATTGAACAAGCATGGGAAACAGTTGTTTAAACCCTTTACAATGAAGATCTGTGAAGTTATTTGGATTTTTATGAATTATCTTTGAAAGACAGGGTCCTAAAAAAGGGTTGCGTTTCTTTTTCTGCTGAGTTTATATTAAACATTTTATGAATGAGTAATGATGAATAAACTATTTACTGGTACATTATAAATGCTTTATTACATGGAGTTATTATAAAGTGATACCGAAACTTGTTTTCATTGTGAAACGATTTGCTATGGTGTGCACTAATGAATACACACTGTATCTCTAACAAGCCAAGATTGGGCTGGCAACCAACATCCAGCTTTGGTGAAGAAGTGACTCCAGAACCTAAATATAGCAGGAGAATCACTGTAAAAACCCCTTTAAAGAGAAGTCCATGTGCCTCCGCCCCAAATGGCGCTCTATCCCCAATAGTACATTACTGTTGACCAGTGCCCTATGTAAGGATTCGGAATAGGGTTCCATTTGGGACACAGATACATCCTTATAATGAGGAAGCACTCTCTCTTTCTGGAGTCCAACCCTGGCATAGTTACAGACTGCAGACAGACTACTCTCTCAAGGTTGTTTTTTTTTGGGGGGGGGGGTTGTTGACAGTCTCTCTCTCTCCAGTTAAACTTGGACCAGACAAATATGTGATTTGTTTTGTAAAGTTAATCTGGACTGCTCTGAAATATTTGTAACTCGGGACTGCTAAGGAAAATATTTTGAGAGTTTGAGAGTTGTGGGAAGAAGTATGCTCTATGCAGCATAGCACACACAAATATATAGGCTTAGATAGTCTGTCCTCTTACGGTCATAGGGCTGGTCAATAAATCTCTGTCTATACCCTCATCCTCTTTATGAATTCTGAAAAAAGTTGATCCCCCTCCTGCTCTGACACGTGTTTCGTGCACTGTTTGTTATTCCCTTAAAAACGTGAATGCCAGGCTTCTACTGTAAACAAACGGTTGATACATGTGGGATTGTTCTGTGTTTTGTAGGCAGCTCATTGGAATGCTGTAAGATTTCTATTAATAAACCAATATAAAGATGCACTTTTACATTGAGCTTCCCTTTTATAATATATTCCATATTAACTTCTAACTACAACTTTTCCAACATTTGGATCCATTTTATATGAATTCCAGTCAGATGAATTCCTGTATGGACTTCGTACAAAAGCATTCCATAGAATTCCTGCTGTGATTCACTTTATCATCATGTAAGAAGAGTAGGATGCCACACGGTGGCAGTAGAATTCACTGCATGAAAAGTTAGATTTATATTTTTTTTTAATTTTTTTAAATTTTATTTTACAAAAGGGGCCAAACGTTAAATCAACCACTTATTGTTTCTAGCAAGTAGGAAAACATTTGTTTCTAATTGTTTAGTTAGGTGTATGTTTTGTCTCATCAAACCCTTTCTCTTTACACATGTAGGTTGGTCATACCACGTATAGGGCCTAGTCCAGCGTTTCCCAAACTCGGTCCTCGCGACCCCAAGGGCACGTTTAATTTTTTTCCTTAACACTACACAGCTGATTCAAATTATCAAAGCTTGAAGATTAGCTGATTATTTGAATTAGCTGTGTAGTGCTAGGGGCAAAAACCAAAACGTGTGCCACTTTTGATTGAACCTTTATAGCCCTAACAATCAAAATATTTCAGTCATCTCAACAGTTGAGAATATGGGTATAGCCAAGCGCAGGATACGTTGTGAAATAACAAAATATCATAAAAGTAATTCGCTGTAATAGTTCCTATAATGCAGCAGCACTATTTCAAAAGAGTATGTATGAACTACGCATTTTTTCTACAGTGAATTTTATTGAAAGTAATTTTATTGTCATTGCTAATGCATGATGGTTTTGTTAAAACAATGCAATTATCCAAAAAAGAACAGCATTGATCACCCGATGGTGATTCCATATTATCCATTTTACCATTACAGCACGTTATCACTACGTCAATACACCCCCCCACCTTAAGAACCGTCGCCGTTTCTCCTGCTCCTCCTCCTCTCAGTCGTTTTATGCCCACCGAACTCCGGGCGCAGAGTCCGCTTTAGAGCGACGGAGAGAAAAGAGAGCACAATAGAATAGTTTGCCTTAACATAACATGCTATTTTGCTGCTATTCGCCTTCTGGAGTTTGAAATAGGACTATACGACGCGTGCACATTCACGGAACGAATAGTCTTATGATATTTTAATGCTACCGATAGAGGTTTCGGAAGGAGTGTGTTTCACCTCAAGGTATGTGCGTCTGCCGCCAACATCCAGAACGCGTCGACAGGTTGTCGGTGCATTGCCAACCTCAAATCGCAGATATGTTGCAAATATGTGTTTGGCATTTTTCAGCACATTTAACCAGGCCACCCCCTTTTCTTCCTTGGAAATAGGAGTGATCCTACATCGGTTTCTCGATGTTATTATTTCAGAGGCTGATGGGAATCCCTACACAGGTTTGACTTTTATCCAAGTGTAGGCTATGTGTTGCATATTGCCTGTAACCTAATCTGCAATTTGACTAGCCTACTTCATTTCATATGTGTAGGCCTATCAACTTTAACATAGCATACTTTTAAATACCCAAATAGTTTGTAATATTTGACTTTAATATTTTGTTGAATAATAAGGTTGTCGAGATACATGTTCTGTCTTATTATAGGCTTGAGGTCCATAATAGTAAACCTTTAGTCCTTATCGATATTTTGAAATTATTATAGCCTATCTCCGGGGTTTTCAGAGCTCTCATCAGGAACCCCGAGACCCCAGCCCGTTCCAAAATGTAAACTATACAAAGTTTTGGAACGGGCTGGTGTCTCGGGGTTCCGGATGAGAGTTCTGAGCTAGCACACCTGATTCACCTGACCTTGTGGAACGTTGATGGGTATGAAAAGTACTGGCCTATCTCATTTCTACCTGTATGATATTGATGATGATGGAGTCTCGCTCTTCATCGAGTTTGATACAGAGTATATCAATTGATAATAGCCACAACCTCGGTTGTAAGCCAATAGTCATAGACTGTTTTCTCTGCTACCGCACGGCAAGCGGTACCGGAGCGCCAAGTCTAGGACCAAAAGGCTCCTTTAACAGCTTCTACACCCCAAGCCATGAGACTGCTGAACAATAATCAAATGGCCACCGGACTATTACATTGACTCCCCCCCCCCCCCCCCCCCCCCCCATTTGTTTTGTACACTGCTGCTACTCGCTGTGTATTATCTATGCATAGTCACTTCACCCCTACCTACATGTAAAAATTAACTCAACTAACCTGCACTGTTGGTTAAGGGCTTGTAAGTAAGCATTTCACGGTAAGGTCTACACTTGGAATTCGGCGCATGTGTCAAATAAAGTTAGATTTTATTTGATCTGAAAAGTCAATGTATGCATGTCTTTCCAATGAGTTGTAGAAATGTGGGGTGGTATTAGCCCATAAAGAAATAGACTATTTATCCAGTAGTAGCCTACACGTTTATAAACAGTAGCCTACACGTTTATATCAACATGTTGTGGATAATATAGGCTACAGGGTGACGCAAATTGAAAAAGGCAGTGGTAGCCTAGTTATGTGAATATAATGGGGGAAATATAAGGGAAAATATGAAATCAAATGTAGATTAGCCTTATTGTGAACGTGTGATGATGATGCAGTAATAACATAGCTCAAAGAAAGTTGACGGCATTACCAGCAAATGCGGTGCATATAGGTGATCTTTCATTGTTAGTGCTATCTGCGATCCATGGGACATCCCTACCCTAAACCCTAATCTTAAACCCGACCCTTACCCTAACCATAACCCTTACCTGACCCTAACCTTAACCTACAACTTCCGAGCACATTCCCCAGACTTTGGTGTTCACAGAACATATTGTTCTTCACCTATAAAGTTTCTCAATGTTAACCAATGTGTAAAGCGTTGATATCCCTATCACCACACAGGGCCTAAAGATTTATATAGGCCTATGCTTTTTATTTAGAGGGGGGGGGGGGACTAAACCAGGTGCCCCTTCAGTTTTGTCCTGTATATTATCGGTATTACATAAAGCTTATATGATAGTAGTTTAAGGATATACCGTTCTGGTCAACAGTATTTGTCTGCATTACACAGCTATGAATAATAGACATGAAATTGCAATCAGTTATGTGCTCTTAGAAATAGGCGAATAGAGACGCGCGCGCTTTGGAAAGCAAGGCAACAACAAGGCTCAAATTCTATGATAATACAGTGTCCATTATAGCAGTTAGTCGAAAACAAGAATATTCCATATTTGTTTTTCAAGTGATTTTATTGGTTTATGTGGTTTTCTAATAGTATGTTATAGCCTATCTTGTAATCACTGTTGTGATCATTTGGAATAATAATACATTGAAATACATATTTTTGAAGTTAGTGGATACAGTTCTGTAGTCTATGCACATTAATAGGCCTAAATCATTTGATTTAGTAGGCTATTTTATACAAGGAAATAATAATTATTTCGATTTGTAATGACGGTGTAAATGACATTTTAGCCTATGTATTCATATAGCCTAAATCAATAATGATTCACATTTCTTGATGATTTTTCAGGTTTTATTTTTTTAAATTACTTTTATTTTTATTCGAAGCAGTGACACCCTAATTCCTCCAATGAGAGCAAAGGAATCTTGAAAGTCTTCATCAGTTCAGTTCATAAACATGTAAGCTTCATATTCGATTAAGAATGGTTATATTTTAACCCAATAATTGAGAATGTATCATTTAAAGCCTAGATCAATTTAAAAACCAAATAATGTATTTAAATTAAATCGTTCATTCAGAACAATTAGTTCCTTTCGAAATGTAGGGTATCGGCTGGAATTAGATTTAGGCGTTCTTAATTATAAATATTCATTAAAAAAAACAAATTTAAAGTCACTTTGATTTAGAATACTGTCAAATAATAGATAAACATGTTCACGCTATGTTGCAATAGGCCTATTGAACATAGTGCATTATTGAAATGTCACGATTTATGTAGATTAAGTTTGTGTTCATGGAATAGGTCTGAGAAGTCCATTACTAAGTGTCGGGTTTGAGCAATTCTATAGCCTACCACACCATTAACACCGTTAGTAATTATATTATCATATTATTATTATTATTATTATTATTATTATTATTATTATTATTCTATTAACAGTTATTAGCGTATTATTATTCATATTGGTATTATTATTCAAAGTATATTAATAAATCCCCATGCTTTAGTTGGAATTTTGAATTCATAAATTTCTATGAATCGTATTCGACAAAATTATCTTTATTTATTTTAAATATCCGGTATTGCATTTTCCCTCTCCAACAACGGACTGGAATGGATTTGGGCCGTTTCTGGGTTTGTGTAGCGGTGTGGCGTCAGCAGGTCACGGGGTTTAATCCCGACCTGTTTTGGTCAATATTAGGGCAAAACCAGATATCCGGTTCGACCCCCAATCTGACTTCGGGTATCATATATGCAAATAAATAAACATGAATAGGACCACACACCACCTTCGGCTCCAACGTTACATCTCAGTGTGTCAGGTGTTTAAAACTCTGTTGAGTAGACCGAATTGAGTAACCTATTAAGCCTAGCACATTTATTTTTATTTCCTATGCATTTATCCATTCCGAGGCAATACTTGTATACGATTTTATTCCTGTTGCAATATGTGCGCATTGCAGGTCGACTGTTTATGTAATTAATTCATACATTTGAATATTAAATATGTTTTCAAGAGGACACCGAAATATAATATCCACGATCATGGTTAGGCCTTAGCCTACGTGTCTTTCATTGACTTTTGATGCGTTTTATTTTCCCCTTACAGTATATCCTCTTTCTCCCTTTTCGGCGACGACAATCTGCCCTCAATTTTTTCCTTCTACACACTTGTTGACTGTAGGCTTGTATTTAGAGGGTAACTGTCCTTTTTTCTCTCTTCTCCTTCTCGTCCAGCGAACACGACGAAGGAAGGAGGGACGGGATGAAAACAGAGGAGACCCAATCATGTCTTCAGCAGCCTCCAGCCTCCACGCCATTCGGTGAGGAGTGAAATGGGACTGACATCTTGGGCCTGACTGGCACATAATTATTTTAACATTATAGTCCAATAATGAAATGAATATCCAATGAGATGTCAAAGGTTATAGTGACAGAACGTTTTAAATTCTGAACTTTATTTTATAAATGTGAGAAATATATGAGAAATGTGTAATATATTTGATATGTGATACATTTGTATTGCTATTTTTGTCATAAAATAAGTATGGACCTTGCCGGGAAGTAATATCGAATTAACCAAAAAAAATCAAGTTCTGCTTGACATTTACAGATTTGACCACACACACACACACACACACACACACTATACCCTCGTATGACGTGGACTTCGATTAAGGCAGCCTCCGTATCTCTCTGATTCAGATGGTTAGGGTTCAATGCGGAAAACATATTTAGGTTGAATGCATTCAGTTGTGCAACTGACTAGGTATCCCCTTTGCCCTGTGTCCCCCTCTCCCCTCAGGTTCAGAACATATGGGCGGAGGGGGCGAGGTGTGCGCGGGGTGTGAGTCGCCCATTGCGGATCGCTTCCTACTGCGTGTCAACGAGCGCTCGTGGCACGAGACCTGCGTCAAGTGTGCGGTGTGTCTGAGCGCGCTTAGTGGGACATGCTACTGCAGAGACCGTCTGCTGTACTGCAAGCATGACTACGAAAAGTAAGAAAACGTCAATACTACTAAAATCCCAAAAGACACACAAACGTTATAGTTTGCGTTGTCTTAATCAATGTATTTTGTCACCTAGTCCTTGTGCCACCCCTGAATCAGGTGTGCTGGTTTCGGGATAAAGCAAACTTGTGAAATGGCTCAGGGGCTTATAGGAACTGGTATATATGGAATATATGACAGAACATATGGAAAACGTGTCAAACTCATTCCATGGAGGGCCCAGTGTCTGGGAATTTCTGCTCCTCCCTTGAACTTGATTGATGAATTAAGGTCACATTAGTAAATAACTCCCCTCACCTGGTTGTCTAGGTCTAAATTGAAATTAAAAAAATAAAACCTGCAGACACTAGTACCTGAATGTTTTGGTGGGTATATACATGAAACGCTTGATTGCTATTAGTGTGGCAGTAAGCTAGCTCCACTTTCCTCTCTGATAAATGTGACTTGGTGTGGAGTTTCGATCAGTCTGGGGGGTCTGTTGGTCAGTCTATGTGTGGGTGTGTGTGCATGCATGTGTTCAACGTGTGTGTATGCATGTGTGTGGTCGTGGGTGTGTTTGTTTGTTGGTGGTGTGTGTGAGATCCCAGGGATGGATGGCTGAAGGACGTAGCAAGCAGGTCGTTATCATTCTTGTGAAAAGTGTCAGACGTCCAGGCGCACAGACTCTCCCACTGTAGCAGACATCTGGATGAGAGAGGAAAGGAGGAAAGGAGAGAGAAGGGAGGGAGAGACAGACAGAGGGATAGGTGAAGGGGGATATATATAGTGGAGAGGGTAGTAGAGAAGTTTTCAGTTACTGCTTATTTGTAAATGCTTAGCATGTAAATAATAGACAACTAAGATTAGTGTGTTTCGTTCCGGGGTAATTTGGGTGAGGTGTTAGTAGGGGGAATTGGAGTGCGACAGATATTAAATGGTATTGAGGTAATGAGTTCACTGTCTCAGTCCCTCTAAAAGTGTCTGCTACTACAGTGCCTTCAGTAAGTAATCATACTCCATTACTTTTCCCACATTTTGTTGTGTTACAAGGTGGGATTAAAATGGATTTAATTGTCAACGATCTACACAAAATACTCTGTAATGTCAAAGCGGAAGAACAATTTATAATATTTGTAAAACATTCATGAAAAAAACACTAATATATCTTGATTACATAAGTATTCAACCCCCTGAGTCAATACATGTTAGAATCACCTTTGGTGGTGATTACAGCTATGAGTCTTTCTGGGTAAGTCTCTTTGCACACCTGTATTGTACAATACTTGCACATTATTATTTTTGAAATTCTTCAAGCTCTATCAAATTGGTTGTTGATCATTGCTGGACAGCCAAGTGTTGCCATAGATTTTCAAGACAATTTTAAGTAAAAATTTAACTATGCTACTCTGGAACATTCAATGTCTTCTTTGTAAGCAACTCCAGTGTATATTTGGCATTGTGTTTTAGGTTATTGTCATGTTGAAAGGTGCATTTATATTGTGGTGTCTGTTGGAAAGCAGAGTGAACCAGGTTTTCCTCTAAGACTTAGCCTCTGCTTAGCTCTATTCCGTTTCTTTTTATCTTAAAAAACTCCCTAATCCTTGCCGATGACGAGCATACCCATAACATGATGCAGCCACCACCATGCTTGAAAACGTGAAGAGTGGTACTCAGTGATGTGTTGTGTTGTATTTTCCCCAAACATAACGCTTTGTATTCAGGACATAAGATACATTTCTTTCCACATTTTTTGTAGTATTACTTTAGTGTTCTGTTGCAAACAGGATGCATGTTTTAGAATATTTTTTATTCTTCCTTCTTTTGACTCTGTCAATTAGGTTAGTATTGTGGAGTAACTACAACATTGATATTCAATGTCTGCTTTAAAAAAAAATCACCTACCAATAGGTGCCCTTCTTTGCGTGGCATTGGAAAACCTCACTGGTCTTTGTGGTTGAATCTGTGTTTGAAATTCAATGCTTGGCTGATGAACTTTACAGATAATTATGTGTGTGGTACAGAGATGAGGTAGTCATCCAAAAATCATGTTAAACACTATTATTGCACACAGAGTGAGTCCATGCAACTTATTTTGTGACTTGTTCAGCACAAAGGGGTTGAATACTTAGACTAAAGACAGTTCAGCGTTACATTTTTTATTAATTTGTAGAAATGGATAAAAACATAATTCCCTTTGACATTATGGAGTATTGTGTGTAGACCAAGGACACAAAATCTCAATTTAATACATTTTAAATTCAGACTGTAACACAACAAAATGTCAAGGGGTGTGAATACTTTGACATATACAGTTTAGCTGTTACCCATGAGTTCAGGTGTCTAAGAAAATCTTGCTTATCGCATTCGATATTGGTACATACATATAATTATTGAAAGTATAGAATGTTGTATTGTCTAACCTAGATCAAAGACTTAACCTATACAGAGTAGACTTGCTCCCATGTTGTAAGTAGGCTATAGAATGAGTGCCCCATCTTGAGTCTCTCATATAGAGATAGATTTGAGTCTCTATACAGTGTATATACACTGCTCAAAAAAATAAAGGGAACACTAAAATAACACATCCTAGATCTGAATGAATGAATTATTCTTATTAAATACTTTTTTCTTTACATAGTTGAATGTGCTGACAACAAAATCACACAAAAATTATCAATGGAAATCAAATTTATCAACCCATGGAGTTCTGGATTTGGAGTCACACTCAAAATTAAAGTGGAAAACCACACTACAGGCTGATCTTTGATGTAATGTCCTTAAAACAAGTGAAAATGAGGCTCAGTAGTGTGTGTGGCCTCCACGTGCCTGTATGACCTCCCTACAACGCCTGGGCATGCTCCTGATGAGGTGGCGGATGGTCTCCTGAGGGATCTTCTCCCAGACCTGGACTAAAGCATCCGCCAACTCCTGGACAGTCTGTGGTGCAACGTGGCGTTGGTGGATGGAGCGAGACATGATGTCCCAGATGTGCTCAATTGGATTCAGGTCTGGGGAACAGGCAGAACTGCCTTCCTCTTGCAGGAACTGCTGACACACTCCAGCCACATGAGGTCTAGCATTGTCTTGCATTAGGAGGAACCCAGGGCCAACCGCACCAGCATAGGGTCTCACAAGGGGTCTGAGGATCTCATCTTGGTACCTAATGGCAGTCAGGCTACCTCTGGCGAGCACATGGGGGGCTGTGCGGCCCCCCAAAGAAATGCCACCCCACACCATGACTGACCCACTGCCAAACCGGTCATGCTGGAGGATGTTGCAGGCAGCAGAACGTTCTCCACGGCGTCTCCAGACTCTCTCACGTCTGTCACATGTGCTCAGTGTGAACCTGCTTTCATCTGTGAAGAGCACAGGGCGCCAGTGGCGAATTTGCCAATCTTGGTGTTCTCTGGCAAATGCCAAACGTCCTGCACGGTGTTGGGCTGTAAGCACAACCCCCACCTGTGGACGTCGGGCCATCATACCACCCTCATGGAGTCTGTTTCTGACCGTTTGAGCAGACACATGCACATTTGTGAACCTGCTGGAGGTCATTTTGCAGGGCTCTGGCAGTGCTCCTCCTGCTCCTCCTTGCACAAAGGCGGAGGTAGCGGTTCTGCTGCTGGGTTGTTGCCCTCCAACGGCCTCCTCCACGTCTCCAGATGTACTGGCCTGTCTCCTGGTAGCGCCTCCATGCTCTTGACACTACGCTGACAGACACAGCAAACCTTCTTGCCACAGCTCGCATTGATGTGCCATCCTGGATGAGCTGCACTACCTGAGCCACTTGTGTGGGTTGTAGACTCTGTCTCATGCTACCATTAGAGTGAAAGCACCGCCAGCATTCAAAAGTGACCAAAACATCAGCCAGGAAGCATAGGAACTGAGAAGTGGTCTGTGGTCCCCACCTGCAGAACCACTCCTTTATTCGGTGTGTCTTGCTAATTGCCTATAATTTCCACCTGTTGTCTATTCCATTTGCACAACAGCATGTGAAATTTATTGTCAATCAGTGTTGCTTCCTAAGTGGACAGTTTGATTTCACAGAAGTGTGATTGACTTGGAGTTACATTGTGTTGTTTAAGTGTTCCCTTTATTTTTTTGAGCAGTGTGTGTGTGTGTGTGTGTGTGTGTGTGTGTGTGTGTGTGTGTGTGTGTGTGTGTGTGTGTGTGTGTGTGTGTGTGTACAGTGGGGAGACCAAGTATTTGATACACTGCCGATTTTGCAGGTTTTCCTACTTACAAAGCATGTAAAGGTCTGTAATTTGTATCACAGGTACATTTCAACTGTGAGAGACGGAATCGAAACAGAAATCCAGAAAATCACATTGTATGGTTTTTAATTAATTAATTTGAATTTTATTGCATGACATAAGTATTTGATACATCAGAAAAGCAGAACTTAATATTTGGTACAGAAACCTTTGTTTGCAATTACAGAGATCATACGTTTCCTGTAGTTCTGTAGGTTTGCACACACTGCAGCAGGGATTTTGGCCCACTCCTCCATACAGACCTTCTCCAGATCCTTCAGGTTTCGGGGCTGTCGCTGGGCAATACGGACTTTCAGCTCCCTCCAAAGATTTTCTATTGGGTTCAGGTCTGGAGACTGGCTAGGCCACTCCAGGACCTTGAGATGCTTCTTACGGAGCCACTCCTTAGTTGCCCTGGCTGTGTGTTTCGGGTCGTTGTCATGCTGGAAGACCCAGCCACGACCCATCTTCAATGCTCTTACTGAGGGAAGGAGGTTGTTGGCCAAGATCTCGTGATACATGGCCCCATCCATCCTCCCCTCAATACGGTGCAGTCGTCCTGTCCCCTTTGCAGAAAAGTATCCCCAAAAAATGTTTCCACCTCCATGCTTCATGGTTGGGATGGTGTTCTTGGGGTTGTACTCATCCTTCTTCTTCCTCCAAACACAGCGAGTGGAGTTTAGACCAAAAAGCTATATTTTTGTCTCATCAGACCACATGACCTTCTCCCATTCCTCCTCTGGATCATCCAGATGGTCATTGGTAAACTTCAGACGGGCCTGGACATGCGCTGGCTTGAGCAGGGGGACCTTGCGTGCGCTGCAGTATTTTAATCCATGACGGCGTAGTGTGTTACTAATGGTTTTCTTTGAGACTGTGGTCCCAGCTCTCTTCAGGTCATTGACCAGGTCCTGCCGTGTAGTTCTGGGCTGATCCCTCACCTTCCTCATGATCATTGATGCCCCACGAGGTGAGATCTTGCATGGAGCCCCAGACCGAGGGTGATTGACCGTCATCTTGAACTTCTTCCATTTTCTAATAATTGCGGCAACAGTTGTTGACTTCTCACCAAGCTGCTTGCCTATTGTCCTGTAGCTCATCGCAGCCTTGTGCAGGTCTAAAATTTTATCCCTGATGTCCTTACACAGCTCTCTAGTCTTGGCCATTGTGGAGAGGTTGGAGTCTGTTTGATTGAGTGTGTGGACAGGTGTCTTTTATACAGGTAACGAGTTCAAACAGGTGCAGTTAATACAGGTAATGAGTGGAGAACAGGAAGGCTTCTTAAAGAAAAACTTACAGGTCTGTGTGAGCCGGAATTCTTACTGGTTGGTAGGTGATCAAATACTTATGTTGTGCAATAAAATGCTAATTAATTACATATAAATCATACAATGTGATTTTCTGGATTTTTGTTTTAGATTCAGTCTCTCACAGTTGAAGTGTACCTATGATAAAAATTACAGACCTCTACATGCTTTGTAAGTAGGAAAACCTGCAAAATCGGCAGTGTATCAAATACGTGTTCTCCCCACTGTATGTGTTGAGTCTCTCTCTATATAGTGTGCACAGTTGAAGTCAGAAGTTTACATACACCTTACCAAAATACATTTAAACTCAGTTTTTCACAATTCCTGACATTTAATCCTGGTAAAAATTCCCTGTCTTAGGTCAGTTAGGATTTTGGCCCATTCCTCCTGACAGAGCTGGTGTAACTGAGTCTGGTTTGTAGGCCTCCTTGCTCGCAAATGCTTTTTCAGTTCTGCCCACACATTTTCTATAGGGTTGAGGTCAGGGCTTTGTGATGGCCACTCCAATACCTTGACTTTGTTGTCCTTAAGCCATTTTGCCACAACTTTGGGGTCATTGTCCATTTGGAAGACCCATTTGCGACCAATCTTTAACTTCCTGACTGATCTCTTGAGATGCTGCTTCAATACATCCACATAATTTTCCTGCCTCATGATGTCATCTATTTTGTGATGTGCACCAGTCCCTTCTGCAGCAAAGCACCCCCACAACATGATGCTGCCACCCCCGTGCTTCACGGTTGGGATAGTGTTCTTCAGCTTGCAAGCCTCCCCATTTTCCCTCTAAACATAACAATGGTCATTATGGCCAAACAGTTCCATTTTTGTTTCATCGGACCAGAGGACATTTTTCCAAGAAGTACGATCTTTGTCCCCATCTGCAGTTGCAAACCATAGTCTGGCTTTTTTATGGCAGTTTTGGAGAAGTGGCTTCTTCTATTTAGTCAGCCACCAATTGTGCAAGTTCTCCCACTTAAAAAGATGAGGCCTGTAATTTTCATCATAGGTACACTTCAACTATGACAGACAAAATGAGAAAAAAAAATCCAGAAAACCACATTGTAGGATTTTTTATGAATTTATTTGCAAATTATGGTGGAAAATAAGTATATGGTCACCTTCAAACAAGCAAGATTTCTGGCTCTCACAGACCTGTAACTTCTTCTTTAAGAGGCTCCTCTGTCCTCCACTCGTTACCTGTATTAATGGCACCTGTTTGAACTTGTTATCAGTATAAAAGACACCTGTCCACAACCTCAAACAGTCACACTCCAAACTCCACTATGGCCAAGACCAAAGAGCTGTCAAAGGACACCAGAAACAAAATTGTAGACCTGCACCAGGCTGGGAAGACTGAATCTGCAATAGGTAAGCAGCAAGATCTCACCCCGTGGGGTCAAAATGATCACAAGAACGGTGAGCAAAAATCCCAGAACCACACGGGGGGGCCTAGTGAATGACCTGCAGAGAGCTGCGACCAAAGTAACAAAGCCTACCATCAGTAACACACTACGCCTCCAGGGACTCAAATCCTGCAGTGCCAGACGTGTCCCCCTGCTTAAGCCAGTACATGTCCAGGCCCATCTGAAGTTTGCTAGAGAGCATTTGGATGATCCAGAAGAAGATTGGGAGAATGTCATATGGTCAGATGAAACCAAAATATAACTTTTTGGTAAAAACTCAACTCGTCGTGTTTGGAGGACAAAGAATGCTGAGTTGCATCCAAAGAACACCATACCCATACCTACTGTGAAGCATGGGGGTGGAAACATCATGCTTTGGGGCTGTTTTTCTGCAAAGGGACCAGGTCGACTGATCCGTGTAAAGGAAAGAATGAATGGGGCCATGTATCGTGAGATTTTGAGTGAAAACCTCCTTCCATCAGCAAGGGCATTGAAGATGAAACGTGGCTGGGTCTTTCAGCATGACAATGATCCCAAACACACCGCCCGGGCAACGAAGGAGTGGCTTCGTAAGAAGCATTTCAAGGTCCTGGAGTGGCCTAGCCAGTCTCCAGATCTCAACCCCATAGAAAATCTTTGGAGGGAGTTGAAAGTCCGTGTTGCCCAGCAACAGCCCCAAAACATCACTGCTCTAGAGGAGATCTGCATGGAGAAATGGGCCAAAATACCAGCAACAGTGTGTGAAAACCTTGTGAAAACTTACAGAAAACGTTTGACCTCTGTCATTGCCAACAAAGGGTATATAACAAAGTATTGAGAAACTTTTGTTATTGACCAAATACTTATTTTCCACCATAATTTGCAAATAAATTCATAAAAAATCCTACAATGTGATTTTCAGATTTTTTTTTTCATTTTGTCTGTCATAGTTGAAGTGTACATATGATGAAAATTACAGGCCTCTCTCATCTTTTTAAGTTGGAGAATTTGCACAATTGGTGGCTGACTAAATACTTTTTTGCCCCACTGTATATAGTGTACATATGATGAGTCTCTCTCTTTCTATATAGTGTGTGTACTGTGTATGTCTCTCTGTGAGAGACTTGGCACACGTCTTTACTTATGACCTTCAGAAGATCAGTAACAATGTTTCCTTGTGTTCCCTGCAGTCATTCCATCAGCACCACACACACACACACACTGTATGATAATTTGAAGTGAGTGAGTGTCTGTGTTTAAGAATTTACTAGAAATAGTGGAAAGCTTAATATTGGAGGGAGGTATCTTTTTTTGCTGTAACCCTTTGCGGTCTGGAGTTGTGTGTGTGTGTGTGTGTGTGTGCTTAGGTGTAGATTCAACCAGTTTATACAAATGTGACTGGGTGCATCCAATGGCAATGTTCGCGATAGGTATAACACGGGGAGCCGCTTGCTGATTTGACAATTCCAACGCAGTTCCACCTCCGACATCGTCTAAATAAAACAATAATTATGCTATGCAGTTGTCGGTTATCGCGGGCTAAAGTGGATCTGATTGAATCGAGTACTTACTGTATCATTCCCAAAGCACTCTCATAGTGACCTTGTAATGGCCGACTGGTTCTCTTGAACCCAGATCTCCCAGTGTTAGTCCTAAGACTGTGTTAGCCCACTGAGCTAAGCCTAGGTATTAGCTTGTGGAGCTAATCAGGATTTCAATTGTGAATTTGGAGGTGGGGGATTATTGTTGTAGTTGGATTTAGGGTTAGGGTTGAACCGGGATGTGGTCTTGAAGCCAGAGTAAGCGTAGTGGTTGAAGCTAGGGTAAGGGTAGTGGTTGAAGCTAGGGTAAGGGTAGTGGTTGAAGCTAGGGTAAGGGTAGTGGTTGAAGCTAGGGTAAGGGTAGTGGTTGAAGCTAGGGTAAGGGTAGTGGTTGAAGCTAGGGTAAGGGTAGTTGTTGAAGCTAGGGTTACTCATTACATGAGGAGCATGGTTCCACTCTGCTGAGCCCTGCTGTTTGCCTCCTCCCGCTACAGTATCTCCGTCTAGCCATTGTTTTCAAATATTTTCATATTAGTCCTTTTTCTTAGGCGAGAGTTGTGTGTGTGTTTTTATTACACACAATTTCCAAGACAGGCAAAGAGACACAGACCGCTGCCCATACAGACTCTCCAGTATCCCCCAATCACACTCTGATACACACTTCCCACAGAGCAACAGAGAGCAGAGTCTTCGGGCTGACCTAGGTCTCAGACCAATAAAGGCCCTGCGCCCCGCGGGCGACTAGAGCCTGGAGGAGCCTGGAGCCCAGGTTCGATATCAGTCTAAAGTGGGGGGCTCTGAGGCCTATCTACACCCCCCGCTCACCAGGCACACACATATGGGTTGGATATCAACATGTAGAACACTACAGTGGATATCACTGTATCACAATAGGTGGTGGTATTGTTGGTAAAAACACCATTGATGTTTTTAGTAGTAGAGACAGTGGAGAGAGACAGGAAATGAAAGTTAGAGGTTTGTGTGGAAAGTACGGCGGGACTGGGATTCGATTCCACACTCACTCAGGCATCTACACACAAGGTGGTAGCGCAGGTAACTGCTAGACCCAACACTCTGGCCCCTCAATGCTGGCTCTAATAGATCACTATGTGGGGTGGGAGACATGGAGACCCTGTCTGGAGAGGGGAGACTCCCACAGTCACACGGGAGCGGAGACCAAGAGTCACAGTCAAGACCAACGTTCACTGACCAAACAAGCTCTCAAACTGCCAGGCCAGGAGCCCACCTTCTCATCTTACATGGTTATATGTGGAATCACTGTTGTCCTATGCTGGGATTGAGAACAGAGAAATCATGTCTTCCACACAGATACAGTATCTATCCCACCCATCCCCCTTATCCTCCTCCCTATCTCGCTCCTCCTCTCTCCATTACCTCGTTCATCACTGTCTGGTTTGTAATAATATTTCTCGATTCCAAACCTCATTTCCCTCTCGTTGAGATTGATAGCAGTGATGACACCAATCAGTTTATCTCTCTGTTTATCCCTCGTTTTCTCTTAATCGTCTCTCCGCTCAGCGCCTCTTTGTGTCTCAGGATGGGAGGAGAGGGAGGGTGGGATGGAGGGAGGGGGTTGATTGGACACAGCGCTAATTACCAAATGTACTCAGCCACTCCAGTGATGGCAAGCCTAAGAGAATAACTATATACTCACAGTACCAGTATATAGTTATATTCTGTATATACTGTAATATACAGTATAACTGTGCTAGGAGATGGATAATTAGTTAGTATGCACAGTGGAGGGAATGGGTTAAATCAAGACATTCTACCCCATACTGCTAAAACATATACTGCTAAAACATATATGCCAAAACCCACAAAGCGGATTGATCAACACAACTGCAGCAAGCCTACTGTGCAATGGAGTACATAGTCTGAACCGAAGCATAACCTATTGCAGCCAATGATATCCACTCTGAAGAATACTTCAGAATAGAATTGTAGAATTGTTAGGAATTCATCCCATGTGTTTGCACTCACTATAGTTCAGTCTGAGGGGTTGTAGGAGTGCGTTAGGGATATATTGTTGGTCTTGGCTCATACATGGTTGTCCACAGGGGGTATGGGCAGGCAGACAGACAGACAGACACAGACAACTTTAGTACTCCATATCCATACTGAGGAGTAGTATTGTGGTTTTTAATACAATGTCTTGTCTCCATCTGAAATTACACTAAATGGCATTAAAGTATTTCACTATAGTGCACTATATAGGGAATAGGTTACCATTCTGGTCAAAAGTAGTGCCTCTATATAAGTAAAATTGTGCTATTTCAGACACACTCCTTCTCTTCCACCAGACACACAGTAAGGGTTCTTACGTCACCTCCCAGCTCAGGTCAACAGGTGATGAAAGAGGTGTGAAAGAGAGAAGAGGTAGGAAGAGAAAATAGATGGAGAAACAGAACCTTACAGTGATACATTTATATCAAGGTATGCATTGTGCCAAAACAATACAGAGAGAAAGGACATAAAGAGAACAGAGATGTGACTGAAAATGAGGAGAATTTGGAGAAAGTTGATAAATTGCAGATGGGGAGTGAGAATGGGATAAAAGCAAGCGAGAGCAAAAGAGAGATTTAGGAGAAGAAGACAGAAGAGGAGGAAGGTGAGGTGTGAGCCGAGGTGTGTCTGTATCACCCCCCAGTAATATTGCCACAGTTTTTGCATAATGCCCGATGAGTCCCCCATCATCTGGCCTCCCCCACAACAATTTCATTACAGACAGCTAATAAATGTTTCATGGAAAAACAAGCTGCTCGCCTCGACGTTATTAAATCTGAGATAATAAAAGAAGAAGAGCGAGAGAAAAAAAGAAAAATGAAAAGATGGGGTGGACCTGAGAGAGGGAGGGAGAGAGACAGAGAGAGGCAGAGAGAGAGCGGTGTCAACATTCTCAAATCGGGGGGCTGTATCTCCTGTTTCTGGGGCAACGAGTCTCCTCCCCTCCCCAGTCTTCCTCCCCCTGCATCCCGCTCCACCAGAGAGAGACAGGAAATGAGAAACCGCCAGACAGGATATTGCGTTCTGGTGGCCTGGGGATTAGCTTTTATCTAAACACACACACACACACACACACACACACACACACACACACACACACACACACACACAGACAGACACAGACAGAGAATCATCCATGTCCTCACACATATCACATTCCTCTCACACTCTCCCAAGCATCAAGCACAGTGTTTTTGCACAGTTTTCAGTCATTGCTCTTTGCAGGTATATTACATTTTTTCATGTTATGCCATATCTGAACTGTCATTAAAGGGTAGTCTTTCAGTCGAGATCAGAGTATGGAATATCTAAAGTATTATTGTGAACAGTGTAAATAGTTACACTGAGAAAAGCTAGGAGTCTATGGATGGAGAGACTGGTCTGCTAGTCATTAGTAATAGACCTTGATATTGTATTTTATACTAATCAGAGAGTCATTCATACTGTATACCTCAAAATGTTTGGAAATCAAATAAGACTGTCTGATGCACGTTGTCTATAACTACACATAGGCTTTGAAGGAAATGCCTTCCATCTGCATATGTGTGTGTGATTGCAAGTTGTTTCTGTTTGTATATCACTGTTCTGTGATGTACCGTGTCTGTGACCCATACACTCAAAAGAATGCTGTGTTAATAACAACCCAATTTGGATTATTTGGTAACCCAACGCTAGCTAAATATGGGACAGAACACACGCTGGGTTATTTTGACCCAGACAGGTGGGTTGTGTGAATAACCCAACAAGTTGAGTTGTTGGGATTATGCAAACATGGGTTAATTTAACCATCAATTGTGTAGTTTTTACTCTCATGCTGAGTTGACCTAGCAGCTAGGTCTGTTTTAATATAATCCTTAAATTATTTTCAGCTAGGTTTTATTGGCCACCTGTTATTTTGTTTTTGCATTTGACACATTCTTTTATAATGTGAAGATAATTTATTACATGCTGTATTATAAACTGGGTGGTTCGAGCCCTGAGTGCTGATTGGCTGACAGCCGTGGTATGTTTAAGAAATAAAGCCCAAGGCAGTGTGGTATATGATCAATATACCACGGCTAAGGGCTGTCAGCCAATCAGCATTCATGGCTCAAACCAACCAGTTTATAAAAGACTGTGTACGACGGGTATGACAGAAGTTATTTTTACTGCTCTAGGTACGTTGGTAACCAGGTTACAATAGCATTAAGGTACCTCGGGGGAAATGGTGTAAAGTACTTAAGTAAAAGTACTTTAAAGTACTACTTAAGTAGTTTTTTTGTGTATCTTTACTTAGCTTTTTATATTTTTGACAACTTTTACTCCACTACATTCCTTTAAAAAATGATGTACTTTTTACTCCATACATTTTCCCTGACACCCAAAAGTACTTGTTACATGATGAATGCTTAGCAGAACAGGTAAATGGTCCAATTCAGGCACTTATCAAGAGAACACGTGGTTATCCCTACTGCCTCTGATCTGGCAGACTCACTAAATATAAATGCATTGTTTTAAAATTATTTCTGAGTATTGGAGTGTACCCCTGACTATCTGTACATTTTAAAAACATGAAAATGGTGCCATCTGCTTTGCTTAATATAAGGAATTTGAAATTATTTATACTTTTACTTATACTTAAGTATATTTTAGCAATAACATGTACTTTTGATACTTTAGTATATTTAGAACCAAATACTTTACTGGGTGACTTTTACTTGGGTAACTTTATATTAAGGTATCTCTACTTTTACTCAAGTATGACAATTGGGTACTTTTTCCACCACTGCTCGGGGGTTTGTGATATATGGCCAATATACACTACATTACCAAAAGTATGTGTGCTCGTCGAACAGCTCATTCCAAAATCATGGGCATTAATATGGAGTTGGTCCCCTCATTTGCTGCTATAACAGACTCTTCTGGGAAGGCTTTCCACTAGATGTTGGAACATTGCTGCAGGGACTTGCTTCCATTCAGCCACGAGCATTAGTGAGGTCGGGCACTGATGTTGGGCGATTAGGCCTGGCTCGCAGTCGGCGTTCCAATTCATCCCAAAGGTATTAGATGGGTTTGAGGTCAGGGCTCTGTGCGGGCCAATCAAGTTCTTCCACACCAGTCTTGACAAACCATTTCTGTATGGACCTTGCTTTGTGCACGGGGGCATTGTCATGCTGAAACAGGAAAGTGCTTTCCCCAAACTGTTGCCACAAAGTTGGAAGCACAGAATCGTCTAGAATGTCATTGTATGCTGTAGCATTAAGATTTCCCTCCACTGGAACTAAGGGGCCTAGCCCGAACCATGAAAAACATCCCCAGATCATTATTCCTCCTCCACCAAACTTTACACTTGACACTATGCATTCGGAATCAGGAGCATTCTCTCCCAGATTCTTTTGTCTGACTGCCAGATGGTGAAGTGTGATTCATCACTCCAGAGAATACATTTCCACTGCTCCTGAGTCCAATAGCGGCGAACTTTACACCACTCCAGCCAACGCTTGATATTGCGCATGGTGATCTTAGGCTTGTGTGAGGCTGCTCAGCCATGGAAACCCATTTCATAAAGCTCCCGACAAACAGTTATTGTGCTGACGTTGCTTCCGGAGGCAGTTTGAAACTCGGTAGTGAGTGTTGCAAATGAGGATAGACAATTTTTGCACGCTATGTGCTTCAGCACTCAGCGGTCCGTTCTGTGAGCTTGTGTGGCTTACCACGTCACGGCTGAGCCATTGTTGCTCCTATACGTTTACACTTCCCACCAATAACAGCACTTACAGTTGACTGGGGCAGCTCTAGTAGGGCAGAAATTCGATGAACTGAGTTGTTGGAAAGGTGGCATCCTATGACGGTGCCATGTTAAAAGTCACTGAGCTCTTCAGTAAGGCCATTCTACTGTCAATGTTTGTCTATGGAGATTGCTTGGCTTGTGTGCTCGATTTTATACACCTGTCAGCAACGCGTGTGGCTGAAATAGCCAAACTAATTTGAAGGGGTGTCCACACACTTTTGTTCCACGGCTAAGAGCTGTGTCCAGGCATTCCGCGTTGCGTCGTGTGTAAGAACAACCCTTAGCTGTGGTATATTGGCCATATACCATACACCACCTCGGGCCTCATTGCTTAATTATAATAAGGTATACCACCTTATTGTATCGCAACAGTGGGATTTATATACGCTTTTAGGGAAACTCATACACTTATGTAAGCTTTATGGATCTAAACGTGTCTGTAACATAACTATACAACAGAACAGATTAACAGGAATTACGTTTACTCTCATGGGTGGCTAAAAATAACTATCTGAAAGCAACAACCATTCTAAACTAGGCCTCCAGTCTAATGATCTGACCTGCTGGATCAATAACCCAGCACAAGTGACCCAGCAGTTTTTAAAGAAAACAACCCAACCAAGTGACCAAACACCTGCAACCCAGCAGTTGGGTCAACCAAACAACCAAGCATTTTTTTTGTGTATGTGTCTGTTTTTGTATGCGGGCATCTTAGTGTGTGTGTGTGAGTCACGAGCGTGTGTGTGTGTGTGGTGGCGGCGGGGGGAGCTGTATCGTGGGGAATGCTGGGAAATTTTAATAACACAGAAGCAGTGCAGGGAGATTTAATAAAAGGAGATGATGTGATTACTGAACCCTGGCTCTGAGCCATCCTGCTTCACAGTGCAATATCCGCTCACACACACACTTGAACGTGCACACACACATGCACGTGGACACACACAATCACACACACATGCTCACACACCAAAATAAAATTATACTAAAGCTATACTAAGATTGTAACATCCAGATTCACTGTAAAGATACCATACCCACAACATCACCCAAGCTTACATTTCCAATATGCTAAAACAAACATTCACTGATAGCTGACAATACAAAACCCAATAGACATTTTCACTAATCCATTCACATGGATGGACACATACCGAACATGCATGCTTACGCACATAGGAGCAAGCAGCTCCACATACACATCAACATACAACTAACACATGCATAACATAGTCTTTGCTGAGATCTGAGGACTTGCATTCGCTCCCCAAGCTAATGTCTCAACAGTCGTAACCCACGGGGTTTCGAACCCAGTCAATCTCATTGGTGCCGTGAATTGGGGAGGTCAAAGTGCCAAGCAGGGTAAAATCTAACTCCGTTTGCTTACGAATGCTTGTGATAATTTCGGAGACACCTATATAGGCTTTATAAAGGGTTTATGAAGGCTTCATTATGTTTTGTCTAAAGTGGGACCATTCATCTTGATAGCAGCCATGAGCCATTTCTCTCCCTGGGTTATTGGGGATGTGTCCCAAATGGCACCGTATTCCTTATATAGTGCACTACTTTTGACCAGAGCCCTTTGGGCCTTGGTCAAAAGTAGTGCACTATAAAGGGAATATGGTGCCATTCGGGACAGAGGTGGGTGGGTCTATTGTGAATTACACTTCTATTAGGGGGATTAGACTGATCTACTTAGAGACCTCCCTCAGTGACTATTGCCTTCCGTTTCCAAGTTTATTAAATTCTACAATATGTGGCACTATGAAATGGGATTAATAACCAAAAATCAGGACTTAAACACTGCAGAGGAATTGTGGTCTGGTGACCGTTGTCCCATGTCGCCTTTATGTTGAGTCAATTCTGGCAGTATAAAATGGATTTAAAAAACAAACTGGGATTTAAAGGGGCAATCTGCAGTTCAAATAACAAAGCCGGCACCCTGCCAATGATTTTGTAAATGGCTGAAGGATGGAGAAATGTAACTACTCTCAAATGTATACAGAGCTATTGATGCAAGGACTGACCATCCATGAGATCAAATGTATAGTTTTAACCAATATTCTGAGGCCTCCATGTCTGTTTACAATTACTTTGTTTACAAATAAAGCAGTAAAACAATCTTATATTTTGGGTAAGGATAACAATTGAACTAAGCTCATGAGGCATAAGTTATTTTCTTCAATAATTAATGTGTATATGTTGTGAATGTTAAAGTAAAAAAATAGCAGATTTCCCCTTTAAAATAAAAAATTCTGGTTTGCCATTTTCGGGGCTATTGGATGAGATATTTTACTTACAATTGCTGTAGGCAATGAGGCAATTAAGAGGAGGCACTTGAAATAACTTTGTGTGTTGTAGACAGAGACAGCTCGGTATAATGGAGTGTGAAGTGAATTGATAGTCGTGGTGGTGGTGTTGCCTGGATTAGTGTTGAAGTGGTACTCCTCGATCGGTGTGTGTGCGTGCGTCTGTGTGTGTGTGTGTGAGTATGCGCATGCGTGTGTGTAAGTGTGTTTGGCAAGTGAGTATGTTTGGTTAAGTAAGTATGTGTGACGGTGGTGGGCTGTGATTGGGGTAATTTTCGGGAGTGTTAGCTAGTTTGGCAGACAGATGGATTGAGAGAGATTATCCGTGGCAGCTGTGGTTCGGACAGGACAAGATCACAGATTAGGACCTCTAATGTGCCGACCTGGCTCACTCTCCTCACCTCTTCCCCTTTCCGCCCTTCAGATTTGGGGTACTGACACCTTCCTCTCACCCAGTCAGGGAGCCTTAACACTTCTCTCCTTCCCTCTATCTCTCTGTCCCTAGTCATCCTGTCACTTTCTCATCTCATCCAGTCATCCCTTGCTCAACAGAAACATTTTTCTCTCTATGGTCTCTCTCTTTCTATGAGCTAAGTCTCTGCACAGCAGACCTATTGTTTGCAGTCTTGTTTAATGACCCAGGATTTCCTGTGTCAATATGTCATCATATGATTAGGCGTGTGCAGGTGTGTGTTTTAAATATGCTTAGATATTGTAGAAATGTATATGGAAGTACTCACCGTATATTGATGAGTAACCTTGGTTTCCTGTAAATATATGTGAGAGTTTGTGGGTTGGGTTAGGCTAGAGAGACCGATAAAGAATGAGGAAAGAGTGTGTGTGTGTGTGTGTGTGTGCGTGTTTTGGTGTGTAAAAGAGAGAGGAGAGCGAGAGAGATTAACCCCATGCTATGGCCAATCCCTGGTTATGAGTTTACAGCGTCTGTCTGGGCATCGCACTGTTTAAACAACAATCTAATTAATCCTGTCTTTATTAGTTTCACTGAACTGTGGAGGGAGGGAGCGAAGGAGAATGGGGGGGGGGGGATTGGGAATCCTGTCAGAAAATACTGGAGAGCGATAGAAGAAGGGGGGATAGAGGGATAAAACAACTGGAATTCAAGAGGAATTTAAAAGCAGGAGTTTGGGGGCCTTTAAATTGAATTGATATGTTGATGAGAAGAGAATGAAGAGTGGGAGAAAATGAAAGGGGTGGGACACACGAGAGTAGTGGTGAATGAACAAAAAGAAAGTAGACCACGAAGCCCGTGAATGAGTGTGTGAACTGTTAAAACTGTCCAAGCACGATACATGTACACATGTTCTCTTTTAAATCCTACTAATTGTGAATAGTAGGTAATGATGGGCTGTACCAGCTCGTTCAATAGATTGATGTAAAGAATTCGTAAAAAAACTAGAATCCATCAACGCTTCAGTGCAGGCTCCCTACATGTCAGTTGACTACTGCCCCCAAGTGTCATCAGTGAAGAACGACATTCTAAAGCATTACCATGTAGATGTTAGCTATATTACATGTTCAAGCTTTAAGTTATGGGAAATGCTGATGTGACATTTAATTAGATACCGTACACAGGTTTGATTGAGAATCTTCACAGGTGCAAATGAGGTCTAATCTTTCAGGCAATCTGTCTCTGCCTTTGGGTGCGTTCCATGTTGTCTTTAATTCAGTCGCTCGGCACATCTCAGAGGACTGCTAATATCATGTTAGTGAGAAATTACAACAACTCCTGCAAGCGATGTGAGACCTGATCATCTGCAGCCCAACTACAAAAGAGACGGTTTGGAAGGACACCTCAAATGAAGCCTTAAAATCTCTGTGCTGCTGTGTGGTCAAGACGGTGTCTTCTGCACATCTCAGAATATTACTTGATCATATTCCTACTGTGATTCTAGAGACATTAAACATCTTCAAGACTGCAATAAAGACAACTTATCTATTACACACTGGAACGCACCCTTTCTCCCCTCTGTCCCTATAGGCTGTTTGTCAGGAAGTGCAGTGCGTGCCTGCAGGTGATTGGGCGCTCAGAGCTGATCATGCGTGTGCTGGGGCAGGTGTACCACCTGGGCTGTTTCAGCTGCTGTGAATGTGAGCGCCGGCTGCAGCGCGGAGACGAGTTTGTCCTGAAGGAGGGACAGTTGCTCTGCAGGGGAGACTACGAGAAGGAGAGGGAGATGCTGGCTGCCATCAGCCCCACACCCACTGAGTCAGGTAACAGGAAAAGACAGGGCAACCAACAAATCAATCAATCAATCAACCAATAAAATCGCTGGATGGCACTTTATGGTACAGAAAGTGCAGGAGATTACATAATTACACAGTGATAACCTAATGACTTGTTTTTTAATTGAGATTCACTACTAGGCACCATTTGATACCAGTTTGTCTGTCAATTGAAGATCCTATTGTCTCTCTCCACACCCCTCAGTGAAGAGTGAGGATGAGGATGGTGGGGGCGGTTCTATAGGGGGGAAGGGCTGCGAAGGGAAGGACCACAAACGGTCAAAGCGACCACGCACCATCTTGACCACACAGCAGCGCAGAGCTTTCAAGGCCTCCTTCGAGGTGTCCTCCAAACCTTGCAGAAAGGTAAGCAGACCAGGCGTAACACGGTTTATTTATTTTGTTCCTTCTCTCTTTCACTTTTCTGTCTCTCTTTTCTTCTCTCACACACGGACACACGGACACACAGACATATACACACACTGTCCCATTTAGTGTCATGGCTTAATTTATCTTATCTTCAGGTGAGAGAGACACTGGCAGCTGAGACCGGGTTGACGGTTCGAGTAGTGCAGGTGTGGTTCCAAAACCAGAGAGCAAAGGTGAGATATTTGACCTGTCCTGAATCGCCACTCCCCCCGCCCATGACACTAATATAACACTAATCATGAATCTAACGGCGCAATTGCTCTGAAACCGCATGCTAACATTTCTTTTAAAGGCTAAAGCACAGTTAAAAGGATAGTTCACCCAAATAACAATGCAATTTTGGTGAACTATCCTTCTAACGAACGACAGAGCAATAGCGCCATTGGGTCCATTATCAGTGTGCCAGTGCGTGTTGGTCCTGTGCGTTGCAGATGAAGAAGATAGCGCGCAGGCAGCAGCAACAGCAGCAGCAGCAGGAACAGGAGCAGCTGGGAGGGTCCAGGAGAGGGCCGACCAGGGGGGGGAGACAGAGCAACGATGACAGTGAGGGTAAGAGAGGGGAGAACAGAGCAGGGGTTTCCCAAAAGCCTTGTAGCTAACTGGTACTTAACTCGCGGGACGGTAGATATAGAAGTGCATAATTTGACAATTTTTGGTCATTCATGCACAGGAAGATTAGTCTTTCGCTACAAAAGTAACAATTAAACAGAGTAGCTTGCCAAAGTAGCTACGTTTCAGGAAACTCACCTCAAGGCAGGTGAAACAATGTCTCTGGAGGTAAAGGGGCAGGACGAGAGGAAGAGATGCAGGGATTGATTCATGTTCTGTCTCTCTCTTCCCAGACGGTTCTAGTGGTCACGGATTGGACGGTCTGTTGTCGTACCCTTCGTTGCCACGACAGCAGCTACTGGCTCTGGACCCCAACATCTACGGAGGAGAGCCCTTCCGCCATGGCCTCACACCCCCTCAGCTGGGCTCTGAACATCTCCACTCCTACGGTGAGAGAGAGGGAGAGAAACATAAAAAGAGAGCGAGATGGACAGACGGACCAAACAGACAGACACACTAACTCTATTTCTCCCTTTAGATTCAGAGACTGTGTTCCACGATCTGGACAGCGACGGGAGCCTCAGTCACCTCGGCGACTGTCTCCTGGCAGTGGCGGACAGTGGGCTCCTGGCGGGGCGGGTGGGAAACCCCATCGACCGCCTCTACTCCATGCAGAACTCCTACTTCACATCCTGACCCCTCACCCTTGATCCCTGACTCACTCCACTAATCAACACTCAGAGAAGCAGCTAATGGCCAGTTATCCTACTAGACCCAGAAGGTCATCACACCAACCATGCTTGAGCTGGGTCCATATCCATGACCAGGCTTATTGTACATGACCAAGTAAAAGCATAATAGGAAACACCTGGTCATGTTCTGTAGGGAGGAAACCTTAGGAGTGAAATAGGGATGTACTACCTCGACTTATCCACTAAGAACACGTTTTTCCTTACCAAACACGACCCAGGTAGCCATTTAATGTCTCAACTATGACATAGGGCGTGAACTAAATCTGTCTTGCCCGTTACTTACTTAAACTGCATACTGTGTACTAATCATATTACATACTATTTAGAACATTGTGTTTAGTACAAACGTATGCAGTAAGCAACAAATATCAAAACACTACTCATCCATACTGAGAAGGCATCATCGAATGCGCAATCGCTTTTGTCCCCTCATCTGATTATCAGTTGTTGTCGAACACGCGGGTGTGAAAAGACGATTATAGTGCCTAGCGAATTCTACTAGATGGAAAGCCAAAATGAGTATGGCATCCGGGCATTTAAAGTACACTAGCTCTTCAAGATTTCACATACTATAAAACTTTTTTTCACATACTCAAACGTCCTACTATTTAGGACGCAAGTATGGGTATTCGGACACGGCCACTCTCTTTTGCTTGATCCCAACATCCTACCTGTAGCAGACAGATGTGAAATCCTATGACATCATACTTTATCTGATACTCTCTCATTTGTTTCATATAAGGGAGGGGAGGATTGCCCAGGAAAGCTTAAATCAAGAGCAGTTAAAGTATTTTGAAGAGAAGAAATACTATTTGAATCCAGGTCTGTCAGGTCTGTGTGTTTGTGAGTCAGAAACCTATGTTACTTATTAGGTTGCTAATGAATGGGGAATGTTTTATTCATTTAGCTCATGATCTGACCTGCTTATGGTGTCCACATGGTTAGGGAGTCTTCTTGGCAGCTGGGTTTAGGAGCAGACTGAAGACACATACCAGAGAGGTTACAGCAGGCTAGGGGCAGAGCTGCCACCAGAACATGATTCAACCCAAAAACCGTTGTATTGGAGATGGCCACTGGTTCATAGCACGGATGGGGTCAATTCAGCCAAATCAGAAAGTTAATGGAAGTTGAGCCTAAATTAATGACTGGAATAAAGGTACAGGTAGATCTGGAGGAACAGCTTTCATTATAGGTTGAGATGAGTTGAAGGATACAGAGTGGCACGCTCGATTTGTATGTGAATGAGTGAAGTATGTGGGTTAGGTAACTTAGGTCTAGAGTTTGCGCTCAGGTTAGTGTGTTAGAATTTTTAGCAATGTTATAACAGGAAATTATTTGCACATCACTCTAACCCCTGATTAGTTCACATTAGTCAACATAGCGAAAGGAGATATTTAGACTATAGATACAATCAGGGTCCTATAGAGTAGGCTAACAGGGTCCGATAGAGCAGCGCTTCTCAATCTTGGTCCTGGGGACCCAAAGGGGTGCACATTGAAAAGAGAGCGAAAGAAAAAAGAAGCAATGTTATGCCTGGTCTGCTTACCTTTCTGCATGGTTTGGAGGACACCTCGAAGGAGGCCTTGAAAGCTCTGCGCTGCTGTGTGGTCAAGATGGCGCGTTGTCAGGTGCGAAAGGAAAAAAACAAAAATGTGCACCCTTTGGGTCCCCAGGACCAGGATTGAGAAACACCACTACAGAGTAGGCTGACAGGGTCATTCGGAGAACCTTATAAAGGAAACAGGGTTGTGTAAAGGAAAGTGTAACGCTTTCATGTAGCTCTGGTTCAGGGGTTTATGTGGGGCTTGCTTGGGAATGCTCAGCATCAGCAAGCCGTATGTGATAACATGGACCAGAGCTAGCCTTCATGTAATTATTTATTTGATACTGTGAAGTATTCACTAATAAAGGTGCAGGAGTTTGTCCTTGGCTGGAAAAACTCTAGGCCCTAACTAAAATGTAGAAGTTGAATACTAATTGGTGTGTAACACTTAAGTAAAAAGTATGATTAGGCCCAGGAGTCTTTCCTGGTCAGGTCATGTGGTCAGGAAAACTACTGGCCCTAGCTACGATAAACAAGTATGTATTCCAATGTAAAATAATTGTGTTAATATTATTGTTGTTACAATGAATAATACAGTACTACTATATGTATAATCACTGTAATTATTTATCTTTGATCGAAAACACACCTTAGAATAGACGTTGTTCAATATTTTGTACTCTTATGGTTAAGTATTTATGTTGTAGCATGAGCTGTGTGCCACACTTTCAAAATGTAAATAATTATTACTATGAACATAGCACTAATGATAGTATTTTCCTATAGCATATACCCACACTGGGACCATCTTGTGGAGTCCGCTTCCTGTATGATTTCTCATAATTGACTGATGATATATATTTTTTACAGTATAGTATTTACGTGGATATAATTTATTGTGGGATACATTTCTCTGGAAGGTATGAGAAATTCTTATTCTTAGATTGTCTGAAAGAAATTGTTCCAAGTTTTTGTTCTGTGACCTATTCCAGTGTATGTGCTTTTTGCGTGTAATGTCGCCTTTCTTCAATATAACCTGTCAATTCAGAGTCAGACTAAATATGCCTACATTATTCTGAGTATGTGTAATATGCTGATGATGCAAGGCTTCTTCTGCTACACTGAGTGCACAAAACATTATGAACACCGGCTCTTTCCATGACACAGACTGAAGAGGTGAATCCAGTTGAACTATGATCCCTTATTGATGTCACTTGTTAAAATGAAGAGGAGACGGGTTAAAGAATGATTTTTAAGCCTTGAGACATGGATTGTGTAGATGTGCCATTCAGAGGGTGAATGGGCAAGACAAAATATTTAAATGCCTTCGAACGGGGTATGGTAGTAGGTGCCAGACGTGCTGGTTTGTGTCAAGAACTACAACACTGCTGGGTTTTTCATGCTCAAGTTTCCCGTGTGTACCAACAATGGTCCACCATCCAAAGGACATCCAGCCAACTTGACAACTGTGGGAAGCATCTCTGTGGAACGCTTTCGACACCTTTTTAGAGTCCATGCCCCGACGAATTGAGGGCAAAAGGGAGAGGTGCAACTCAATAATAGGAAGGTGTTCTTAATGTTTTGTCACTCAGTGGTATGATAGAGAGTTATAATGTAATTGTAGAAAAGAGCCTCTGCATGTTGTTTGTGTCAAAGTGTTGACCTTTTTGAAGACGGACAATTCTAAGGAAGAAACTCTCCACTTGATTGCGTCTACCTCAGCCTTTAATAATTGAAGCAGAAAAGGTGGCCTGTTCCGGTTAGTAGTCAAAGGGCACATAACTCAACATCCTCCCCCTCGTCTGTCTCTCTATGGTCAAACAGATTATAACTCCACAGCCTCCACCTTCTCCATTTTCCTGGGCTCTGTTCCCTCCGGCCAGTGGAAAGCCTCTTGTTTCATCCACCTTTCCTTAGTTCCTTCAAATTAAAACTTTCCAGCCACCTTCCCCTCCTTCCTGTGCTCCCTCCTTTCCCTCAACAAGTGAGTAGCCAAGGAGAGATGTGTGGGAGAGATATCATACATTCCACGGTTGAATATTCTACCATGACTTATTCCAACCTGAAGAAAATGAGCGTGGGAGCGAGAAAGGGGCACCATAACATCAGAGTATGTATCCAAACTGGATGAGTAATAGGACTGAAATATAGGAGTTTAATGATAAACTTCCCCCAAAATAACATTTACAAGAGACCACTACACCACAAACCAGGGATACTTGGATAACACGCAGTTGTGCACAGATGTGAGGTTGCAAAGCTAACTCCTTTACACACATTCATTATCAATATAAATTGTAGAGGAAAAGAGAACCATTTATGCTGCTACCCGAGGTTACTACAGTGTTATAAATATGTATTACACACAACCTGCTGCACAGTGAATATTTTCACATATAGAAAAGAGGACACCTCTGAATCCCATTGTCAGAGAGCTGTAGCATCGAATAGTTATTAAATAACTTCAAGAAATAACCTGTCTTGAATCTTGACGGTCTCAGGCAGAAATCAGTCCCAGTAACTTGTAAATGTCTAACATTCCGAGTTCTCTTGACAAATCCTAAAGTAGCCATGGACAAGAGTCCACTTTATTCATGTACAAAGTCAGAATGTTATGTTATCAATATGACTTGGGCAGTGATTTATCCATGATTGATAGAGCAGTCCGGCGTTAGTATTGCAGGAAGGAGATATCTTCTCTGAGAGGGATGGATGATGGTCACTGCTGGGTCCTAAGAGGGCTGAGGAACCGGGTTCACTGCTGAAAGAGGAGATCTATTCACTTCTTCAACTACTACACCAAGTATTCAAAAAGGTAATCTCTCAGAAACAGAATACCTAAACAAATGACAAAATTACACAAGATGTTTGTTCTGGGATAACCGAGATTAACAAATACATTATGGTGTACGGACACTGGACAGGTTATACTATGTAGTAAGATAGTGCTTTAATGTTTACCTTTGGGGGTACTTGAAGACCGAATATGAAAGACACTGATGTAAAGCACTCTCTCAAGGCCAAGGAGTACCAGTCAAAAGTTAGAATAATCACAAGAAAAGTGAGGGCTGTGAACGAGCCGGAGACTGATCTACAATCAGTGAACACTCACCCACTCCGGCAAGGTCCACTGTCTCGGCACAGCCGAGGAAGCGTGCCACGTGTGCTGAACAAGAGGTAGGTGAGTTCTGGTTCTCTAGTAAGCAGCGTTCAAACTCTGTGAACTCTTTTGAACAGTCTGTCCGGATCTTCTGGATCACAGGGCTGCAGAAACATTGATCAAGAAGATCTTGAAGAAAACTTAAACACAATCCTACACTTCACATCGGCACTGTACAGTACCCACTGGTTTGACTACTTGCATCTGAATTATTTTCACATCAACAGTTCTTTACAGTAACCCAACCTAGACCCTCGAAGAACAAGCACAGTGGAAGGGATAGGGCCTGGGCCTTGAAGGAGAACCTGTGCAAAGCCTGTGGTCTAGCGTTAACGCTCCTGGCTAGTCACACATACTGTTCCCCACTGGAGACCAGGGTTCATTCCCCACGTCCACCTTACTGTTCTCCTACTTGCCTGTTTTTCCCCCGTTTCCAACTGTCAAAATAGGAGTAAACCTAGAGAGGAACCAGACTCATGGAGGGGGCCCACTTTGCTCTGTATCGGGTTTACATATGACCATCTCGGCCAGTCAGTTATAGCCTGGGTACTACCAGTCTGTTTGCTGCTATCATTCTACTCCTTAACATGCAAAACAATGACACAGAGTACAAGGAGTTGAAAGTCAGGTTATGGATTTTAGGCTAAGACAGTTATACATGCGCAACTGATAGTCAGGGACAACGGCTTATTCCTTACTGTGAAGAGGTACACTGTGCCACCTTCATCTTTAGGTCTTGACAGTGCTGTTGCCATGTTGACGGGTGAGCGGCCACACACTGCCCATAGCTCTCCATCTCCTTATGGCAATACTTGGTGGTGATATCCATGGCAACCTGCCTGAAGGATGACACAGACATGCAGAACAGTTTCTGTGATATGCATAGACAATTACAGTGATGTCCAATCATGGACTGTGTGTCCTCTTCTGTGACAATGACAATTGTGGAAGGAATGAAAAACAAAATTGCCCACTAAGCCTTTGTTTATTGTAAAAAAAGAATCGTCGGAGTAGAGGTCCTTGTGCATTTCAGGTAAAATAACAACTCAGGTAAAATAGCTAAATAGGACAAATTAATTAGCTTGCGGCTCTACGTCTTACAGGAACGCGCTCACCGGGCAAGCACACGCACTGTCATGGATGCAAGGTCCGATCCCTTCTGAAAACAGTGTAATGAAATCTCGACCTTCTAGCCCAAGGTCCGGTGCGCTATCGACTGTGCCGCAGAGTCGATTTCCGCGCGTATAAACTCAGGGTCGTTACAATATATATAAAAACAAATAATAAATATACAAAAATTATATATATATATTTTTTTTTAAATATATACACACAAGTGGGGCAAAAAAGTATTTAGACTGCCACCAATTGTGCAAGTTCTCCCACTTAAAAAGATGAGAAAGGCCTGTAATTTTCATCATAGGTACACTTCAACTATGACAGACAAAATGAGAAGAAAAAAAATCCAGAAAATCGCATTGTAGGATTTTTTATGAATTTATTTGCAAATTATGGTGGAAAATTAGTATTTGGTCAATAACAAAAGTTTCTCAATACTTTGTTATATACCCTTTGTTGGCAATGACAGAGGTCAAACGTTTTCTGTAAGTCATCAAAAGGTTTTCACATACTGTTGCTGGTATTTTGGCCCATTCCTCCATGCAGATCTCCTCTAGAGCAGTGATGTTTTGGGGCTGTTGCTGGGCAACACGGACTTTCAACTCCCTCCAAAGATTTTCTATGGGGTTGAGATCTGGAGACTAGGCCACTCCAGGACCTTGAAATGCTTCTTAAGAAGCCATTCCTTCGTTGCCCGGGCGGTGTGTTTGGGATCATTGTCATGCTGAAAGACCCAGCCACGTTTCATCTTCAATGCCCTTGCTAATGGAAGGAGGTTTTCACTCAAAATCTCACGATACATGGCCCCATTCATTCTTTCCTTTACACGGATCAGTCGACCTGGTCCCTTTGCAGAAAAACAGCCCCAAAGCATGATGTTTCCACCCCCATGCTTCACAGTAGGTATGGGTATGGTGTTCTTTGGATGCAACTCAGCATTCTTTGTCCTCCAAACACAACGAGTTGAGTTTTTACCAAAAAGTTATATTTTGGTTTCATCTGACCATATGACATTCTCCCAATCTTCTTCTGGATCATCCAAATGCTCTCTAGCAAACTTCAGACGGGCCTGGACATGTACTGGCTTAAGCAGGGAGACACGTCTGGCACTGCAGGATTTGAGTCCCTGGCGGCGTAGTGTGTTACTGATGGTAGGCTTTGTTACTTTGGTCCCAGCTCTCTGCAGGTCATTCACTAGGCCCCCCCGTGTGGTTCTGGGATTTTTGCTCACCGTTCTTGTGATCATTTTGACCCCACGGGGTGAGATCTTGCGTGGAGCCCCAGATCGAGGGAGATTATCAGTGGTCTTGTATGTCTTCCATTTCCTAATATTTGCTCCCACAGTTGATTTCTTCAAACCAAGCTGCTTACCTATTGCAGATTCAGTCTTCCCAGCCTGGTGCAGGTCTACAATTTTGTTTCTGGTGTCCTTTGACAGCTCTTTGGCCTTGGCCATAGTGGAGTTTGGAGGTTATGGACAGGTGTCTTTTATACTGATAACAAGTTCAAACAGGTGCCATTAATACAGGTAACAAGTGGAGGACAGAGGAGCCTCTTAAAAGAAGAAGTTACAGGTCTGTGAGAGCCAGAAATCTTGCTTGTTTGTAGGTGACCAAATATTTGTTTTCCACCATAATTTGCAAATAAATTCATAAAAAATCCAACAATGTGATTTTCTGGATTTTCTTTCTTCTCATTTTGTCTGTCATAGTTGAAGTGTACCTATGATAAATTACATGCCTCTCATCTTTTTAAGTAAGAGAACTTGCACAATTGGTGGCTTACTAAATACTTTTTTGCCCCACTAATGGGGGGTGGGGGCATTTTTTTTAATGTGAAATAATTATTTTATGAGTATCGCTAGCTGCAACAGAATACCATCGTGGATATCATTTTGTTATGTCTATGTCCAATGTGAAGGAAGTTAGAGGTAGTTTCATGAGCCAATGCTAACTAGCTTTAGCGCAATGACTGGAAGTCTACAGGAATTGTTAGCATGCTAGCTGTTTTTTTATCACATGACTAGAAAAGTAGATAAGTGGCTTCATTGCCAAAATCTCGAACTATACCTTTAATATGGAGGAAAATACAATCATTGGAGCTAATTACATAATCTTTCTATATAGAACATTTTTAAGCAAGCCATCTAAGAAGTCGTCATTTTCGGGATGGAAAATAGGTTTCAGTGTCAACTTAAATTACCAAACCAAGATAGAAAGCATGCAGAAAAAATATTGAACTATATATATTATATATTATACAGTGCCTTGCAAAAGTATTCGGCCCCCTTGAACTTTGCGACCTTTTGCCACATTTCAGGCTTCAAACATAAAGATATAAAACTGTATTTTTTTGTGAAGAATCAACAACAAGTGGGACACAATCATGAAGTGGAACGACATTTATTGGATATTTCAAACTTTTTTAACATATCAAAAACTGAAAAATTGGGCGTGCAAAATTATTCAGCCCCTTTACTTTCAGTGCAGCAAACTCTCTCCAGAAGTTCAGTGAGGATCTCTGAATGATCCAATGTTGACCTAAATGACTAATGATGATAAATACAATCCACCTGTGTGTAATCAAGTCTCTGTATAAATGCACCTGCACTGTGATAGTCTCAGAGGTCCGTTAAAAGCGCAGAGAGCATCATGAAGAACAAGGAACACACCAGGCAGGTCCGAGATACTGTTGTGAAGAAGTTTAAAGCCGGATTTGGATACAAAAAGATTTCCCAAGCTTTAAACATCCCAAGGAGCACTGTGCAAGCGATAATATTGAAATGGAACGAGTATCAGACCACTGCAAATCTACCAAGACCTGGCCGTCCCTCTAAACTTTCAGCTCATACAAGGAGAAGACTGATCAGAGATGCAGCCAAGAGGCCCATGATCACTCTGGATGAACTGCAGAGATCTACAGCTGAGGTGGGAGACTCTGTCCATAGGACAACAATCAGTCGTATATTGCACAAATCTGGCCTTTATGGAAGAGTGGCAAGAAGAAAGCCATTTCTTAAAGATATCCATAAAAAGTGTCGTTTAAAGTTTGCCACAAGCCACCTGGGAGACACACCAAACATGTGGAAGAAGGTGCTCTGGTCAGATGAAACCAAAATTGAACTTTTTGGCAACAATGCAAAACGTTATGTTTGGCGTAAAAGCAACACAGCTGAACACACCATCCCCACTGTCAAACATGGTGGTGGCAGCATCATGGTTTGGGCCTGCTTTTCTTCAGCAGGGACAGGGAAGATGGTTAAAATTGATGGGAAGATGGATGAAGCCAAATACAGGACCATTCTGGAAGAAAACCTGATGGAGTCTGCAAAAGACCTGAGCCTGGGACGGAGATTTGTCTTCCAACAAGACAATGATCCAAAACATAAAGCAAAATCTACAATGGAATGGTTCAAAAATAAACATATTCATGTGTTAGAATGGCCAAGTCAAAGTCCAGACCTGAATCCAATCGAGAATCTGTGGAAAGAACTGAAAACTGCTGTTCACAAATGCTCTCCATCCAACCTTACTGAGCTCGAGCTGTTTTGCAAGGAGGAATGGGAAAAAATGTCAGTCTCTCGATGTGCAAAACTGAGAGACATACCCCAAGCGACTTACAGCTGTAATCGCAGCAAAAGGTGGCGCTACAAAGTATTAACTTAAGGGGGCTGAATAATTTTGCACGCCCAATTTTTCAGTTTTTGATTTGTTAAAAAAGTTTGAAATATCCAATAAATGTCGTTCCACTTCTTGATTGTGTCCCACTTGTTGTTGATTCTTCACAAAAAAATACAGTTTTATATCTTTATGTTTGAAGCCTGAAATGTGGCAAAAGGTCGCAAAGTTCAAGGGGGCCGAATACTTTCGCAAGGCACTGTATATAGTTATCTACTTCCCCAGTCATGTGATCAAAAACAGCTAGCATGCTAACGATTCCTTTAGACTTCCAGTCATTGCGCTAAAGCTAGTTAGCATTGGCTCGTGAAACTACCTCTAACTTCCTTCACATTGGACGCAGACATTAAAAAAAAATGGTATCCACGATGGTATTCTGTACTATATTGAATAAAACAACTGGCCTGGCCTGTTCAAACTTGCGAAACGTAGCATAGACGTCTATGATTGGTTCAGGTCCGCACCTATCAAATATGTACTTGTTTGGGGGCGGAGCTCATTAACTTAATACCCAGCATGCCTTGCAAGTGTTTATTTTTTACATTTACAATTTGGTCATTCAGCAGATGCCATTACACAGAGCGACTTAGTGCATTCAACAAAGGTAGATAAAAAAACAACATGACAGTCATAGCAACAACAAAAAAAATTGAACATTAATGAGAAAGTTATTGTAGCTGACGTGGTCTGTTCATTTATTCTTTAGTTGCGACAACTTTGAACATCTTTATTAACCGTTTTTAAGCATTTAAAAAAGCTAACACAAGTGCGTGTGACAGATAGGAGCAATAATACACATTCTCTTGCAATCTTCAATTGGATCCTCTTTCCTAACCCGTTACGAAAAGTCAGATTTGACGATAATTTGACAAACTGTATGGATCCCTTCTAGCCGTGACCATGCAGAAGAGCATTTTTTGGGGGAAGTACATACTGGCCGTAATGGTAGTAAACTAAGATTCTCATCGAAACTCCATATTTGGTAATCACCGAACGTATCTTGACATTATAATTGTAGTTTGAATTTGAGCTATCTGGACGTTAATGTCTCGAACGCATTGATACTGGTCAAGTCACAATTGTATTTTATTGGTGTAAATGAGTACAGTTTACAAAGTAGATTTACTCAAATAGATAGCTATGAAACTGAATTAAATGCATAACGTTTAGACACTTACATGTTTGTGGTGGAGGTAGTTTGAAGGCTTGTTTAAAAAGAAAGTAAAAAGAAAAACAAGGTTATAAAATGTGTTCACAGCCATACACAGAATATCTACCGCATACACCCTCCTCTATTTCGACTGGTCGAAACACGTTGCATACTGCCATTGTTCTATACCATTGGTCCTGGGTTGTTGTCAATTCCAGATTTGACATCGATTTCTTAAAGGAGAAACAACCGATTGTCATGTGATATTTCAACCTGTATTTTGTTAACCCCTGCTTTTAAAATGCTCATTTTAATATGCACTCGATTGAGGATATTTGATGTCAAACAAATGTGTTCAAATCGGCAGGAAGTAACCATACGAGAGCAAAAATGTGGTTGCGTACACGGAAGCAGCTGTGTGAGAATGAGCCGATTCAGAAACTGGACCTGACACCGGACTAAAACAACTGGATTGTATGAAACTGCCTTGCCACCGACACTAATAGCTAGGTGGAGGATAGAGGGTGCCCGGAGAGAGAGGGTCAAAAACGAACGCGACTAAGAAACGGGAATATGGTTGGGGAGGACGGAAATAAGGGGCCGGGGAACCAGCAAAAGCCCCCCTCAATGAACAGCCAGCATGACAGCGCCGAGACTGACGACGAGAATGTTAGCTCAGTGTCGCTGTACCGGCGCAGGCCCCGGATATTCCACGGCACGGTTCTACCTTTTTTAGCCGTGCTGTACCCTGGCTGGTTGTACGTGTGGCTCGGAATGTACGGTACTTCCGAGTACCCAGAAGCCGGTCTACTTGCTCTCGCCGCCATCGGGATCGCGCACGTCCTCACAGCGCTCTCCGGTTATTGGTCCGTGCACGCTCACCTGCTCCAAGGTAAAGTGGATGGATCATCTGCAGTTGTTTTGGAATTAGGTGTTGGAGATTGAACTAACACTGCCCAACATAACTGGTGATCACTCTAGTTAGCATTATTTTATGCTCAACACAAGGACATTTTGAAATGATGTGTAATAGAGTTGTGCCCTTGTCCAGAAAGTTTTGACCTGATTATAAGGCTGTGTCTGTCAGAGTATGTGAATTGCTCACATGCTGCGAATCGATGTGTATAAACAGGAGCCAGACCCACACAAGGCCACCCTGGCTATAAGGTTATACCCACCCCCAACAACGGTTCTGCTGAGCTGGTACAACTGCAGAGAGACAGGGTGAGTTTGCCTTGTTCCCCTGGCCTACACCTTGTTTACTTAACCCATGGTTGTGTTCAATGGGGAGAAAATGTTTGTAACTGTTGCAAAACGTTTTGCTGTGGTGTGCTGTGCTGAACATGACCCAGGTACACTGGTTGAAACTTGTGGGCAATGCATGGTGTCAGAATGGTCCTCTTAACATCTCTATGCTAGTCAGTTATACTGCTTTTTGGATGGCACATTTTTGTGTGTGTGTGTTTTAACTCATGTACACGCTTGCTCTCTTTCTATATCTCTCTCTCTCTCCTGCTCTCTCCTCAGGATGAGAACAGTGAGGGAATCCTTTCCTTTGAGTTCCAGAAGATCTGCTACATCTTCGACAGCAAGGAGAGGAAGTGTTTCCTCCCCGTGTCGTTCCCCGTCAGACAGCCAATGGGCTTCTTCCAGGCCTGGCGAGGCTACCAGGAGGAGACAGACCTGCATTCCGCCGAGAAGCGCTATGGGACCAACCGCGCTGAGATGGTGGTGCCGGACTTCCTGGAACTCTTCAGGGAGTTCCACGTCTTCCAGGTGTGTGTGAGCGTGCTTGCGTATTTGCGTGTTGTTTTGTCTAGTAATATGACACGTAGTAAAATCACTCAAGTCTCTTTCACTTTCTATATTGATCTCTTTAAGGGCATATGGGATAGTATTGACTCAATAATAATACCCTTTCAGTACTATTGTGCTAACCTGAACTGTACTGCACAAGCTCAGATATTTTATTTTCACATGATCCTTTCCAGTACAGTTCTAGCAACTATGGTGGATGCCGATGCGTCAACCAGGCCAGCAAAGTACCGCTCAACAGGTGTACAGATGGACGCTCGCTCTCTCTCTCCTCTCCTCAGGTGTTCTGTGTTGGTCTGTGGTGTCTGGATGAGTACTGGTACTACAGCGTGTTCACTCTCTTCATGCTGGTAGCCTTCGAAGCCTCTCTGGTACAACAGCAAATGAGGAACATGTCTGAGATACGACGCATGGGGAACAAACCCTACATGATCCAGGTGAACTACAGTATCTTTATCGGAAATTATCATGTCGTTTGATATTTGATGATATGATGCATGCACAGGTGCCTGTTCTTCTTGCTCAAGTGCAGATCAACAAGTTCTCACCAGAGCCTTGTTATTCTAGAGTTGTAGAACGAAGGCCCTGACTTCCATTATATACTAGCATCAGACTCATTTAACCAGGGGTTCCTAAGCTTTTTTGGGCTGAGACCCCATTTCGGGAAACTTTTTTTGTATGATGTAATGATGTAATCAACAGCCAATATTTACTTTTTATTTGGGTCTATGGCAAATAAGTCTGGCAGTACTTCAATCTGAGAGAAGTATGGTTTGAAGTGATTGAAATGCATCAGAAGATCATCAGCCAATAATTGTGTATGATCTCTGTAGAAAAGAACACCATCATTGCTTTCAATTATGATCATCTTTTCCCCCAGAATATCCCCCCCCAGTCTGATTTGGTGGCTGGTTCTGTCCACTCGGTTCTAACGAGTCATGCTTTTCTGCGTGGTAGAGGGAAATAGAAGACACATACTTGTTCCTGAGAGTCTTAGCTTGCAGGTCATAATAGCGTATAGCCCATATTGTTCACAAGTTAGAGCCACAATTGGGGGAAAGGGGGATACCGAGTCAGTTGTAAAATTGAATGCATTCAACTGAAATGTGTCTTCTGCATTTAACCCAACCCCTCTGAATCAGAGAGGTGTGCGGGGCTGCCTAAATCGACATCCACGTCATTGGCGGCCGGGGAACAGTGGGTTAACTGCCTTGATCAGGGGCAGAACGACAGATTTTTACCATGTCAGCTCGGGGATTCAATCCAGCAACCTTTCAGTTATAGCCTTTCGGTTACTGGCCCAACACTCCTACCCGCCAGGCTACCTGCCGCCCATGTAGGAGTCTTTCGATCCCTAGTTTGGGAAATGCTGAATTAACCAAATTATCGATTTGATCTGGATTCATATTGATCTGTCCGTGTCGTGTTCAGTAGGGCACACCGTGTAAAATGTTTTGAAACGGAATCAAACGTATTTGTGTGTTCTTATTATTGAACAAGTGTAGCTAGTACCTCCCTGTTTTACTCTGTGTCAAAACATTTTCTCCCTACTGAACAGGCCCCTGATATTTACACGTTTGTGCCCATGTTTCCCAACAGGTTTACCGCAACAGGAAGTGGAGGCCTGTGTCCAGTGATGAACTAGTCCCCGGGGACATCGTCTCAATAGGTAAGGTTCCATTGCTTGAAAGGCAGCCACGATTCTTCCTTTATTTAAAGGGGGAGATCAAGCTGATCCTAATTGTTATAGACCTATTTCTATTTTGCCCTGTATATCAAAAGTGTTGGAAAATCTTGTCAATAATTAACTGACTGGCTTTCTTGATGTCTATTATTCTCTCGGGTATGCAATCTGGTTTCCTCTCAGGTTACAGATGTGTCACTGCAACCTTAAAGGTCCTCAATGATGTCACCATTGCCCTTGATTCTAAGCAATGTTGTGCTGCTTTTTCTATTGACTTGGCCAAAGCTTTTGATACAGTAGACCATTCCATTCTTGTGGGCCGGCTAAGGAGTATTGGTGTCTCTGAGGTAGGGATGGGCGATATGGCCTAAAAGTAATATCTCTATTTTTTTTTTAGAGGTGTGGACGATTCACGATATATATCTCGATTTCTTGTTTTTCTCTAAACAAATTAAAAAAGGCCAAGACATAATTCTTAACTGAATTTTCTTTATTAAAATAAAAAATATACAAGGCCTCAAGGCCTATTTGTGCAAAACAAATGAACAACACAAATGAACAACACACACCCACACTTCTATTCTATTGTTTAGGAATGTTTGACCACTAGCTGTTTGAATATGTCATTTATATAATCATTTTGATTGAAATGTATTAATTTAGTTAATTTGTTGTTATAATTAAAACAGCCTGTGGTTATTTCCTATTCGATTGGCAGAATGACACCACTACTAACACATTAGCCTACAGCTGGCCTGAACATAACTTTTTTGAATGCACTTTAATTATCCAATGTCACACTTACCAATGGCGAGGTGATGCCTGTACCCAAAGTACTGCAGGCGGGTCCAGTTGTTCAATCGCAATGCTTTTATCATGTTGCTCCTGCTGTCAGTTGTCATGCACACCTGCCTGTCGTTTCTGTTCGCTGCAGCTAGCATCTGGAATGAGCTGCAACAAACACTTAAACTGGACAGTTTCATCTCTTCATTCAAAGACTCAATCATGGACACTCTTAATAATGACAGTTGCGGCTGCTTTGCGTGATGTATTTTTGTCTCTACCTTCTCGCCCTTTGTGCTGTTGTCTGTGCCCAATGATGTTTGTACGATGTTTTGTGCTGCTGCCATGTTGTTGTCATGTTGTGTTGCTACTATGTTGTGTTGTCATGTGCTGCTGCCATGCTATGTTGTCGTCTTAGGTCTCTCTTTATATAGTGTTGTGTTGTCTCTCTTGTCGTGATGTGTGTTTTTGTCCTGTATTTAATTTATTTTTATTTTTAATCCCAGCCCCCGTCCCCGCAGGAGGCCTTTTGGTAGGCCGTCATTGTAAATAAGAATTTGTTCTTAACTGACTTGCCTAGTTAAAGGTTGTGTGTGTGTGTGTGTGTGTGTGTGTGTGTGTGTGTGTGTGTATATATATATATATATATATGTGTGTGTGTGTGTATATATATGTATTTTGCAGGTTTTCCTA
Organism: Oncorhynchus clarkii lewisi; assembly: GCF_045791955.1. Classification (NCBI taxonomy): domain Eukaryota; kingdom Metazoa; phylum Chordata; class Actinopteri; order Salmoniformes; family Salmonidae; genus Oncorhynchus; species Oncorhynchus clarkii. The sequence goes on along the minus strand of NC_092159.1, from coordinate 33,257,657 downwards.
CTTACAAAGCATGTAGAGGTCTGTATTTTTTATCATAGGTACACTTCAACTGTGAAAGACGGAATCTAAAACAAAAATCCAGAAAATCACGTTGTTTGATTTTTAAGTAATTCATTTGCATTTTATTACATGACATAAGTATTATTTATATATATATATATATATATATATATATATATACTTTGAACAGCTGTAACTGTTTTAATCATATTAAACACTAAGTATATATTTATTTTTTTCCTGAAGAAGCTCCATTCTGCTTTTTTTAAATTAAAGATATATGCATGCATGCACACACATAAATATATATATATATATATACACATATGTATATATACACATATGTATATGTATGTGTATATATATATATATTATATTATATATAATTATTATTATAATATATATTATATATATATTATATATTATATTATATATATTTCTGGATACACATATACACATATGGCTGAATAATTTTGCACGCCCAATTTTTCAGTTTTTGATTTGTTAAAAAAGTTTGAAATATCCAATAAATGTCGTTCCACTTCATAATTGTGTCCCACTTGTTGTTGATTCTTCACAAAAAAATACAGTTTTATATCTTTATGTTTGAAGCCTGAAATGTGGCAAAAGGTCGCAAAGTTCAAGGGGGCCGAATACTTTCGCAAGGCACTGTATATATATACATATGTGTATATATACATATATGTGTATATATATATATGTATATTTATGTGTGTGCATGCATATATATATATATATATATTCTTTTTTATTTTTTATTTTAAAAAAGCAGAATGGAGCTTCTTCAGGAAAAAAATAAATATATACTTAGTGTTTAATATGATTAAAACAGTTACAGCTGTTCAAAGTGTGAGGAAAGGTTCGTATATATGTGTGTGTGTGTGTGTGTGTGTGTGTGTGTGTGTATATATATATATATATATATATATATATATATATATATATGTGTTTTCTTTTAAAGTCTGTTAACCTTTCCCGTTCCAGTGCATTTCCTCCATCTAGAACCTGGCTCTTTCTCAAATCATCTTTCCTTAATTTCACACATCTTATGTCCTCGCCTCCTTATTAAAATGCATTGGAGAAAAAGGGGAGGAGAGGGACCTTGGACTTTGTCCTCGAATACTGTGGAGAAGGATGCGAGTAGATGAGATGTGAGGAATCGTGGAGAGACTAATTGAGATCGAGCCCCAGCCAGTTTGACACAGTGTGAGTATGACTTTGTCTTCCCCCCAGGATGCTCACACCAGGACAATTTAGTTCCGTATCTCCTCTGGAATAGCCTTCATTTCTCAGAACAAGAACAGACTGACGATTTTTGGAAGAAAGATCTTTGTTTCTGGCCATTTTGAGCCTGTAAATGAACCCACAAATGCTGATGCTCCAGATTCCATAAAAAATCTGCCGTTTCCAGCTACAAAAGTCATTTACAACATTAACAATGTCTACACTGTATTTCTGATCAATTTGGTGTTATTTTAATGGACAAAAAAAATATTTTCTTTAAAAAACAAGGACATTTTCTAAGTGACCCCAAACTTTTGAACAGTAGTGTATATATATATATATTTTTTTTTTTATATATATTTTTTTTTACCCCTTTTTCTCCCCAATTTTGTGATATCCAATTGATAGTTACAGTCTTGTCCCATTGCTGCAACTGCCTTACCGATATGGGAGAGGCGAAGGTCGAGAGCCATGCGTCCTCCAAAAACACGACCCTGCCAAGCCACACGCTTCTTGACACACTGCTCGCTTAACCTGGAAGCCAGCCGCACCAATGTGTCGGAGGAAACACCATCCAGCTGGCGACCGAAGTCAGCTTGCAGGTGCCCGGCCCACCCCAAGGAGTCTCTATTGCGCGATGGGATAATGAAATCCCGGCCGGCCAAACTCTCCCCTAACTCGAACCTGGGCCAATTGTGTGCCACCTCATGGGTCTCCCGGGCACGGCCGGCTGTGATCGAACCCGGGTCTGTAGTGATGCCCCAAGCACTGCGATGCATTGCCTTAGCCCACTGCGCCACTCGGGAGGCCCCAACAATGCAGAGTTAAAGATAAGATACAAAATTGTAAAATATAAATGATGACGAGGAAGAAATACACAGCGAATAACGAGAAAAATAACATGGCTATCTATATATAGGGAGTAGAAAGTAAAATGTATATATACAGGGAGTATCAGTATCCAGTTGATGTGCAGGGGTACTAGGTAATTGAGGTAGCCATGTACTGTACATATACAGTGCATTTGGAAAGTATTCAGACCTGAACTCAATTTCGAGTCTCATAGCAAAGGGTCTGAATAGTTATGTAAATAAGCTATTTCTGTAGTAAACCTTGTAAAACTCACGGACGATTAGTAAAGCTTAAACCAAGTTCATTCAACGGCATAAGACAAAAACATGGTTCCATCAGTGGTAGTATTAATACCCCAACCACTTAATACTACCACTCGTCCTTTTCTCAAAATATGACATCGTTGTTGCTAGGCAGGAAAGTATGTGATGCGGGCTATAAACTGTTCATTCTCCCTTAATGTGACCTGATCTGACCTCTGCCCCCTTCCACTAAACCACATCTCTCCATCCTTATAAGTGCCTGCCACGTGATTGCACTTCCTTTACTCAATACATTCCAAGCTTACAGGTAACCGGTATTCACTTCTGGTGTGGAAACTATTTTCAATATTTCAATAGGATACCTGATAATTAACAATACTTCAAGTTTGTAGTCAGAACTCATCAGTGGTGTTGATGAGGATTTTTATTAGTACATTTTAGAAGAAGTCTAATGTAACAAAATGTGGAAAAGGGTAAGGGGTCTGAATACTTTCCGAATGCATTGTAGGTAGGGGTAAAGTGACTAGGCAACAAGATAGATAATAGACAGTAGTAGTAGCAGCAGCATACACTAGTAGCAGCAGCATACACTACCGGTCAAAAGTTTTAGAACACCTACTCATTCAAGGGTTTTTCTTTATTTTTACTATTTTCTACAGTGTAGAATAACAGTGAAGACATCAAAACTATGAAATAACACAAATGGAATCATGTAGTAACACAAAGTGTTAAACAAATATATTTGAGATTCTTCAAATAGCCACCCTTTGCCTTGATTACAGCTTTGCACACTCTTGGTATTCTCTCAACCAGCTTCATGAGGTAGTCACCTGGAATGCATTTCAATTAACAGGTGTGCCTTGTTAATTTGTGGAATTTCTTAATGCTTTTGAGCCAATCAGTTGTGTTGTGACAAGGTAGGAGTGGTATACAGTGAGGGGGAAAAAGTATTTGATCCCCTGCTGATTTTGTACGTTTGCCCACTGACAAAGAAATGATCAGTCTATAATTTTAATGGTAGGTTTATTTCAACAGTGAGAGACAGAATAACAACAAAAATATCCAGAAAAACGTGTGTCAAAATTTGTATAAATTGATTAGCATTTTAATGAGGAAAATATGTATTTGACCCCCTCTCAATCAGAAAGATTTCTGGCTCCCAGGTGTCTTTCATACAGGTAACGAGCTGAAATTAGGAGCACACTCTTAAAGGGAGTGCTCCTAATCTCAGTTTCTTACCTGTATAAAAGACACCTGTCCACAGAAGCAATCAATCAATCAGATTCCAAACTCTCCACCGTGGCCAAGACCAAAGAGCTCTCCAAGGATGTCAGGGACAAGATTGTAGCTCTACACAAGGCTGGAATGGGCTACAAGACCATTGCCAAGCATCTTGGTGAGAAGGTGACAACAGTTGGTGCGATTATTCGCAAATGGAAGAAACACAAAAGAACTGTCAATCTCCCTCGGCCTGGGGCTTCATGCAAAATCTCACCTCGTGGAGTTGCAATGATCATGAGAACGGTGAGGAATCAGCCCAGAACGACACAGGATCTCAAGGCAGCTGGGACCATAGTCATCAAGAAAATAATTGGTAACACACTACGCCGTGAAGGACTGAAATCCTGCAGCGCCCGCAAGGTCCCCCTGCTCAGGAAAGCACATATACATGCCCGTCTGAAGTTTGCCAATGAACATCTGAATGATTCCGAGGACAACTGGGTGAAAGTGTTGTGGTCAGATGAGACCAAAATGGAGTTCTTTAGCATCAACTCAACTTGCTGTGTTTGGAGGAGGAGGAATGCTGCCTATGACCCCAAGAAACCATCCCCACTGTCAAACATGGAGGTGGAAACATTATGCTTTGTGCGTGTTTTTCTGCTAAGGGGACAGGACAACTTCACCGTATCAAAGGGACGATGGACGGGGCCATGTACCGTCAAATCTTGGGTGAAAACCTCCATCCCTCAGCCAGGGTATTGAAAATGGGTCGCGGATGGGTATTCCAGCATGACAATGACCCAAAACACACGGCCAAGGCAACAAAGGAGTGGCTCAAGAAAAAGCACAAGCACATTAAGGTCCTGGAGTGGCCTAGCCAGTCTCCAGACCTTAATCCCATAGAAAATCTGTGGAGGGAGCTGAAGGTTTGAGTTGCCAAATGTCAGCCTCGAAACCGTAATGACTTGGAGAAGATCTGCAAAGAGGAGTGGGACAAAATCCCTCCTCAGATGTGTGCAAACCTGGTGGCCAACTACAAGAAACATCTGACCTCTGTGATTGCCAACAAGGGTTTTGCCACCAAGTACTAAGTCATGTTTTGCAGAGGGGTCAAATACTTATTTCCCTCATTAAAATGCAAATCAATTTATAGCATTTTTGACATGCGTTTTTCAGGATTTTTTTGTTGATATTCTGTCTCTCACTGTTCAAATAAACCTACCAATAAAATAACAGACTGATTATTTCTTTGTCAGTGTGCAAACGTACAAAATCAGCAGGGGATCAAATACTTTTTTCCCTCACCTCACTGTACAGAAGATAGCCCTATACCGCCGTAGGGAAGGAAGACCCATAGTTACCTCTGCTGCAGAGGATAAGTTCATTAGAGTTACCAGCCTCAGAAATTGCAGCCCAAGTAAATGCTTCAGAGTTCAAGTAACAGACATATCTCAACATCAATTCTTCAGAGGAGACTGTGAATCAGGCCTTCATGGTCGAATTGCTTCAAAGAAACCACCACTGAAGGACACCAATAAGAAAAAGAGACTTGCTTGGGCCAAGAAACACGAGCAATGAATATTAGACTGGTGGAAATTTGTCCTTTGGTCTGGAGTCCAAATTGGAGATTTTTGGTTTCAACCCCCGTGTCTTTGTGATACGCGGTGTGGGTGAACGGATGATCTCCGCTTGTGTATTTCCCACCGTAAAGCATGGAGGAGGAGGTGTGGGGGTGCTTTGCTGGTGAGACTGTCATTGATTTATTTAGAATTCAAGGCACCCTTAACCAGCATGGCTACCACCGCATTCTGCAGCGATACACCATACCATCTGATTTAGTGGGACTATCATTTGTTTTTCAACAAGACAATGACCCAACACACCTCTAGGCTGTGTTTATTTTACCAAAAAGGAGAGTGATGGAGTGCTGCATGAGATGACCTGGCCTCCACAATCCCCTTACCTCAACCCAATTGAGATGGTTTGGGATGAGTCGGACCGCAGTGAAGGAAAAGCAGCCAACAAGTGCTCAGCATATGTGGGAACTCCAAGACTGTTGGAAAAGCATTCCAGGTGAAGCTGGTTGAGAGAATGCCAAGAGTGTGCAAAGCTGTCATCAATGCAAAGGGTGGCTATTTGTAGAATCTCAAAAACAAATCAAAATATATTTTATATAACACTTTTTTTGGTTACTACATGATTCCATATGTGTTATTTCATAGTTTTGACGTCTTCACTATTGTTCTACAATGTAGAAAATAGTCAAAATAAAGAAAAACCCTCGAATAAGTAAGTGTTCTTAAACTTTTGACCGGTAGTGTATGTGGTGAGTTTGAAAGTGTGTGTAATGTGTGTTTGGGCATATGTTGTGTTGGTGTAAGTATGTGTGAGTGTGTGGGTAGAGTCCAGTGTATGTGCTTTGTCAGTGCAAGAGTTAGTGCAAAAAAGGGTCAATGCAGGTAGTCCGGGTAGCCATTTTGAATAGCTATTTAGCAGTCTTTTTTTAGAAGTCTTATGGTTTGAGAGTAGAAGCTTTTCAGGGCCCTGTTGGTTATAGACTGTGCGGTAGTAGAGAGAACAGTCTATGGCTTGATTCTTTGACAGTTTTGGGCCTTCCTCTGACACCGCTTGGTATAGAGGTCCTGGATGGCAGGGAGCCCGGCCCCAGTTATGTAATGGGGCATATGCACTACCTCTAGCGCCTTGCTGTCTGATGCCAAGCAGTTGCAATACCAAGCAGTGATGCAGCCAGTCAAGATGCTCTCGATGGTTTAGCTGTATAACTTTGTATTTATTTTGTATTTTATTTTCCAAAACATTTTTTTACCCCGTTTTCTCCCCAATTTCATGGTCTCAAATTGTTTAATAGCTACTATCTTATCTCATCGCTACAACTCCAGTACGGGCTCGGGAGAGACAAAGGTTGAAAGTCATGCGTCCTCCGATACACAACCCAACCAAGCCGCACTGCTTCTGAACACAGCGCGCATCCAACCCGGAAGCCAGCCGCACCAATGTGTCGGGGGAAACACCGTGCACCTGGCAACCTTGGTTAGCGCGCACTGCGCCCGGCCCGCGTCAGGAGTCGCTGGTGCGCGATGATTTGGCCCATGCCAAATCTTTTCAGCTCCTGAGGGGGAGGAGACGTTGTTGTGCCCTCTTCATGACTGTGTTGGTGTGTTTGGACCATGGTATATGTATCCTTAGTGATGTGGACACCGAGGAACTCTCAACCCGCTCTACTACAGCCCTGTCGATGTGAACGGGTGTGTGCTTGGTCCTCCGTTTCCTGTAGTCCACGATCAGCTCCTTTTGTCTTACTGACTTTGAGGGAGAACTTGTTGTCCTGGCACCACACTGCCAGGTCTCTGACCTCCTCTCTATAGGCTGTCTCATCGTCGTCGGTGATAAGGCATACCACCGTCGTGTCGTCTGGAAAACTTAATGTGTAAACAGTCAGTACATGAGGGGACTAAGCATGCACCCCTGAGGGGCCCCCATGTTGAGGGTCAGCATGGCTGATGTGTTGTCGCCTACCCTCACCACCTGGCGGCGGCCCGTCAGGAAGTCCAGGATCCAGTTGCAGAGGGAGGTGTTCAGTCCCAGGGACCTTAGCTTAGTGATGAGCTTTGAGGATACCATGGTGCTGAACGCTGAGCTGTAGTCAATGAACAGCATTCTCACGTTGGTTTGACACAGTATATATCTGTCTTTCTCTTCCCCCCAGGCCGCTCTCCCCAGGAGAACTTGGTTCCATGTGACGTGCTGCTGCTTAGAGGGCGCTGCATCGTGGACGAGGCCATGCTGACGGGAGAGTCAGTTCCTCAGATGAAGGTCAGACATACGGGAAGCCTGTCCTATACTAGATAACAACCATGTAAAACAATGCAGTCTATCTGGACAATATACAGTGCCTCCGGAAAGTATTCAGACTTTTTCCACATTTTGTTGCGTTACACAGCCTTATTCTAAAATTGATGTAAATTGTTTTTTTCCTCATCAATCTACACACAATACCCCATAATTACAATGCAAAAACAGGCTTTTAGAAATTTTAGCAAATTTATTAAAAATACAATAAATATCACATTTGCATAAGTATTCAGACCCATTACTCAGTACTTCAAGTATTCTTGGGTATGATGCTACATGCTTGGCACACCTGTATTTGGGGAGTTTCTCCCATTCTTCTTTGCTGATCCTCTCAAGCTCAGGTTGAATAAGCTCAGGTTGAATAGCGTTGCTGCACAGCTATTTTCAGGTCTCTCCAGAGATGTTCGATTGGGTTCAAGTCCAGGCTCTTGCTGGGCCACTCAACGACATTCAGGGACTTGTCTCGAAGCCACTCCTGCATTGTCTTGGCAGTGTGCTAAGGGTTGTTGTCCTGTTGGATGGTGAACCTTCGCCCCAGTCTGAGGTCTTGAGTGCTCCAGAGCGCTCTTCGTCAAGGATCTCTCTGTATTTTGCTCTGTTCATCTTTACCTCGATCCTGACTAGTCTCCCAGTCCCTGCTGCTGAAAAACATCCCCACAGCATGATGCTGCCACCACCATGCTTCACCGTAGGGATGGTGCCAGGTTTCCTCCAGACGTGACATTTGGCATTCAGGCTAAAGAGTTCAATCTTCGTTTCATCAGACCAGAGAATCTTGTTTCTCATGGTCTGAGAGTCTTAAGGTGCCTTTTAGCATACTCCAAACATGCTGTCAAGTGCCTTTTACTGAGGAGTGGCTTCTGTCTGGTCACTCTACCATAAAGGCCTGATTGTTGGAGTGCTACAGAGATGGTTGTCCTTCTGGAAGGTTCTCCCATCTCCACAGAGGAACTTTAGAGCTCTGTCAGTGACCATCCGGTTCTTGGCCACCTCCCTGACTAAGGCCCTTCTCCCCCGATTGCTCAGTTTGGCTGGCCGGCCAGCTCTTGGAAGAGTCCTGGTGGTTCCAAACTTCTTCTATTTAAGAATGATGGAGGCCACTATGTTCTTGGGGACCTTCAATGCTGCAGAAATGTTTTGGTACCCTTTCCTAGATCTGTGCCTCGGCACAATCAGAGCTCTACGGACAATTCCTTCGACCTCATAGCTTGGTTTTTGCTCTGACATGCACTGTCAGTTTTGGGACCTTATATAGACAGGTGTGTGCCTTTCCAAATCATGTCCAAGCAATTGAATTTGGTGGACTCCAATCAAGTTGTAGAAACTTCTCAAGGATGATCACTGTAGATTGTCAAAACAATGGGAATGTTACTATATATCATTCATAAAGACTTCATAAGCATAGAATATCAAAGATGCTCCACAAATCATTTAGCAAAATCATATGCTTTCTAAATCATAGGCTCTATTTATCCTTTAAAATACGTTTTTAATTTGATGTTCCACCATGTTGTGTGTTTAGGAGCCGGTGGAGGATCTGGACCCAGAGAGGGTATTGGACCTCCAGGGTGATGCCCGCCTCCACATAATCTCTGGTGGGACCAAGGTGGTGCAGCACAGCCCCCCGCTCCGTGCCACTGTAGGACTCAAACGTCAGTTCCTACCTACTGTTTAGTATATTATTCACTTATAAGGCAGAAATGTCCTGAATTTTTTGCACTTTGAGATTAACAGTTCTAATTATAAAGCACTTTAAATCTATATTTAGTTATCCCTTATCAATATAAAAACAAATCTATATTTTAGATCAGTTATGTTTCAACTGTCATCTCCCTCAGCCTCAGAATAGATGGATTGAATCTGCCCTTGTATCTATCTTGTCTCACTAAGAGCAAATTATAATAGTTTGTTTTTCTTCTTTTTCATTTTTCTGCAGCTGTGGACAATGGCTGTGTGGCTTATGTGTTGAGAACCGGATTCTATACCTCTCAGGTGAGGGGCTGCTGCCCTTGACTACCGAACTTGTCCAATAAGAACCACTTGTTTTCATTTTCTGTTGCAAAATGTTTTGCTACGGTGTTCAGTAATGAATACAACCCTGGTGTTGTTAACCACGCCTGTCTACAGGGTAAACTGCTGAGGACCATCTTGTTTGGAGTGAAGAGGGTGACAGCCAACAACTTGGAAACATTCATCTTCATCCTCTTCCTCCTGGTGTTTGCCATTGCTGCTGCTGGCTATGTGTGTGTGGAAGGTGAGGGATGCAGTGAAAAACGCAATGAAATCAATCAATTAAATGTGTTTTATAAAGCCCTTTTTACTTCAACAGTTGTCACAAAGTTCTTCACAGATACCCATTCTAAAACCCCATGGAACAAGCAATGCAGAGGCAATGCAAAGTACAGTTGGTCCTACTTAGAGCATTTCTCCATTATACAGTTGTTTATATCTTGGCGGTAGTTTATTAGCCAAGAGACAATTTAAGGAGATAATATTTTATTAAATTAACATTTTTGCTGAACATTGACAGTCTTGCCGAAGGGCCCTATTCACAAAAAAAACTAAAACATGACCTATTAAACACAAATTCCTCCTTTATAAAATGTTATAAAACAAGTTGTTGAAATAGGCCCTGAGGTCAGGAGAGAGCTGCAGTTTTTTCCTGATTACATGCAGTATAACTGTATTTTTTCTTATTATTAATAATAATAACAATATATGCCATTTAGCAGATGCTTTTATCCAAAGCAACTTACAGGCATGTGTGCAAACATACTGCATAGCTTTCTCTGTGTGAGTAACTATTACGAAAAACTCAGCAAAAAAAGAAACGTCCCTTTTTCAGGACCCTGTCTTTCAAAGATCATTCGTAAAAATCCAAATAACTTCACAGATCTTCATTGTAAAGGGTTTAAACAACGGTTTCCCATGCTTGTTCATTGAACCAGAAACAATTAATGAACATGCACCTGTAGAACAGTCATTAAGACATTAACAGTTTACAGACGGTAGGCAATTAAGGTCACAGTTATGAAAACTTAGGACACTAAAGAGGCCTTTCTACGGACTCTGAAAAGCACCAAAAGAAAAAAGACAGCACTACAGGGAGACAAGACGGACAGCTGATCGTCCTCGCAGTGGCAGATACCCAGGGTCCCTGCTCATCTGCGTGAACGTGCCTTAGTCATGCTGCTAGGAGGCATGAGGACTGCAGATGTGGCCAGGGCAATAAATTGCAATGTTAGTACTGTGAGACGTCTAAGACCGCGCTACAGGGAGATAGGACGGACAGCTGATCGTCCTCGCCGTGGCAGACCACGTTTAACAACACTTGCAAAGGATCGGTACATCCGAACATCATACCTGCTGAACAGGTACAGGATGGCAACAACAACTGCCCGAGTTACACAAGGAACGTACAATCCCTCCATCAGTGCTCAGACTGTCTACAATAGGCTGAGAGAGGCTGGACTGCGGGGTTGTAGGCCTGTTGTAAAGGCAGGTCCTCACCAGACATCACCGGCAACAACGTTGCCTATGGGCACAAACCTACTGTCGCTGGACCAGACAGGACTGGCAAAAAGTGCTCTTCACTGATGGTTTTGTCTTACCAGGGGTGATGGTCGCATTCGCGTTTATCGTCGACGGAATGAGCATAACACCGAGGCCTGTACTCTAGAGCTGGATCGATTTGGAGGTGGAGGGTCCGTCATAGTCTGGGGGCGGTGTGTCACAGTATTATCGGACTGAGCTTGTTGTTATTGCAGGCAATCTCAACGTTGTACGTTACAGGGAAGACATCCTCCTCCCTCATGTGGTACTGCAGGCTCATCCTGACATGACCCTCCAGCATGACAATGCCACCAGCCATACTGCTCGTTCTGTGCGTGATTTCCTGCAAGACATGAATGTCAGTGTTCTGCCATGGCCAGCGAAGAGCCCGGATATCAATCCCATTGAGCACATCTGGGACCTGTTGGATCGGAGGGTGAGGGCTAAGGCCATTCCCCCCAGAAATGTCCAGGGACCTTGGTGGAAGAGTGGGGTAACATCTCACAGCAAGAACTGGCAAATCTAGTACAGTCCATGAGGAGGAGATGCACTGCCGTACTTAATGCAGCTGGTGGCCACACCAGATACTGACTGTTGCTTTTGATTTTGAACACCCCTTTGTTTAAGAACACATAATTCCATTTATGTTAGTCACATGTCTGTGGAACTTGATCAGTTTGTCTCAGTTGTTGAATCTTATGTTCATACAAATATTTACACATGTTAAGTTTGCTGAAAATATACGCAGTAGACAGTGAGAGGACGTTTCTTTTTTTTGCTGAGTTTAGTTGTGTAACTGTCTCTGTGTGCTCTCCCCTGCAGGAACTAAGGACCCTAGCAGGAACCGGTATAAGTTGTTCCTGGAGTGTACTCTCATCCTGACCTCCGTGGTTCCACCTGAGCTCCCTATAGAATTGTCTCTTGCAGTCAACACATCCCTCATCGCTCTGGCCAAGCTCTGTGAGTCAGCAGTGTGTGTGTGGTAGGCGGGGTGGTATGTGGATGTATGTGTATGTGTGTATGTGTATGTGTGGCATAGTAATGTTTGTAGTACTTAATGATGCCAGTCTACCTCGCTGTTCTGCTATTTGACTCACCCCTTTCTTTCTTCTCCCTTGCTTAGATGTGTTCTGCACTGAGCCCTTCAGGATCCCATTTGCCAGTGGAAACGCATCGGGTGGTTGCTACTTGTCACTCACTGGTTACCCTTGACGACGGACAGCTGGTAGGCGACCCCCTGGAGAAGGCCATGCTCACTGCTGCTGACTGGACCCTCACTAAAGGTGTGTGTGTGTGTGTGTGTGTGTGTGTGTGTGTGCGTGCGTGCGTGCGTGCGTGCGTGCGTGCGTGCGTACCTCAGGATTTCTGCTCTGTCTCCTCTTTGTACACCAGAAGTGAGAGTGTGTGTGTGTCTCCATATGTTTGCATCATCTCTACCCTTCTGTCCCTCTTTCTCTGTGTGGTGTAGATGAAAAGGTGTTTGCTCGCGGTATAAAGACCCCAGGCCTGAAGATCCACCTGCGGTTCCACTTTGCCAGTGCTTTGAAGAGGATGTCCGTCCTCGCCTCCTATGAGAAGCTGGGCTCCACTGACCTCTGCTTTGTCTCCACTGTCAAAGGAGCTCCAGAGACACTCAGGGACATGGTAAAAATCATTGTTTTAAATAGAATACTAACATTTTAAATGTATAATTGAATATACAGTTGAAGTCAGAAGTTTACATACACCTTACCCAAATACATTTAAACTCAGTTTTTCACAATTCTTGACATTTAATCCTAGTAAAAATTCCCTGTTTTAGGTCATTTAGGATCACCACTTTATTTTAAGAATGTGAAATGTCAGAATAATAATAGAGAGGATGATTTATTTTATCACATTCCCAGTGGGTCAGAAGTTTACATTCACTCAATTAGTATTTGGTAGCATTGCCTTTAAATTGTTTAACCTGGGTCAAACGTTTCAGGTAGCCTTCCACAAGCTTCCCGCAATAAGTTGGGAGAATTTTGTCCCATTCCTCCCGACATAGCTGATGTAACTGAGTCAGGTTTTTAGGCCTTCTTGCTCACACACGCTTTTTCAGTTCTGCCCACAAATGTTCTATAGGATTTAGGTCAGGGCTTTGTGATGGCCACTCTAATACCTTGACTTTGTTGTCCTTAAGTCATTTTGCCACAACTTTGGAATATAGGTCGACCGATTATGATTTTTCAACACCAATTATTGGAGGACCAAAAAAGCCAATACCGATTAATCGAACAATTTTTATTTTTAATTTAAATTTTTTGTAATAATGACAATTACAGCAATACTGAATGAACACTTATTTGAACTTAATATAATACATCAATAAAATCAAAATCAAATCAAATAAATAATGAAACATGTTCAATTTGGTTTAAATAATGCAAAATCAAAGTGTTGGAGAAGAAAGTAAAAGTGCAATATGTGCCATGTAAGAAAGCTAACGTTTAAATTCCTTGCTCCTAACATGAGAACATATGAAAGCTGGTGGTTCCTTTTAACATGAGTCTTCAATATTCCCAGGTAAGAAGTTTTAGGTTGTAGTTATTATAGGAATTGTAGGACTATTTCTCTCTATACGATTTGTATTTCATTAACCTTTAACTATTGGATGTTCTTATAGGCACTTTAGTATTGCCAGTGTAACAGTATAGCTTCCGTTCCTCTCCTCGCCCCTACCTGGGCTCGAACCAGGAACACATCGACAACAGCCACCCTCGAAGCAGCGTTACCCATGCAGAGCAAGGGGAACAACTACTCCAACTCTCAGAGCGAGTGACGTTTGAAACGCTATGAGCGCACACCCCGCTAACTAGCTAGCCATTTCACATCGGTTACACCAGCCTCATCTCGGGAGTTGATAGGCATAAACAGCGCAATGCTTGAAGCACAGCGAAGAGCTGCTGTCAAAACGCACGAAAGTGCTGTTTGAATGAATGTTTACGAGCCTGCTGGTGCCTACCACCGCTCAGTCAGACTGCTCTATCAAATCATAGACTTAATTATAACATAATAACACACAGAACTACGAGCCCCAGGTCATTAATATGATGGAATCCGGAAACTATCATCTCGAAAACAAGACTTTTATTCTTTCAGTGAAATACGGAACCGTTCCGTATTTTATCCAACGGGTGGCATCCATAAGTCTAAATATTCCTGTTACATTGCACAATCTTGTGCAATGTTATAATTACATAAAATTCTGGCAAATTAGTTCGCAACGAGCCAGGCGCCCCAAACTGTTGCATATACCCTGACTGCGTGCAATGAACGCAAGAGAATTTACACAATTTCACCTGGTTAATATTGCTTGCTAACCTGGACTTCTTTTAGCTAAATATGCAGGTTTAAAAATATATACTTCTCTGTTTTGATTTCAAGAAAGGCATTGATGTTTATGGTTAGGTACAGTCGTGCAACGATTGTGCTTTTTTTTGCAAATGCGCTTTTGTTAAATCATCCCCCGTTTGGCGAAGTTGGCTGTCTTTGTTAGAAAGAAATAGTCTTCACACAGTTTGCAATGAGCTAGGTGGCCCAAACTACTGCATATACCCTGACTCTGTTGCAAGAGAAGTGACACCATTTTTCCTAGTTAAAATATATTCATGTTAGCAGGCAATATTAACTAAATTTGCAAGTATAAAAATATATACTTGTTTATTGATTTTAAGAAAAGCATTGATGTTTATGGTTAGGTACACACACAGTCCTTTTTCGCGAATGCCACCACATCGATTATATGCAACGCAGGACACTCTGGATAAACTAGTAATATCATCAACCATGTGTAGTTAACTAGTGATTATGATTGATTGATTGTTTTTTATAAGATAAGTTTAATGCTAGCTAGCAACTTACCTTGGCTTTTTACTGCATTCGCGTAACAGGCAGGCTCCTCGTGGAGTGCAATATAATCAGGTGGTTAGAGCGTTGGACAAGTTAACCGTAAGGTTGCAAGATTGAGTCCCTGAGCTGACAAGGTAAAAATCTGTAGTTCTGCCCATGAACAAGGCAGTTAACCCACCGTTCCTAGGACGTCATTGGACGTCTTATGGCTGAGATCCCGTTACCGGGAGCAATATAACAACATCCAGTGAAAGTACAGGGCGCCATGTTCAAAAGAACAGAAATCTCATAACTAAAATTCCTCAAACATACATGTATTTTATATCGTTTTCAAGGTAGTCTTGTTGTTAATCCCACCACAGTGTCCGATTTCAAATAGGATTTACGGGGAAAGCACCACAAACTATTATGTTAGGTCACCAACAACTCACTAAAATACACAGCCAATTTTACCAGCCAAAGCGAGAGAGAAAAAGCACAAATTGAGATAAAATTAATTACTAACCTTTGATAATCTTCATCAGATGACACTCATAGGACTTTGTTACACAATACATGCATGTTTTGTTTGATAAAGTTCAAATTTATATCAGAAATTCTAAGTTTACGTTGGCGCGTTAGATTCACTAGTTACAAAGAAATCCAGTGATTTTGCATAGCCACATCATTGAACATAAATACTCATCATAAATGTAGATGATAATACAAGTTATACACATGGAATTATAGGTATACCTCTCCTTAATGCAACCGCTGTATCAGATTTCAAAAAAACTTTATGGAAAAAGAAACCCATGCAACAATCTGAGACGGCACTCAGAAGTAAAAACACCACAGCCGCAAAGATGGCGTCAACATAAACAAGAAATGACATGATAAATATTCCCTTATCTTTGATGATCTACATCTGAAAGCACTCCAGGAATCCCAGGTCCACAATAAATGTTTGTTTTGTTCGAAAATGTCAGTTATTTATGTCCAAATAGCTTCTTTTGTTAGCGCGTTTGGTATACATATCCAAATGCTAATTCTGCAATGGAACGCAAGTGACTACCACGAGGAATAAACATGATCAGAAAATAGCTCATTTCTATTGATGGTTGACATCTAGTGGAACCCCTAGGCAGTGCAACATCATTCATATCTCAAGGGGATTTCATTGGGGACTCTGAATACATACAAAACTCAGATTTCTGACTTCCTGTTTTGATTTCAACTCAGGATTTTGCCTGCTATATGAGTTCTGTTATACTCACAGACAACATTCAAAGTTTTAGAAACTTTAGAGTGTTTTCTATCCAATACTAATAATAATGCATATATTAGAAACTGAGACTGAGGAGCAGGCCGTTTACTTTAGGCACCTTAATTCAGCCAAGCTACTCAATACTGCCCCCCAGCCATAAAAAGTTAACTGACTTGCCGAGTTAAATAAAGGTGTGTATATTTTTACAAATTTCCGATTGTTATGAAAACTTGAAATCGGCCCTAATTGTCCATTCCGATTAATCGGTCGACCTCTACTTTGGAAGTATGCTTGGAGTCATTGTCGATTTGGAAGACCCATTTGGGACCAAGCTTTAACTTCTTTTCTATTTTGTGAAGTGCACCAGTCCCTCCTGCACCAAAGCATCCCCACAACACGTGTTTCACGGTTGGGATGATGTTCTTCGTCTTGCATGCCTCCCTTATTTTTCCTCCAAACATAACGATGATCATTATGGCCAAACAGTTCCATTTTTGTTTCATCAGGCCAGAGGACATTTCTCCAAGAAAGTACGATCTTTGTCCCCATGTGCAGTTGCAAACCGTAGTCTGGCTTTTTTATGGCGGTTTTGGAGCAGTGGCTTCTTCCTTGCTGAGCGGCCTTTCAGGCTACAGTGCCTTGCGAAAGTATTCGGCCCCCTTGAACTTTGCGACCTTTTGCCACATTTCAGGCTTCAAACATAAAGATATAAAACTGTATTTTTTTGTGAAGAATCAACAACAAGTGGGACACAATCATGAAGTGGAACGACATTTATTGGATATTTCAAACTTTTTTAACAAATCAAAAACTGAAAAATTGGGCGTGCAAAATTATTCAGCCCCCTTAAGTTAATACTTTGTAGCGCCACCTTTTGCTGCGTTTACAGCTGTAAGTCGCTTGGGGTATGTCTCTATCAGTTTTGCACATCGAAAGACTGACATTTTTTCCCATTCCTCCTTGCAAAACAGCTCGAGCTCAGTGAGGTTGGATGGAGAGCATTTGTGAACAGCAGTTTTCAGTTCTTTCCACAGATTCTCGATTGGATTCAGGTCTGGACTTTGACTTGGCCATTCTAACACCTGGATATGTTTATTTTTGAACCATTCCATTGTAGATTTTGCTTTATGTTTTGGATCATTGTCTTGTTGGAAGACAAATCTCCGTCCCAGTCTCAGGTCTTTTGCAGACTCCATCAGGTTTTCTTCCAGAATGGTCTTGTATTTGGCTCCATCCATCTTCCCATCAATTTTAACCATCTTCCCTGTCCCTGCTGAAGAAAAGCAGGCCCAAACCATGATGCTGCCACCACCATGTTTGACAGTGGGGATGGTGTGTTCAGCTGTGTTGCTTTTACGCCAAACATAACGTTTTGCATTGTTGCCAAAAAGTTCAATTTTGGTTTCATCTGACCAGAGCACCTTCTTCCACATGTTTGGTGTGTCTCCCAGGTGGCTTGTGGCAAACTTCAAACAACACTTTTTATGGATATCTTTAAGAAATGGCTTTCTTCTTGCCACTCTTCCATAAAGGCCAGATTTGTGCAATATACGACTGATTGTTGTCCTATGGACAGAGTCTCCCACCTCAGCTGTAGATCTCTGCAGTTCATCCAGAGTGATCATGGGCCTCTTGGCTGCATCTCTGATCAGTCTTCTCCTTGTATGAGCTGAAAGTTTAGAGGGACGGCCAGGTCTTGGTAGATTTGCAGTGGTCTGATACTCCTTCCATTTCAATATTATCGCTTGCACAGTGCTCCTTGGGATGTTTAAAGCTTGGGAAATCTTTTTGTATCCAAATCCGGCTTTAAACTTCTTCACAACAGTATCTCGGACCTGCCTGGTGTGTTCCTTGTTCTTCATGATGCTCTCTGCGCTTTTAACGGACCTCTGAGACTATCACAGTGCAGGTGCATTTATACGGAGACTTGATTACACACAGGTGGATTGTATTTATCATCATTAGTCATTTAGGTCAACATTGGATCATTCAGAGATCCTCACTGAACTTCTGGAGAGAGTTTGCTGCACTGAAAGTAAAAGGGGCTGAATAATCTTGCACGCCCAATTTTTCAGTTTTTGATTTGTTAAAAAAGTTTGAAATATCCAATAAATGTCGTTCCACTTCATGATTGTGTCCCACTTGTTGTTGATTCTTCACAAAAAAATACAGTTTTATATCTTTATGTTTGAAGCCTGAAATGTGGCAAAAGGTCGCAAAGTTCAAGGGGGCCGAATACTTTCGCAAGGCACTATATGTTGATATAGGACTCGTTTTACTGTGGATATAGAAACTTTTGTACCTGTTTCCTCCAGCATCTTCACAAGGTCCTTTGCTGTTGTTCTGGGATTGATTTGCACTTTTCGCACCAAAGTACGTTCATCTCTAGGAGACAGAACGCGTCTCCTTCCTGAGAGGTATGATGGCTGCGTGGCCCCATGGTGTTTATACTTGCGTACTATTGTTTGTACAGATGAACGTGGTACCTACAGGCATTTGGAAATTGCTCCCAAGGATGAACCAGACTTGTGGAGGTCTACAATTTTTTTTCTGTGGTCTTGGCTGATTTCTTTTGATTTTCCCATGATGTCAAGCAAAGAGGCACTGAGTTTGAAGGCAGGCCTTGAAGTACATCCACAGGTACACCTCCAGTTGACTCAAATTATGTCAAGTAGCCTATCAGAAGCTTCTAAAGCCATGACATAATTTTCTGGAATTTTCCAAGCTGTGTAAAGGAACAGTCATCTTAGTGTATGTAAACTTCTGACCCACTGGAATTGTGATGCAGTGAAATAATCTGTCTGTAAACAATTGTTGGGAAAAGTTACTTGTGTCATGCACACAGTAGATGTCCTAACCGACTTGCTAAAACTATAGTTTGTTAACAAGAAATTTGTGTAGTGTTTGAAAAATGAGTTTTAATGACTCCAACCTAAGTGTATGTACATTTCCTGACTTCAACTGTATCTTTATGGTCAATATAATACATGTCTACTGTACTACACTTCACATACAAGTACATCATCTCAGTGTTGAGTAGATACGTCACTGCTGCAATTACAACCTGCTTATTACACTTTCTTTGTGTCATTATCATTATTCTATTTGTTTGTTTCTATAGTTCTCAGAGTGCCCAGCCAGCTATGATCAGGTGCACAGGGAGATGTCCCGAGAAGGGGCCAGGGTTCTGGCCTTGGGATACGGAGAGATCAGACACCTCAGCCACCAACAGGTAACTCTACCTGTCCTGTTTAATTCACCTACCTGTCCTTTCCTATCTAACTCAGGGTTTCTCTAACTTTTTGCGGCTTCGGACCCCTTTTGTGATAGCAAATTCATCAGGGACACCCTCATACACCTCCGCTGTCTTCAACCAGGATCAAAGCGATCACTGCCTCATTGCCTGTATCCGCTACGGATCCGCAGTCAAACGACCACCCCTCATCACTGTCAAACGCTCCCTAAAACACTTCTGTGAGCAGGCCTTTCTAATCGACCTGGCCCGGGTATCCTGGAAGGATATTGACCTCATCCCGTCAGTTGAGGATGCCTGGTCATTCTTTAAAAGTAACTTCCTCACCATTTTAGATAAGCATGCTCCGTTCAAAACATGCAGAACTAAGAACAGATATAGCCCTTGGTTCACTCCAGACCTGACTGCCCTCGACCAGCACAAAAACATCCTGTGGCGGACTGCAATAGCATCGAATAGTCCCCGAAATATGCAACTGTTCAGGGAAGTCAGGAACCATTACACGCAGTCAGTCAGGAAAGCAAAGGCCAGCTTCTTCAGGCAGAAATTTGCATCCTGTAGCTCTAACTCCAAAAAGTTCTGGGACACTGTGAAGTCCATGGAGAACAAGAGCACCTCCTCCCAGCTGCCCACTGCACTGAGGCTAGGTAACACGGTCACCACCGATAAATCCATGATTATCGAAAACTTCAACAAGCATTTCTCAACGGCTGGCCATGCCTTCCTCCTGGCTACTCCAACCTCGGCCAACAGCTCCCCCCCCCCTCCTTTACCCAAATCCAGATAGCAGATGTTCTGAAAGAGCTGCAAAACCTGGACCCGTACAAATCAGCTGGGCTTGACAATCTGGACCCTCTATTTCTGAAACTATCCGCCGCCATTGTCGCAACCCCTATTCCCAGCCTGTTCAACCTCTCTTTCATATCGTCTGAGATTGGAAAGCTGCCGCAGTCATCCCCCTCTTCAAAGGGGGAGACACCCCTGACCCGAACTGTTACAGACCTATATCCATCCTATCTAAGGTCTTCGAAAGCCAAGTCAACAAACAGGTCGCTGACCATCTCGAATCCCACCGTACCTTCTCCGCTGTGCAATCTGGTTTCCGAGCCGGTCACGGGTGCACCTCTGCCACGCTCAAGGTACTAAACGATATCATAACCGCCATCGATAAAAGACAGGACTGTGCAGCCGTCTTCATCGACCTTGCCAAGGCTTTCGACTCTGTCAATCACCATATTCTTATCGGCAGACTCAGTAGCCTCGGTTTTTCTGATGACTGCCTTGCCTGGTTCACCAACTACTTTGCAGACAGAGTTCAGTGTGTCAAATCGGAGGGCATGCTGTCCGGTCCTCTGGCAGTCTCTATGGGGGTGCCACAGGGTTCAATTCTCGGGCAGACTCTTTTCTCTGTATATATCAATGATGTTGCTCTTGCTGCGGGCGATTCCCTGATCCACCTCTACGCAGACGACACCATTCTGTATACTTCCGGCCCGTCCTTGGACACTGTGCTATCTAACCTCCAAACGAGCGTCAACGCCATACAAGACTCCTTCCGTGGCCTCCAACTGCTCTTAAACGCTAGTAAAACCAAATGCATGCTTTTCAACCGTTCTCTGCCTGCACCCGCACGCCCGACTAGCATCACCACCTTGGATGGTTCCGACCTAGAATATGTGGACATCTATAAGTACCTAGGTGTCTGGCTAGACTGTAAACTCTCCTTCCAGACTCGTATCAAACATCTCCAATCTAAAATCAAATCTAGAGTCGGCTTTCTATTCCGCAACAAAGCCTCCTTCACTCACGCCGCCAAACATACCCTAGTAAAACTGACTATCCTACCGATCCTCGACTTCGGCGATGTCATCTACAAAATAGCTTCCAACACTCTACTCAGCAAACTGGATGCAGTTTATCACAGTGCCATCCGTTTTGTTACTAAAGCACCTTATACCACCCACCACTGCAACCTGTATGCTCTAGTCGGCTGGCCCTCGCTACATATTCGTTGCCAGACCCACTGGCTCTAGGTCATCTACAAGTCCATGCTAGGTAAAGCTCTGCCTTATCTCAGTTCACTGGTCACGATGGCAACACCCATCCGTAGCACGCGCTCCAGCAGGTGTATCTCACTGATCATCCCTAAAGCCAACACCTCATTTGGTGTTACAGTTCTCTGCTGCCTGTGACTGGAACGAATTACAAAAATCGCTGAAGTTGGAGACTTTTATCTCCCTCACCAATTTCAAACATCTGCTATCTGAGCAGCTAACCGATCGCTGCAGCTGTACATAGTCTATCGGTAAATAGCCCACCCAATTTACCTACCTCATCCCCATACTGTTTTTATTTATTTACTTTTCTGCTCTTTTGCACACCAATATGTACCTGTACATGACCATCTGATAATTTATCACTCCAGTGTTAATCTGCAAAATTGTAATTATTCGCCTACCTCCTCATGCCTTTTGCACACAATGTATATAGACTCTCTTTTTTTTCTACTGTGTTATTGACTTGTTAATTGTTTACTCCATGTGTAACTCTGTGTTGTCTGTTCACACTGCTATGCTTTATCTTGGCCAGATCGCAGTTGCAAATGAGAACTTGTTCTCAACTAGCCTACCTGGTTAAATAAAGGTGAAATAAAAATAATAAAAATAATCAGAACACAACTCACGTGAGATAAAAAATTGCATACAATGAGTTTTACTATGACTTCAGTATTACATGGCTGGACGAACCAAATCTTGGGCCCTGAAAGACCCGCCTCTTAGCATCGGAGAGAAAACTTTCGTTTTCAAGTACATTTCCTGCAATTCTACACATTTTGTCATGTGGCAGAGATAATTGTTGTTGTTGCAGCTTTAAAGCCAATATCCTGCAACGCTACATATTTTGCCATGGGGCAGAGAGGAAAACGTAGCAATTTTAAGGATTAAATGACAGTGCACTTGTGTAAAAATACATTTGGGGGAATAAAATAAGTATTGAGTGAGAAATGGATAATTGGTGGAGTACTGAGGATACCAATATCCCTGTTAGCCTCCCAGGCCCATGTTGCCCATGTTTAAGAACAAATTGTAGATGAATAATATTACATTGTATTGTATTGCACTCTCCATACTTATTCCACGGATCCCTTCGTCAAAAATTGTTAAATTTTGTTGTTGTTAGTAATATTTTTTTCATAAAATAAACGTTTATTAGGTACACCACCCTGTTCACGAAAATAGATTGTTATATAAAGCAGGCAGACGGGCTTCGAGGTGTTTAGTTACTGTTTGATTGAACGTTGGAATGGACAAAACGAGTGACCTAAACGACTTTAAGCGTGGTCTGATCGGCGGTGCCAAGTGCGCCGGATCCATTATCTCAGTCACGACCGCCCTCCTGGCCTTTTCATGCACGACAGTGAATATGGTTTACCGAGAATGGTGCGACAAACAAAAAACATCCAATTAGCGGCAGTCCTGTGGTCGAAACGAGCTCGATCATGAGAGTGGTTGAAGGAGAATGGCAATTATCTTGCAAACTATCAGGCGGGCCACAAACAGGCAAATAACAGTGTGTAGAACGGCATCTCAGGACGCACAACTCGTTAATCCTTGTCACGGATGGGCTGTTGCTGCAGATGACCACCCAGATGACCACTTCTATCAGCTAAAAATAAGAGGCAGTCTTCTACGGATGTGGATTTCTGGATCTCTCCAACTCTATTCGCAAATAAAGCTTGATATCCATAGCTGTCTCTCTGGATTGCTCCCAACACAGTTTGACTGTTGTTGCAGGAATTAAATTCCTCTGTTTTAATACCCAATTCAAATCAAACACTCTGTCAATTCATAAGGATATGTATGACCCTTATTAGTATAAAAATGGACAGAGCCCAGTCTTAAAGTCAAACAGCAGCCTTTATTCACGTGAGTACTGCTCCTTACACATTTTACCACAGGTTATAAACTTAAAATGACGTCATTAGTTTCAGTACCAACCCGTGCCATCTCCGTTCTAGTACAAAGGCTGTATGGTTCTCACATCGTCTCCCCCTATTAAGTTGATATATGACTAAGCTTAGGACAGCTGGTGTAGATAAGCCTTCTAGCCAGTTTGGCTATAAGTTCATTCATTTCTACCATGGTACAGACAGTCATTGTTCTAATTCTTGATTATATTTGCACACATTATATTCAGTACTAAGATTAAAAAGATAATTCATACATATACAGTAACATAATAGTATTCTGATTAGTACATATACAGTAACATAATAGTATTCTGATTAGTCAGTCCTGATTGAAATGTATACATAATTAGTCATCATTGATAAAAATTCCCTTAACACTGTCCAGTAGATGGAGCCATCGTTCAATTTCTATTCGACTGTGCTTTTCAACATACTTTCGAAGTCGTGCTGCATAGACAGCACCACAGATTTCAGCTTTTACTGGTTCTCCCTTTTGGTCCAATGGTGTGAGCTTTGCTTTGGATTCAACCAGTCTGACTTTGATGCCTTGCTGGGTCTCCCATCTTAAGTACACTACGGCTCCATAGCTCTTGTCACTTCCATCAGAGAATGTTATTCCCCAAGGTTTTCCAATCCAGTTGACTGGTGTGAGGCTTCTGTGACAGGTGATTTGGCCAAGACGTGTGTATTCCTCAAATAATTGGATGGTTTCTTCCCTCAAATTTTCAGACAAAGGTTTGTCCCAAGTATCTCGGGTCAGAGTTTTGCTTCCAGCTTCCTGAAACGCCTTTCTGCCAAGAATGGCGCCCTTTTGTTTGGCAAGTGTGACGAGGCCTATTGGGTCATACAGGCTAGCTACCTCGCTCAGCAGTTCTCTTCTCGTCAGTGGGTTTGGAGTTTTCCCTCTCACCTCTTCATCAAGGAGATTTTGGCCGACTCTCATTTTCTTTTTCCTCTTTGAGAAATTGATTGAAGTCATGAGGTACAGTTTATCTTCCTCAACAAGGTATCCAACTCCAAGGGCTTTATTGTCTCCTTCCCTCATTTGGTTTGGGAGAATGAGTGCTGTGCTTGACTGCGGTCCTTGTTCTGCTGGTACGATCTCCTGCCTCCCACTTTGATCTGACCGGACCCAGGGCTTGAGGAAGAAGCCGCCAGCCTTCAGGATCTCTTCAACCCTTTTGGTGTTCTGGTCCAGCTTTTACAAGTCATTATGGGAAGTCAGGATGTCATCGACATAGGTATCCTCTTCAAGGATCCTACGTTCCTCCTCCAGGTGAGCAAACATGGGCAATTTGGCTGTCTCTCTCATAGCCAATTGCGCAATGCACCCTGCTGGTCGATCGCCAATGTTGACTCTGGTGATCGCATACTCTTCAATCTCTTCCTCCTCAGTGTCTCTCCTTAGAAATCTGTGGAGGTGCATCTCCAGGTCTTCCAACCACACAGAATTGTACATTTTCTTAATGTCGCCGAGGGCAGCATGGACGCCTCTCCTGAACCTGAGTAGTACTGCTCGGATGGGATTGAGGACATCAGGCCCTTTCAGCAGAAGGTCATTCATGCTGACCCCTCTAACCTTCTGGCTGCTGTTCCATACCAGTCGCACAGGTGTTGTGACAGAGTGCGGGTTTGGCGCCACCAAGTGGCTGACATACCATACTGGCCCCTTCCAGCTGGCAATGAGCTCTTTGGTGAGTTTCTTCGCTGCTCTTCTCTCCACCACTTCATGGACTTGAGCTGTGTATGCTATTCTCCACGCTGGCTCTTTTTTGAGTTGCTTTTCTGTTCTCAAGAAGGTGGCTTCCACCCCACTCCTGTTGTCAGGAAGGGAACTTGGATCTTGAATCCAGGGGTATTTTGTGTCCCAGTGGGGTTCATCGCTGTGAGCATCTGCTTTGATGTAGGTGAGGCCTTTCTTGAGTTTCTTGAACTTCTTGAGTTGCTCAGGTTTGATGACTCTGTGGATGTTGGCAATTTCATTCAAACCATAGCACATAAGCTCATGAGCTCTTTCCATGTCTATGGGCGTTTTGACCCTCACTCTGAGGAGATATCTTCTGGTTCTAATCTTCATGGCCATTCCTCCGACTCCATGAACGACTAAAGTGATGTTTTCACTTCGAAGATTTAATCTTCTGGCAGCTCTGTGAGTGATGTAGTTTGTGTCCGATGCCACGTCGATCAGGGTTCCAATTTTTTTTGTCCTGCATTGTTAGTTACCTTGAGCAGCATTAGAATAACTGGCAATTCTTCTACTGCACTTGACTCAGTCACTCCCAGCTGATTCTTTTCGACACAGTTTGTTTTCGCAGTGATGTTGGTGAATGCTTTCTTGAATTTCTCTGCCATCTCTGGGGAGAGCTTAGATACAAATTCCTCCTGCTCCTCTGTAGGTGTATACCTTCTCACATTGGATTGTCTTCTGTCTGAGTCACTCCTCTTGAAATCTCCCTTCAGACAAAGAAAGAAATGATGGTCTTTCTTACAGTCTCTTTTCTTGCACAGGTAAGTGTCTTGCATTCATCATCTTCTCCATGACAGACCAAGCACCTCTTGCAGGCCCCCATCTTTTCTACAGCATCCAACTTTTCCACAGGCTTCAGTTCTTTGAAACGCTTGCAAAATAAGATCTTTTCTCTATGCTTTTCATCTCCACAGACAACACAGCCGCCTTTCCTTGTGGAACGTGTGGACGCATATTTTCTCTCCACACAAGCATATTTCTTTTCTGGCTTTTCACTCACTCCCAGCTGCTCTAATTTTTCAAGAATTTCCTCCTGTGTTTTCAGGAATTTAAGAAGGTTCTCAAAGTGATTGTCCGGCGTGACATTATTCCTCGGGTTAACCATGAAGACAAGCCAATCTCGCTTGATGTTGTCAGGTAACTTGCTTTCTATGGATTTGACCACTAGAGGGTTGTTGATGGCTCCTGTGCCTCCAAGCTCTGTGAGATCATCCAGTGCCTTCTCTATAGTTTGGATCATGTCGATAACTTTCCTTGACTGATTTACTCTTAAAGCAGGATTTTTCTCCAGATCCTCAATTATCTCCAAGGCAATTGTAGACTTGTTTCCATACCTGTTCTCAAGCACCCTGAACATGTCCTCAGCAGTATTGTAAATAGACAAACGGAGGTCTCTGCACATTCTCTCATCTATACTGTCAAGGAGTTGGATCTTCTTTACTTCGACTGAGCCTGTTGGTTCCCCCTGGTTCTGTAGACTCTCCCAGTCTCTCCTCCATCGATGGAAATTCTTTTTATACCCACTGAACCTGGGTAAACAGGTTGGTTTTATTCTCAATGTTGGCTGTGGAGCTGGCGCTGTGAGAAATCCTGCCCTCCTTGCTTCAGGGTTGTTTCTGAATGCTTTCAGATCCTTTACTCTGGCTTCCAGCCATTCTTTTTCTGCTACTGGAATCCACATCTCCCACTCTGCTAGGCTTGTGATTGCATCTTTGACTTGTGCCTTCGCACCATCCCACCGTAGCTCGAAGCCATCTCTATTTACAGCAATAACAGGTATTCGAGCAACTCCATCACAGGCGGTCTCAGCTTCTTTGATTGCAGACTTCACCTCATCCTCCCCGTATCTAGGCCATAGGTTGGACTGGATCATCCCCCTGACCTCATCCAATCGTACTTCGCATTCTTGGAATGTCTTCTCAAGTTCAGTCTGCTGCTGCTTGCTCAGGTCAGCTTCTTCACCCTCATCGGTTTCAGCTTCAGTGTCTGCCAGAAGTCCAGCCCTGTATTCATAATTTGTCTCACTGACCTTCCTTGCCTCCGACGTGAGCTTTTTGAACTCCTCTCGCAGTTCGCTCTTAGTCATGTGTTTTGCACCTCTGCTAAGGAAGTTTTCTTGCTTGGTAAAAGCACTCTTAGCCAAAGTTCTTTCTTGCTTCAGCTCCTTCACTGTTTTCTTGCAAAATAAGATATTTTCAGTGTCTCTCCAAAGAAATCTCTGGCTTCCAGCCGTTCTTTTGACAGAGTCAGGATTTGGTGTAAGCAGCATGAATCTATGGCCCCATTCTGCCTAGTGTCAACGGTACAGGCTGGTGGCATGGTGTAATGGTGTGCGGAATTTTTTCCTGGCACACGTTAGGGCCCTTGATACTAATTGATCAACATTTCCATTCCCCGAAGAATTCGGGCTGATCTGGAGGCGAAGGGGGGGTCTGACTCGGTACTAGATGGGTGTACCTAATTAACTGCCCTGTCCTGTCTAACTCACCGGTCTTGCCCTGTCCCCTCTAACTCACCTATCTCACCTACTTGTCCTGTCTAACTCACCTACTTGTCCTGTTTAACTCACCTATCGGTCCTGCCCTGCTCTGTGTGAGGGGATGAGTTTCCCGAAAGCCTCATAGTTAACATGGCACGCTATTTCAATACTCTCAACAACCCAGCTGCTCAGCCGAAAGAGGGGGTGGGGTAGTTCTGGGTCTTCGAGATAAATAAAGTACCACGTTAGCTACAAGGCTTTCGTGAACCTCAGCCAAGCGGTTAGTTGAGGGTGTCTCTCTTTTACAGAAGGGGTTGGTTGTTTGTGTGACTGGGTGCTTTGTGGCTGTCTGTACAGGTGCGGGAGGTGACTCGTGATGCTCTGGAGTGTGACCTGCAGTTTGCCGGCTTCATAGTCGTCTCGTGTCCCCTGAAGACCGACAGCAAGACTGTCATTAAAGAGATCCAGGAGGCATCGCATCATGTGAGCAGGCTGTCTCAAAATACACACGCACGCTCACACACATTGATACAGATTACAATTATTACAATAATATCAGGCACATCCATGCACGCAGTCACTCAGTCACGCGCACACACACACACACACACACACACACACACACACACACACACACACACACACACACACACACACACACACACACACACACACACACACACACACAAACTACACATACACATAACCCTCCTCTCCTCTGTCTCTCCCTCAGGTGGTGATGATAACAGGCGACAACCCTCTAACAGCGTGCCATGTGGCCAGAGAGCTCCACTTCATCCAGAAGGAACACACACTCGTACTGCAGGCCAGACCCAACCAGGGTATGGCACACTAAGAGCCAATTTATGCTTGATCTGAAAACTGTCCTGTCGGTTTTCACTCCAACCCTAATCTAGTGCACCTGATTCTAATAGCTGGTTGATAAGCTGAATCAGGTTAGTTACAACTGGGGTAGCACAGAAAACAGACAGGATGGTAGCTCTCCGAACATGGTTGGAGGGCTCTGTACTAGACTAATCTACAGACTACTGCACTGATGATATAACCATGTGATTGTTGTAATGAAGGGATCTATAGTGGACAGTGCATGTGTTGTAGACCTGGGTCAAATGCATATATATTATACTTGAGCTGCACTTGATCTACTTCGCCCCAGTGCAATGAAATAATATGCAAACCAAATCAAGCGCACCTTAAGTACTTGAGACTATTTGACATAATATGTATGTTTTTAACCCAGGTGTAGTGTGTCGCTTTTTTAAGAATGCACTATAATATGGTAACTTGTGCCGTTGTTCCTTCCAGGTGAATGGCAGTGGGAGTCTATAGACGGCAGTGTGTGTGTTCCGCTTCCCCCGCCATCCGTCCCCTCGTTGGTTCATCAGTATGATCTGTGTGTGACGGGGGAGGGGCTAACCAGACTGACCAGTGACCCCCGGGTGCTCCACGCCCTCCTGCCACATGTCCGGGTGTTCGCACGGGTCAGCCCTAAACAGAAGGTCAGTCTTCTTGCCTCCATGTAGACGTTAGCTAAGTCAGAAATGGCACCCTACTATTTTTCTAGTGCACTACTTTTGACCAGGGCCCATAGGACTCTAGTCAAAAGTAGTGCACTATACAGTATAGGGATTAAATAGGCTTACATTTTGGACACTACCACTGAATTCTATTTTTGTGTCAATAAAGCTTTGTTCGATTTGATTACCCTTCAATTCCAATTGTTCTTATTTTACTCCATTTTTGTTGATGTAATGAATTTATTAGATTATAAAAGATAGACTACATATATTCTTGAGTGTACAAAACATTATGAACACAGGCTCTTTTCCAGGTGAATCCAGCTGAAAGCTATGATCCCTTATTGGGGAGTGTAGATGAAGGGGAGGAGACAGGTTAAATAAGGATTTTTCAGCCTTGAGACAATTGAGACATGGATTGTGTATGTGTGCCATTCAGAGGGTGAACGGGCATGACACAATATTTAAGTGCCTTTGAACGGGGTATGTTAGTCAGACGCACTGGTTTGTGGTTTTTCATGCTCAGCAGTTTCCTGTGTGTATCAAGAATGGGGGGGTGCAACTCAATATTAGGAAAGTGTTTTTCGGGTTTTGTACACTTGGTGTACAACCAACACACTCAAGAACTGGCGGTACATTTTGAGGCTAGTTTTGTGCTAACTGTGTGTATTCTTATTGTGTTGCAGGAGTTTGTAATCACTAGTCTTAAAGGATTGGGCTATACAACATTAATGTGCGGAGACGGGACCAATGACGTCGGAGCACTCAAACACTCATATCGGTGAGGTCACTCGATATGTCAAAGTTGCTGAATATTGTGCACAGCGTTAACGGACACACCTGTCTTAGACCATGATATCTTCAATTCAACATTTATTGTCTCAGTAGGAAAATGTATACCATCCTCTTATCAAAAACAATGTCGCTATATGTGAGTCATTTTGTGACCATTCTCTCTCTCTCTCTCTCTCTCTCTCCCCTCCCTCCCTCTCCCTCCCTCCCCCTACCCTCTCTCCTTCCCTCACCCTTTCCCCCCATCAGGTGTGGCTCTGTTGACCAATGCTCCAGAGCGTATGCCTGAGAGGAGGAAGAGGGGCAGAGAGAAGGAGACCCCAGCAGCCGACTCCAGACCCTCCCTACCTCCGGTCACCAGCTCAGGGGTCAAACTGACCTCCAGGGCAGCCAGGCAAAGGGTCATGGCCCAGAGAGAGGAGCAGCTAGCCGCACAGAAGGTGGTGTGTGTGTGTTGGGGTAGGGAGGGAGGGAGAGGTGATTGTGCGTGTTGTTAACCATTTGGTGTTAATTCTGTTGTAGGAGAGGATTAGCCAAGTCTTAAGGGAGCTGGAAGAAGATCAGATACAAGTAGTGAAACTGGGAGATGCCTCCATTGCTGCCCCCTTCACCTCCAAATTATCCTCCATACAGTGCAGTGAGGAACATACATACACATAATCAATACACATTTGTTTTTATTTTTTTTTATAAAATGTGTGTTTTTGTTTACATCCACACTGTATACAAACACAAATTAACACTCACTCACTCACTCACTCACTCACTCACTCACTCACTCACTCACTCACTCACTCACTCACTGTCTCTCTCCCTCACACACTGTCTCCCTCTTTATCATCTCCTCCTGCCTAGTCTGCCACGTGATAAAGCAGGGCCGCTGTACGCTGGTGACCACACTACAGATGTTTAAGATCCTGGCGCTGAACGCCCTGGTGCTGGCCTACAGCCAGTCTGTCCTCTACCTGGAGGGGGTAAAGTTCAGTGACTTCCAGGCCACCTTACAGGGCCTGCTATTGGCTGGCTGCTTTCTCTTCATCTCCAGGTCAAAGGTGAAAGGTCACATGGCGGGAAAAACACTGTAGTGCTTTCTCTTGATAGTTTTTCCTCCTTCAGTTCCTTTTGTCCTCTCCTCCCTGCCTCTTCAAAACGTCAGAGGGAAGCGTTTATTTTCCTTGAGTCCTTTCATCAGTTCCCGACAGACATTTTTTAGGAGGAAAGGACATAAGGAATCGAGGAAATAGTATTGCGAAAGAACCTGTGACATCCATGTAATGCATGTACTGAAGTTGTGATTGGTAGGAAACCATACAGTGGGGCAAAAAAGTATTTAGTCAGCCACCAATAGTGCAAGTTCTCCCACTTAAAGATGAGAGAGGCCTGTCATTTTCATCATAGGTACACTTCAACTATGACAGACAAAAGGAGAAAAAAAATCCAGGAAATCACATTGTAGGATTTTTAATGGATTTATTTGCAAATTATGGTGGAAAATAAGTATTTGGTCAATAACAAAAGTTTATCTCAATACTTTGTTATATACCCTTTGTTGGCAATGACAGAGGTCAAACATTTTCTGTAAGTCTTCACAAGGTTTTCACACACTGTTGCTGGTATTTTGTCCCATTCCTCCATGCAGATCTCCTCTAGAGCAATGATGTTTTGGGGCTGTTGCTGGGCAACACGGACTTTCAACTCCCTCCAAAGATTTTCTATGGGGTTGAGATCTGGAGACTGGCTAGGCCACTCCAGGACCTTGAAATGCTTCTTACGAAGCCACTCCTTCGTTGCCCGGGCGGTGTGTTTGGGATCATTGTCATGCTGAAAGACCCAGCCACGTTTCATCTTCAATGCCCTTGCTGATGGAAGGAGGTTTTCACTCAAAATCTCACGATACATGGCCCCATTCATTCTTTCCTTTACACGGATCAGTCGTCCTGGTCCCTTTGCAGAAAAACAGCCCCAATGCATGATGTTTCCACCCCCATGCTTCACAGTAGGTATGGGGTTCTTTGGATGCAACTCAGCAATCTTTGTCCTCCAAACACGACGAGTTGAGTTTTTACCAAAAAGTTATATTTTGGTTTCATCTGACCATATGACATTCTCCCAATCTTCTTCTGGATCATCCAAATGCTCTCTAACAAACTTCAGCTGGGCCTGGACATGTACTGGCTTTAAGCAGGGGGACACGTCTGGCACTGCAGGATTTGAGTCCCTGGCGGCGTAGTGTGTTACTGATGGTAGGCTTTGTTACTTTGGTCCAAGCTCTCTGTAGGTCATTCACTAGGTCCCCCTGTGTGGTTCTGGGATTTTTGCTCACCATTCTCGTGATCATTTTGACCCCACGGGGTGAGATCTTGCGTGGAGCCCCAGATTGAGGGAGATTATCAGTGGTCTTGTATGTCTTCCATTTCCTAATATTTGCTCCCACAGTTGATTTCTTCAAACCAAGCTGCTTACCTATTGCAGATTCAGTCTTCCCAGCCTGGTGCAGGTCTACAATTTTGTTTCTGGTGTCCTTTGACAACTCTTTGGTCTTGGCCATAGTGGGGTTTGGAGTGTGACTGTTTGAGGTTGTGGACAGGTGTCTTTTATACTGATAACAAGTTCAAACAGGTGCCATTAATACGAGTGGAGGACAGAGGAGCCTCTTAAAGAAGAAGTTACAGGTCTGTGAGAGCCAGAACTCTTGCTTGTTTGTAGGTGACCAAATACTTATTTTCCACCATAATTTCTAAATAAATTCATAAAAAATCCTACAATGTGATTTTCTGGATTTTTTTTCTTCTAATTTTGTCTGTCATAGTTGAAGTGTACCTATAATGAAAATTACAGGCCTCATCTTTTTAAGTGGGAGAACTTGCACAATTGGTGGCTGACTAAATACTTTTTTGCCCCACTGTATTATTATGTAGCCATAGTGCTAACAGGTGTAGTTTCAAGTTAAGCCTTTAATTCAACTTAGGGGGTTTTCACATTAAATTTGGTGCCCTGGTCCGTTTTCCTGGAGAGTGTGAGAATTCTACAAAATAAGTTTTGCTTTCACAAGATCTGAAAATACCCATTTCAGGGTGCGATTAGCAAGACGCACATTCTACATGACGTTAGCGAGCTAGCTTGTTTACAACGGGCAAAAATTTCCATGCGACTCCTGATACTCTGGTCCTGCATCTTGGACCCGCTACAAACGCAGGTCCCGGATTTGTTTTAGCCAGGATTAATTTGTGTTTCACACATGCTTTATAGTGCGGCTCAGGGCACCAAACGCTCCAGGAAATGGATCATACAGGGGAGATGTGAAAGCGCCCTTTTAAGTTTTCATCCTATTTTCTCTTGTCCTGTCCAGCCCCTGAAGACTCTGTCTAAAGAGCGGCCCTTACCTAACATCTTCAACCTGTACACTGTTCTGACAGTACTGCTGCAGTTTGCTGTTCACTTCTGTAGTCTGGTATACCTGTACAAAGGAGCGCAGAGCAGAAGTCCTCCAAGGTACACATACATGCATACACACATGCAAACACACATTCTCTATCACACACACACTATAGATACCTACAGACTTGTTGACACTGTATTTGCACCCACACTGTACTAACTGGACATGTTCACCTTACAGTTATTGACATTGTCTTGTTTCCAACCTGTCCAAGTATCCCCTCTCATAATCCTCTGTCTGTTGTCCTTTATCTTTTAGGGCGGAGCGGTTTGCGGACCTGTACAAAGAGTTTGAGCCCAATCTCATCAACAGCACAGTGTACATAATGTCTATGGCCATGCAGATGGCTACCTTTGCCATTAACTACAAGGTACTGCTCTTCCTCCTCCGTGTCTTAGGTTTAATGTAGCCTTCATGATCCCTTATAAGGCCTTTCTTTGCATATAAAATATTTTTGAGGCTTCTATGTAGGGCTTATGAAAGCTTCATTAAGCGATACCTAATAAAAAATGTGCCCCATTTTATGCAGTACTTATCCTAGCCATCATTGAATAACACATGTATTCCACTAATACTATGTGTTTTTCTAGGGTCATCCTTTCATGGAGTCTCTGAGTGAGAACAGACCGCTGCTATGGAGTATCGCCCTTTCAGGTCTGGCAATCGTGGGCCTTCTCTCAGGATCCTCGCCTGAATTCAACGAGCAGTTTGCTCTTGTAGATATACCAACAGAGGTCAGCATATATTATACAGATATTGGATCTTAATTTGATCACATAAATGTCCTGCTCATTAGGAAATTCAAATGAGCTTCGTGATTTATAGTAGTTATGTTTCTGAAAAGCAGCAGTTTTCTTTCTCCTTGCGGGAGCAGTCGAGTTTTTCAGACCAGTGGGGCTATATTTGTTCATGTTCTGTAGGCTAACCATTAGCCTATCTATTGTCACATAATGAAAGGTGTGAAAACCGATAATAGGCTACTGTTTGTTTCACAGTCTATTGTTACTTGCTAGGTCTGTGCATTTTCTATTAATCAATTTAGCATACCTTGTATTATTTATAATTATGTTTTATGTTGGATGTGCGCTCACAATCTAATTGTTATTTGTCCGATTTATTATTTCTTAAAGGTATTTTTTAAAGAGTGGGGCAATCCCACTCCTTTCGTAATTGTTTTGCTTTTATTGAAGAGGCAGTGGGATGGATTTGAACCAATGCCGACACAGGCATATATGTCCCGGGGTCAGCGGCTGTAGACGCTGGACCACACGGGCACTG
Source organism: Oncorhynchus clarkii lewisi (assembly GCF_045791955.1). Taxonomy (NCBI): domain Eukaryota; kingdom Metazoa; phylum Chordata; class Actinopteri; order Salmoniformes; family Salmonidae; genus Oncorhynchus; species Oncorhynchus clarkii. The sequence goes on along the minus strand of NC_092159.1, from coordinate 33,223,036 downwards.
AGGCCACCAATAATTGATTTTGCCTATTGCTTGCCTTGAACATATATTAAAACAATTGATAAAAAAATGATTTTCCCTAATGAAAAATACATATACCCCCTACAAATATGTAAATGTTTTATAATCCACATAAGAATTCACACGAGATGCGCTGTAGCCTGCATAGAGCCTGCATAGGCTACTTGAACTGGCACACAGTGGACCTGCAGGCTAAGGTACATTGTAGGTACTCTATTGCATTGTACATAAACGCCGCTTCCAGCTGCCCCCTGGCGGTGATTCTAAATATTTCTTCAAACATAATCAAACACTTGATTATTTTCCTTCTGCAATGAAACGGGTCAAATTAGGATCCAACATCTGTACTTTCACACACATTTTGTGTGATTGCTTTATAACTTGTTAAAAGCTTGTATGAACCTTTTTATAATGAAGTAACTGAGTTAATGTAAGTTCTCCATTTAACTGCTTTTTAGTCTAGGACTAGACTTAATCTGTGTCGGAAACCGGCGCAAAAGGATGTATAAATTATTATTATCTATGTGTTTTTTCCCCTGCAGTTCAAGCTAGTCATTGCCCGCGTCCTGGTGGTTGACTTTGTCGCTGCCCTGCTGGTCGACCGCGTTCTGCAGTTCCTGCTGGGCAAAGGAACCCCGAGGCTGCCTTCCAGAATCGCCATGCCAACAGCTGCCTTGATCAACCCTCTGCCCTCAGCAACCAATCTGTAAAGGGAAAGGATTGAGGAGACTTGTGGAGGGAGGAAAAGATTAAAGGCTGATGTGATGCACAAGACAGCTGAGGAGATGGACTAGGCATGTCAGGCAGACGCGCAGTACTGTACCCCTACCACACCCCTAAATGTTATCCCATCTCTCTGCTTTGTCCCTCTGTTCCCCCTCTTCACTAATGTATTTAAAATTATATTTCTTCTATGCTAGAGACAAACTTGGGCTCAAATGCTATTTGCTTTCTTTCAAATACTTTGAGCATTCTGGTTGATCCTGCCAGGAGCTCCAGATAAGCAGGGTTTTTACTTTTGGGACTGTTCCGTTGCGCCAGGCAAGCTGAAACAAGTGCAGCTAAAGTATTTGAAAGAAAATAAATACTATTGGATTCCCAGGTCTAGTTAGACTCCCCCTCTTGCCTTCCCGTTCCCCCTCTCCATCCTTCCCTCTATCACCGAAGGCCAAGAAGACAGCAGTATTGTGTGGCGTTTGAGATTGTGTGCCGGCCCATGTGAAATGCACACACACACACACACAACAAGGCGTTCTCCAAGAGAATTGCGAAGTGTTTGATTTTTTTACATTTTGTTTTTTCTTCATTTTGTAAAAAGATAATATATAAAATACCAAAAAATACAAGTGGTGCTGTTTGTGTCAAGTGCTACTTTGTCATGTTCCATTTACCTATGCAGTGCACTGCCTACTATACCTACATAGGGATTGAACATATATTTTTTTAATTGATGAGTGAGCTGCATGCATTTTAACTGGAAGTCAAGTTGAGAGGCCACAAGAAAAGCCTGATTTATGTTTGAGAGGACTTTAAGTCCCGTATGGCTCGCTTGGTAGAGCATGGCACTTGCAATGCCAGGGTTGTGGGTTCTATTCCCATGGGGGACAAGTATGAAAAATATATGCACTCACTACTGTAAGTCGCTCTGGATAAGAGTGTCTGCTAAATGACTAAAATGTAAAAATGTCTGGTGCACTCTTGCTTGCTACACTGGCATTCTATTGGGACAGATTAAAATCTAGTTGATTTTAGTGATGAGATTACTACACTGACAACAGAGGTGGGATGATGTCATGATGACTGTGGTACAGGCCACCCATAGACCAAAAATATAAACATAAAGTGTTGGTTTCATGAGCTGAAATAAAAGATCCCTGAAATGTTGCACAAAAAAGCTTATTTCTCAAAAATGTTGTGCAAAAATGTGATAATGATGACTCATAGCTGTACATTTCAATGAAACATGGTGAAGCCCCAAAAGCATGTGTTTCAGACATAAGGAAGTGGATGGCTGCAAACTTTCTACTTTTAAACTCGGACAAAACAGAGATGCTTGTGCTAGGTCCCAAGAAACAAAGAGATCTTCTGTTGAATCTGACAATTAATCTTAATGGTTGTACAGTCGTCTCAAATAAAACTGTGAAGGACCTCGGCGTTACTCTGGACCCTGATCTCTCTTTTGAAGAACATATCAAGACTGTTTCGAGGACAGCTTTTTTCCATCTACGTAACATTGCAAAAATCAGAAACTTTCTGTCCAAAAATGATGCAGAAAAATTCATCCATGCTTTTGTCACTTCTAGGTTAGACTACTGCAATGCTCTACTTTCCGGCTACCAGGATAAAGCACTAAATAAACTTCAGTTAGTGCTAAATACGGCTGCTAGAATTCTGACTAGAACCAAAAAATGTGATCATATTACTCCAGTGCTAGCCTCCCTACACTGGCTTCCTGTCAAGGCAAGGGCTGATTTCAAGGTTTTACTGCTAACCTACAAAGCATTACATGGGCTTGCTCCTACCTATCTCTCTGATTTGGTCCTGCCGTACATACCTACACGTACGCTACGGTCACAAGATGCAGGCCTCCTAATTGTCCCTAGAATTTCTAAGCAAACAGCTGGAGGCAGGGCTTTCTCCTATAGAGCTCCATTTTTATGGAATGGTCTGCCTACCCATGTGAGAGACGCAAACTCGGTCTCAACCTTTAAGTCTTTACTGGAGACTTATCTCTTCAGTGGGTCATATGATTGAGTGTAGTCTGGCCCAGGAGTGTGAAGGTGAACGGAAAGGCTCTGGAGCAACGAACCGCCCTTGCTGTCTCTGCCTGGCCGGTTCCCCTTTTTCCACTGGGATTCTCTGCCTCTAACCCTATTACAGGGGCTGGGCTGAGTCACTGGCTTACTAGGGCTCTTTCATACCGTCCCTAGGAGGGGTGCGTCACTTGAGTGGGTTGAGTCACTGATGTGATCTTCCTGTCTGGGTTGGTGCCCCCCCTTGGGTTGTGCCGTGGCGGAGATCTTTGTGGTCTATACTCGGCTTGTCTCAGGATGGTAATTTGGTGGTTGAAGATATCCCTCTAGTGGTGTGGGGGCTGTGCTTTGGCAAAGTGGGTGGGGTTATATCCTTCCTGTTTGGCCCTGTCCGTGGGTGTCATCGGATGGGGCCACAGTGTCTCCTGACCCCTCCTGTCTCAGCCTCCAGTATTTATGCTGCAGTAGTTTATGTGTCGGGGGGTTAGGGTCAGTTTGTTATATCTGGAGTACTTCTCCTGTCCTATCCGGTGTCCTGTGTGAATTTAGGTATGCTCTCTCTATCTCTCTAATTCTCTCTCTCTCTCTTTCTTTCTCTCTCGGAGGACCTGAGCACTAGGACCATGCCTCAGGACTACCTGACATGATGACTCCTTGCTGTCCCCAGTCCACCTGGCCGTGCTGCTACTCCAGTTTCAACTGTTCTGCCTGTGATTATTATTATTTGACCATGCTGGTCATTTATGAACATTTGAACATCTTGGCCATGTTCTGTTATAATCTCCACCCGGCACAGCCAGAAGAGGACTGGCCACCCCACATAGCCTGGTTCCTCCCTAGGTTTCTTCCTAGGTTTTGGCCTTTCTAGGGAGTTTTTCCTAGCCACCGTGCTTCTACACCTGCATTGCTTGCTGTTTGGAGTTTTAGGCTGGGTTTCTGTACAACAGAGATATCAGCTGATGTACGAAGGGCTATATAAATACATTTGATTTGATAATCATCCCTGTTAGTGAGCATTTCACACAAAATGATCCATCCACCTGACGGGTGTGGCATAGCCAGAAGCTCATTAAACAGTATGATCATTACACAGCACCTTGTGCTGGGAACAATAAAAGGCCTCTTTAAAAAGTGCAGTTTTGTCACACAACACAACACCACAGATGTCTCATGTTTTGAGGGAGTATGCAATTGGCATGGTGACTGCAGGAATATCCACCACTGTTGCCAAATAATTTAATGTTAATTTCTCTACCATAAGCCGCCTCCGTCGTTTTATAGAATTTAGCAGTACGTCCAACTGGCCTCGCAGACCACGTATGGCGTCGTGTGGGCGAGTGGATTGCTGATGTCACCGATGTAAACAGAGGGCCCCATGTTGGCGGTCGGGTTATGGTATGGACAGGCATGCTATGGTCAATGAACACAATTGTATTTTATCTATGGCAATTTTAATGTACAGAGATACCGTGACGAGATCCTGAAGCCCATTCTGAGGCAACATTATTTTTTAAAGATATCAAATCACATTTTATTGGTCGCATACACATATTTAGCAGATGTTATTGTGGGTGTAGCGAAATGCTTGTCTGCAAAGTTGCTTAGGAGCTAGAAGCAGAGCTTCCATGTCTGTCAGTGCCATCTTACTTTAAATTTTTTTTGGGTGAACAACAGATGCATATCTGTGTTCCCAGTCATGTGAAATCTATAAATTAGGGCCTAATGAATATATTTCAATTGACTTATATGAACTGTAACTTATTAAAATCTTGTTGCGTTTATATTTTTTGTTCAGTATTATAACGGTGCCACCTCCGTTTCCATTTGGTGCCAAACCGTGCTAAAAACTATGGCTTGTTTCAAAAGCTGAATTATGGTAACACTTTGGTTGTTATCTTGAGAGGAGTAGAGCGCAACTCGTCCCCAACCCCCCCAAACTCTGCTTAAGGGACGATTCATGCAGAGAAATGGTAACTGGAGCCTAAGTAGTGCAAAGATGCTCCTAGTGGGCCACGTCGCTCAACACTACATTTCCCGAAATGCATATCTGTAAATGGGAGGGGACGATTTTGTTTGTGGCGGGTAGATTTTTAAAATAAATATGGCGGATATTCGTTCTGGAATGCAGTCGGAAAGGTTTGTATCTTTTTAAAATGTATTTTAAGTTCATAACGTTACTGAAAGTTTTCCCGAAGTTCACTGCTTTGCTGTGAAGAATTGGGTGGAATTAGCGCGCTATCTCAGAGGGTCGTATTGTGTTTTACATCAAAGTAGGAGCTTGCTAACGTTAACTTCCGACCTCACTGCCCAGGTAACGTTAGCTACTAGCTAACACCCCCTATTTTAAAGTAGTCTTAGTGGTAGGCACGTCTATAGACAGCAAACTAGCCATTTCAACATAAACTATGCTCATGTGGTTATGTTAATCTTTCTCTCTTTTTCATTGATGTTATCAGCAGCTGCGACAGCTCTGCTGAACACCAGAAGGTAAGACAATCAACAGCTGATTGTTTGTGGTGTAGGCTGTTTTGGTTGCACATAAGGGCCAATATACATACTATAAATTCACTAAAATGGTAGCTAGCTGATGAAGTTAGCATAGCACTGACGATAACACACAAATGACCTAAAAGCCCACTTAGTTGATCAAGGTCCACGAGGAAGAAAAGCCTCAGCAGGGACTCAAAAGAGTTTGCCCTGGGAGTCCAAGCCCAGCAGCTCTTCACCCCAAATCTCCCTGCAGACACACTCCTGCCTCCACCACCACCAACATACAGGTGTCAGAAACAACAGAGGCACAGATGGAGCAGTGTTCTGGAGAAGAACGGCATGGAAGGGATCCTGAGGGGGATGTTCTAACAGAGGGTCGGTCGTTGAGCCCCAGCAGCACGTGAAATCATTCCTGGAGGTTGACCAGGGACCGACGTTCTCTCCCTTCCCAACACCTCCCAGAGTGAGGCCCAAAACCCGTATTTTTCAATATCGACAACATTGGTTGTGGTGTCTGGGATGAGTGACACTAGAGTATTGTTTATGTCTTCTTGAGCTGTAAAACATACTCTTTCCAAGCTATGGCCACCTATCCCAGGTTGACCCTTAAAAACAATGAATGACAGTATGGGAAGGAGGCACAATTGGGGCTAAGTGATTTACAAAATGCTCTCTTGTAACCTGTAAATGCTAAGCTTCTGTCTAAATGCCTCCTATCCAGCTATATGCAGGTCAATCAGCCAATCCCTACCAGAGGAGGAGAGGCAAGAGAAACTGAGAGGCTTCTATGGAGGTATGTTTACGTGATTGCAATTCGCTAGTGTCTGTGTTTTGAAAGTCAGGCTAACTTCAACCTGGAGGTTATTTCAATGTCTAGGCTGATCTAATGATGTCTAATGATCCTGGCTGACAATTTAGCTGACTTTGTGTCCTAGCTCTCTCCTCTTTGTCTCCAGCTGGCAGTCAAGAAGTTACAAGACTCACTGAGCACGACACCCAAAGGCAGTTTAGAGTCACTTCAGACACAAGGTTGGTAGGATCCTTGTAAGTATCAAATAAGTAGTGGTTTTGGATTGTAACATCCAGCAAAGAAAACATCCAATGTTTACTTCTGCCCCCTACTGGTTCGGTGCTGTGTTTTGAATAGAGCTTTAGTTGTGCCTTGCAGTAGGTATACAGTATATTCAGACTAGAGGTCGACGGATTATGATTTTTCAAAGCCGATACCGATTATTGGAGGACCAAAAAATTCATTTTTTTTTTGTTGTAATAATGACAATTACAACAATACTGAATGAACACTTATTTTAGCTTAATATAATACATCAATAAAATAAATTTAGCCTCAAATAATGGAGCAAGTGTTTTTGCATTTTTTAAACCAAATTGAAAAGTGTTGGAGAAGAAAGTAAAAGTGCAATATGTGCCATGTAAGAAAGCTAACGTTTCAGTTCCTTGCTCAGAACATATGAAAGCTCCTTTTAAAAAAAGTTCCTTTTAACATGAGTCTTCAATATTCCCGGGTAAGAAGTTTTAGGTTGTAGTTATTATGGGACTATTTCCCTCTATCATTTGTATTTCATTAACCTGACTATTGGATGTTCTTAGAGGCACTAGTATTGCCAGGGTAACAGTATAGCTTCCGTCCGTCTCCTCGCTCGAACCAGGAACACAACGACAACAGCCACCTTCGAAGCAGCGTTATCCATGCAGAGCAAGGGGAACAACCACTCCAAGTCTCAGAGCGAGTGACGTTTGTCCCCGCTAACTAGCTAGCCATTTCACATTGGTTACACCAGCCTCATCTTTTTTAAATTTGATTTATTTCACCTTTATTTAACCAGGTAGGCAAGTTGAGAACAAGTTCTTTTCCAATTGCAACCTGGCCAAGATAAAGCAAAGCAGTTTGAAACCAACAACAGTTACACATGGAGTAAATCAAACAGTAGAACAGGTGAGTACAATGTGAGGTGAGATAAGGGAGGTAAAGGCAAAGGCCGTGGTGGCGAAGTAAATACAATATAGCAAGTAAAACACTGGAATGGTTGATTGCAAAGTAGAGAAATAATGGGGTGCAAAGGAGCTAAATAAATACAGTAGGGAAAGAGGTAGTTGTTTGGGCTAAATTATAGATGGGCTATGTACAGGTGCAGTAATCTGTAAGCTGCTCTGACAGCTGGTGCTTAAAGCTAGTGAGGGAGATAAGTGTTTCCAGTTTCAGAGATTTTTGTAGTTCGTTCCAGTCATTGGCAGCAGAGAACTGGAAGGAGAGGCGGCCAAAGAAAGAATTGGTTTTAGGGGTGACCAGAGAGATATACCTGCTGGAGCGCGTGCTACAGGTGGGTGTTGCTATGGTGACCAGCGAGCTAAGGGGGGACTTTACCTAGCAGGGTCTTGTAGATGACCTGGAGCCAGTGGGTTTGGCGACGAGTATGAAGCGAGGGCCAGCCAACGAGAGCGTACGGGTCGCAGTGGTGGGTAGTGGATATGGGGCTTTGGTGACAAAACTGATGGCACTGTGATAGACTGCATCCAATTTATTGAGTAGGGTATTGGAGGCTATTTTGTATATTACATCGCCGAAGTCGAGGATTGGTAGGATGGTCTGTTTTACAAGGGTATGTTTGGCAGCATGAGTGAATGATGCTTTTGTTGCAAAATAGGAAGCCAATTCTAGATGCAACTTTGGATTGGCCATGTTTGATGTGAGTCTGGAAGGAGAGTTTACAGTCCAACCAGATACCTAGGTATTTGTAGTTGTCCACATATTCTAAGTCAGAGCCGTCCAGAGTAGTGATGTTGGGCAGGTGCAGGCAGCGATCGGTTGAAGAGCATGCATTTAGTTTTACTTGTATTTACGAGCAATTGGAGGCCACGGAAGTAGAGTCGTATGGCATTGAAGCTCCCCTGGAGGGTTGTTAACAGTGTCCAAAGGGCCAGAAGTTTACAGAATGGTGTCGTCTGCGTATAGGTGGATCAGAGACTCACCGGCAGCAAGAACGACATCATTGCTGTAAACAGAGAAGAGTTGGTCCAATAATTGAACCCTGTGGCACCCCCATAGACTGCCAGAGGCACAGTATTGTTTCTTATCGATGGAGGTTAAGATATCGTTTAGGACCTTGAGCGTGGCTGAGGTGCACCCATGACCAGCTCTGAAACCAGATTGCGTAGCGGAGAAGGTATGGTGGGATTCGAAATGGTCGGTAATCTGTTTGACTTGGCTTTCGAAGACCTTAGAAAGGCAGGGTGGGATAGATAATAGGTCTGTAGAAGTTTGGGTCAAGAGTGTCCCCCCCCTCTTTGAAGAGGGGGATGACCGCAGCTGCTTTCCAATCTTTGGGAATCTCAGACGACACGAAAGAGATTGTCTAGGCCGGCTGATTTGTAGGGGTCCAGATTTTGCAGCTCTTTCTGAACATCAGCTGACTGGATTTGGGAGAAGGGGAAATGGGTAAGGTTTGGGCGAGTTGCTGTGGGGGGGTACAGTGCTGTTGATCGGGGTAGGGGTAGCCAGGTGGAAAGTATAGCCAGCTGTAGAAAAATGCTTATTGAAATTCTCAATTATAGTGGTATGGTGACAGTGTTTCCTATCTTCAGTGCAGTGGGCAGCTGGGAGGAAGTGTTCTTATTCTCCATGGACTTCAGTGTCCCATTACTTTTTTGAGTTGGTGTTGCAGGAAGCAAATTTCTGCTTGATAATGCTAGCCTTGGCTTTTCTAACTGCCTGTGTATATTGGTTTCTAGCTTCCCTGAAAATGTGCATATCACGGGGGCTGTTCGGCGCTAATGCAGAACGCCATAGGATGTTTGTGTTGGTTAAGGGCAGTCAGGTCTGGAGAGAACCGAGGGCTATATCTGTTCCTGGTACTAAATGTCTTGAATGGGGCATGCTTATTTAAGATGGTGAGGAAGGCATTTAAAAAAAATAATAACCAAGCATCCTCTACTGACGGGATGAGATCAATATCCAATATCCAATCAGTTCACATATGGTGTCCAGAGCACAGCTGGGGCCAGAGGGTTGTCTATAGCAGGCGGTAACGGTGAGAGACTTGTTTTTAGAGAGTTGGATATTTAAAAGTAGAAGTTCAAATTGTTTGGGTACAGACCTGGATAGCAGGACAGAGCTCTGCAGGATATATTTGCAGTAGATTGCAACACCACCCCCTTTGGCTGTTCTATCTTGTCTGAAAATGTTGTAGTTTGGGATGAGAATGTCAGAATTTTTGGTGGTCTTCCTAAGCCAGGATTCAGACACGGCTAGAACATCCGGGTTGGCAGAGTGTGCTAAAGCAGTAAATAAAACAAATTTAGGTAGGAAGGCTAATGTTAACATGCATGAAACCAAGGCTATTATGGTTACAGAAGTCATCAAAAGAGAGCGCCTGGGGAATAGGAGTGGAACTAGGCACTGCAGGGCCTGGATTCACCTCTACATCACCAGAGTAGGATAAGGGTACGGCTAAACTCTCGGGAGTTGATAGGCTTGAAGTCATAAACAGCGCAATGCTTGACGCACAACGAAAAGCTGCTGGCAAAACGCACTAAAGTGCTGTTTGAATGAATGCTTACAAGCCTGCTGCTGCCTAACACTGCTCAGTCAGATGCTTGTATGCTCAGTCAGATTATATGCAATGCAGGACACGCTAGATAAACTAGTAATATCATCAACCATGTGTAGTTAACTAGTGATTATTGATTTTGTTTATTTATTAGAACTTTAATGTTAGCTAGCAACCTACCTTGGCTTACTGCTTTTGTGTAACAGGCAGTCTCCTTGTGGAGTGCAACAAGGCAGGTGGCTATTGCGTTGGACTAGTTAACTGTAAGGTTGCAGGAATGGATCCCCCGAGCTGACATTGCCCGAGCTGACACGGTGAAAGTTAACCCACCGTTCCTAGGCCGTCATTGAAAAGAATGTGTTAACTGACTTGCCTAGTTTAATTAAATATTTAAAAAGGTGTAAAAAAAAATACAGATTTCTGATTTTTATGAGAACTTGAAATCGGCCCTGATTAATCGGTCGACCTCGAATTCAGACCCTTCCATTTTTCGACATTTTGTTACGTTACAAACTTATTCTAAAATGTATTAAATATTTGTTTAAATAATACATCTACACACAATACCCCATAATGACAAAGTGAAACCAGGCCTAGATTTTTTTTCTGCAAATTTGCATAAGTATTCAGACCCTTTCCCGTGAGACTCAAAATTGAGCTCCGGTGCATCCTGTTTCCATAGATCATTCTTGAAATGTTTAACTTTATTGGAGTCCACCTGTGGTAAATTCAATTGATTGGACATGATTTGGAAAGGCACACCCCTGTTTATATAAGATCCCACAGTTGACGGTGCCTGTCAGATCAAAAACCAAGCCATGAGGTTGAAGGAATTGTCCGTAGAGCTCTGAGACAGGATTGTGTTGAGGCACAGATCTGGGGAAGGGTACCAAAAATTGTATGCAACATTGAATGTCCCCAATAACACAGCCTCCATTCTTAAATGGAAGAAGTTTGGAACCACCAGGACTCTTCCTAGGGCTGGCCGGCCGGCCAAACTGCGCAATTGTGGGAGAAGGGCCTTAGTCAGGGAGGTGACCAAGAACCCGATGGTCACTCTGACAGAGCTCCAGAGTTCCTCTGTGGAGATGGGAGAACCTTCCAGAAGGACAACCATCTCTGCAATACTCCACCAATCAGGCCTTTATGGTAGTGGCCAGATGGAAGCCACTCATCAGTAAAAGGTACATGACAGCCCGCTTGGATTTTGCCAAAAGGCACCTAAGGACTCTCAGAGCATGAGACCAGATTCTCTGGTCCGATGAAACCAAGACTACACCTGGCACCATCCCTATGAAGCGTGGTGATGGCAGCATCGTGATGTGATGTTTTTCAGACGCAAGGACAGGGAGCCTAGTCAGGATCGAGGGGAATAATGAACGGAGTGAAGGTTCACCTTCCCATAGCACACAGCCAGGGCAAGTCTCGGAATGTTCTTGAGTGGCCCAGACTTGAACCCAATGATAGCACCTCTGGAGATGTAAATAGCTATGCAGCGACACTCACCATCCAGCCTGCCAGAGCTTGAGAGGATCTGCAGAGAAGAATGGGAGAAACTCTCCAAATACAGGTGTGCCAAGCTTGTAGCGTCATACCCAAGAAGACAAGGCTCTAATCGCTGCCAAATGTGCTTCAACAAAGTACTGAGTAAAGGGTCTGAATACTTTGTAAATGTGTTTTTTTTTTTTTTTTTTTGCAAACAATTCTACAAACTTGTTTTTGCTCTGTGAATAGATAGCTTGGGGGGACAATTTAACTAATTTTAAAAGGCTATAACTGAAGAAGTTAAGGTCTGAATACTTTCCGAATTCACTTTAAGTGTTGTCTAATAATATTTTCTTCCCTGTTTCAGTGGAGGCTGTACAGAAGGAGTGGTGTTGCCTGGCCAAAGATCTACGCAATGAGCCGCAGTGTCAGCAACCTCCCACTAGCACAGCCAGGTAATGCTGTCTCGTCACACTCGTCATTTTGTTCCTTGACTTAACGTCCTTAAACATACTTACCTTTTTCCTGAGCAGTCTATTTTACTATTATGTATTTCCAGCACTGATTTTTATTTTTTCCCCTGATCCTTTAACATGAGAAAAGGGTCCGGGACGATCCGAGTATCATGATACTAGCCCGTATTGTGGCAAGGAAACAACACAAAACCGATTTTTAACTTCTGTTGAAAACAAGCAGCGTCATGTCATCCAGAGTCGTGTCCCGTCCCCCCCCCCCCAAGCTATGGCACGCAATATTTTACAAACAGCAGGTTTTTAAAGGAAGGCTTCTTGTTTTTGGCTTGGAAAAAATATTGCGATACTAGTATCGGCACAGCCCAAGAGAAAAAGGGCTGTCATTCTTCTGTATTGTCCTTTTATTTCTAGTTCAGCCCTTTCTGTATTCATTCAGTCATCTGTTATGGCTCCCTTTTGACTCTTTCTCACTGGTGACACTGAAATCAGAACACCATGGAGCAGGCCAGGAAGGCTATACACAGGTAACTGACTTCCTCATCACTGTGTGTGAGTGCCTGTAATTAATAAATATTGTCTTTAAAAAAATATATATATTCCATCTGTGATTTCAGGCTGCAGGCTGAGAGTGCGTCTTGAGAGGCCCTGTTAGACAAGCACCGGAGTAAAGCTGAACAATTGGACAGGTGAGCACATTCTCACACACCCACAAATTACATGCACTTGTTCACTCTCGTTCTGCACTCACCATGCTCCAAGTTTCAGGTTGTCAAAGTGATTTTTCTTATGTGTCTGGTGCTTCAGTCCAATTTGGGCATTAGCCAAAGTTAGCTATCAATACCCAGACCTGGTATTCATAGGAGACTTTGAAAAGGCGTTGATAAAGTACAACTGGAGTTCATATATAAATGCCTGGAATATTTCAATTTTGGAGAATCTCTTTTTATAAAATGGTTTAAAGTTATGTTGAAATGTTAGCTGTTAATATTATTGTTAAAATTTAGCTTAAGGGGTTAGTAATCCAGGGCTTGAAAACAAAGGTCATGTTTCCTTTTAAATCCACAATTTGGATCCCTCCACAGCCTCATAGATACTTAAAAAAAAAAAAAAAAACTACATCCTCTATCTAAAATAACCCTAATTTATAAGACTAATGTTGGTCGGAAACACCTAGCCACAGTAAGGATTTGCCACAATAGTGGACTTTGCTGTTAGCCTTCAAAATAAAAGTATGTCATTGACAGTGATGCAAATTAATACAAGCAGTATAATTATGCCATAATTGAATGCATCATGCTAAACGAGATTGTAATGTTTTATATAAAATCAACAAACTAATTGTTAATTTGAAATCACAATGCAGGAATCCAAGATGGTGTTGCAGTCAGATGTCTTTGTCTTGTCTCGTCCCGTGTGTGTGTGTATGTATGTGTGTATTTTTCCTAAACTTCTAAATACTCTCCTGCAACCCACCTCACCCGATGTGGTGTGGATCTGTTTTTTTGTTAAAGTATTTCTATTTACCTCCGAACTGGAATAACTCAACTGAAGCTAGCCAGCTATTAGTCATCTAACCACTGCTAGCGGTCATCAGCTAACCTTTAGCTCGGAAAGCTCTCGTCAGTTCGTACAATGCGTTTCAAACCAGAGCATACTGGACCTATTTTTCTCTCCATATCCCCGGATTCCTACCTCAAACTCTGAACCGATTCATCGCAGCTAGCTAACCGCAACCTGGGTTGACTACTCCTGGCTAACCTTTCCGTCCCGGCGCAAGCACCAACTATCCTGGAGCCTACCCATGCTTAACCCATCTCCTGGGCTACTCCTGAAGCCCACTCCTCGGCTACAATAACTGGACCCCTTCTACTGCCGGTTCGGGGCACGGAACCCTGCCGATCCTTCATGGCTGGCAGGACCCCAACAGGCCCCTCAGGTGCGACGTCCCCTGAAGGCCCATTCTGCTAACTGCGACCTGCAAGCTATCTAGAGCATATTGGATTGTTAGCTGATCCATCGGCCAGTTTCTTGGACCACTATACCCATTTCTCCAATTGGACTTGAACCCCTCTGGTACTTGGAAACCTACTAATTCCAAGACTGGTCTATCGACGACACAGCTCGAGGAGGCAAAAACAGACCCCACCCCATAGCTCGCTAGCCCCGGCCTGCTGTCTGAATCGCCGTGTCCCCTGCCGGCCCAACCACTCACTGGGACCCATACGATCACTTAGGTACGCATGCCTCGCCCTAATATCAATATCCCTTGTCCATTACTGTCCTGGTTAGTGATTACTGTCTTATTTCACTGTAGAGCCTCACTATGCCTTAACCAACCATGTTGTTCCACCTCCCACATATGCGTTGACATCACCTGGTTTAAACGTCTCTGGAGACTCTCATCGTTACTCAATGCCTAGGTTTACCTCCAATGTACTCTTCTTATGATACCTTTGTCTGTACATTATGCCTTGAATCTATGCTATCGTGCCCAGAAACCTGCTCCCTTTACTCTCTGTTCCGAACGTGTTAGACGGCCGGTTCTTATAGCCTTTAGCCGTACCCTTCTCCTACTTCTCCTCTTCCTCTGGTGATGTGGAGGTTAATCCAGGACCTGCAGTGCCTAGCTCCACTCCTACTCCCCAGGTGCTCTCAATTGTTGACTTCTGTAACCGTAAAAGCCTTGGTTTCATGCATGTTAACATTAGAAGCCTAATCCCTAAGTTTGCTTTATTCACTGCTTTAGCACATTCTGCCAACCCGGATATCTTAGCCATGTCTGAATCCTGACTAAGGAAAACCACCAACAACCCTGAAATTTCTATCCCTAACTAACATTTTCCGACAAACTGCCAATGGGGGCGGTGTTGCAATCTACTGCAGCGAGAGCCTGCAGAGTTCTGTCTTACTATCAGGTCTGTACCAAAACAATTTGAGCTTCTACTTCTAAAAATTCACCTTTTCAGAAAAAAGTCTCACCGTTGCCGCTTGCTATAGACCACCCTCTGCCCCCAGCTGTGCCCTGGACACCATATGTGAATTGATTGCCCCCATCTCTTCTGAGCTCGTGCTGCTAGGTGACCTAAACTGGGACATGCCATCCTACAATCTAAGCTTGATGCCCTCAATCTCACACAAATGATCAATGAACCTACCAGGTACAACCCCAAATCTGTAAACATGGGCACCCTCATAGATATCATCCTAACTCGCCCTCCAAATACACCTCTGCTGTTTTCAACCAGGATCTCAGAGATCACTGCCTCATTGCCTTCATCCTTAATGGGTCTGCGGTCAAACAACCACCCCTCATCACTGTCACACTCTCCCTAAAACACTTCAGCGAGCAGGCGTTTCTAATCGACCTGGCCGGGGTATCCTGGAATGACATTGACCTCATCCCGTCAGAGGATGCATGGTTATTCTTTAAAAGTGCCTTCCTCACCATCTTAAATAAGCATGCTCCATTCAAAAAATGTACGCCCAAACGGCTTTCCATGTAATGTTGTGAAGCTAATAGCAATGACACTATTACTGTAACTCCGGTAGGGCGACATCTAAAAAAAAATGGCACACTTGGTAACGTTAGTGTGTACCTGTGCTCGACCAGTCGCGAAAGCCAACATCATCCACGACAGAACGTTTTCTTGTAATGGGCCATGAATTTCATTTTCTTGGTGTTAATGAGTTTTGTCTTTGAGTTGTCTCGCTGACATGTTCTTACTCTTTCAAATAACTGCTCGACTTGTTGACTGCTCGATCCACACAGCAGACATTGTGGGCTAGGTTAGGAATGATGTGTAGCCTTTACATTTTATGTACAGTCATTACCGACTGTCCCTACGTTTATATAGGTATGCACGTCAGCTTTGACATTGGTTTTGCACATCGGCATTAAACTACATATCTGGCCAATACCGATGTTGGCATTTTAGCTAATATCGGCCGATTTCCGTTATGTTCACCGATTTTTTTTTATTTTTTTTTTATTTATTTATTTAAAAAAAAATGTATATTGTGCATCCCTATATAACACATGTAACCAAAAGTGTTAAATCAATTTGAGTCTTCAAAATAACCATCCTTTGCCTTGACAGCTTTGCATTCTCTCAACCTGGAATGCGTTTCAATTAACAGGTGTGCCTTGTTAAATGTTAATGTGTCATTTCTTTCCTTAATGCGTTTGAACATTATCAGTTTTGACAAGGTAGGGGTGGTATACAGAAGGTAGCCCTATTTGGTACAAGACAATGTCCATATTATGGCAAGAACAGCTCAAATAAGCAAAGAGAAACGACAGTTTTAGACATGGTCAGTCAATCCGGAAAAAATTTTAACTTTGAAAGTTTCTTCAAGTACAGTCGCAAACCCTATCAAGCGCTATGATGAAGCTGGCTCTCATGAGGACTGCTGCAGGAAAGGAAGACCCAGTGTTACCTATGCTGCAGAGTATACGTTCATTAGTTACCAGCCTCAGAAATTGCAGCCCAAATAAATGCTTTGCAGAATTAAGCAACAGACACATATCAATTAACTTCAGAGGAGACTGCGTGAATCAGGCCTTCATGGTTGAATTGCTGCATAGAAACCACTACTAAAAGACACCAATAAGAAGAAACTTGCTTGGACCAAGAAACACACGCAATGAACATTGGACAGGTGGACATCAGTCCAAATTTGAGATTTTTGGTTCCAACCGCCGTGTCTTTGTGACGCGGAGTAGGTGAACGGATGATCTATGCATGTGTGGATCCCACCATGAAGCATGGAGGTGGCGTAGGGGTGCTTTGTTGGTGACACTGTCAGAGTTTTTTATTTATTTTTTTATAAATATTTTTAAATATTTTTTGTACATTTATTTAGAATTCAAGGTACGCTTAACCAGCATGGCTACCTCTGCATTCTGCAGCAGTACTCCATCCCATCTGGTTTGTGCTTAGTGGGACTATAATTTGTTTTTCGACAGGACAATGACCCAACACACCTCCAGGCTGTGTAAGGGCTATTTGACCAAGAAGTAGAGTGATGGAGTGCTGCATCAGATGACCTGGCCTCCACAATCACCTGACCTTAACAGAATTGAGATGGTTTAGGATTAGTTGAACCACAGAGGGGAGGATAAGTAGCCTAGCAAGTGCTCAGCATGTGTGCAAAGTCCTTCAAGACTTCAAGATCCAGCATTCCAGGTGAAGCTGGATGAGAGGATGCCAAGAGTGTGCAAATCTGTCAATGCAAAGGGCGCCTACTTTGAAGAATGTAAATATATTTTGATTTCATGTGTTATTTCATAGTTTTGATGTCTTCACTGTTATTCTACAATGTAAAAAGTGTATATACTAGAGGTCGACCGATTAATCGGAATGGCCGATTTCAAGTTTTCATAACAATCGGTATTTTTGGACACTGATTTTTGCCTAAATATATATATATATTTTTTTTTTCTACTCCATTTAACTAGGCAAGTCAGTTAAGCACACATTCTTATTTTCAATGACTGCCTAGGAACTTTGGGTTAACGACAGATTTTCGCCTTGTCTGCTCGGGGGATCCAATCTTGCAACCTTACAGTTAACTAGTCCTTGTGCAATCCACAAGGAGAATGCCTGTTACGCGAATGCAGTAAGCCAATGTAAGTTGCTAGCTAGCATTGAACTTATTTTGTCAAATCACTCATCACTAGTTCACTACACATGGTTGATATTACTAGATATTATCTAGCGTGTCCTGCGTTGCATATAATCTGACTGAGCATACAAGTATCTGACTGAGCGGTGGTAGGCAGAAGCAGGCGCGTAAACATTCATTCAAACAGGACTTTTGTGTGTTTTGCCAGCAGCTCTTCGTTGTGCGTCAAGCATTGCGCTGTTTATGACTTCAAGCCTATCAACTCCCGAGATGTGGCTGGTGTAACCAGTGAAATGGCTAGCTAGTTAGCGCGCGCTAATAGCGTTTCAAATGTCACTTTCTCTGAGCCTGTGGTTGTTTCCCTTGCTCTGCAGGGGTAACGCGGCTTCGAGGGTGGCTGTTGTCGATGGGTTGCTGGTTCGAGCCCAGGTAGGAGCGAGGAGAGGGACAGAAGCTATACTGTTACTCTGGCAATACTAAAGTGCCTATAAGAACATTCAATAGTCGAAGGTTAATGAAATACAAATGGTATAGAGGGAAATAGTCCTATAATAACTACAACCTAAAACTTCTTACCCGGGAATATTGAAGGCTCATGTTAAAAGGAACCACCAGCTTTCGTATGTTCTCATGTTCTGAGCAAGGAACTGAAACGTTAGCTTTCTTACATGGCACATATTGCACTTTTACTTTCTTCTCCAACACTTTGTTTTTGCATTATTTAAACCAAATTGAACTTGTTTCATTATTAATTTGAGGCTAAATTGATTCGATGTATATTAAGTTAAAATAAGTTCATTCAGTATTGTTGTAATTGTCATTATTACAAATAAACAAAAATTGGCAGATTTGTATTTTTTTTATAAATCTGCTTTTTTTT
The DNA here is from genome assembly GCF_045791955.1 of Oncorhynchus clarkii lewisi. Classification (NCBI taxonomy): domain Eukaryota; kingdom Metazoa; phylum Chordata; class Actinopteri; order Salmoniformes; family Salmonidae; genus Oncorhynchus; species Oncorhynchus clarkii. Next base: position 33,204,747 of record NC_092159.1, on the reverse strand, counting down.
CCCTCCAATAATCGGTATCGGCACTGAAATCATAATCGGTAGACCTCTATTTTGTATGTATGTCTACATATGAATATCCATATGAATGGATGATTGGCATTTGTGCAGACAATTTCATTGATGGAAGCTACCATCTATCTATCTGTAATATTAAAGCTGATCTTCCCCCCCCCCCCAATGATTGTTCATTGTTCAGAATGGCATGATAACGATACTAGAGTTGGTTACGGCCCATTTTAGGACCGTGGTTTTTGCCTAGTGTAAATGTGTTGGTACATCTCATCTTTCCCTTTGCAGGCAATTTGAGCAGTGCCTGGAGAATGGGGTGATGTTAGACCCTAGCTGCCTGGCCCAGTCCTCACAGAGCCAGCTCATCCAGAACAAACCTGATTACCACAGCGTGCTCCGCAGACAGCGGTCTGTACTGTCCACTTTGGAACTGGTGGTAATACGGACAAACTTGTATTATTCCACTTGGGGATGGTTTCTTGAACACAGTTTAGTCCTAGACTAAAAGCAAGCTCAATGGAGAATCTCTGTCGTAATAGTTTTGTTGTCCAGTATTTGGCTCTGTGTCCAGGAAAAAGGCCTTTGGGAGTTTTTTAAATTTAATTTCTATTGGGCAAATCTTAACTTGCATTTAAGTCAGATTTCCACTTAGTCATGCATTGATGGCATTTTTTAAAATGTATTTCACCTTTATTTAAACGGGTAGACCAGATGAGAACAAGTTCTCATTTACAACTGCGACCTGGCCCAGATGACGCAAAGCAGTGCGACAGTTACACATGGATAAACAAACGTACAGTCAATAACACAATAGAAAAGTGTAGTAAGATTAGGGAGGTAAGGCAATAAATATGCCATAGTGGTGAAATAATTACAATTTAGCAATCAAACACTGGAGTGAGATGTGCAGAAGATGAATGTGCAAGTAGAGATACTGGGGTGCAAAAAGTAATATGGGGGATGAGGTAGTTGGGTGGTCTACTTACAGATGCGCTGTGTACAGGTGTAATGATCAGTAAGTTGCTCTGACAGCTGATGCTTAAAGTTGAAGGACTACAATGATCGACTACGAGTAATTACACATTTGACTGAAGTGGAAGTTAGAATTCACCCCTCAGTGTTCTATGTCCCATGCTCAAAGTAAGATGGTAGCTGCAGTGCACACATTATAGTTCCAATGCAATAAAAACATTTGACTACTGTGTGAAGTGTCCACACTTGCCTTCAGGGTAGAGCAATGTATTTTTTTTCCATCTTTATCACACCCTTGTGTGTTAATGAATCTAACATAAAATGTCCATTAATAGCCCGAGATGGGGTTAGACGTTATACTGTATTTTACTAAATACTGGTATTGATGCAGACGAGTTTGGGTCTTTAGTTTACCTTTGTATACCAGTATTTTTAATGTTTGATTTGTTTAAATGTTACTTCACTCCTCTGTGTGTAATGTCAGTTTTTATAGTTTACTCTGTTTGATATTTGAGTCTTGTCTCCTTCCACACACAGCCAGCCAATTGTCACTCAAGGAGATTTGTTTTTGCTCTTCCACGAGTCAAGTTAAAATACTAGCCGTTCACTCGCAGTGACAGTCTGCATGGTCAACGCTTCAGATGCAACAAGATGTTGACAACTATGCTGCTTTCCACTTTGCTTTATGTAAATCCACAAACATTCTACAATTACACGTTTAGTTTGTATCTTAGTGTCGGCAAACGGTTTGACTTTTTTTGTTTTGATTTGTGCCTCAAATTGTTAGCTGCAAATAGCTACTTAGCTGGCAAGCTAGCCTGATACCAAAGATTTTTACAACTAAACCAAGATGGACCAAAGCCTGTTTCCAATGGGAACAATTGAGTCATAGTGGGCAGAGCCAAGCACGACCTAGCGCGATCCTATTGGCGTGTTCTAACATGCGTTTGCATATTTCCGTTAGGGAACGCCTACACAAGTGTGCGTGTGCAATAACTCAATTCCCCTTTGCACTCCTTCTTTAAAAAAAATATATGTATTTTTTACTTTTGCAAAGGGTAGTCCGCTCTGTTCATAACCGATTTAATAGTTTTGGGAACAGAACTGTATTGAGATCAAATGTTCAGTTGATGAGAAATTGTAGAATGTCAGCCAAAATCCATCTTCTCCCCCTGCTGGCCAGTGGGCTTCCAGTGAGTGGAAACGCCAAGCGGATACTTCACATTTATATGTCCGGTGAAATATCTATCTGTGCTGATACCAGTGTGTTTGTACAATGGTATTTTCTAAATCTGAGAGGAATTAGGCAACGCCTGGGCTCCCGAGTGGCGCCGCTGTCAAAGGCACTGTATCTCAGTGCTTGAGGCGTCACTACAGACACCCTGGTTCAATTCCAGGCTGTATCACAACTAGCCGTGATTGGGAGTCCCATAAGGTGGCGCACAATTGCTCCAGCGTCGTCCGGATTTGGTTGGTGTAGGCCGTCATTGTAAATAAGAATTTGTTCTTAACTGACTTGCCAAGTTAAATAAAATTCCAAATGTATAACACATTAATATTTTAGCTACATCAAGTAAGAGTGCATGAAACGTAACCTCTAATTAGGATCCACTGGAAAACACTGACCAACATTTGGTTCATACCCTGTCACAATAACACCTTGCTTTTTGATTCCTTGTCATGTCAAACACTTCGAAGTGCCCAGTCACTATATTCAATATTTTTGTTGAACTTTGATTTGTTTTATATTGTTCAACCAGAATGGAGAAAGGCCCATTAAAACACTTAGAATTAATGTTGCCACGCTAGTCATGCACATCTAGAAATTGTTTTTGTTTTTTTTAATACAAAAAAGTATTGACATTTTGGCCATATTTGCCTCAACCACGGTGCTGCCCTGGCTTTTGTTGTAGATGAGTGCATATCGAAGGCCGTTTTTTTTATTACTGTTGAAGTTGTGAAACGCTTATCACCCTCTTAAAATGTGAGTTGCACATAATAAAAAAAAAACATATGTACCTCCATAGATGGACACCCAGTGTAAGATGGTCAGGGAGCTGCAGTCCAGACAGGAACAGGCTCAGTTACTGGTGAATGAGACAAGCAGCAGATTGGGTAAGGGCATGTCTGTATGGATGGATGGCTGTAGTGGTTCTCAGGGTCGTGTTCAGTAGGGCAGAACCTTTGCAACAGAATTAAAATCTGTTTCAATTTAGGGAGTACCTTCCCCTTCTGTTTCAAAACGTTTTCTCCCTGCTGAACACTTCTTGATTCTTGACTTAAAGGTCTTTAAATCATTACTGTTTTATTTAATGAAAAATAACTATTTTGATCATTTTATTCCCTGAGCCTCGTTTGGCTGTTTTGTAATGTTCAGTCTGATCTTGTGGGTGTTATGAAGCAAATGTAAGATATTTGCATACACATCCCTGATAGGATGGTCTAGAGGTTTGATCCAGCAACCTTCTGGTTACTAGTCCAACACTCTAACCACTAGGCTACCTGCAGCCTAGTGAGTTTATTCTCTTTGTTGTGTTTATTAAATGTATTTGTGATCATGTATTAAGTGTGTACATCTGCTCCCGTCAGCGGCTGATGTGGGATTCCAGTATCTCCCCTCTGAACCAGTCAGAGATCTACTGGCAGGACCCGTATCAACCAACACATCATCCACCGTATAATTCTAGTACCTCTGTTTTAGGGTTATCGCAATACAGTATCATGGTACAACCAAACTAGATTTTTCATGGCAAAAAAAGATAACTAAGCAAACTGAATTCTGGCTTTGTACAAGCAGGACAAGGCACACCTTTAATAGCACAGACTCTATTGTGACCTTTGGTTTCATCCAGGTTCACTCAATGAATGAGCTATGAGAAAGATCAGTCTGGCTATTTCTGTATTTATGTAATGTCTTAACTCTACCCATGGCTCCCTAATTTAGCTGTTCTCTGTGGTGGCTTGTGGTTGTTTGTAAAAAGTCTCTGGTATCTTTCTTCACGGGATGAATGTGGATTATTTCAGCAAACTTTCTATCTGTTCTATTCCACCACTATACTATTTGGGTCCTCCCAAATGGCACCCCATTCCTTATATAGTGCCCTACTTTTGTCCAGAGTGCTATGGGTCCTGACGGATACCGGTCTCCCTACGAAACGTATGCTGTTGGCCACCAGAGGGCGATCTCATCCTTTATTTAAATAGCTAATGAATATTCACCTACAGTAAAAGATGTAGAGAAAAATATGAACTTGCAGTGGATGAATTTTGGGGGTTTGTTTTGTAAGATACCTGCTTTCCTTAATTTTCCTGTACATTCTTGTTTATGCTAAAAAATGTATTTATTATTAAACAGTAATTATCAGAATTTGTCTTGCATTTTCTGACCATTGAATCAGTTGTTTTAAGACCAGGTCCAATCCTGTATTTGTTTTTAACCCTTCATAAACAAGGAAATGTGAAACCATTATTCCATCCCAACTCCTTTGAAACATCTCTTGGTTTCAGTGTGTAACAAGGGGAAGAATTCTCTGTACACACAACTTGATAGTTCTCTCAACACACCCTTGTATAATACTTTACTCCCTGACCCTTTCTTATCTCTCAATCTTTTGTTTTGTCCAGAGATTCAGTCCTCTTTTCTCTCCTCCAGCACTGCAGTCTTCTGTCCCTTCTCCTGTCCATCAGGGAGCAGGCCCCTCCCCCACCTCATCTTGACTCCATCCCTTTCTTTTCACCGGGTCACTGGCGCAGAACGAAGGCCTGACATTATGCCTGGTGTGTCATAACCCCCCCCCCCTTTTTTTCAATCGCTCACTATCACATCTTCAGTTCTCACCATCTTTCATGTTATAAGGTTGAGCCTTCCTCTTACCAGGAGAAACATGATGAACAACTGAATGTGGCCCCAACGAGGAATATTTCCTCAGAAGTTTAACAGTCAATAGGGTTACACTTGCATGAACAATATGATGTCTGTTTTTTAAGAAATTATGTAAAAGGAATCGGACAGGTTCAAGTTCTGACCACTAAATACTGACTCAAATCACCATGATATTTTATCTTATTTATTGCTGTATTACAAACATATGTATTTTCTGTGGGTTGTTCTTGCATAGTAAGAATGAAAGGATAGAGGAGTGGGAGAAAAGTGAGGTTGTGACCGTGAGTGCTGGGGAATCACGGAGGGAGGGTGGTGCACGGCAAGAGATTGATTCTTATTTAGATTAAAATAAGGCTGGGTGCTTGTGGGATGAGAAAGAGGGCTTCTCCTGCTTACAAATTGAAAGTAGTCAAGACACACATTCATGCACTGGAGAAAACAACATTCACAGCAGGGATATAAATAGAAAAATAACCGAACTAGATACAAAAAATATGGATTACTTTATTTATTGATCATGTATAGTTTATTTAGATATTTTGACACCACTGCTTAACATTACTGATAAACGTGATGGTTTCTTGTGACCATAACAGGCCTGGGCCTACTTCTGATGTGTAAATGCCTGTTGGTGCTGTAAAAATGATTTTTCTCCCTGTTAGGCCAGGTCTTTGTAAAAATCTACCCCCTCTCCCTTCTCTAACTTCAGATTGATTAGGCATAGACTGTAGAAGATGGATGCGCCGAGCATCAGCATAATCCACAGCCAGTTTTGTCCTGTGCACTCCCCTTCGTGGTGTATACACCCATCATTCCAGCACAGCAGTCAGCCTTCCCTCCATGTCTATTCAGTCTCCCAATTCATCTAGTGGAGCTGCTCTCTCATCTGAGTGATAAATGACAGCAAAAACGTCCGCGTTTGTGTAAAAAAATGAAGACGCTTGTATTCAATCTGTGCTGTCCATATTTCTCACACTAAAAGACAGGAAGTTTCATTCATTGAATGTTTCTGAACACAGCCTGTTTAATAGTGGCCTATTTGATGGTGTGATTTGTTCCAATTTGACACATTTGTTGTAGATTAATAATGAGATGCTTCAATATTGGTCCCAGTACTGTATGATTCAGTCATTGATTTGGTCAATGGGTTGAGCGTGGTGGTAATTCAATCGATTGACATTTCAGGATTGAGGTGATCTTGACAGTAAAGCAAGCTTGCACTACTAATTACAATTGTCTCAGACTGACACTTAGCCAAGTCCAATAAGTACACTTATTCAAACTCATCCCCTTGATCTGTCCCCTGCAAATGTAGTGTATCACCTGTGCCACTGAGGTCAAGACCTCTTGGCAGTATACTATTGTAGCAGAAGTGCTTCCTTGAAGTCCTTTGACATAAATAGGAACCATGCCTGTAACCTGAATGCCTAATTGCCAGCCTTAGCTCAGTGGGCTAACACTGTTCAGTGTCATACAGATGACATGGGTCATCTGCATGTCAGGGAAGTGGTTCAAAACAAAAGTCTAAAATAGCCGACTGAAGTTTTTCATGTCGCCCTGGATTAGTTTATATGAAACAGGAAAATATTTCAATAAAATGGACGGTAAATATCTCATCAATAAGATCTGACAGCCTAGGTGCGGTGACGCAGTTGCATGATGAATTGAACGCGCGATATTGTATAGTCAGTTTGCTGTGGCTTCGTAAGCAGAAGGGAGGAAATGACAACCTTTGTCCTGCAAAAATAAAAGGATCAGAGAAAACACACACTCTACTGCAACCGAGAGTGTAATGGCATTCAACTTGCCGTGGCTGACCGGTGGAAAATGCCATTATAACTTTCAGCAAACACTTTTTTTTCCTCAAACGTGGTTTTTATGTGGGAGGAGAGTGACTGTCCCACTGAGGACCCGTGAAAATACACCGGTGATCATCCTGTTAGCTAACTATTTAGCATGCCAGTGTCGTTGCCTTATTAACTAGTATTGCCCACTTTCTAATTTTGTTTGGAATTGATCAATCATTTGCGATGATGTGATTCTATTTTAGCACACATCAACTTAGCTATGTTTTGAGCTTCAGCATTGTGGTCCCACTTAATAAATATATATATATATATATATATTATATTATATTATTTTTAAAACTTAGCTAGCGTTATATACTTGCGCCAGCATAGTTATCTAAATGAACCCACATGTTGCCTGTTATTTGCATAGCTAGTGTTATCAAATTATAATCAGTTATTTTCTTTACCGATGCCATACGAGTTTGTTTTCTGCACAAGAAGTGTCTAGCTAACTGGCTACTTAGCCAGCTAATTTGGTCATTAGCTACACCAGCTAGCGCGAGCTGGTATGTGAACGAGACACACTGGTCCTCGCGCAGCTTTTTCCCTGTCTGGGTAAACAATACTATTTTTTTGATAAGCCCCTTCTGAACCACCGCGAGTGTGATTTATTGATGTATGCATCTAGCTAGCAAGGTGTTGCCACATTTTGTTTTGTCTTTATTTTTTGCATTATTTTGAATGCATATTTTATTTGCCGGACATAACGATTTTCTTGTATTAGCGCAAGGCGCTGTCTGCCAGCTCCCTACTTAGGTGCATGTGTCCGTTGCTTTTTTCCCCCTGTATATTTCTTAGGGCAACACAGCTAGCTTGACAGTTGCTTAGCTAGCAGCATTTATTCGCTATAGCAGCTTGCCCCGGTTATTGACATCGGCGAGTAGCACAAATCGTTTATGAATGTGGAACTGCTTTGGAATTCTTTTTTTTAGGTTAACTAACGTTAGCTGGCTGTAATTAATTACTATCAGCCAGTGGCGTATGATTTGTGCTGGGGGTTTCATTGTTAGCTAGCTATCTGGCTAACTGTGTGAATTCGATTGTGAGGAAAGGACCTCCGTTTTTTTTAAGTAGCTATGGATGATCAAACGCGAATGCTGGCGAGTCTCACCGGACTCGGCGGGTTATCACAAGGCGACGTTGGCGACCCAGACTCGGTTAGGAAACAGCTCGGTCAACCTCAACAAGACATTGGGGATATTCTACAACAGATCATGGCCATCACAGACGAAAGCCTGGACGAGGCGCAGGCCAGGTAAGAAACGAGCTGCGAGGGAAATTTGGAGCGAAGATGAGACGATATGTTTTCGTCTTGTGTTCTGTTGCTCGCTTGTTGCCTGGTACAGTACAATGATGGACATTTTTTGATGTGATGCACGCTGCTTTATTCAGTCACTTGTGGTTTGTCAACAGAAGATTTCATTTCTGACTAATAATGTAATGGAGGGCTACACGAATAAAGGAAACAGGCTCCTCACACACACATATTTATATAGCCTAGCCCATTGGTGCCAAACATACGGCCCAAGTGCCATATCCGGCCCACGAGGGGTCCAATCATGCATGCGTTGAGTAAAATCGTTTTTATTTTTGTGTGGAGGAAAACAGTCAAAATACTTTAAATTACTAAAACAAAATCTTAACTGTATAAATGATAATGGAGCTACAGTCATACAGTTTGACTGTGTCGAGCTCTCAAAAAAAAGTTTTAAAAATAATTTAAGCTAAACAGTCAGGGAGCATCAAATTCCGATTTTTGAAGGCAAGGAAATATAACATTTTCAGTGCAGCTCTCCGTACTTCGTTGAAGACAGAATGCGGCCCTGGGACAAAATTAGTTTGACACCCCTGGTTTAGCACATTCATAGATGCTAACCACCTTTAACGCCTAGTGACAATGGTGTCTTCTGGCTAGTGGAGTTGTGTTAGGTGCCCCACGCATAAGCTAAACGGTAACATGCATCGCTTGTGTTACAGTTTTGGAAACATAATGATTGTAGCATTTTTCATAGCAGCAAGAAATCATTTTCAAAAAACAAAAGGTTAAATTACCGCTCACTTTTTTTACTGTGCTTTAGGGTTCCCACGTGGCCATATTTCCAAGTTAAAGCGCTTGTTTTACGGAAGACAGTTGACTACCTGTGCTAATTGGCAGCGTATCCAAACACCTGTGTGTAAACAGAAGACTGACGCCACACAAACGTGTTGTCACTGAAAAATACTTTCGGCTGCAACTGTTACAACCGGTTAAATCAGTATACAGCAAGTGTAAATTTAGCATTTGTTAAAAATGTTTTGATGTGATATGAAAGACTGCTTTATGTTTCTAGAAACGTACCGCAATTAAGAATCTATTCACGTTTAGATGGAGTATTTGGTTGTTTTTGTCTGGCAGAGCCAAGGTCTTTTGGACTAAAGAGTTAACGTTAGGCTCCTATTTTACAGCTCAAGATTAGAACATCTCTCATTGCATTGTGGTTTTCACAGTGGTTTTCACACATCGTGGCATCTTTGCCTGATTTCATGTTTTGATGTACAGTTACAGTTGAAGTCGGTACTTTACATATGCCTTAGCCAAATACATTTAAACCCAGTTTTTCACTATTCCTGACATTTAATCCTAGTAAATATTCCCTGTTTTTGGTCAATTAGGATCACCACTTTAATTTAAGAATGTGAAATGTCAGAATAATAGAAGAGTGATTTATTTCATGCTTTTATTTCTACACATTCCCAGTGGGTCAGAAGTTTACATTCACTCAATTTGGTAGCATTACCTTTAAATTGTTTAACTTGGGTCAAATGTCTCGGTTAGCCTTCCACAAGCTTCCCACAATAAGTTTGGGGAATTTTGGCCCATTTCTCCTGACAGAGATGGTGTAACTGAGTCAGGTTTTAGGCCTACTTGCTAACACAGGCTTTTTCAGTTCTGCCCACACATTTTCTATAGGATTGAAGTCATGGCTTTGATGGCTACTCCAATACCTTGACTTTGTTGTCCTTAAGTCATTTTGCCACAACTTTGGAAGTATGCTTGAGGTCATTGTCCATTTGGAAGACCCATTTGCGACCAAGCTTTAACTTCCTGACTGATGTCTTGAGATGTTGCTTCAATATAATATAGTCCCTCCTGCAGCAAAGCACCCCCACAACATGATGCTGCCACCCCTGTGCTTCACAATTGGGATGGTGTTCTTTGGCTTGCAAGCCTCCCCCTTTTTCCTCCAAACATAACATTGGTCATTATGGCCAAATCGTTCCATTTTTGTTTCATCAGACCAGAGGACATTTCTCCAAAATGTACGATCTTCGTCCCCATGTGCAGTTGCAAACCATAGTCTGGCTTTTTTACAGCGTTTTTGGAGCAGTGGCTTCTTCCTTGCTGAGCGGCCTTTCAGGTTATGTCGATATAGGACTCGTTTTACTGTGGATATAGATACTTTTGTACCTGTTTCCTCCAACATTTTCACAAGGTCCTTTGCTGCTCTTCTGGGATTGATTTGCACTTCTCGCACCAAGTACGTTCATCTCTAGGAGACAGGACACGTCTCCTTTCTGAGCGGTATGACAGCTGTGTGGTCCCATGGTGTTTATACTTGCGTACTATTGTTTTGACAGATGAACGTGGTACCTTCAGGCATTTGGAAATTGCTCCCAAGGATGAATCAGACTTGTGGGGTCTAAATTTTTTTTTTTTTTTTTTTTAAATCTCTTGAGATTTTGGCTGATTTCTTTTGTTTTTTCCCATGATGTCAAGCAACAAGGCACTGAGTTTGAAGGTAGGCCTTGAAAATACATCCACAGGTACACCTCCAATAGGCTAATTGACATAATTTGAGTCAATCAGAAGTTTCTAAAGCCATGACATCATTTTCTGAAATTTTCTAAGTTGTTTAAAGGCACAGTCAACTTAGTGTTTGTAAACTTCTGACCCACTGGAATTGTGATACAGTGAAATAATCCCTCTAAACAATTGTTGTAAAAATGACTTGTGTCATGCACAAAGTGGATATCTTGACCGACTTGCCAAAACTGTAGTTTGTTAACAAGAAATGTGTGGAGTGTTTGAAAAACGAGTTTTAATGACTCCAACCCCAGTGTACTTCCGACTTCAACTATGCAAATAGCACGTCTGATTTAGCTCCTAGCTAGTTGGAAAGCCAGGGCAAACAGTGTTACCCGGGTTATGTAAAATGTAACATTCAGATCTATGATACCTTGTCGGTTCACCTCGATCTCTTGAAGAGTGGGCATGACTACATGAAAGCTGAAGTTTTCCCCAATGTGTTAAGTTTAAACACGTTTTTGGCTCTCGTCAAATGACCATGCCATGTGACAGTGCGTGTAGTATAAATACATTTTCAGTTCACACTTTTAAAGACACATTTCAACTTGTTTAACTCTGCTAAGGGTTAGTATTTAATCTTGACAGATTGTACTATCTACGATTGTTCAACCTACATCCTAATGAAGGTGTGTGTCAGACCACCATTTTTTTAAATAAAAAGTGGATGAAGGTTGTGAAGTTACTTTTCCTATTTCAATTACATTAGCATTCATTTAGTGTTTATTTTTTTTATTTATTATTTTTGGTTACATCACTGAACACATGCAAGCGCAATCAAACCATTTGTTCCCATCACAGGCCTGCCAAATTGTTAGCCCTGCTAGATAAATGGTGTGTTAGTGCTATCCAGGATCCCATAACTCTTACCTTAGCCATTGTAAATGTTAACATCCATGTGGTAAGGACGTACCAAAGAACCCAGATAGCAAGGACCATTTAGGAATGCGTCCCAAATGGCAACGTATTACCAATATAGTGCACTTTTTTTTTGTTGCATATTGCACTATATAGGGTGCACGTTTGCACACATAAATACACTTGATTAATCTCCAACATTGTCATTAGCATAGATAATCAGGTTGCCTTTAATTGAGCCGTCGCTGTCGGTGATCTTTTGAAATTCAAATGGTCGTTAGTTAAAATGTTGGAGGGACTTCACTTGTGTGGGCTTGTAAAAGTTATTTCTATTGCCAGATCTGATATGACACGTCAACATGGCTATGGAAATATAATAGCATGGTGTATTTATAGGACATGTTAATCAGTCACTTGTTTTGACAGAGCAATCATCAATATTTTAGGTCTTTCACTTCACTTGTTAATGCATGCATAATATATGTTTGCATATCATGACTCTTGGTGTGTGCATGACAATAAGCAAATTGCCCATATTCATATGCCATGTGACTTTGAGGAGCTGTAGGTCAGCTGAATTCAGGGGGGGGGTTCAGAATTGTGAACAAAAGATCCGGCTGTCCCAATACGAGACCAGTGTGTGTGATGTCATTTGCTAGTGATTTTCCACCACACATTTGACCACCTGGTTCTCTTAATTAATTCACTCCCTCCCGTCCTCGTGGTGTGCATCCTTTTCATTTTGCAAGGGGTGCAATCAATTCTCCTAAAACGTGTACGGGAGTGCAGCTGTCCGAAAATCTAGTTTCTATTAATGAGATGGGGGTGCTGGACGCTACACCCACAGCTTATGATGATTCTGATGAACTCAAGGATATATTACCTTTTACTGTTAAGGGTATAACTTTGAAGACGTAACTAACTGGAATACGTGTTCAAGAAAAAAATTAGGCCCAAAATAATGTTTGTGTGTGTACAATGTTGAAGACCTCTTTTTTTCTTCTTCTTCTCCCCCCCCCCCCCCAATGTCTATGGTGTGTGCATGATGTGGTTGTGAGTTTTTGGATGTCTGTGCTATAGATTTATACTCTGTGTCTGAGAGATGTTCAGAGTTAAGCAGTTAGTTCATTTTTTTTATTTATTATTTTTAATTGCCTAGCATTTTTCGGCGCATGATTAGGTAGGCCTAGCTTCTTTTTTTTTTGAGTCTGGGATTGGATTAGTCCATCGAGTAGAGGTCGACCGACTGATTAATCGTAATGGCCTATTAATTAGGGCCGATTTCAAGTTCTCATAACAATCGGAAATCTGTATTTTTGGGGGACGATTTTTTTATTTATTTTTTATTTAACAAAAATATATATTTTTATTTAACTAGGCAAGTCAGTTAAGAACACGTTCTTATTTTCAGTGACGGCCTAGGAACGGTGGATTAACTGCCTTGTTCAGGGGCAGAATAACAGATTTTCACCTTGTCAGCTCCAATCTTGCAACCTTACAGTTAACAAGTCCAACGCAATAACGACCTGCATCTCTCTCGTTTCACTCCACAAGGATACTCGAATGCAGTAAGCCAAGGTAAGTTGCTAGCTAGCATTAAACTTATCTTATAAAAAAACAATCAATCATAATCACTAGTTAACTACACATGGTTGATGATGTTACTAGATATTATCTAGCGTGTCCTGCGTTGCATATAATCTAACTGAGCATACAAGTATCTGACTGAGTGGTGGTAGGCAGAAGCAGGCGCGTAAACATTCATTCAAACAGCACTTTCGTGCGTTTTGCCAGCAGCTCTTTGTTGTGCATTGCGCTGTTTATGACTTCAAGCCTCTCAACTCCCGAGATGAGGCTCGTGTAACCGAAGTGAAATGGCTAGCTAGTTAGCGCGCGCTAATTGTTGTTGTGTTGCTGGTTCGAGCCCAGGGAGGAGCGAGGAGAGGGACGGAAGCTATACTGTTACACTGGCAATACTAAAGTGCCTATAAGAACATTCAATAGTCAAAGGTTAATGAAATACAAATGGTATAGAGGGAAATAGTCCTATAATTCCTATAATAACTACAACCTAAAACTTCTTACCCGGGAATATTGAAGACTCATGTTAAAAGGAACCACCAGCTTTCAAATGTTCTCATGTTCTGAGCAAGGAACTGAAATGTTAGCTTTCTTACATGGCACATATTGCACTTTTACTTTCTTCTCCAACACTTTGTTTTTGCATTATTTAAACCAAATTGAACATGTTTCATTATTTATGAGGCTAAATTGATTTTATTGATATATTATATTAAGTTAAAATAAGTGTTAATTCAGTATTGTTGTAATTGTCATTATTACAAATAAATACATTTTAAAAATCGGCCGATTAATCGGTATCGGCTATTTTGTCCTCCAATAATCGGCATCGGCGTTGAAAAATCATCGGTCGACCTCTAATCAAGAGGATACTTATAATTCCCACCCCCTACCAGACTACAGCATGCCAATCCATATCAGGGCATCTCTGGTACTAATTAAAGAGTTGCACCACACCACCAGTACTCTGACTTGGATAGCATTTTTGGAACAATTAAACATAGGCAACATTTTTCTGAGAAGGGATTCAGTGATTCCGTCAAGAAGGCTCTTAATGTTTGCCCTAGGATAGACCGAGCATGCATCTCTGGCACTCCTAAAGGAGTTCTACCACCACTCCTACTCCTGTTGTTTACATGTCTCCGGCCTTCTCATCTGAGGATGGAGTCAGAAACTCTTAGGCAGCAGCTAAAGCCTATTCTGAGGTGTAAGGTTGTCACGATACCAGTATCAGACTGAACTCTTGGGTCCTTTAAGAAAAATCTACTGCATGTAAAATATTGTGTGCTATAGCTTGGGAAATAAACATGATTATGGGTGACAACGTAAGGCTATTTGTTTTCAGCATTAGGACTGTTTTCTTTAGAAAATGTAGTCCGCTTCATGTTTTTTGTTTTTGCCATGATACTGCTGAGTATCGTGACAACCCTAATTAGTTGTATATGCAGGTCTGAAGACCTGAGATGCTCTAGATCAGTGAAATTACTCACTAGTAGTTTCTCTCAGCAGAGGTAGGCTAGATTGATTAGTTTTTTATTTGAAAGTTTAACAAAATACAAACACAGTATACATTTGAAAACGTGCCAGGGATGAAAGTTAATTACGTATTTCAATACAGCAGCAAGATGGAGAAAGTCAACTGTTTTCGACTTGGACATGATATAGCCCATCATGGATTAGCCCTAGTCCATGATTTTAGATGGTCTGATAAAGGCCTATTCAATCCTATGATTGACATTTTAGCCTTTGATTTTGGACTAATTGCTCTCCTATCACTCAAACTTTAGACGAGAGGGCCAAAGAGGTGACCTCCACTTTTTTGGGGGGTGTATCTCTGCACACGCAGACACACGCCATCAAATGTAGCCTGCCTAGGCCATCTGTGGGGCCCCTTGCATGCATGCATACATACATAGCTCTTATACTGACCCGGGGAGGGGGACTGTCTGGGCTGGGTGGCAGGAGAGAACAGATGAGATGGCTGAACAGCACAGTGCCCTGGTGGTGCACTATGTACCGGGTCTGACCCAGTGTGGTAGGATGGCTGTTTTTCTATCTGGGGTGGCATCGGAGATAACAAATGAGGAGGAGACGACGACGACAACAACAGTGCCATACTAGTGCACTATCACTCAACCTGTCCTGCCCGCCCCTCATCCTCTCCCCCTATTACCCCATATCCAGATGCTGGCCAGAGGAGTCGCCGGCGCACTGGGGCGGATCGGATGACCCCGCAGAGGGAGGGGGAGCTGGGGGGGGCACGGCAGGGGGTGGCCTGCCACTCAACTTCCAGCACAGGTCAGTAGTGTACAGGACCCACAGGACTGACCGCATGCCCCATGAGAGCACGAGCACCACACCAGCTCCTGCTCATACCCCCCCTGACCCCCATCTCCCTCCATGGCCCCCCTCCCACTCAAATCCTCTCACTTGCAAAATAAAAAATGTTGCTCAGTGAGACAAACCTGTGTAATTAAAGGTTAAATAAAAATATGGAATTAAGACTGACACACAGGTGGACACAATTATGCACTCGCTCGAACAAGTAATGTAACGAGCGATTCCCTCGTTATCGGCAGACACATCAATATACACTTCTTCTCGGCGTATAAATACTCACGCATTTCCCCATATGATATAGCCGAGGTTAGGCCTCCTACATGGTAGGGTGTTGAGGTTAGGCGTTGCCTACTCATTCATATATTGTATCATGGTTGTTTCCTTCTCTCTCTGATGCCTGTGTCGGGAATGTTTCAAAACAGCTCATCAGTTGAACACCTTTTTACCTTTGTCATGCTCCCCTTTTGGGTAGTATTATTTTGACCTGTATTTTTTGGTCAATTTATTTTATCCATCAAATCCATGACTGTATGTTTTAGCTGTTGCATATTTCAGCATGTGATTCCCCAATGTATTTCATGAGTTTGAGTGTGAGATGTTTTGTGGTTTTATAAATAGGCATAGATGCAAAAAAAATAAAAATCATAACGGTTCCCTTCAGTTGAGGATCACAGCTCTAGGGAGTTATCATGACACTCTGGAAGGGCTCAATATTAAGCTCTTCACTGACGCTGCACAGATCAGAGCAATGAGGAATATGTGAGTCATGTTTCTGTGTGTGTGTTGTGTCAGGGATTTTCAAACTTTAATGTCAAGACCTCCTAAATATTATGAGCCCCTGGGCAAGGACCCCCTACTAAAATTGAATTTTCACGAGCTGCCATTTAAATTCCAGAGCCGCATGCAGCTTCGCAATCTTTGCGATGACTACCAGTGGTAAACCTGCAATCCTACACATTTTGCAATGAGGTTGAGAGAGAATTTAGCCGTTTTAAAGCAAATTTCCTGCTATTCTAAACATTTTGCCATGGCTTATGCCGTGTTCATATGCTATCCAAGCAGTATTGGGTACCTAACTAAGTTTTGTTTGGGTGCTGGAAATAATAATCATTTGGATGGGTACCCTTGGAGGTTGGGGCCCCAGGGCACATGCCCTGCGTGCTCGTTAGTAATAAGGCCCCGGTCTACCAGTGATGGCGCCTGGCCCATTTTTAGTTTGTGTTTGCATAATTAAATTTTCTAATTGAGAGTTTATAATATAATTAAAAGTCAAGTGTCGCTGAGTGGGTGTTCAGCAGAGTATGCTTTCACCCAAAAAGTACTGTGTGTATAAAAATAACATGGCTTTGGCGGTAACTTGATAACAGTGCTTATGGGGGACCAAGATATTAAGCTCAATGTGAAACTGAGTGTGTGATAATACAACTACTTTTTTCTTTTTTTAAATGAGCTTTTATAAGTCCATTAATACAGAACCTTGCACTACTAGATCAAGGCTGGATGGACAAACCTCATCGACTCTAATTTAGCTCGCTTTTCCATGGCGCGGCATATGCTATGAAATGACTAGGACAAGCAGGCATATATTCTAATCTTACCTCCAATTCCCTCTCTTCCTCGCTCTCTTTCTTCTCCCTCTCTCGCTCTCTCTCCTTTCTTGCCGGCAGGAAACACGCCCTGAACTGTCACAGAATGAAGCCTGCCCTCTTCAGCGTTCTGTGTGAGATCAAAGAGAAGACCGGTGAGTCTCCACTTTTTGTTCTCAACTATCATCCCAGTCTGCCTGAATCTCAGTTCTACTAAAATGTGCACTCAATAGGAATTGTTTTATAACTTAAACCCACATTTCTGTGAAAAGAATACAATTTTATTGTCAGTTACCTTACTTCTCTCCACACATTTCAAAGCATTGGATTGGTGTAAGCATGAGCTGGGGAGTTTCCACAATCTCTCTTATGCCAGTGCTTTCCTTTTTAAATCGAGGAAGGGAAGTGCAGAACTTGAACGAGCACTCGTTCACTGGGTCCATTAGGCCCTGGTCAAAATAAGTGCTCTATATAGGGAAGAAGGTGCCATTTGGGTTACGGACCAGAACTCTACACCAATATTTTCAGGTTGTTTCAGACATATAGGCCTTATGGGTGCTTCTATTGGTTCGTTAATGGAAACCTTGGCACCTGGTTCATTACCTATTGATACCTCCGAACACTTGACTGGATATTGATCTCATTGGTTGATTTGGTAACTAAGATTTGAAAGGAAAGTAGGTGGTTGTTTTTGTTATGCTGAGCTGATCTTAACCTGCTGGAAGCAAACAAGCTAATATCATCAATTTGAACTACATTTTTTGTGTCTGAGCAATTTCAAAGGGCAGGGATAGAATCTGCGACAGTACGCTATATTTACAAAAGTATGTGGAAATCCCTTTGAATTAGTGGATTCGGCTATTTCAGCCACACCCGTTGTTTACAGGTATATACAGTTGAGCACATAGCCATGCAATCTCCATAGACAAACACTGGCAGTAGAATGGCCTTCCTGAAGATCTTAGTGGCTTTCAATATAGCACCGTCATAGGATGCCACCTTTCCAACAAGTCAGTTCGTCAAATTTCTGTCCCGGTCAACTGTAAGTGCTGTTATTGTGAAGTGGAAATGTCTCGTAGCAACAACTGCTCACTTGCTTCGTGGTAGGCCTCACAAATCTCAGTGGGACCATTGAAGCGCATAGCGTGTAAAAAATAATTTGTCCTTGGTTGCAACACTCGAGATCCAAACTGCCTCTGGACGTCAGTACAAGAACAGTTCATTGGGAGGTTCATGAAATGGGTTTTCAAGTCCGAGCAGCCGCACACAAGCCTAAGATCACCATGCGCAATGCCAAGAGTCGGGCTGAGTGGTGTAACCACCGTTGGACTCTGGAGCAGTGGAGACGCGTTTGATGAATTGATGAATTTCGCTTCACAATCTGGCAGTCCGACAGACAAATCTGGTTTTGGCAGATGCCAGAAGAACGCTAACTACCCAATGCATAGTGCCAATGATAAAGTTTGGTGGAGAAATAATGGTCTGGGGCTTTTTTTCTATTTTTTTTCGTCTTAGGCCCTTTAGTTCCAGTAAAGGAGAATCTTAACGCAACAGCATACAATTACATTCTAGACGATACTGTGCTTCCAACTTTATGGCAACAGTTCAGGGAAGGCCCTTTCCTGTTTTAGTATAACAATGCCCCTTTCACAAAGCGAGGTCCATACAGAAATGGTTTGTTGATCGGCGTGGAAGAACTTGACTGGCTTGCACAGAGCCCTGACCTCAACTCGATCAAACACCTTTGAGATGAATTGGAATTCTGATTGCGAGCCAGGACCATTTGCCCAACATCAGTCCCTGACCTCCCTATTGCTCTTGTGGCTGAATGGAAGCAAGTCCCCGCAGCAATGTTCGAACATCTAGTGGAATGCCTTCCCGGAAGAGTGGATGCTGTTAAAGCAGCAAAGGAGGGGACCAACTCCATATTAATGCCCATGATTTTGGAATGAGATGTTTGATGAGCAGGTGTCCACATACTTTTGGTCACGTAGTGCAGCTTTTCCAGACCAGCCATGGCTCTCATTAAAAAGTTCTTAGTTCCTATCTTATTAGCTATTCTAGTCAGCTAGCGCTCTCTGGCATGGTTCAAAGGAGGAAGCTGGCTCAGGAGTGGAGGGATGGATGGATGGCAGATTGATGGTTATGGTGGCTAGCGTGGGAGGAGAGAGGCTGGGCTTTAGAGCTACCTGCCCTCCTTCTTTCTCCACTCTTACCTCTCCTTTTCATGGATTCTCTCTTTTCCCTGCCTTAATTACTTCCCCATCCTCCTCTACTCTCCCCTTCTCTTGCCCTCTCTCCTCTCCCCTTTATATCGCTCTCCTTTTGTAAATACAGTTAGAAAGTGCTGCTGCACTGCTGCCTGTTATGGCGACCTGTCAGCAGTGCATTATTGCTCTCTCCTCATAGGAACAGAGTAGGCTGGAAGGGGTAGGATAGCCTGTTGCCCAGGCAACCCGCGGCCTTGTTTACCCTGATGCCTTTGATTTTTCACATAAGCTTTCTGGTGGACAGAGGCCTGAAAATGTGTGGCTGGATGGAATGGAGGCATAGAGCGCCAATGGTTATAGGTTAAATCAGTTTGGTTTGGATGTCACCTTTAGCTTTGCCATGGTTATTACTTGAAATACACTAAACAAAATATATAAATGCAACATGCAACTATTTCAAAGATTTTACTGAGTTACTGTTCATATAAGGAAAACAGTCGTTATTAAATGAATGCATTTGACCCTAATCTATGGATTTCTTATGACTGGGAATACAGATAAGCATCTGTTGGTCACCGATACCTTTTTTTTAAAGTAGGGGTGGGGATAATAAGTCAGTATCTGGTGTGACCACCATTTGCCTCATGCAGCGTGACACATCTCCTTCTAATAGAGTTGATCAGGCTGTTGATTGTGGCCTTTAGAATGTTGTCCCACTCTTCAATGGCTGTGTGAAGTTGCTGTATATTGGCGGGAACTGGAACGCACTGTCGCACACATCGATCCAGAGCATCCCACACATGCTCAATGGGTGACATGCCTGGTGAGTATGCAGGCAATGGAAGAACTGGGACATTTTTAGCTTCTAGGAATTGTGTACAGATCCTTGCGACATGGGGAAGTGCATTATCATGCTGAAACATGAGGTGATGGCAGCGGAGTAATGGCACAATAATTGACCTTAGGAACTCGTCACAGTATCTTTGTGCATTCAAATTGCCATCAATAAAATATTTGTTCATTGTCCATAGCCTGCCCATACCATAGCCCCATGGGGCACTCTGTTCACAACGTTGACATCAGCAAACCGCTCGCCCACACAACGCCTTACACGCTGTCTGCCTTCTGCCTGGTACAGTTGCAACTGGGCTTCATCCCTGAAGAGCACACTTCTCCAGTGTGCCAGTGACCATCAAAGGTTAGCATTTGCCCACTGAAGTTGGTTACAACGCAGAACTGCAGTCAGGTCAAGACCTTGGCGCTTTGAGCTTCTCTGAGACGATTTCTGACAGTTTGTTGTGCAAACCCGCAGTTTCATCAGCTGTCTGGATGGCTCATCTTAGACGATCCTGCAGGTGAAGAAGCCGTATGTGGAGGTCCTTGACTGGTGTGCTTACACGTGGTCTGCGCTTGTGAGGCCGGTTGGACGTACTGCCAAATTCTCTAAAATGACGTTTGAGGCGGCTTATGGTAGAAAAATGAACATTAAATTCTCTGGTGGACATTCCTGCAGTCAGCATGTCAATTGCACGCGCCCTCATATGTGCCCTCATATTGCGTGACGACTAGAGGTCGACCGATTTATGATTTTTCAACGGCGATACCGATTTTAATAGGCCAGTTTTTGTATGTGTGTGTGTGTGTGTGTGTGTGTGTGTGTGTAATAATGACAATTACAACAATACTGAATGAACACTTTTAACTTTAATATAATACATAAATAAAAATCTATTTAGTCTCAAATAAATAATTAAACATGTTCAATTTGGTTTAAATAATGCAAAAAACAGTGTTGAAGAAAGTGAAAATGCAATATGTGCAGTAAAAAAGCTAACGTTTCAGTTCCTTGCTCAGAACATGAGAACATATGAAAGCTTGTGGTTCAATATTCCCAGTTCTTCAATATTCCCAGTTAAGTTTTAGGTTGTAGTTTTATAAAATGATTCATAGGACTATTTCGCCCTATACCATTTGTATTTCATATACCTTTTGACTATTGGATGGTCTTATAGGCACTATAGTATTGCCTGTCTAATCTCGGAAGTTGATAGGCTTGAAGTCATAAACATCGCCGTATTCAAGCATTGCGAAGAGCTGCTGGAAAGTGCTGTTTGAATTAGTGCTTACGAGCCTGCTGCTGCCTACCACCGCTCAGACTATACTATCAAATCAGACTTAATTATAATATAATCAACACATAGAAATACGAGCCTTGGGTCATTAATATGGTCAAACTATCATTTCGAAAACAAAACTTTTATTCTTTCAGTGAAATACGAAACCGTTCTGTATTTTATCAAATGGGTGTCATCCATAAGTCTAAATATTGCTGCTACATTGCACAACCTTCAATATTATGTACAATCTGGCAAATGATTTACGTGTTTTGCTAGGAAGAAATGGTTACACAGTTCGCAACGAGCTAGGCGGCCCTACTGTTGCATATACCCTGACTCTGCTTGCATAGAACGCAAGAGAAGTGACACAATTTCCCTAGTTAATATTGCCTGCAAACATACATTTCTTTTAACTAAATATGCAGGTTTAACTTCTTTGGGCTAGGTGGCAGTATTTGGGAGTTTGGATGAATGAGGTGCCCAAAGTAAACTGCCTGTTACTCAGGCCCAGACGCTAGGATATGCATATAATTGGACATATTGGATAGAAAACACTCTAAAGTTTCCAAAACTGTTAAAATAATGTCTGAGTATAACAGAACTGATATATGGCAGGCAAAAACCCGAAGACAATCATCCAGTTTTTTTCCCCCCTCCAGCCCACCTCTAATTACAATGGATGGGAATATAGAAAGAAGTCCTCCCAGATTGCAGTTTGCCCTTCCACTAGATGTCAACAGTCTTTAGAAAGAGTTTCAGGCTTGTTTTTTTTTTTTAAATGAGCTAGAATTTGTAGTTTTTCTAAGTGGCTCCCATTTTGGCTGTAGTGTGCGTCTTAAATTGTATCGTAATATTTACTTAATATGGTACATGAGGATTGAGTAGGAACGTTGTTTGACTTGTTTAGAAGTTTATTGGTAATTTACGGGATTCATTTGTATGCATTTTGAACGAGGGGAAACCGTTGGATTACTGAGTCAAGCGCACCATTGAAATGTACTTTTTGGGGGATATGAAGAAGGGCTTTATCGAACAAAATGACCATTTGTTATGTAGCTGGGACCCTTGTGATTGCAACCAGATGAAGATATTCAAAGGTAATTTATTTTATCTTTCTGACTTTCGTGACGCATCTGCTTGGTTGGAAAATGTATGTAATGATTTTGTGTGCAGGGCGCTCTCCTCAGATAATCGCATGGAAGTTAAGTTAAGTTAAGAAGTTAAGCTTTTAAATGATGTATGACACTTATATTTTCATGAATGTTTAATAATACGATTTCTGTCATTTGTATTTGACGCTCTGCAATTTCACCAGATGTTGGCCAGGTGGGACGGTAGCGTCCCAATGATCCGTAGTGATTATGTTAAGATTGTTATTTATAAGGTAAGTTTAATGCTAGCTAGCAACTTACCTTGACTCCTTGCTGCACTCGCGTAACAGGTGGTCAGCCTGCCACGAAGTCTCCTCATGGAGTGCAATGTCATCGTCCATAATCGGCATCCAAAAATGCACATTACCGATTGTTACGAACTTGAAATCGGCCTTAATTAATTAGCCGTGCCGATTAATCGGTCGACCTCTAGTGACAACAACTGCACATTTTAGACTGGCCTTTTGTCCCCAGTACACGTTTGCACCTGTGTAATTATGCTGTTTAATGGGCTTCTTGCCACACCAGTCAGGTGGATGGATTATCTTGGCAAAGGAGAAATGCTCACTAACAGGGATGTAAAGAAATGTGTGCATAAAATTGGAGAGAAATTAGCTTTTTGTGCAAATGGAAAATGTCTGGGATGTTTTAGTTTAGCTCTTGAAACATGGGACCAACACTTAACATGTTGCGTTTTTATATCTTTGTTCAGTGTACTTGCATCCATGCAAAACAGCTTGTTAAAGAGTTACAATACCTGTGGTTGTATGTAGGCCTATGCTATTGTCAAGAATCTCAGCCACTGCTCCAGTCTGCCGGCTATTTTGTATTTAGTGGCCCTCTTCCTACCAGCTCTGTATAGGCCTACCTGATCTGCCATTTCCCTGTTCCCTTCATCTCCACAAGACACCCTGCAGGCTCCATTATGTATCTCTGGAATAGTAGAAGAAGGCATCCCTTCCTCCTGCTCTCTGTATCCCTTGCTCTGTCTCAATTCAAACATATGTTTACATTGTTAATTTCCCTTGCTTTGGCAATCAGAAATTAACAGTAAACATGATACTCACAAAAGTTAAAGGATAGACAATGCAGATGTGCAAATAGTTGAAGTAGGAAGAGAATCAATAAATATAGGTTGTATTTACAATGGTGTTTGTGCTGCACTGGTTGCCCTTTTCTTGTGGCAACAGGTCACACCTTGCTACTGTGGTTGTACACTGGTATTTCACCTAATAGCTATGGGAGTTTATCATGATATGAATTTGTTTTCCAATTTTTGGTGTGTAATCTGAGGGAAATATGTGTCTCTGGTCATAAATTTGGCAGGAGGTTAGGAAGTGCAGCTCGGCTTCTACCATATTTTGTGAGCAGAGGGCACATAGCCTGTCTTCCCTCGAGAGGTCTACTTATAGCGGCCTCTCTTGATAGCAAGTGCATGCTCACTGAGCCTGTACATAGTCAAAGCTTTCCTTAATTTTGGGTCAGTCACATTGTCAGGTATTCTGCTATGAAAGTAGAAAATACGTTAATTTATAGACATCAGTTTGGGCAAAATCAAAGCTGTTCCAGACTGGTCAAAATCTGAACCACACATGGTCTCTGACTGGTTTGGACTGGACCAAAAACCAATGTCCGTGGATGTGTAAATCAACGCCAGTTCGGACTGCACCAATAAAAATGCCCAAAGGGTGTTGGGCTGTGCTTACTGAGGTGTAGCCTACACTGTTGCCTGAAGGGCATTCATGAAAATCAACATCTTATGTGGGAAGCCTACCATTTGTAAAACACAAAAAAAAGAACATCTGGACAAGACCAAAAAAAGGTCAAAAGTCGTTGGCTCGTATTTACTGGGGTGTAGCGTACCATTTCGGACAGCAGTGGAATTTTATGAATGCCCATCCATGTGGTAGGCCCACCATTTTTAAAACAGTCAGTTGCATTGGCTTTATTAGTCCTGATTCCTGTGACAAATTGATTTGTCTATTTAAGTTCTGAATATCAGCTACACAAATTTATCATGAGCCTATTTGCAATGTCTTTACACAGCGGGAAATGCAGATTTTTCTTTTTTGCTATGATCAGCAAATGGACACATACAAACTTGAAACTACAAATCATGACAATGGGGTGAAACTCCTGGAAAACACTTCATGGAAGTGAAACTCCTGGAAAACACTATATTGTACATTTTACTTTGACCCTGACCTGTTTTTAGGATATGTTGTTTGTTAACATGACGGTGCATTTTTTTGTTGATTGGGCGCTGTTTGGCTATTTGATCGGAGAAACCTGCATGATGTAAAAAGTGTCCGTCATACATTTTATCTCTAGGCTACAGAAAAGGCCACATACTCTTTCTACCGTATTCTATATCTGCAATATGATTTATGCTAGATCATTATTTTTGTACTTCTTACCCCATTTTCTCCCCAATTTTGTGATATTTAATTGGTAATTAGTCTTGAAACGCCATACAGCTGTTGACCGAAGTCAAAGTGCACGCGCCAGGCCGCCGAAAGGAGTCGCTAGAGCGCAATGGGACAAAATATTTTGCACCTCTGTGTATCATCAACCCTCACCTTAACCAGCAGCATAAGGGCTTCTGAGAGAGATTGTCAATGTTTTGGGGCAGAATTATGTGAGGTTTTATGTGTTGTTGGAGGTGTGTCATGGTCAGTTTAACTCAGAAAATGTCTCCCTCGTCAATCTGCCACCATTGGCGGGCACTTAATGAGCGGGCTGAGCGTGCTTGTAGACAAGCACCATGTGACTGGGTACTACCGTAAGTTTCAAGATAAAAAATGTATGAAATTAACACTCTTTATCACCTAACGTATAGCACAAGTTGACTGCAATTTTTTACTTAGAGTAGCTACAAAAAAAAGTCAAGTAAATCGTTTTGACGTTATTAAAAAATACCATCAGGCTGTAGATGAAGGAGAGGAAACTGGTTAAAACTTAAGGATCGGCATTCTATCAACGAGACAGTTGTTAATCATGCAGCTCGTTATGTCAAGATCGCAGATTTTAGAGAAACAAATGTCGGTACCTATGTCTTATATCGGCTGAAAGCTTAAGTTCTTGTTAATATAACTGCACTGTCCAATTTACAGTAGATATTACCGCTAAAAAATGCCATGCTATTGTTTGAGAGCTCCTAACAACAAAACACTTTTTTTCCACTGCTATAGGTTTCATAAATTCACTTCTGAATGTGAAAAGTGTACTTAAATTAGAGCAAGATTTCAGAATGTATCATCCAAAGGGTCCCATAACATGAACATAGTGTCGTTTTGTTAGATAAAATCCTTTTTCATACCCTAAAAAGGTCCATATAGCATGCGCGATTGATTTTGTATTTCCACCCGTTCAATTAGCAAAAAAAGGTATCTGTGAAAATCTCACCCTAAACGTTGTTTCAACAAGTCAAATCACGTTCGTATCTATTCCTCAGAGATCCAAGAAGATAACAAGACTTCACTATTTCATTAGGGGTGTAGTATATC
This sequence comes from Oncorhynchus clarkii lewisi, assembly GCF_045791955.1. Taxonomy (NCBI): domain Eukaryota; kingdom Metazoa; phylum Chordata; class Actinopteri; order Salmoniformes; family Salmonidae; genus Oncorhynchus; species Oncorhynchus clarkii. The sequence goes on along the minus strand of NC_092159.1, from coordinate 33,178,840 downwards.
CTATAGGACGACATATTTGGTCAGAGAGTGACGCCTTCATGGCACGCCGACGCGTCAGCCATCACTTGAACGACTATCTTTGTCAAATGAGCAATCGGGGTCAAACAAAGCTAGCTAGATAGCCAATGAGCTGGGATTTACAGGAAACCATGTATATGTCGTAAAATGTAACTAATCTTGTACGGCAGCATGCCTTTTCATTTTGGAGTTCTGAAAACTGGTTTTGCAATGGCTACTAATACTTGGAAAGCTAAATCAAAGTCCAAGTATACAGATTTGATGATATACTTGCAGAAAATGGAATATGATTAGCCCAAATGTACCTGGGGAATTCACAATAAAAGTCTTGTAGTTCACTCATACTTCCAAGTTTATCCATCTGAAACTTTGCACGTACACTACTGCCATCTTGTAGACACGATCGGAATTACAACCAGAGTGATGGCTAGAATGATGACCTTTCTCTTGCATTTCAACGATGGTGGTAGAAAAATACCTGTTTTAAAAAAAGTATCTTTATTTTCTACTACCAGCTCTTGTGTGTTATTCTCCTACATTCAATTCACATTTGCACCAACTTCAAAGTGTTTCCTTTCAAATGGTACCAAGAATATGCATATCCTTGCTTTAGGGCCTGAACTACAGGCAGTTGGATTTGGGCAAAAATTGGAAAAGGGGGGCTATCCCTATAAAGTTTAAAGAAGCCTTTTTAAGCAGTGTAAGCCCTATTTCCAAATATCTCGGTATACGGTATGCCACCAAAGCCTAAATTACATTGAGCTGATTTCTGACCTGTTCTTTCTTTTTCCTTAGCATGTTACTTTACTGTTTGTTTCAATATAGTGAAGGCATAGCCTCTCTCTCCTGCAGCCTATGGAAGGCCCCAATCAGTAGTCCTCTAGTATCTCTACTAGATTTTCTGTAGTCTTTACACACACACACTGAACAGCAGGGATAAAAGCAAAGTCCATGCTCTGGTCTACTCCTGCTGCTTCGGTCTTGTCCTCTACCCATCCTTCTCTCGCTTCTTGAAAGAGAAGACTTGCTCTGAACTCCGGGCTTTGATATGGTAATAATGGAGGAGGGGAGGTGAATTCCTCTGAGTGCTGCAGTTGGGTAGATTGTTTTCATTGTTAAGGAAATGTTCTGCTCAAAATATCAGGACCCCCTCTCCCCCTTCACTTCTCCACCAGTCTCTCGTTCTTTATTCTTATTTTTCTCTTCCCCCCTCTTCTCTCTCTATCCCTCTTTCTCTCACGTTAAACATTACCTTCATACGTGTGAACATTTCATTTTGTCAAAAGTGAAGACTCACTCTGACACATTAAAAGCCATCCGAAGGGAGAGGGAGAGAAAGGAATTGATCAAAGTTGAAGAGACAATTCCGTTGCTTCCATTCTGGGTTGACGGCTTGTTTGGTTCCTTCTCTCTCTCTTGGGCATTGGCAGTGAAAATAGCTGCTGGGGAAAGTTTTGTCAAAGGCCACTGCTATTACTTTTTAATGTTAGTTTGCTTGCGTGCTCTCTTGCCTTTTCTGCAGCTAAGTTCTCTCTCGACATGACACTACACATTTCTTTAATTCCCCCACCCTCTCTCTGCACTGTTGTTTTTCCTGGTTAATATGCCATTTAGCCGAGGCTTTCATCCAAAGCGACATACATGCATGTGTACATTTTTACGTATGGGTCAGCTGGAAACGAACCCACGTCCCTTGGCGTTGCATGCACCATGCTCTACTGAATAAGCCAGCATAGAGGTTTGACTGAACCAGTGTTGTAGAATGTTTTCAAGATCTAAGCCATAAAAACTAATGGCGGAACATGACTAACTCAAGCACGTCCATTTATTGAAATATTTCTGCCGAGGTGCAAGCCAGGGTTTTGAAATCGACTTCAAGCCACTTAAGCAACAGCCATGTTGTTTTTTAGGCTCCAGATGAAGCTGTTTTTCTTTTATTGGTGGTTGATTGAAAAAAGCAATAAGCTGTAATTTTTTCCTGAAGTGAGCCTAGTTGTCTAGTACTAGACAATTTAAAATTGATAATATAATGTATGCCGTTTAGCAGCTGCTTTTTATATAAAGCGACTTAATAATGTGTGCAAACGTTTTACGTATGGTTGGCTCGAATTGAATCCACAATCCTGGCGTTGCAAGCGCCATGCCCTACCAACCGAACCATAAAGGACAACACCGTTAAATATTGAATGTCTCCGACCCTAGACATCCTTGACTGTTCTAGATCAGTGTTTGTCAACCTCCAGTCTGTGGATCGCTACTGTTACCTGGGATGATGCTGATCGCTGCTTGAGATAGTTCAGACACTTATTTAGACGGCTTTCAAAAAAAGCTTTCGGCTTTTTTAGGCCTAGATTTCATGTAAAATGTTCTCCAAGGAGCAAAACCCCTATCTTGCCCGGTTAAGTACAGAAAATGTTGAGAAAAACTTGTCTATGGCTGTGTCCGACCAGACTAGTCATCAGCCCTGCCGTCCAGTGAATCACAGGACTAATTAAGCCCTTTTTAATTATTATTATTATTTTTCAAAGAGCTTCATTTGAACCTAGCTGTAAAACTTAATGAGTTGTTGGAGAAAACTCAGACTTTTAATGCGTTTTTTACGAGGTTGAAGCTTTAGGCGTCTGTTGGCTGAAGAGCAGGCCGAGCCCAAGGTTTGGCTAAAGGGAAATTCATATAGGCCTTGTACAGTATGCCACTTGGGACAAAAGAGAAACGCAATATTTACAACACATTAGGACAACTGGGTTGAAGCTTGTTAACTGAATGTAGAACAGAGAATTGTTCTCAACTTGGTTTGTAAATGAAACCCTTTACAACTTGAACAAAGCAGGCTGAATACTAGTGCTGCACGGTATACTGAAACTTCTGTACTTTTTCTATACTAGAAAATGAAATATGGTTTGCTACTAGAATTTGGTACTTTTGGTTCCTCTGTCAAATGGCTCATGTCATATACGGAATGAGAGGATCGAGACGGTCTAGTAATTTTTCTGAATCTTCTCAAGGGGGCTGTAGTAAACTAGCCAGGCTACTTGCGCATGCAGTTGACACAGCGCAAGCCACTTTTGAAAAGCGAGAGGAGAGAGAGAAAATACTGACGGCATGGCTTCTTATAACAAACATTGTACCTCCACGCCCGCAACTTGACAAAGTTCGCTTCTGGAGCTAGTTCTGGGAATACTTTGCTTTCAGAGCAGATGAGGGCCAGCCCATCAAAACAACTATGTGGAAGGAGTTACAAAGCAGTACAGGGCAAGGGAGGTTTTGTTGCAAAACGACAAACTATTTTACACATGACATCTGCATTGTAATGTTATTCTACTAGCAACAACATTTGATTAAGGTTTGAGTGACAGTGACCATGTTTTTATGTGAGGTAAGGTCGTAACGTAAAAAATGAATCACAACAGCTCTGATGGAAACGGGAAGTTTCGGTACATTTTTCTAAATGTCGACAGATCATGTTTGTTCGTGTCTGTACAATTAATTGTGCGAGGGGACGGTGGAAACTCCTTTTTATGCACCAATATTGAAATAATAACCATATTGAAGTAAACTTGGAATCACGTGATCTGGTGTGTTGTCCTCCCATGTCGACTTGGGAAAACATACAGTTTATTAGGCTACAAGATTAAATAAGTTATGAACTTCAGAGTGGTGAAAGTGCACAGTGATCTTGATGCTCTTTCCAATAAATATCCAGGCTCTTATTCTGGTGACATAATGATTTCACGTTTGGCTGCCGTTTTGTCAGATAAATAACGTTCTTCGTCTTATCAATAATATTCTCATGTAGACTAGCCTACCTGCGCAGTATCTGCAAGCTGTTGGCTAGAGCACACGTGCTCAGACCAGAATAGGCTATTTAACGCAACAGTTTTTGTAACAACTATTGGTGGAGTTGGAAATGCAATGGAAACACATTGAATGTTAGCTTTTCATTCGGTAAATGAAAACTTGAGCGAAATAATACATTTTGTGTGCATGTCATCAAGCACAGATTTGTATCCATAAGTCTGTTTGGTGGAAACACCGCTGGTGGGAAAATATGCATATTTCCTTTATGCTGATTCTAGAATACTGTCATATCTGTTGCCAATTGGATGGAAACCTAGTTGGTGACATGAACATAGTGTATTCAGCATGACATTCATGTGAGCATTATACTATGATTACAACCCAAAAGTTTTGGGAAATGCACTCATAACTTAGCTATAATAGCAATATATTAAGACTACTTTGCGTTTGTCTGGGCTTGCTAGCAGTAGCTACTAGCCAGCCAGCATCCCATGGGAGTTGAAATGCACTCTGGAAATCGTAGCATGCTGTGTAAAATCCATTGTATTTCTAGGGTGCGTGTGTAGACTATTGCAATATAGACACTTAAGAAACGAGCTAAAGTGTTTTTATGTTTTGGAACTAAACTATTAATTTAATACAATAATAAGCTGTAATGAATCAGGTCTAATGTAATTTTACCTAATAGTATGGCCATAGATGAGCAAATTAACCCTGATATATGTATCAAATTAAAAAGTTAAAACGGTTTTAGATGTAAGACTATTTTGTATGCGCTGTGTCTCACAGTTCTGCAGAAGGAACATTTTAAATATATTCTGTTATTTAATAGGGTGTTTTTATTTTTTTGAAATAAATGTAATATAGAAGATAATCTATTTGTTCTACCAGTTATCAACATATTCAAATGTATTTATATAGCCCTTCGTACATCAGCTGATATCTCAAAGTGCTGTACAGAAACCCAGCCTAAAACCCCAAACAGCAAGCAATGCAGGTGTAGAAGCACGTGGCTAGGAAAAACTTCCTAGAAAGGCCAAAACCTAGGAAGAAACCTAGAGGAACCAGGCTATGTGGGGTGGCCAGTCCTCTTCTGGCTGTGCCGGGTGGAGATTATAACAGAACATGGCCAAGATGTTCAAATGTTCATTAATGACCAGCATGGTCAAATAATAATAATAATAATAATAATAATAATAATAAGGCAGAACAGTTGAAACTGGAGCAGCAGCACGGCCAGGTGGACTGGGGACAGCAAGGAGTCATCATGTCAGGTAGTCCTGAGGCATGGTCCTGGGGCTCAGGTCCTCCGAGAGAGAGAATTAGAGAGAACGCTTAAATTCACACAGGACACCGAATAGGACAGGAGAAATATTCCAGATATAACAAACTGACCCTAGCCCCCCGAACCTGGGGAACCAGCCAGGCAGAGACAGCATGGGCGGTTCGTTGCTCCAGAGCCTTTCCGTTCACCTTCCCACTCCTGGGCCAGACTACACTCAATCATATGACCCACTGAAGAGATGAGTCTTCAGTAAAGGACTTAAAGGTTGAGACCGAGTTTGCGTCTCTGACATGGGTAGGCAGACCGTTCCATAAAAATGGAGCTCTATAGGAGAAAGCCCTGCCTCCAGCTGTTTGTAGGTAGGTATGTACAGCAGGACCAAATCAGAGAGATAGGTAGGAGCAAGCCCATGTAATGCTTTGTAGGTTAGCAGTAAAACCTTGAAATCAGCCCTTGCTTTGACAGGAAGCCAGTGTAGGGAGGCTAGTACTGGAGTAATATGATCACATTTTTTGGTTCTAGTCAGGATACTAGCAGCCGTATTTAGCACTAACTGAAGTTTATTTAGTGCTTTATCCGGGTAGCTGGAAAGTAGAGCATTGCAGTAGTCTAACCTAGAAGTGACAAAAGCATGGATTAATTTTTCTGCATCATTTTTGGACAGAAAGTTTCTGATTTTTGCAATGTTACCTAGATGGAAAAAAGCTGTCCTTGAAACAGCCTTGATATGTTCTTCAAAAGAGAGATCAGGGTCCAGAGTAACGCTGAGGTCCTTCAGTTTTATTTGAGACGACTGTACAACCATTAAGATTAATTGTCAGATTCAACAGAAGATCTCTTTGTTTCTTGGGACCTAGAACAAGCATCTCTGTTTTGTCCGAGTTTAAAAGTAGAAAGTTTGCAGCCATCCACTTCCTTATGTCTGAAAAGCGCTTCACCTTCTTTTCAGCTGGTGCACAAAGATGGAGGGTTTTCAAGAAACATGTGAACATAACTGTGAAGACATGGAGTGACACAAGATGGGAGAGTAGGTGTGAGATACTGACAATGGCAAACAAGGTGAACAGACTCCTAAATGCAGTTGGATATCGCAGAGAATTTCATCACAAATGCAAAGGCCTCCCTCACTACATACCGGGAAACTGGATTCTCGGCCCAGACAACAAAAAGCATTTGTGAAGAAATTAATGTGGAGGCCGTTCTGAAAGAGACAAGACTGAGAAACAGCAAGGGACATTTCAGCTGTGAGGCTCCTGATGAACCAGTGACTGATGCACTGAAAAACCTTGAAGTCAACTACTTCAACATTTTAGTCGACTCATTGTAGTGACATCCATGGATGAGATATTTGAAACACTCAAGCAAATATGGAGTGCTGCTGAACTTCAGCACTGCCTCTCAGATGTCCAGTGAATCTTTAAAGGCTCTCTGCATGGAAGTTTAAAACTCTCTAGCATTCAGAGATGACTGTGACATCAGTGGAATGGATCTGGCACATAAGATTCAGATAAGAATAAGAATAAGCCTTTTGTGCTGCTTTCCTTTCTCTGTGGGGAAAAACCTGGAGGAATTCTATCCTAACCTTTGGATAGCCCTAAGAGTTGCAGTCATCCTACCAGTAACGGTAGCATTGGCAGTGAGCTCATCAAAAGCTACCTGAGGTCTTCCATGTCACAGGAAGGTTGTGTCACAGAGTGGTCTGGCCATCATGAGTATAAATCGTAGGGAAACATGTCCTATGATGATGACATTGATGATTTTGCCTCAAAGTGCAGAAGAGGAATATTTTGATGGTAAGATTTTAATTCAAATGTTTACACACTTCGTAACATTTTAAGATTGTATGGCAGAAATGCGGTTTGTGTAAATGACTGCTTAACTGTGACCTACTTTCTCAATTTCTTCCAGACAGTCCAGATAGACTGGTACCCATCCTGATCAATCAAATGTATTTTATAAAGCCCTTATTACATCAGCTGATGCTGAAAATGCCTAGGCTGTAGAGGGAACCTAAGTTAATCACATAGCTGTATGGGTTTTATTTTACTATTTTGAGACTTATAGCTGCAGCCATACCCTACATACATTGTATAGCCAAAGCTAATTGTATAATATTGTGAGGACTGGACTAATTACCAGGCAGCAGAGCCAAAGCTCAGTGTTATATTTTTACATCTTAAATCTTCTACAATTTCTTGTTAATGTTAAGTGAATATTTTCTTAAGATTCTATAGAAAATATTCAGTTCTGTTCTGTTCTGCATAGGTCTACTTATTCTTAGACTGAGAGATGGAGCAAACTGTTTTAAAGGAGGGAGGATTGTAGTGGGAGCACTGGGGTGTCAGGTGTGACTGTGGCAATGGCAAATGGTTTACATGGGTCAAGTAGGAGGACCCCATAGCAGAATTTTGCTTAGGGCCCCAGAGAGGTCAGGATCGGCTCTGAGCAAGGTTGGTGTTACATTCACTCTTCATAATCCCATGCTGCCAGTGCCAGCCCATAGCCAAATGTTTAGCTAGCTAGCTAAAGTTAGCATATTCCATAGCTAGCACAACATAGCTAGCTAGCTAAGGACACTGCACTAACTCGGCAGCTAACACAGGCAGCTGTTACATGGAAACTAGCTAATCCATTGTCATTTAATTATGTTAACACTAAATACTTCCTCCAAACTAGCTAGTGTTGTGTGCATTGTGTCTGTGCACTACCATTCCATAGCCTAATTGCATGAGAGGTGTGACTAGCATGTCTGTGGATGTATGGAGAAAATGGCCACTTTTTGAGGGGGGTTGTGCTCTTGGATTGGCCCAAAGTTAACTTGTTGGCCACTGCTGAGCATTACGCTTCTGCAAGTAGAATCAGTAGGTTTGTTGCTACTGGTTCAGCATGCAGCAGATACCACTATTGTTCTTGCAAATACAAAAAAGTACCTATTGGCAGTGAGATTCTGTGTTTCATTCTTTAAAGGCCCTCTCCTCAATTTGAAAAGAGACAGCTTCGTCACTTGGTTTGCTATAAAGCTGAGTGATACCGCTGGAGAAATTTAGGCCTACCTACTCTCAAATTCATAGATGCAAGGGATGACAGTGTATGATCTATCCTACATCGGAAGCCATGCCTGTGTTCCAGTGATCTTAGCCAATACCCCTCAGCTTGTTTCTCCTCTCCCTCTCTCCCGGTCAGTGGGAAGCTTGTTGTAAAAGCAGCCACTGTCAGTCCTCTTAATTAAAGACATGTAAATGTGGCCTCCCCTGGATTGCATTAATGGTGGCAGTAGCGGGCAGTTGGAGTGTCAGAGCTCCCAGTGCCCTAATCCCCACTAATTGAAGGATTAATTACAAATGATGGGAGGGAGCCTTCTAGCTTGGTTCCAGATATGTTGGTGCTGTCTTGCAGACAATGACCATAAGAGCTGGCAAGATGACACACAAACAGATCTGGGTCCAGAATAAGCACTTGTAGGACTCCTCCACACCAACCGGAGTCCCAGAGAGAGTATGTTTTTGTATATTTTACACACACACACACCATGACTGTGTCCAAAATGCCCCCCCCCCCCCCCGTGCCTTTTAAAGTGCATTACTTTTTAACAGACATGTAAAAAAAAATATATATCAAAAAAAAAAATTTAAAAAGGGCCTTCACTTCACTTGGATAGAATTCTCTCTAACTCATACATAGCAACTTGATTTAATAGACCACACACTGGCATATGTTGTGGCTTGCACCTTCCTTATGTGTGTGTGAGACTGCCCAGGATTAGTTAGTGGCTTATTGGCAGTATTAGGACTTCTTCTCCTGGTTAACATGTGGAGCTGCTGTGTTGTTCTCCGGAGAGGGAGTTTAGATTGGTGACACCTTGGATTTAGGCGTTGGATACTTGGTTAATCTACTCTAATCTGGCAGTCTCCCACAAAGGTGTAAACACAACACTCATACAATAATACACATAAACAAAACTCGGTCTGCAGCAGGGATCATCAACTAGATTCAGCCACGGGAGGATGGTCAGGAGGCCGGAACATAATTACTAATTATTTGTAGACCACAAATTCATCGCAAGAAGTCCAAAACGATATAATTGGACTAAACACAATTTCAAACCTTGTTAACATTTTGTATAGAATCACTTGTCTCTTTCTTATGCATGGGAGTACTTTTGTAACAAATTTCCTCAATTAAAATCACTTGGAGCTGATTTCCTGGTGTTTTACAGTCTTCTGTCCAACAATTAATCAAATTATTTTTTGCTTAGACCACTTGGAGGGACAAATAAAACCACTTGGGGAACCCTGCTCTACAGGCTGTATAGGGTAGCGTAGTGGTTAGAGCGTTGGGCTAGTAACCGAAAGGTTGCAAGTTCAATTCCCCGAGCTGACAAAGTACAAATCTGTCGTTCTGCCCCTGAACAAGCAGTTAACCCACTGTTCCTAGGCCGTCATTGAAAATAAGAATCTGTTCTTAACTGACTTGCCTAGTTAAACAAAGGAAAAATAAATAGTTTGTTTTAAGCAGGCTATGTTTGTGAGTAGCTTAACTAATTAGAGAACATTGTAGTTCCATAGATCTGTGCTATAATACTATTTTAATATAATCACTGTATTTGATTAGAGTGAGTGCTAGTGTAATCAGACAACCACCATCCAGCTCTCTCCCCGGTAACATCTGACTGTCATGGTACTCGTTGGTTTGTTATAAATGGCCGCTGCTCCTCTGATCTATTGCTTAATTGGCACCTCATTTGCATAACGCTGCAAATTAACAACCTCTCAAATGAGAGTTCATTTTTCAAAGTCTTTAGGAGCTCCTTCAGAGGCGACTAACGAGCACGGGAAAGCAGGCAGCTGGGCTGATGAGACAGAAGAGGGGGAAGATGAGGTGCCTACATGTACATATCACCTCGACTAACCTGTACACCCCACCCCCCCCCCCCCCCCCCCCCCCCCGCACTCCTTTTTATATAGCCTTGTTTCATTGTAACTTTTCTATTAAAATATTTTACTAACTTATTAACCAACAACGCTGTTATTATATATATATATATATATATATATATATATATATATATATATATATATATACACACACACACACACACACACACACACACACACACACACACACACACACACACACACACAGTGGGGAGAACAAGTACAACATTTGCAAGTTTTCCTACTTACAAAGCATGTAGAGGTCTGTCATTTTTATCATAGGTACACTTCAACTGAGAGACAGCATCTAAAACAGAAATCCAGAAAATCACATTATTTGATTTTTAAGTAATTCATTTGCATTTTATTGCATGACATAAGTATTTGATCACCTACCAACCACTAAGAATTCCAGCTCTCACAGACCTGTTAGTTTTTCTTTAAGAAGCCCTCCTGTTCTCCACCTGTATTAACTGCACCTGTTTGAACTCGTTACCTGTATAAAAGACACCTGTCCACACACTCAATCAAACAGACTCCAACCTCTCTACAATGGCCAAGACTAGAGAGCTGTGTAAGGACATCAGGGTAAAATTGTATATATATATATATATATATATATATATATATATATATATATATATATGTAAGGGCCTGTAAGTAAGAATTTCACGGTAAGGTTGTGTTAGGCGCATGTGAAATAACATTTTATTTGAGGGAGAGGGATGGAGAAGGAAGGATGGAGACAGACGGGGAAAGGGAGAGATGTCGTGTTGTACGGTATACTGAATCGTCATACCTTTTTGATATTAGAACATGAAAAACGGTTCGGTACTAGAATTTGTTACTTTCGGTACTTCTACTTGTGTCTCACGTCGTATACTGATTGAGAGGATCAAGTCTCTTATCAGCGCAACCGATGTCTCCTTATAGCTCGAGCTTCCTGCTTCTTGTCTGCTCCACTTACTCATTCGCTGGAGTCTGGGCTGCATCATGTTAGCTCCCCACTCATGCTGCACAGAAGTTAACACACTTGAATAATGCGACACAGCATGTAGAAATGTTGAAACTGTTAATTACTGTTTGCAAAACTGTCCGTGTTGGCTAGAACACATTCCAATGCAAGAAGATACCGGTAGCTTCCAGCTTTGTAGGCTAACTTTCCTTTCTAGCTTACTGCTGAAGCTAACATCAATTCACTACCCTATTACTTTTTGTGCTAAAATACAATCATTTGTCACCAAAAACTTTAATTCACTTAATCGTCTCTCCATCATGTCCAACGCTACTTTCCCCCATCGCCTGTCATGTCTCTTTTTCACGACCTCAACTGACTGTGTGCATTGTCATGAATGACATCATTACTGGGTTTAAAGAGAGAGCGCAAACTTATATATAAGAAGAGATTGCTACTTCTATGCAAATGTTGTTGATCAGTACAATAAAATAAGTCCCAAATGGAAGGCAAACCAATTTTTCATCTACAGCTACATGAAATCAGGTAAAACAAGCTCAATGCATTCAGTGAATAGGCCTCCTAGCCTACATCTTGATTTACCCAGTATATCAATAGAGATTTACTATTCAAATCAATGGTTACCATTTATATAGTTAGATTGGTAAAAACTTCAAAGTAGTTGTATAATGTATTCATGAATACATACTTGGCTGTATTTGACATTTTGACATCAACTTTTAAAATGTTATGAGATTGAACTCAAATGATGCTCAACGATTGAACAGAGCACGTTTCTGTCTTTATCAAGTGCCATTCTGTGATTTTGGCTAATAAGCTTTTTTGGGGGGTTTGGTATCGTCAAAATTCTGGTGTCATGACAAAACTAGGAGAGGGAGTAAAGACTGGGTTAGTTAAGGATGGATAGAGGGACAACGGCCACTTTAAGGGATACATCTACCCTCTGCCTAAACTCTGAGGGCTCCTGAGTGGCGCAGCAGTCTAAGGCACTGCATCTCAGTGTTAGAGGCGTCACGACAGGCCCTGGTTCGATTCCAGGCTGTATCACAACCGGCCGTGATTGGGAGTCTCATAGGGCGGCGCACAATTGGCCCAGCATCGTCCGGTGTAGGCAGTCATTGTAAATAAGAATTTGTTCTTCACTTCACTTGCCTAGTTAAATAAAGGTAAAAAAAATAAATAATACATTTTAAAAATCCTAAATACTGCTCAACCCTCTCTTCACCTGCTGCTCCTCTACCATCCACTCGTCTAGTGGATACTTATTATGGAGAATGTGTTGGATGCTATAGGTTCATATAGAGCACCTGAGAACATGGTGTGTGTTGAGCCATATAGGCCTAGATCTGATTGAAGCCTTTTGTCCCTGATTTGCTCTGGTCTCCATAGTTGTCATCTCTAGTTAATGAAGGGTTGATTTAATGCTTAATGGTGTTTGGTGTGTGTTTACCCAGGGTGGGACATCTTCCATTCACACTCCTCATCACACTGTGTTGACATTGACTGCTCACCACTCCCTCACTCAGGAAGGAAGCACACTGACCGTTTGTTTGTTTTTTTGTGAGTGTGTACCTGGGTGTGTGCCACAGGGTTTCAGTAAGGAGGACCATTGCAACCACAGACGCTGCTTAAAGCAAGACCTGACGCATCCTTCCTCACTACTGCCCCTCTCCAAAAAGTACCACTCAACTTGGTGGAATGAATCATTTTTAAATGTTTTATTTAACTAGGCAAGTCAGTTAAGAACACATTCTTATATAAAATGACAGCCTACTCCGGCCAAACCCAGAAGACGCTGGGCCAATTCTGCGCCGCCCTATGGGACTCCCAATCACGGCCGGTTGTGATACAGATTCGAACCAGGGTGTCTGTACTGACGCCTCTAGCACTTAGACCGCTGCGCCACAGAATGTAGTCCAAATGTACACCCTGTGTACTTTAAGATGTTACGATGCCCTCAGCTCCCTACTTATGAACCGCTAGCCTCACCTTTTGTACAGCATGTTTGCCAGTGGACGTAACCGACTGGGTTTCAAGACTGTGTTAGCCTGTTGAGCTAAAGCCTTGCTTCAGGTCTCAGGCAAGGTTCGTTGTCATCTGAGCGTGCTTCACCACCTCTGTTACACCAGGGATATGTTATTATTTGTGTTAGAAGGAGGAGGGAAAATGGAAGAGGATACCCCTGGAGTAGGAATACTACTGCAGACAGCACTCAGATGACTCCCGCTGTAGCATAGGGATCCTAATTCAACCTGTGGGTTCAGTAACAGTCTTCAATTTCCTCCCGGGGCCCAGAGTCACTTTTACACTCCTTCCTTCCTGATGCCACAGAACGCTCACTAGGTTGCTTTCATCATAACATTTCAAATGACGAGTACTCATTATAGAATTCTATGGGTGTCATAGAACTGAGTTGAAAATATTTAAAATGTTTTATATATATGTGATATTTTTATCATATTTTCTACCTCGTCTTAGACTGGGAGGTTTGCTCATAGTGAATTTATTTCACAAAGTTTACTGCACATCCTTCTCATCCCCCCCCCCCCACATCCTTTCACTTGGTACTGGCGGCGAATTCGCCTGAATGTCAAGCCTCGACTCGTATGTAGTTTTTTTTTTTCTTGTGTAAAGGTTACATGTAGCTTTTAACTTTCTTTCTGTTCAACCATTCTTTTCCTCTGGATTTATTTATGGCCAGTTATGGAATAGTGGTAAGAGCATTTCCATTCTTATCATTCTGCTGTTCCCTCTTGCCACTTTTTTTTTCTTTTTTCTGCCTCTCTCTCTGCTTTTATGTCTGCTCCTGTGACTCCCTTGTTTTTCCAATTCTCCTTGGTTCTCCTTCTAGGCTACCCTTTCTCCTTACCTTTTTTATTTTTCCCTTCTCCCCCTCTCCCTGGTTTTCTCCCTCAGCGAAAGGCTGAGAATACTCAAAGGAGCTGATGCAATTAAAATGCTAATCCTGTCTGTCTACAGGGAGGAGAGGAGGAGGAGAGGTGGGGGCTGACAGCATGAGGGATTGCAGCTCACATGGAGAACTCGACTGAAATGGAGAACAGAGGGAGGCGCTGGGAGAGAGGAGAAAGGGGGATACAAGAGCGTGTGTGTGTGTGGGGGGGGGGGGGGGTCGTCAGAGTGATAAGGGGATGCAGGACAGAGCGAGAGAAGATAGAAGTGTGTGTGCGCCATGAGCTGAGGGATGGATGATGGCCTGAATGTGTTCGGGGTACATGCATCTCCCCCTAATTTACTGAAGACACTGCTGCTCTGTTAGGGTGGCCTTCAACCTCACCCTGCCACACATGTAGGCCGAGAGCCAGGGCTTCTCAACTCTGACCCATCGAGGTCCGGAGTCTGCTGCTTTTCTGTTCTACCTGATCATTAATTACACACCTGGTGTCCCTGGTCTAAATCACTCCCTGAATAGAGAGGAGCAATAAAAACCATGTAAAAAAAAAATATATATATGTAAAAAATGCAGTGGAACTGGCTTTGAACTCCCGAGTTGAGTTTGAGGGGCCTAGAGAGTGGGTGTGTACCTACCTACCTGCGCTACCTACTAGGTCTACTACGCACAATTGTGTTCTAGCCTGTGTGCAGGAACCAGGTGTGTCTACGACACAGCATAGCGATTTTGGCTGTGAGGCAGAAATGAGCTTCGGGATTATGTATGCAGTGGAAACCCTAGCTGGAGAGCCTGAATATTTCATAGTATGGCTGTAGCTCTCCTCTATTTCTCGCCTTGTGCCTCTTCTCTTCTCCCTGCCACTCTCAAAATGCCACACAACCTGGCTAACCCTAGGGTGCTATTGTGTGGTTTTTACTATAGAATTGTATTGTGGCCGCAAACACCAGCTCCTTATTGCTTTATTGGAAAATGCATTACGACTGCTCAGTACTGAGTGCTAATAGTTTTGTGTGTGTGATTGTCAGAAATCACAGCTTAATAGTTGTAGTAATTAGTGGAATTTGAGGTCATTAGGGGCTACAGCTGGGGGCTATAATAATGCCGGGTGGGAGGGTGTGTCTCAGCAGAGAGGTTGGGGGCCGGATGGAGGGGAAAGACCCGGAGAGGCATGATTGACCCTTTGGGCTGTAGGTCAGTTGGCTACTCCTTCTTCTATGACCACTGCATCCATGTATAACACTACCTGACACATTTATTTGATTAAGTGTGTTTTGCCTGGAGTGCTAGATGGGTGGGGTTTGTACCTTTGGGACTATTCCATTGACGTTGTTGGTCTACACAAGCTCAGTCAAGCGCAGCTAAAATATTTGGTAGGTAGTAAATACTATTTCAAGTTTTTCGAGCCAATGTCTGATGAATATTCTGAGCCTCTAGTGTATTGCACTGGCTGCTGCCTCTGCTGGATCGGGAAATGGTTAGTCTGGAACAGTGTCTGGGACCGGACAGCTCACACTGACTTCTACACACACACACACACACTCTGGAAGCTACAAACTTACTGGAGAGCACAGATGCACAACACACACAGGATAGCAGGATAGGCTAATCCTCTAACACTATTAAAGCAATCTACTCAGACCAGCACACACCAAACTTTAGAAAACGTAGGAAGTGGTTGCATAGTTTGCATACACATCTTAAAAGCACTTTCTCTCTAACTAGCCTATAAGTACTAAAGTACAGCTTTGTTAGTGGAGAGGGAGAGAAAAGGAGGGAGGGAGAGAGGGATGGGCCAATCGGGGTCATTCGTTCAGTCCGCTGGGTCTGCTACATTCCTGAGCCATGAGAGGGGGAGCAACAGAGAAGGAATGTGTCTCGGAGAGAACCGAGAGAAAGCGGATCTAGATGGTGAAAACAACAGGCAAGAGGGAACAAGAAAAAGGAGGGCAACAGCAGGGGAGGAAAAAAGTTTCTAGGAAAGGAGGGAAAGTTGGATAGAAGTTAAGAGAAGAGAGAGCATTGTTTAGGGCATGTGAAGACTGATGGGGGAGAGAGTGGGCAGAATTGTTAGGATGCACTTTAAAGTAGTACACTAAAAGAAGGGATACTGACTTTATTGTGCAAACATCCTTACCTCAAGTGTTCAGTAACTACATGTTAAAGCCACAATCCAGAGTTTGTGTTGTAGTCCAACAGCAACCCTGCCACTTGGTTGTGTATAATTTTCAAGAATCAATGGGTAGGCCTATATCATTAACATTGAACTGCAGGAAATATCCCAGATGATGCATTTACTGTTCAGCATAACTCTCCCGTGGCTGTGGTAACCCAGAGAGAACAAAGCTGGTAGAAATAGAATTGTCCTGTTTTTCCTCTGTTCCAGAACTGTAAGCTGTGCAGAACAAGGCATTTACAGCTGATAGTAATGGCTTTAACAAAAATACTTTATTATTCCATGCAAGAGGAAAATGTGTCTCCAGCTGTACCCAACCCCGTCGACATACACACGTTTATATACTGAACAAAAATATAAAAGCGATATGCAACAATTTCACGGATTTACAGTTCATATAAGGAAATCAGGCAATTGAAATGAATTCATTAGGCCGTAATCAATGGATTTCACATGAATGGGCAGGGGCGCAGCCATGGATGGGCCTGGGAGGGCAGAGGGTGTCCGGGTGGCTGGTCTCAGATGATCCTGCGGGTGAAGAAGACGCATGTGGAGATCCTGGGCTGGCGTTGTTTCACGTGTTCTGCGGTTGTGAGGCCAGTTGGGCGTACTGCCAAATTTTCTTAAACAACGGCTGCGGCTTATAATAGAGAAATTAACATTACATGTCAGCAGCTCTGGTGGACATTCCTGCAGTCGACATGCCAATTGCACGCTCCCTCAACTTGAGACATCTGTGTTGTGTGACACAACTGCACATTTTTAGTGGCCTTTTATTGTCCCCAGCACAAGGTGCACCTGTGTAATTACCATGCTCTTTAATCAACTTCTTGATATGCCACACCTGTCAGGTGGATGGATTATCTTGACGAAGGAGGAATGCTCACAAACGGGAATGTAAAGACATTTGTGCACACAAAAGATCCAGAAATGTCCCACATGCACAAAAAGCTTATTTCTCAATTATTTCAGCTCATGAAACATGAGGCCAACACTTTTACATATTTTTGTTCAGAATATATTCCTGTACTGTTAGCAGCAGAACAGTAAGTTGGACAGAACAGGCTCAGAAAGCTACTGGTCTTGGCTTTTAGTACAGGAGTGCTTACAGGCCCCTTATACCACCTTCACGCTACTGAGCCAAACCAAGCCAAGATGCTTGCCTGGGTCGTTTGCACATTGACCATAGTTGCTTGAAAGGGCAATGTACAGTATAGCATGATGGTGTTAAAACAAAGGCTGTGAGTCAGAAGTTTGTGTATAGGAGTCTGTGTGCATTGAGAGCAGTGTGTACGCGTGTTTTTGCACCTGAGTGTACTGTGTGCCTCCGTGTGTGTGTCTATCTGTAAGAGAGAGAGAGAGATGAGTGCATGGCTGGGGGCTGACAGAGGTCCTGGGTTTAATACAGTGGAATAGCGGAGCGGCTGAAAGCTGTACTTATGGCCAGCCGAGCTTGTAGTGACAGCACATGCACTCCCATTACTCCGCCCATGTCTCACATTGCTCCTGCCTGCCTGCCTCTCTCTGCTCTGTACTGGCAGCCTGCCACCAACTGAGGCGCCACACTGCCACCTGGTGTTAGAATAGGGTACTGCTACTTTAGAACCCTATCCCCTTTATAGTGCACTGCTTTTAGGGTGCCATTTGTGACCAATAGCTAAGTGACGAGAGAATTGGCAGGGTTGTTTTGACAGCTTTTACTGACAGTTTTACTACCATATTGCCTATACCTATCCAACTTCCTCAGATCTACTTTAAGTTAAGTGTCTAGGGTAGGGGAAGGGGCGGCAGGGTAGCCTAGTGGTTAGAGCGTTGGACTAGTTACCGGAAGGCTGCAAGTTCAAATCCCAGAGCTGTCGTTCTGCCCCTGAACAGGCAGTTAACCCACCGTTCCTAGGCCGTCATTGAAAATAAGAATTTGTTAAGTTCTTAACTGACTTGCCTAGTTAAATAAAGTTTTTTTTTTAAAAGAAGGGAAAAGGGGGGGTTGAATCTGAATGAGCCTGACGTTGCAGTTGAGACAACCCTTTTTATCCTTAATGCCTGATTGATTTGATATATTGAATTTCTTCTTTTTTTTCGCCTCAAGTGCTGAGTATCCGAGGCATTCAGGATGAGGACCCCCCAGACCCCCAGATCATGCGCCTGGACAACATGCTGCTGGCTGAGGGCGTGTCTGGCCCGGAGAAGGGCGGGGGCTCGGCTGCAGCAGCTGCGGCCGCAGCAGCAGCAGGAGGGTCACCCGGTGCCGACGGCGGCATCGAACACTCAGACTACAGAGCCAAGCTGGCACAGATCAGACAGATCTACCACTCTGAGCTGGAGAAATATGAACAGGTAGGAGAGAGGGAGAGACTCATTTACACAGATTTCCCCATCTAAGCTGGAGAAATAGGAACAGCACACACATTTCGCTCTCCTTCAAAGATTGGTTTGTTCCTGAGAATTTGTATTATTTTGTATAACTGAATTTAAGTTTCAAATTTGTTTTGAAAGTCCCATCTCTCCCTCCTTCTCCTCCTCCTCCGCCCTACACCCCAGGCGTGCAGTGAGTTCACCAACCACGTGATGAACCTGCTGAGGGAGCAGAGTCGCACGCGGCCCATCTCTCCCAAGGAGATCGAGCGCATGGTGGCCATCATCCACCGCAAGTTCAGCTCCATCCAGATGCAGCTCAAACAGAGCACCTGTGAGGCCGTCATGATTCTACGCTCCAGATTCCTCGACGCCAGGTCCGTGTGTGCTTTTCAAGAGTTTTGCAGTAATTTAATTTGTAATCTGCAGCGCGTTTTAAAATTGTTCCGAGATTATGAATATTGTCTGACTGACTTTGTGTGTGTGTGTCGTATCGATGTCTCTGTCAGGCGTAAGAGGCGTAACTTCAACAAGCAGGCTACAGAGGTGCTGAACGAGTACTTCTACTCCCACCTGTCCAATCCCTACCCCAGTGAGGAGGCCAAAGAAGAGCTGGCCAAGAAGTGTGCCATCACAGTCTCACAGGTACCGTACCGCACCACACGCTTCTGCTGCCAGTGGACTTATCAGTACTGAAACCAGCTTTTCCCATTCTAGTGTATAGGTGGGGGGCCGGTTCCCCTGCCTAAAATAATTTGGCTTTATTTGGTTTCAATTGAAAGTGTCAGGTGACTGAAAATGTACTGAAACAGAGATGGACTACCTGACATTTTCCAGTAAGAACGCTTGTTTTCGTTTTCCGTTGGGAAACCTTTTGCTACAGAGCTATTCACTGATGAATACAACCCTGGAAAGAAATATAAGGAAAACACTGACTAATACACTGGTCTATCCGTCTCCCCCTCAGGTTTCTAATTGGTTCGGCAACAAGAGAATACGGTACAAGAAGAACATTGGTAAGTTCCAGGAGGAAGCGAACCTCTACGCAGTTAAAACAGCGGTGGATGCTGCCAGCGTGTCGGCGCAGGCTAGCCAGGCTAACTCTCCGGCGACGCCCAACTCAGGTACCGTGTGCCCCTTCCAACCACCCCTGACCCCCACCCCTCCATCCATATCTCAATCACCCTGCCTCCTCACACCAATCAGCTGATGTTCATGCTATTACACACACACAGTGTAGTTCATACACACTGGCAGAAGTGTAGAACCACATACATGGAACGAGGACTCTCTCTGTCTGGCTCGCTCTCTGTCTGGCTGTATGCCTCTGTCTGGCTCTCCATCAGACTTTTCTACTGCTCTTCTGCTTGTTTGTTGTCTGCGTTGCTGTGATGTTATTGCACTCACAAGGTTTTCTATAGAGGAGAGATTATTTACACTATCTTACTTTGAGCCAGATTGATAATCTCCTTGTTAAAAGTTGCCTTATTGTTGTAGAAAGTGGTCATTTTCAGGGTTAAATGTATCTTGACTCAGCAGCATCTTTGATGTAGTAGGAAATGACCGTCATCCCCCATCTGATCATAAATCCAATTCCAATCACTAACCAATGTGTTTTTTTTTCTTTTCTGAATGGTCTCTGTTCAATTTCACCACTTCCTCTTTCGATGTCATCATTTTAACATTATTTATTTAGCCTACTACTACTGCAAACTGTCTTTATGTAGGGGCCAGCACACCTTTACATTAGTGTACAGTATACACACACACACACACACACACACACACACACGAGTGTACAGTATATACACACACGCACCCTTATGTACCAGCTACCCCTATTTGCTCAGGAAGCAGACAGGAGCAGGTAGGTGATGTACCATTCAGTCATTGTGAGCCGTGCTGTATGCCTGCCTCATGGAAATAGAATCTATTATCTGGATTCTATTTCTATGGTCTGCCTCTACCGCAGTAAGATTACAGCTCGCTGGTGGACTGTCGAGTGTTAGGACTCAAGACTTGCCAACTGATTATGTCTGACTTCCACTTTATGATGCTCACTTGTTACAGTGTAACTAAAACGTTGACCTGATTTTTTTAATCTAATAAGACATATTTGTGTTGTCTTGATTTTGGTCCGTTTCAAACAAGAAAGTTGCAGTTGGCCTATAGTTTGGCCATTTTCATATTCTCCTGCGCTCGTCTCATACTTAATTCACAGCAATGTGAGGAAGTTGGGAATTGAGGATCCATCTGTACATGTATTGGATCATCTTGACACCCAGAAGGCTGTGTCATGAGGGACTAATTCACTGCTCAACCCATTCTAAATACTCTGACTGGTCCACGATCCTCATGTTTTCAACACTAGCAAACGGTTTGTGAGCACGGGTCTGACTGTCTCTTTTCAAAAGCCAGTGTCCTTTAACTTCCTGGTTGAACTGTGATCTCTGACCCCTGGCACACTGCGGTGCCTGATTTGGCTGACACGGCCGCACAGAGGTGTCTGACTGACAGAGCCACACTGAGATGCCTGATTGGCTGACACAGCGTGTGTTGCCTGCAGGGTCGTCGGGGTCATACAGCTTGTCTCATGCAGGCGACGCTGCAGCTGCTGCCTACCTCGGCCTGCACCCCTCGAACCTCAACGGGGCTGGGGAGGCCGTCCTCAACATCGCCCCCTCTCTGCAGCCCCAGGTATGCACTGAGGACCTCTAGGAAAGCCTGCCTCAATACCACAACCCCCTCCAACCCAGTCCCTATAGGGTTGCACAATTCCTGTAATGTTCCCAAAATGTCCTGGTTTTCCTGAAATCATGGTTGGAGGATTTCTGGAATCAGGAGTGAATTGTGAAGGCAATCCTGGAATTTGTTCAAACAAGATTTCTGGAAGAAGAAAAAAACAGGGCATTTTGGGGAGGTTTCCAGGATTTTGCCACCCCAAAACCAGTGACCCAAAAATTCCTGGACAGCAGCTCCTCCTAGCACCTACTAGCTATGATGACCCCAACCTCCCTCTCCTCACCCCTGCCCTAGCATCACCCCTGATTCTTTAACACCCAACCCAAGACCTCCTGTCCCTGGTCCACTTAGTAGAGAAACACACCTCGTGGTGCATTTTGACCCTCCTCCCCTCTCTCTCCAGCCCCCTCCACATAACCTTGTTTCAGTTAAGCCTTTGGTGTGCCTACCTTACCATTCTCCCCCAGTTATTTATCCATCCATTTCATCGCTCTATGTCCACATTTGCTTCTCCAAATGGCACCCTATTCCCTATGTAGTGCACTACTTTTGAGAGAGATGGTGCCGTTTTGGACGCATGCAGCCCATTGCTATCTCTCTCCATCCTGTCACCACGGAAGCCTGAGGACCCCTCTACTCCCCCATTACTCTGCCGTTGTTGTTGCCCTCCACCTCGTCACTGTTCTGTTTGTAAACCTGTGGAAGTGCGCTGTTGTTGTTGAAGAGGATCCACAGATTTCTGCTGTAAACAGCCTGACGGTCAGTGTCAGAGAGGCTGAGGGAAAATCCTTTCCTTGAGTCGTCGTGTCCGCCGCTCCCCTCGCATGCTTCTCAAAATTGGAGGAGAATGTCAGAGGGGAGAGACCGCTGGCTTTCTCATCCCAGAGAGAGGTTTTGATAAGGAGGCGAGGAGAGGGGACAAATGCAATTTTGAGATTCTCCCTGGCTAACCGGACGGTAGGCAGCGTTTTGTGACTGCAGAGAGGCAGAAAGTGAGGGTTTTACAGACAAGTGATTAGAGGTTAGCTAGTAGGGAACCAGAAGTCCGAACCAAGAGCCATGCTGTTTTTGCATTGACAGATACAGCAGAGGTTTGTGGAAGCTTTAAAGTTCCTTTCATGACCACCTGTGTTTGTGGTATCCCCTGATTGATCCGCAAGTACGTTTATGTGTGTGCCAGACCTGGGTTCAAATGTTATCTTCCAAACATGCACAAAGTATTTGAAAGGAAACAAATTATTTTTGAACCCATGTCGTGTGTGTTTTTCTATGCTTGTGGGGACCTAAAATTCCCCCCAAGGATAGTAAAACAAGGAAAGTGTGTGTGTGTGCATGCATCTCGCCTGATGGCGCCTGTCTTGTCTCCCTCCAGGTGGATACCCTGCACCGTGCTACACACCTGACGGCAGGCTATGAGGAGCTGACCACTAGCTCACTCTACATCCCACGCCACCTCGACGTAAGTCAAATCTCCCTAATTATCTTTATTTTTGTATCCCTTTCATTTAGACCGAAAGAAATGCATGCCTATCAACCAAGTATTTGTAGTCCAGGCAAATGTATTTGCAGTGTTTTACAAGTGGATTTTACTTGGGTCACAACACACCTGTATTAACAGGTGAAACAAAACTGTCTTTGTTTTTCTATCCTGGTTCTTTACTTCTAGCCTAGCAACAGCTGGCAGGACAACACCCAACCCCCCTCCGTCACCTCTCCACCAGGCCCCCCTGGCAGCGTTCACTCTGACACCTCCAACTGAGACACACCCCCCTTTTCTTCCACCCCTCCATCCTGCCCGCCTCTCCACTCGGTCCGGACTGGGCAACTCATGCCAGGCGCTGTACACACACTTCTGTGGACCGTTAAGATGGACAAGTGAACAGAAGACATTTACCTTCCTTCCATCCTACAGAAATTCTGGAGGCTCCTTTTTAGGGGAGGAGACTGACTGGCGCCTGATCATGACATCATAACCCCTCGCCGCCTCCAGGACCTTTGGGGAACTACTAACCCAACCAACCTGGCTGTGTAGGGCAGGTGATGATCACTGATGACTGTACATTACCTGTGTATATGTTCATGTCAACTCCAGTGTTCACAGCCTGTCCATTACCTGTCCCCTGTGAGGTTCTGGTGTTGATGCATGTGATAGTGGTCACACACACACACTAACGCCAGGCGCTGTGGCGAAAGGGATCACAAGACGTGCTCTGCTCACCTTGCTTGTACCAAAGTGATGTCCTCTCTCCTTCCCCCAACCTGATAATTGTCACCCTCCTTCTATTCCTCTGAGAACCAACTAGTAACACAGGCACCTTCCATCTTTTAGTATTGCTGATGCTTTCAGTTTGGGGGGAATATTTTTAAGTGAGTGCTTTATAGGTCAGATATGCACACACCACCCACCTTTTACAACCCCTCATATGGAACATGGACATAGATCTGTCAAGCACAAACTTTTGCACCTTTTTCCAGGTGCTTCTACCCGGTGACAGTAGTTCTGGGGAGTTGAGCATACAGTACAGGACAGGACTGAAGATGAAGGGAGTGGCGAAATGAATGATCCTCTTTAGTCCTCCAGAGGTCGTTTCTATTGCGTCCCCCTTCGCTTAGTCATCAAAAGCTATAGACTCTTTGTAGATGTTATTTACCTCTGTCGGTCAACTACTTTTAGTTGATTGTAGCTCCCCCCCCCCCGCCTAACGTTGTTTCACAAAGAAATGCACCAGCCACCAAATAAACACATTTTGTTGATAGAACCTAAATATGGTGTTGGGACGGTGAAATGGATGGCATGAAATACGTTTTGGGGCAGAGCATTGGTGGGTGGTGGGGGGGGGATGTGACATGAAAATGTTTTTAAATATTTGTGACAGTCTTCCAATGCATGTAGGCTTTTTTTAGGTGTTCAGTGATGGGTCTTATTTTAAATATTCAAATTATTTAGCTTCTTCACTTTTGTTTTCTCAAAGACACAGACCAAAAAGGAGTAGATGCGTTATGCTGTATGTACAGAGTTCTCAGATGTCTCAGTCGGGAAGGCTTAATAAATACGGCCCAGCCTTATGGGGTAAGGCTGGGCTGTATTCATTAGGAACAAAACTGGCTGAAACGGGGAGCGACTTACCTGAATTTGTCCAACAGAAATGCTTGTTTTCGTTTGCCGTTGCTATACATTTTTGCTACGGTGCAAAATATTTAGCTTACGGTGTACACTAATGAATAGGACCCTGGGTTTATACTCCACCAAACGGTCTCTGGATCAGAA
This sequence comes from Oncorhynchus clarkii lewisi, assembly GCF_045791955.1. Taxonomy (NCBI): domain Eukaryota; kingdom Metazoa; phylum Chordata; class Actinopteri; order Salmoniformes; family Salmonidae; genus Oncorhynchus; species Oncorhynchus clarkii. Next base: position 33,154,380 of record NC_092159.1, on the reverse strand, counting down.
CATTACTGGGGTGTGCGACATGCACCGAAGTGCGTGAAGTCACAAAGAGGTTATTGAGTACATCTAGTGTAGATTCAGCCTTTACATTTATTTTTTTTATCAGTTCTTCTTTGGTGTATTTAACAACTGTGGCCTCACCACTAGCAGGGTATTGTTCATTAGGGCCAAAACCTTTTAAAACCGAGTGATATGGGGAGATGCTACTGCCTGAACTTAGCCAATAGGGATACGTTTTTTTTGGTCGCAAACCGTTTTGCTACGTCGTGCCCTACTGAACAGGACTCTGGTGGAAGTCCCCAGTCCAGACAGGGCTTGAAAAGTAGCATCTACTCATAATAATCTGTTTAGCTCACAGGCCACACTAGAACTTTGCATCGTACCAAAAATACCAGTTATCAATAATGTAATTATGATGATTATATTTCACACCAAAAAGTTGGTGAATAAAAAGTCTCCCATTTTGGTAGAGGGAATTGTATTTGTACTTTTTTTAATGGTTTTGTCAGGCCTCGTGGCATTTGAGTTTGGGGTAATATGGGGGGGGGGCTGTTATGTCCGTCACACCAGTGCTAAAGAATTGGTTGTATTGGTGCCGTGGAGACCGAGCATCGTTGCCGCAGAGAGCCAGAGCATTGTTGCCTTCCATGGGAAGGCATGTTTTCTCCCTTGACTCCATCTCAGAATCTGCTGGTAAAAATGGGTCCTATTGGTAAGCCCTATGATTTGACCAATCAGCAAGGGCTTTAACTGTTCTTAATAACTTTTACCAAAAAGGCAGCGCTGGTTTTATGATAAACAAGGTAGTCTTTAGAGTCAAATCAGAGTTTCTCTGATTTTAATTTCCTTTGTAGTTTAAATTCAGCTTTTTTTTATTTTCTTTTTACAATCATACATCACCTGTTAAGAGTACCGGGCATTTTGATAAAGAAAGGACAAACTATATATTAAACATATATACGGACATTTTCAATGTAAAATTGGAGTTTTGTTAAATACAGACATCGTTACAGAGCGCTCTTATATTGTATTACCCAAATTAGTGTCCTTGTTTACTGTTATATTATAAACATTTCATATGGCTTATTATAACTTACAAATAATGCTGCCACTACTACACCAAATTAGTTCCCTCTTCCTGTCTTTTTCTACCAGTCGTAAATGGATGTCACTGTACAGATTGTGGAATGTTTGTTTTTATCTTTCTATAAACCCAATGCTTTATTTTTGCTTTTCTTTTTGGGTGAATTGAATGGTTGTTTGGTCATTAACATTCTCCTGAGGTTGGGGTCGAGTTATTTTTTTTATTTTTATGATTATTTGCATATTTTAATTTGGGATATATGTTCGTTGAGGTTGCAGTGTGGGGGTTATGGGTATTGTAGTTTGGTGCTGTGTAAATTCCAATTGGAACTTGAGAATTTGTGAAACCGCATTTTAGCAATAACTCCTGAATTAATGCTAGAGCCATTGTTGGCCATCTTGAATGCATTTAAATCAGCCCTTACCTCAACAGCTGGGGGAAAAACGTCCTTCACACACATTTTAGAAATCCCTCGATTTCCCTTATCCATTTAATTTCAGCCATCATTGGTGAATTTGAGTTCTCCCAGTATTTTGTAGCAACAGTACAGTTCAATGCAAAAATAGAGCTACACAGGTTGAGCCAATACTGAGTCAACCTACTGTAGGATTCTACCACAGAATATTCTACCATTCTAATTCTTTGATTCTACCTGCGGCCGTAGAATTCCACAGCACCAAATCAAACGATAAAAGGTTTAATGTAATGTGTCATTTTTTGTTTTATTAGTATCTTTGTATATTTCTCCCTCTTCTTCGTCCCACTGTATTTTAAATACCACCTTGTCTATCTCTACCTCTGTCTCTCAGTTTCTCTTGTATATAAAACCCCACTGTTTCAAGACCTGTGAGTCTGTATGAACTCCTTTTATACCTCAACTTTAGAATTGTTCTAGAACGAGTATTAAGAATGACAAGTTGTAGTGCTCCTTATTAGAAGAAAAAAACTAATAAAATATTTGTGCTTTTCATTATTTGGGGTTGGTTGAGTTTTATTTTTATTTTTAAATATGCTCTTGTGACATTTACAAATAAAATAATGACACCATTTAATGGTATTTTACCTAATCACAGTATTCTGGCAATGTGTGTATTCAACATTCAAATTAAGCACAAAGTATAATTAATCCTGGACACAGCACTTAGCTGTGGTACATTGGCCACATCACAAACCCCCGAGGTGCCTTATTGCAATTATAAACTGGTTACCAACGTAATTAGAGCAGTAAAAATAAATGTTTTGTCATACCTGTGGTATACAGTCTGATATACTACGGCTGTCAGCATTCAGGGCTTGTACCACCCAGTTTATAATAGCCTGTAAACGCCTGCAGGAGGACTTGATTTGAAACCTGATAAGTGGTCCTCTAGCTAAGTTGGTAAAGGTGGAGCATGGCACTTGCAATGCCAGGATTGTGGGTTCGATTCACGGGACCAGCCGTACTCTAAATGTATGCATGCGTAATCGAATATCGCAGTTTCAACTATAGTTTCCTTTGAAGTAAATGGTGAAACGGTGATATTCAGTTTAAATTCCAGGCTTCCCAATATCCCCATGCTAGTATTTTTAAAGCATCTCATGGCTCTTTTTTATAATGTATCACAGAATTGAACTGTGGCATATGGACGTAGTCTTTCCCTAGACAGTTTATAGAGTATCCCAGTGTTAAGATAAACAAAACATACTGTACACGTACAAACAAGCATCCCAAAATATACACATGAAAGTATGGTGTCATAAATAACCATATTTTCCAGTGCCCTCCTGTTTCTTCAACCCCACTAAGGACTGTATCAATCTGTATCGTGGAAGTTCAGTGTGATAAATGTAAAGGCAATGTTGCAATTACCTTTTAAATTTCTATTGTGCAATCTGAAATGCTTTAGCGACATTGAATAGAGCCCTAAATTCATGAGTGGTGGTTGATCTCATGTCCATGATGTCTATAGGACTCCTGATTCTTCAGGCTGAAGAGGCTTGTCACCACTCTCTTTATCAGCTGGAGGGCAGTAAAAGTTGGCTTTCTCCTCTGATTTTTACTTCACAACCATTATCTACCTGTGGGAGCAGACACACAATATCAATTGTATAGTACCCTATGCATTCAGGAAGTATTCATACCCCCCCAAGTCAATACTTTGTAGAAGCACTTTTGGCGGCAATTGCAGCTTTGAGTCGACTTGGGTATATCTATCAGCTTCGCACATCTGGATTGGGGATTTTCTCTCATTCTTCCTTGCAAGTTTTCTCGAACAAAATTATAGACGCAACATGCAACAATTTCAAAGATTTTACTGAGTTACAGTTCATATAACGAAATCAGTCAAAATACATGAATTAGGCCCTAATCTATGGATTTCATATGACAGGAAATACAGATATGCATCTGTTGGTCACAGAAAACCCGTCAGTATCTGGTGTGATCACCATTTGTCTTATGCAGTGCCACATCTCCTTCACATAAGATTTGATCGGGCTGTTGATTGTGGCTTGCGGAATGTTGTCCCACTTCTCTTCAATGGTGTGTGAAGTTGCTGGATATTGTGGGAACTGGAACATGCTGTCATACACGTTGATCCAGAGCATCCCAAATATGCTCTATGGGTGACATGTCTGTTGAGTATGCAGGCCATGGAAGAACTGGGATATTTTTAGCTTCCAAGAATTGTGTACAGATCCTTGTGACATGGGGCCGTGCTTTATCATGCTGAAACATGAGCTGATGGCCTCACAATCTCATCACGGTATCTCTGTGCATTCAAATTGCCATCGTTAAAATATGATTGTGTTTGTTGTCCGGAGCTTATGCCTGCCTGCCCATACCCCCACCGCCACCAATGGGGCACTCTGTTTACAGCTTTGACATCTGTGGTTGGACGTACTGCGAAATTCTCTAAAACGACATGGTAGAGAAATGAACATCTGGCAACAGCTCTGGTGGACATTCCTGCAGTCATGCCAATTCCTGCAGTCATGCCAACTCCCTCAAAATATTAGGCATCTGTGGCATTGTGTTGTGTGACAAAATTGCACATTTTAGTGGCCCCAGCACAAGGTGCACCTGTATTATGATCATGCTTCTTGACATGCCACATCTGTCAGGTGGATCGATTATCTTGGCAAAGAGAAATCCACAGGAGTCGCTAGTGCGTGATGAGAGAAGGATATCCCTGCCGGCCAAACCTAACCCGGACGACGCTGGGGCAATTGTGCGTCGCCCTATGGACCTCCCCGTGGCGGCCGGCTGTGACAGAACCTGGGCTTGAACCCAGAATCTCTGGTGGCACTGCGATGTAATGCCTTAGACCACTGCGCCACTCAGGAGGCCACTAAAGTTGGGGCCACTAAAGTTGGGGCCACTAAAGGCGGCAGGTAGCCTACTGGTTGGAGCGTTAGGCCAGTAACCAGCTAGCTAGCTGCTATCCGAGTGGCCACTCCTGGCTAACGTCTCTGTCCTGAAGCAAGCACCAATTAGCCTGGAGCTATCCTATGCTAGGCCCATCTCCCGGCTAGCTGAAGAGGTCCATCAGCCACTCCTTGGGCTACAATACCTATTTTGCCAAATGGCCTGAACTCCTTTTACTGCCGATATGGAGCACCGCTGTTCTATCACGACTTGACTACCGACGTAATCTGCCCGGAGAGGTTTTTCAACAGGCTCCTCCATCGCGACCTCCCCTAAATGCCCATCTGCTAGCTGCGGCCTGCTAGCTGTCTAGAGCATTTCAAACTGTTAGCTCAATTTCTTGGGTCACTATACCTATGTTGACAATTGGCCTGGACCCTTTTTACTACACGGAGCCCTGCTGATCCATCACGACTTATCTGGCGACGTAACTGCGCGCGGGGGCTACAACAGACTTCTTCCGTCGCCATGTCCCTTTAAGGCCCCTCTGCTAGCTTGCTAGCTTGCTAGCCCCGGCCCGCTAGCTGTCTGAATCGCCGTGTCTCCAGCTCACCAAGCTACTCACTGGACCCCTATGATCACTCGGCTAAGCATGCCTCTCCCTAATGTCAATATGCCTTGTCCATTGCTGTTTTGGTTAGTGATTGTCTTATTTCACTGTAGAGCCTCTATCCCTGCTCAATATGCCTTAGCTAACCTTTTAGTTCCACCTCCCTGTTCCTAGAGACAATCTCTCTCTCATCGTCACTCAATGCCTAGGTTTACCTCCACTGAATTCACATCCTACCATACCTATGTACATTATGCCTTGAATCTATTCTACCGTGCCCAGAAACCTGCTCCTTTAACTCTCTGTTCCGAACATACTAGACCAGTTCTTATAGCCTTTAGTGGTATACTTATCCTACTCCTCCTCTGTTCCTCTGGTGATGTAGAGGTTAATCCAGGCCCAGCAGTGCCTAGCTCCACTCCCATTCCCCAGGCACTCTCATTTGTTGACTTCTGTAACCATAAAAGCCTTGGTTTCATGTATGTCAACATTAGAAGCCTCCTCCCTAAGTTTGTTTTATTCACTGCTTTAGCACACTCTGCCAACCCGGATGACCTAGCCGTGTCTGAATCCTGCCATCGGAAGACCACCAAAAACCCTGAAATTTCCATCTCTAACTATAACATTTTCTGACAAGATAGCACTGCAATCTACTGTCTTACTATCCAGGTCTGCACCCAAACAATGAGCTTCTACTTTTAAAAATCCACCTTTCCAGAAACAAGTCTCTCACCTTTGCCGCTTGCTACAGACCACCTTCTGCCCCCAGCTGTGCCCTGGACACCATATGTGAATTGATTGCCCCCCCCCCCCATCTATCTTCAGAGCTTGTGCTGTTAGGTGACCTAAACTGAGACATGCTTAACACCCCGGCCATCCTACAATATTTGCTTGATGTCCTCAATCTCACACAAATTATCATCCATCCAAGATGGCGTAGCAGTGAAGACGTGTTTTGTTCGTGTCTCGTATACTTTTGTCTTTTTCGTATTTTTTGTATGTATATTTCAATTTTATTTTCAATCTCTTTTCGATTTTTAATTTGATTATACCTTCCGGTAACCTGGCTCACCCAACGTGACATGGTATCGCTATTATTTTAAATTTTAGAACACATTCAAGAACCTCCAGAAGCTAACCAGCTAATTAGCTATTCAGTCATTGTTAGCCACTGCTAGCGGCTTTTACCTTCTGCACAGATACCAGCCCTGTTCTTAGCCTGGATAATACTCGCCAGTCTACCAGTATTGGACTGTCCCTCCACAACAACGCCGGATTCCTGCCGTAATCCCTGGACCACTACTTCGGATCTTCACAGCTAGTTTGCAGCTAGCTAGCTCACAGCTTGCAGCTAGCTAGCTCACCATGGCACCCAGTACCGAAGCTATCCCTGAGGCCCACCTCCCGGCCTACTAAGCTGTTCACCCGAACCCCACTCATACACGGCTAGAGCCCGATACTCCACCGGATCCTTGCTGTTAACTCTGGACCTTGGCACTGGATCACCGCTGCTACCGATTGGCTATAGTGGCTAACGCCACTGCCACGAAGCTAGCACCAGTTAGCCGTGAGCCAGGCGCATCTCCCGGCCAGCAAACTAAATTCTACAATACCTCTTTCGCCATCTGGCTTGGATTCTGTCGACACGGCGCCCCGCCGCACCACCACAACTGGTCTGCCGACGAATACTCCATCCGCTGTGCCTTCAACCGGCCTCCGTCGGAGGGCTACTAACTTTAAACGCCTTGTCGCCTGCTAGCGTAGTGGCGGGTTCCCTGTTCCATCTACTGCTGCCCCCTGGACACTATGATCACTTGGCTACATAGCAGATTCCTGCTGGACTGTCCATTAATCATGGTACTCCATTCTGTTTATTTATTTTTTATCTGTCGGCCCCAGCCGCGAATTCAGGCTCTGTGTGCAGTTAATCCGACCCTCTCTGCCTAGTCATCGCCATTTTACCTGCTGTTGTTGTGTTAGCTGATTAGCTGTTGTTGTCTCACCTGTTGTTTTAGCTAGCTCTCCCAATCAACACCTGCGATTACTTTATGCCTCGCTGTATGTCTCTCTCAAATGTCAATATGCCTTGTATACTGTTGTTCAGGTTAGTTATCATTGTTTTAGTTTACAATGGAGCCCCTAGTTCCACTCTTCATACTTCTGATACCTCCTTTGTCCCACCTCCCACACATGCGGTGACCTCACCCATTACAACCAGCATGTCCAGAGATACAACCTCTCTTATCATCACCCAGTGCCTGGGCTTACCTCCACTGTACCCGCACCCCACCATACCCCTGTCTGAGCATTATGCCCTGAATATATTCTACCATGCCCAGAAATCTGCTCCTTTTATTCTTTGTCCCCAACGCTCTAGGCGAACAGTTTTGATAGCCTTTAGCCGCACCCTCATACTACTGATCCTCTGTTCCGCGGGTGATGTGGAGGTAAACCCAGGCCCTGCATGTCGCCAGGCACCCACATTTGTTGACTTCTGTGATCGAAAAAGCCTTGGTTTTATGCATGTCGACATCAGAAGCCTCCTCCTTAAGTTTGTTTTACTCACTGCTTTAGCACACTCTGCCAACCCTGATGTCCTTGCCGTGTCTGAATCGTGGCTTAGAAAGGCCACCAAAAATTCTGAGATTTCCATACCCAACTATAACATTTTCCGTCAAGACAGAACTGCCAAAGGGGGAGGAGTTGCAGACTACTGCAGAGATGTCATACTTTCCAGGTCCATACCCAAACAGTTCGAACTACTAATTTTAAAAATTACTCTCTCCAGAAATAAGTCTCTCACTGTTGCCGCCTGCTACCGACCCCCCTCAGCTCCCAGCTGTGCCCTGGACACCATTTGTGAATTGATCTATCTAGCTTCAGAGTTTTATCCGTTAGGTGACCTAAACTGGGATATGCTTAGGCAGTCATACAATCAAAGCTAGATGTCCTCAATCTCACACAAATCATCAAGGAACCCACCAGGTACAACCCTAAATCTGTAAACAAGGGCACCCTCATAGACGTTATCCTGACCAACTGGCCCTCCAAAATACACCTCTGCTGTCTTCAACCAGGATCTCAGCGATCACTGCCTCATTGCCTGTATCCGCTATGGGTCCGCAGTCAAACGACCACCCCTCATCACTGTCAAACGCTCCCTAAAACACTTGTGTCCAGGGCACAGCTGGGGGCAGAAGGTGGTCTGTAGCAATCGACCCTGCCTGTATCCTGGAAGGATATTGACCTCATCCCGTCAGTTGAGGATGCCTGGTCATTCTTTAAAAGTAACTTCCTCACAATCTTAGATAAGCATGCTCCGTTCAAAAAATGCAGAACTAAGAACAGATATAGCCCTTGGTTCGCTCCAGACCTGACTGCCCTCGACCAGCACAAAAACATCCTGTGGCGGACTGCAATAGCATCGAATAGTCCCCGCGATATGCAACTGTTCAGGGAAGTCAGGGACCAATACACGCAGTCAGCTTTTTTTTTTCAAGCAGAAATTTGCATCCTGTAGCTCTAACTCCAAAAAGTTCTGGGACACTGTAAAGTCCATGGAGAACAAGAGCACCTCCTCCCAGCTGCCCACTGCACTAAGGCTAGGTAACACGGTCACCACCGATAAATCCATAATAATCGAAAACTTCAACAAGCATTTCTCAACGGCTGGCCATGCCTTCCTCCTGGCTACTCCAACCTCGGCCAACAGCTCCGCCCCCCCACAGCTACTCGCCCAAGCCTCCCAGCTTCTCCTTTACCCAAATCCAGATAGCAGATGTTCTGAAAGAGCTGCAAAACCTGGACCCGTACAAATCAGCTGGGCTTGACAATCTGGACCCTCTATTTCTGAAACTATCCGCCGCCATTGTCGCAACCCCTATTACCAGCCTGTTCAACCTCTCTTTCATATCGTCTGAGATCCCCCAAGGATTGGAAAGCTGCCGCAGTCACCCCCTCTTCAAAGGGGGAGACACCCTGGACTCAAACTGTTACAGACCTATATCCATCCTTCCCTGCCTATCTAAGGTCTTCGAAAGCCAAGTCAACAAACAGATCGCTGACCATCTCGAATCCCACCGTACCTTCTCCGCTGTGCAATCTGGTTTCCAAGCCGGTCACGGGTGCACCTCAGCCACGCTCAAGGTACTGAACGATATCATAACCGCCATCGATAAAAGACAGTACTGTGCAGCCGTCTTCATCGACCTGGCCAAGGCTTTCGACTCTGTCAATCACCATATTCTTATCGGCAGACTCAGTAGCCTCGGTTTTTCTAATGACTGCCTTGCCTGGTTCACCAACTACTGTGCAGACAGAGTTCAGTGTGTCAAATCGGAGGTTCATGTTGTCCGGTCCTCTGGCAGTCTCTATGACGGTGCCACAGAGTTCAATTCTCGGGCCGACTCTTTTCTCTGTATATATCAATGATGTTGCTCTTGCTGCGGACGATTCCCTGACCCACCTCTACACAGACGGCACCATTCTGTATACTTCTGGCCCTTCCTTGGACACTGTGCTATCTAACCTCCAGACGAGCTTCAATGCCATACAAATCCTTCCGTGGCCTCCAACTCTTAAACGCTGCTCTTAAAACGCTAGTAAAACCATGCTTTTCAACCGTTCGCTGCCTGCACCCGCACGCCCGACTAGCATCACCACCCTGGATGGTTCCGACCTAGAATATGTGGACATCTATAAGTACCTAGGTGTCTGGCTAGACTGTAACCTCTCCTGCCAGACTCATATCAAACATCATCTCCAATATAAAATCAAATCTAGAGTTGGCTTTCTATTCCGCAACAAAGCCTCCTTCACTCACGCCGCCAAACTTACCCTAGTAAAACTGACTATCCTACCGATCCTCGACTTCGGCAATGTCATCTACAAAATAGCTTCCAATACTCTACTCAGCAAACTGGATGCAGTTTATCACAGTGCCATCTGTTTTGTTACTAAAGCACCTTATTCCACCCACCACCATTCCACCCACCACAAGTATTTGGTCAATAACAAAAGTTTCTCAATACTTTGTTATATACCCTTTATTGGCAATGACAGAGGTCAAACGTTTTCTGTAAGTCTTCACAAGGTTTTCACACACTGTTGCTGGTATTTCCTCTAGAGCAGTGATGTTTTGGGGCTGTTGCTGGGCAACACAGACTTTCAACTCCCTCCAAAGATTTTCTATGGGGTTGAGATCTGGATACTGGCTAGGCCACTCCAGGACCTTGAAATGCTTCTTATCTTAAGAAGCCACTCCTTCATTGCCCGGGCGGTGTGTTTGGGATCATTGTCATGCTGAAAGACCCAGCCACATTTAATCTTCAATGCCCTTGCTGATGGAAGGAGGTTTTCACTCAAAATCTCACGATACGTGGCCCCATTCATTCTTTCCTTTACACGGATCAGTCGTCCTGGTCCCTTTGCAGAAAAACAGCATGATGTTTCCACCCCCATGCTTCACAGTAGGTATGGTGTTCTTTGGATGCAACTCAGCATTCTTTGTCCTCCAAACACGACGAGTTGAGTTTTTATCAAAAAGTTATATTTTGGTTTCATCTGACCATATGACATTCTCCCAGTCTTCTTCTGGATCATCCAAATGCTCTCTAGCAAACTTCAGACGGGCCTGGACATGTACTGGCTTAAGCAGGGGGGACACGTCTGGCACTGCAGGATTTGAGTCTCTGGTGGCGTAGTGTGTTACTGATGGTAGGCTTTGTTACTTTGGTCCCAGCTCTCTGCAGGTCATTCACTAGGTCCCCCCGTGTGGTTCTGGGATTTTTGCTCACCGTTCTTGTGATCATTTTGACCCCACGGGGTGAGATCTTGAGATTATCAGTGGTTTGTATGTCTTCCATTTCCTAATAATTGCTCCCACAGTTGATTTCTTCAAACCAAGCTGCTTACCTATTGCAGATTCAGTCTTCCCAGCCTGGTGCAGGTCTACAATTTTGTTTCTGGTGTCCTTTGACAGCTCTTTGGTCTTGGCCATAGTGGAGTTTGGAGTGTGACTGTTTGAGGTTGTGGACAGGTGTCTTTTATACTGATAACAAGTTCAAACAGGTGCCATTAATACAGGTAACGAGTGGAGGACAGAGGAGCCTCTTAAAGAAGAAGTTAGAGGTCTGTGAGAGCCAGAAATCTTGCTTGTTTGTAGGTGACCAAATACTTATTTTCCTCCATAATTTGCAAATAAATTAATAAAAAATCCTACTGTGATTTTCTGGATTTTTTTTCCTAATTTTGTCTGTCATAGTTGAAGTGTACCTATGATGAAAATTACAGGCCTCTCATCTTTTTAAGTGGGAGAACTTGCACAATTGGTGGCTGACTAAATACTTTTTTGCCCCACTATATAGACTTTTTTCTTTATTTTTTTCTACTGTGTTATTGACTTGTTTATTGTTTACTCCATGTGTAACTCTGTGTTGTTGTCTGTTCACACTGATATGCTTTATCTTGGCCAGGTCGCAGTTGTAAATGAGAAATTGTTCTCAACTAGCCTACCTGGTTAAATAAAGGTGAAAAATGAACCTACCAGGTACAACCCCAAATCCGTAAACACGGGCACCCTCATAGATATCATCCTAACCAACCTGCCCTCCAAATACACCTCTGCTCCCCCATTTCTCCTTCACCCAAATCCAGATAGCTGATGTTCTGAAAGAGCTGCAAAATCTGGACCCCTACAAATCAGCCGGGCTAGAAAATCTGGACCCCCTCTTTCTAAACTGATCCACCGAAATTGTTGCAATCCCTATTACAAGTATCATCTGTGATCCCCAAAGATTGGAAAGCTGCCGCGGTCATCCCCCTCTTCAAAGGGGGAGACACTAGACCCAAACTGCGACAAACCTATATCTATCCTACCCTGCCTTTCTAAGGTCTTCGAAAGCTAAGTTAACAAACAAACGTGTCGTTCTGCCCCTGAACAAGGATGTTAACCCACTGTTCCTAGGCCGTCATTGTAAATAAGACTTTGTTCTTAACTGACTTGCCTAGTTAAAAAAGTTTTTTAAAAGGACTTTTACATTCTTGTTCTGAAGCAATTCCAGTGTTGCTTTGGCTGTATGTTTGGGGTCATAGTCCTGTTGGAATGTGAATCTTCAACCCAGTCTAAGGTCGTTTGCACTCTGAAGCAGGTTCTCATCAAGCATTTGCCTGTATTTGGCTCCATTGTACCCTCCAGCCTTACCAGTCTTCCAGTCCCTACTGCTTCAAAGCATCCCTATCGCATGATGCTGCCACCAACATGCTTCACGGTAGGGATGGTGTTAGACAGGTGATGCGCTTTGCATTTAGGCCAATGAGTTCAATTTGTCTCATCTGACCAGATCACCTTTTACCTCATGATCTCAGTAATTCACGTGCCTTTTTTGCAAACTCCTGGCGTGCTGTTATGGGCCTTGTTCTCAAGAGTGGCTTCCATCTGGCCACACCCAAAAATCCCAGATAGGTGAAGTGCTGTCGAGAGTGGTCATTGGGTTGATGGTCACCTCCCTAACTAAGGTCTTACTTGCCCGGTTGCTCAGATGACCAGGCGGAGTCTGGGTAGTTCCATATTTTTTCCATTTCCCAAATGATGGAGATCACTGTGCTCTTGGAAACTTTCAACACTAAAACTTGTTTTAATACCCTTCCCCAGATAGAATTGTGATGAAGCTTATCTTTGAGATCTACGGAGTTCCTTGGACATCATGGTATAATTTCTGCTCTGAAATCCGCTGTCAGCTGTGGGACCTCATTTTATGTGCATTTGGAAAGTATTCAGACCCCTTGACTTTTTCCACATTTTGTTACGTTACAGCCTTAATCTAAAATGGATTCAATAAAAAAAATAGTCTATAATGAAAAAGCTAAAAAAGTTTAGAAATGTTTGCACATTTATTACAAATAAAAAACTGATGTTACATTTACTTTATTATTCTGCGCTCTGGAGTTTTTGCTTTGTCATTATTATAGGGTATTGTGTGTAGATTGAGGGGAAAAAACTAATCCATTTTAGAATAAGGCTTTAAAGAAATAAAATGTGGAAAAAGTCAAGAGGTCTTAATACTTTCCAAATGCACTGTAGACAGACAGGTGTGTTTCTTTCTAAATCATGTATAAACAATTGAATTGGCGATAGGTGGATTCCAATCAAGTTGTAGTGGCATCTCAAACAGGACCAAAGGAAATTGGATGCACCTGAGCTCAATTTGTCATGGCAAAGGGATGTGAATATTTACAGTACCAATCAAAAGTTTGGACACACCTACTCATTCAATGTTTAAAAAAAATTAATGTTTTACTATTTTCTACATGTAGAATAATCATTTAAACATCAAAACTATGAAATAACACATGGAATCATGTAGTAACCAAAAACGTGTTATACAAATCAAAATATATTTTACATTTGCGATTCTTCAACGTAGCTTTGCACACTCTTAGCATTCTCTCAACCAGCTTCATGAGGAATGCTTTTCCAACAGTCTTGAAGGAGTTCCCATACATGCTGCGGTCCAACTCATCCCAAACCTTCTCAATTAGGTTGAGGTCGGGTGATTGTGGAGGCCAGGTCATCTGATGCAGCACTTCCATCACTCTCCTTCTTGGTCAAATAGCCCTGGAGGTATGTTGGGTCATTGTCCTGTTGAAAAATAAATGATAGTTCCACTAAGTGCAAACCAGGTGGAATGGCGTATCGCTGCAGAATGCTGTGTTAACCATGCTGTTAAGTGTGCCTTGAATTCTAAATAAATCACTGACAGTGTCACCAGCAAAGCACCCCCACCTCCATGCTTCACAGTGGGAACCACACATGCAGAGATAATCCGTTCACCTACTCTGCGTCTCACATGGCGATTGGAACCAAAAATCTCAAATTTGGACTCATCAGACCAAAGACCATGTAGTCCTGATTCACGCAGTTTCCTCTGAACAGTTTATGTTGAGATGTGTCTGTTACTTGAACTCTGTGAAGCATTTCTTTCGGTTGCAATCTGATGTGCAATTAACTCTAATGAACTTATCATCTGCAGCAGAGATAACACTGGGTCTTTTTTTCCTGTGGCGTTCCTCATTAGAGCCAGTTTCATCAAGTGCAGTAGCAAAAACCTTAAGTTCTTGACATTTTCCGAATTGACTGACCTTCATGTCTTAAAGTAATGATAGACTGTAATTTCTCTTTGCATATTTGAGCTGTTCTTGCCATAATATGGACTTGGTATTTTACCAAATAGGGCTATCATCTGTATACCACCCCTACCTTGTCACAACAACTGATTGGCTCAAACGCATTAAACAAGAAAATCCACAAAATGCATTCCAGGTGACTACCTCGAAGCTGGTTCAGAGAATGTGAGAGAGAGAGTGTGCAAAGATGTCATCAAGGCAAAGGGTGGCTACTTTGAAGAATCTCAAATATAAAATATATTTAACACTTTTTTTGTTACTACATGATTCCATATGTGTTATTTCTAGGGGTGAAACGGTGCGTGTATTTGTATTGGGTACAGGGTCCACCGTGCACGGGTTCGGTACGCACTGCGAAACGAACAATACATTAATCATATTGTAGCGACCCGCACAGACAGCTGTGTGTTATGTGTTAGGCTAGTGGGTGGTTGGGTTGTACTTACCAGTACCCAGTGTTCGCGGGGTCCGACATGCCAATCAACCTGCTATCTGCCAATCACGGGAATGCCTGGAATGTTCTGATGCCGGGCATCCTGGCGGTTGGCGGAGTGGCGTGGAGGGGGGTTGGGCAGGGGGATGGAGCATTGGAAGTTAAGACCAGGTTTAGACTTTGTTCTCTCTCTTACGTCTGGGCTTCACAAGAGAAGGTCACAATTGCCTTGTGGGTTATTGTCAGGAGAATTCTATACTCCTGTTCATTTACCAATTAAATGATGTTACCCTCAGTCTGTTATATCAGGATTTGTAAGATACTGATAGAAACAAAAACAGACAGAGGCCCAGTCTACCAAAGTTAAATGTTTATTCACGGGAACGTTCTGACGTGTACAGTACAGGACCTTCAATTTATAGCGACACACATACTTCCACACCAACCAGCAAATCCGCCCGCCAATAGAGCCTAGGGGAGTACGTGAGAATAGTGTCTTCCTACCCTCCCCTAAGATAGGGAGAGACCTGGGACTGGGAAGTTCTCAGTGTCCCAGCCAAGGTCTCCCCAGATCTGGCTCAGACAGATAGTCTGTTCTCAAAACACAAGACACATTGTTCCCAAACGTTGATTCTGACTAAAACCACACACAGTATTATAATATAATCATCGAATGAGTCTAACACTTACACACATTATAATAATCTAATGATTTAAATTGTATGAAATTAATCACATGGTATCAGACCTATGGTTTCAGGACTGTAACATTATAATAATTTATTAAAACACATTTCCTTATCAGTTATCTTTCATTTATTTGGCGTGGACTACGGCCAAACAGTAGCCTGTGTAAAGTTGGGTTAATAAACCGTCAATTTGTAAACTCAATCCTCTGTCTAGACAATTGTTCCTTTATGATCTAGTCAGGTCATTACAATATATTACAGCTAGGGCAAAAAATAAATGTATATATCATCGTAAAAAATATTGCATTAACGTGGGAAAATAAAAGTAAAAAGTTGTTTTGTCTTGCAACTCCGCTCATTAGTTATTTAACTCCTACGAGAACACAGCTAAGAGAACGTCGTAAGCAGTAATTAGCTTATGGGGGAATTAGCAGTTAATTTCATAAAAGCACAACTGCTGCACATGTTTTCAAGACAAAACAAGACATGCTGGAGCTGCCAAACCACAAACCAATACAAGATGTCCCTATTAGATGGAATTCAAGCCATGACATGGTTGAGAGATACCTTGAGCAGAAAGTTGCGGTGTTTTCTACACTGACTGATCAAGCTGTGAGGAAGAACGTCAAAGATATTGTGACTTTGTCTGAAAATGACAGTCTTAACTAGCAGAGGAAGTTATCAAAGTGTGCAAACATCTCAAAACAGTCACAACACTGATATGCACTGTGTACATTCCATCCGTTTCCATGGTCCTGCCTATGAAAACAATGATACTGAAATCAATGGTGGCATCTGATGAAGATGAATCAGCAGTAAGGGATGTTAAGACTGCTATTAGAGTTAATCTGGAGCCTAGATATGCTGGCCCTGGTGTCCAAGACTTCTTGCACAAGAGCACCTCTTTGGACCCCTGCTGCACCTGGATGCTGCTGCTCGTCTGAGAGTCTACAATGAACTCACAGCAGAGATTGTGACCAATATACAACAGGTATTGTATTTATTTTGTTAATGTGACATTTATTAATTTGTGATTTAACAATTAATTATAAAGTAATAATTGTAATTGTCATAATAGTGTCTGATATATACACTGCTCCAAAAAATAAAGGGAACACTAAAATAACACATCCTAGATTCTTATTAAATACTTTTTTCTTTACATAGTTGAATGTGCTGACAACAAAATCACACAAAAATGATCAATGGAAATCAAATTTATCAACCCATGGAGGTCTGGATTTGGAGTCACACTCAAAATTAAAGTGGAAAACCACACTACAGGCTGATCCAACTTTGATGTAATGTCCTTAAAACAAGTCAAAATGAGGCTCAGTAGTGTGTGTGGCCTCCATGTGCCTGTATGACCTCCCTACAACGCCTGGGCATGCTCCTGATGAGGTGGCGGATGGTCTCCTGAGGGATCTCCTCCCAGACCTGGACTAAAGCATCCGTCAACTCCTGGACAGTCTGTGGTGCAATGTGGCGTTGGCGGATGGAGCGAGACATGATGTCCCAGATGTGCTGAATTGGATTCTGGCCTGGGGAACGGGCGGGCCAGTCCATAGCATCAATGCCTTCCTCTTGCAGGAACTGCTGACACACTCCAGCCACGTGAGGTCTTGCATTAGGAGGAACCCAGGGCCAACCGCACCAGCATATGGTCTCACAAGGGGTCTGAGGATCTCATCTCGGTACCTAATGGCAGTCAGGCTACCTCTGGCGAGCACATGGGGGGCTGTGCGGCCCCCCAAAGAAATGCCACCCCACACCATGACTGAACCACCGCCAAACCGGTCATGCTGGAGGATGTTGCAGGCAGCAGAACGTTCTCCACAGCGTCTCCAGACTCTCTCACATGTGCTCAGTGTGAACCTGCTTTCATCTGTGAAGAGCACAGGGCGCCAGTGGCGAATTTGCCAATATTGGTGTTCTCTGGCAAATGCCAAAGTAATAATTGTAATTGTCATAATAGTGTCTGATATATACACTGTAAGCACAACCCCCACCTGTGGACGTCAGGCCCTCATACCACCCTCATGGAGTCTGTTTCTGACCGTTTGAGCAGACACATGCGCATTTGTGGCCTGCTGGAGGTCATTTTGCAGGGCTCTGGCAGTGCTCCTCCTTGCACAAAGGCGGAGGTAGCGGTCCTGCTGCTGGGTTGTTGCCCTCCTACGGCCTCCTCCACATCTCCTGATGTACTGGCCTGTCTCCTGGTAGCGCCTCCATGCTCTGGACACTACGCTGACAGACACAGCAAACCTTCTTGCCACAACTCGCATTGATGTGCCATCCTGGATGAGCTGCACTACCTGAGCCACTTGTGTGGGTTGTAGACTCCGTCTCATGCTACCACTAGAGTGAAAGCACCGCCAGCATTCAAAAGTGACCAAAACATCAGCCAGGAAGCATAGGAACTGAGAAGTGGTCTGTGGTCACCACCTGCAGAACCACTCCTTTATTGGGGGTGTCTTGCTAATTGCCTATAATTTCCACCTGCTGTCTATTCCATTTGCACAACAGCATGTGAAATGTATTGTCAATCAGTGTTGCTTCCTAAGTGGACAGTTTGATTTCACAGAAGTGTGATCGACTTGGAGTTACATTGTGTTGTTTAAGTGTTCCCTTTATTTTTTTGAGCAGTGTATTTCTAACAACAAATCATACTTTTAAAGCCACTTCAGCGATAGTAATTTATCTAATTTAATTCTGCAGGGTCAAGCCACAGACACCACAGGAACCAACCCCTCCCTCTCCAGAGACGGCAGACAGGGGTTCTCCTCCAGAAAAAAAGTCTGCCATGGCTGAGCTTTTTGGGGAGTTGTTCACGACCCAGAAGCAGGGAACCAAGTCAAAAGGTCAAGGTGATAGAGGAGGAGGTAACCTCATACAGGGAAGTGGACTGTATTCCCCTGGATGCTGATCCACTTACATGGTGGAAGACCAAAGAGTTAATATACCCTCATGTTGCCATGTTAGCAAGGTGCTACCTGGCTGTGCCTGGGACCTCTGTCCCTAGCAAGCGGGTATTCTCCACAGCGGCTGACATTGTCACAGCATGTGAATAGACTAATCTACTTAAAGAAAAACTTGAAAATCTGATAACGTTTTTATTTTCTTCAAGTAACCAGTCTCAAGTGGTCCTATTTGTTTAAGGTACTGCTATGTGACTTAATGTTGATATATGCTGCTGGACTATGCACTCTTGTTGAAGTTCTGTTTGAAATTACTTTTATTTCATGTTATAAGGAAGGCACTGCTGTTTTTTGTTGTCCCTTTGTTTCTATTGGCTCCTGGGAATTCAAGCTACCCATGTTTACTATTATAATAAATGGAAAATATAAATACAAATTACATATTTCAGGCATTTATTTTGTTGATGTATCGAAACCATGACACCACTGTAATGTATCGTACCGAACCGTGAGTTTTGTGAACCGTTTCACCCCTAGTTATTTCATAGTTTTGATGTCTTCATTATTATTCTACAATGTAGAAAATAGTAAAAATAAAGAAAAACCCTGGAATGAGTAGGTGTGTCCAAATGTGACTGGTACTGTATGTAAATTAAATATTTATGTTTTTAATTTTCAATACATTTGCTACATTTCTACAAAAATGTTTCCACTGTCATTATGGGGTATTCTGTGTAGATGGGTGAGAGAAAAATAGTTCATACATTTTGAAGTCAGACTTTAAAAACAAAATGTGGAATAAGTCAAGGGCTATGAAATATTTAACAAATATATGTATGCCTCTCTGTGTAGAGGCAGGCACACAATATTGCTCAATATCAAATAGTAATTGTTCACAAAGATATTGGCACGCTGTGACAGCAGCAAGTGCTTGGTTAAAGTCTATAGCGTTATCATTTCATTTTTATATAAAAATTATTGGTAGTCTATACCAAAAAAAACGGACATTTGGAATTACAAAGCTCTCAAATTTGTGTTGTCTTTCAAAAATCATGTAATGATGGCAGACAAATCTATTTTGCCACAACAGAGCCCCTTAAACAATCCAAACCAACTCATTCTGGAGAAAATATTACACAATGGTGTTGCTGTACGTAGTCTCTCAGTCTAAAATGTGTTCTCCCTCAGGAAAAGGAAAGGTAATTCAAATTTTGATTGTGGAAATAAAGTCACAGAAGAGCACCAAGCAGAGAGAGCGATTACAAGCATTGGATAATCCACTGGAATAAGGAGTTGGAATCAGTCAAAGTTCAAGCCAGAGCAGCTTGAGGTAAAGAAAAACATTATTGGTCCCCCCTCGCCAATTGTTTTTTTGTTGCAAAAATAAAGCACCAGCTTTTGAATCATTGTAAGAAAGTAAAATCTAGGTTAAACACACTGAAGGACAGAAACAAAAGAGAAAAAGTGTCATGTTAAACCATTGAGAAGTAAAAGCAAGAATAACACATTTTTAGATGTCGGAAAACACACCAAAAAGCATAATTGAAAAGCATGATTTAGAACCCATACACTGTGTAAAAAGTTAGAGCCTATAGCATCGTAATGGGGTTCTATCTCAATCTTTACTTGATTCTTTGCACCCTTTCGCCTCGTTCTCAAAACCCATTAGACAAGAAGGTCCATTGAGAGGGACTTTGGACCTACTACTTCAATACAGTTGAGAAGGAGGTAGGGAGTTAGGATGCCAGGAATCACAGGATTGTTTTGGTTGAAAGAGCTGACCCTTAATCTTTCTGTGGTAACCTACCTCTGGTTGCAGTGTGTTGAACTCCACAGGTTCTGCGCCCCCTGGTGGTCAGAGCTCCTCCTACACAGGCAGCACAGGATACACTTAAAGGTCCTTCTAGATAATAGGGTTAACCAGGGAGTTGCACTCAGCCAGGATCAGACAGCACTTCTCATAGGTCACGGCATGACTGTCTTTACACATGATCCCATCTAGCAACAGAGTCATCAGGCCTAGCTGATTACCTGCGGCTGTAGAGTGGGGCGATGATTGAGCAGTTGCTAAGCTGGCACTCACAGTTCCACCCTATGGAGGGGACCAGCCCCATGATGATAGCCACTGCCCAGATACACACGATCAGCAGCACCACACACCGGTTGGTCATCTTGCTGTGCAGCTACATAATCATAATAAAAATAAACGTATAACAGTACATACAAAGACCGCAAATCAATGTACATGATAAAATAATACAATTAGAATAGAATGATAAAAATGAGTACCAAACACATAAGATACAAAAAGAACAACCAGACTAATTCAAAGCCAAAGGAAAAGGCTTTGGAGTCTGTTAGAGTAGTTAGTCTTTTTACCTGCATGGTAATTATGGTCTGGTGACGCTCCATCACCACAGCCAGCAGTTTGGCCACAGACGCCGTCAGGCAGAGCGTCCACCAGAACATTCCTAATGAACCATTGCTGCTTGGACAGCCTGAAGAAGAAGATTCCTCTGTTGTCAGCTGTCACAGACACTGAGATTAGTATGTCCTTTATCCAAACCCACTTGAGACACACGCATACATTACAAACACCTACTGAGAAGTTGGAAAACAGGGTCAGTCACAGTGTAGTGCCCATGGAGCAGTTGAGGGTTAACTTTGCTTAAGGGCACAACGGCAGGTATCTAGGATACTGATTCGAACCTGTGACCCTCCGGTAACTGACCCGCCTCTCTAGACTACTGTCTGCCCTACCTGATATATGTCTACTATGAACAATTTACACTGAACATTTTTACAAAAAAAAAACACATTTACTTGAAGAACTGCAAAGTTTGATAATATTCAATCTCCGTTTATGTTTCCACATTTTCCAAAAACTCATGCATTTTTGTTCCGAATTAAGATTCAAAGTTGTCTGCAAAAATAATGGGGTGTCAGTTATGACATGACACATTGAGTTATAAAAAATATATTTTGATTATTGAACTACAGTAAGTGATGTGGATTTACATCCAGTCGCAGAATTGTGGTAACGGAATTTCATCATGGGCCTCCTGATTTATATTACACAGAAATGCATAATTATGGGTATGAATGTCATTCTCTTCATGGTAATGTATCCTAAATAGGTACACAAAAAATTTAGAAATATGTACTATCATCCTTTGCATATTTGGGTATTATTTTTTTATGAGCTCTGCCATCAAACAAGAACAAATTTGGTTGGTCCTGACCGGACCAAATCTGAACCAATCATAGACGTCTATGTTCAACAAGTTCGGACATCAAAGTAAAGCATAGTACAGTATAGCACAGAACAGTATTGTTTTGAGTCCATTGTTTACTCAACTCTAGTGTGCTCTACTTTGTACTGAACTCCATTATCCTACTGTACTGAACTATACTTTACTGTACTCTACCGTGTAGCAAAGACAGACCTAGCTCGAAATAATGCAGCTCGCCTTGCCTTTAACTGCACACACAGAACTAACATCAACAGCATGCATGATAGTCTTTCATGGTTCAGACTACTTGGACTACTTCTCTTCTAGCCTTTTTAAGAAAAATGTGTTGAAAATGCCTAACGACTTGTATAATCTACTTGCATACACGTCAAAAGGTATGTACAGTACAAGTCAAAAGTTTGGAAACACCTACTCATTCAAGGGTTTTTCTTTATTTTTACTATTTTCTACATTGTAGAATAATAGTGAAGACATCAAAACTATGGAATAACACATATGGAATCATGTAGTAACCAAAAAAATCTAAGCCAGGGTTGATTTTTCAATGTCCATGGACTTCCAGTGTCGGTCGGTGATCAGTGGGTGAGGATGGTGTTTACAGTAAATGGAAAGAGAACGGGCTCGTGGGTAGATGTCAGTAAGAGCAGAGAGAGGTGACATTAATGGTGAAGGTGCATAACGATGGAGGAATTCAGATATGAGGTCATCGTTTGAGCACTATCCCCAGAGTTTTTAAACTACAGTGTGCGACATGGTTTAAATTTGCCTATACAAATCAGCACAATCTACTAGCAGCTAGAATTGGGATCATGTATACTGTGCTAATGCCGATACAGAAAATTAGTAACGGAGAGCACTGTACAATACTGTGAACTTAGCAAAATAGGTGTTTCTGGTAAGTACATGGGGGCCGGCATCTATATGCACCCTTGCCATTGGAGAGAGAGCGAGAGCGAAAGAGGCGGGTGGGGAGATAGGAGGGCTTGTCCAGACTTTTCACTCTTGCTTTGTCCACCAGACAACAGAAAGAAAACAGTTATCAGCTGAACATAAGAGTATGCCAGTGGAATGGAGGATAGTAGCAGGTTACCCAACTGTGATTTGTGACTACTATGATTTCCTCTTATAGCCAATTCAATTGCAGAACTTCCGTTACTGATTTTTGGCAAATTCTGTTACCGATTTGGTAATAATAAGACCCCTTTTCCATCTGACAATAAATCAATGCCTTTGCTTATTTCAATTTTTCTTGAAAAATGTATACTTACCTTAATAAAAAAATAAGACTCTTAGCTTTCATTTAACAGCCAGTTTGATATGCTCCTATAAACTTTTACATGGAAATTACCACACACATCGTATGGATCTGTTCAAATCTGCTACAGTAACAGGCAACTTTTTTATTTAAAAGATTCTTTCACTCTGATTTGAAAGTTAAGGGCCAAATATTTCAAAAACTATTTTGAAAGCGATGATTATGGAAGTTTCTAAACGTTAAAACACAGCGTCGTAATTGTAGTTCACACGGACCCATCCGTGGGCAACGCTAACCACTGAAAACCCCTACACAGAGCTAGGCAGTAGGCACTACTATACTAGACCCCTTGTGCCAGATATGATACAGACTTACTGACAGTAGTTGCCTCCACTGATTATACCCCCTTAGGCCTATTATGGGATGGTTTCTGCCACAAAAAGGCATGTCTAAACCAGCAGAGTGCATGTTGAGTGTGTGAACTCAACCTGGTCTCAGAGCATTTTGTATTTTTCCGGATGTTAATCCAAAACACTCCTTTTAGTAAGATGTTACATTTGGTATGGTTACATAAGACAGATGGTTTCTTAAGTCAAAAACAAAAGGAGGGTGGTTGGTCAGGGTGGATGGGTATAACGCAAATGTCTAGCAATCCAAAGGTTGAGAGTTCGAATCTCATCACGGACAACTTTATCATTTTAGCAACTTTAACTACTTACTACTTAGCATGTTAGCTAACCCTTCACCTAACATTTACCCTAACTCCAAAACTTATCCATAACCCATAGCCTAGCTAACAATAGCGAGCTAGCCAATGTTAGCCACCTAATCACCTAACTAGAATTTGTAACATATTGTACGTTACCAAATTCATAACATATATTAATTGTAATTTGTAACTAATCGTACGAAATGGGTGATGGGCATCCACAAATTAATTCATACCATAAGAAATGTAACATACTAAAAATGGAGTACTCAGAATTAAATACAGAATAATACGAAGTGCTCTGACACTAGGTTGCTGAACTGTACTATAATCATTT
The DNA here is from genome assembly GCF_045791955.1 of Oncorhynchus clarkii lewisi. NCBI lineage: Eukaryota > Metazoa > Chordata > Actinopteri > Salmoniformes > Salmonidae > Oncorhynchus > Oncorhynchus clarkii. Next base: position 33,130,565 of record NC_092159.1, on the reverse strand, counting down.
GTGTGCTAATAAGCAAACAACTATCTGATCGCGCCGCGCACTGTTGCAAAATAACAATTTGACAGATATCTAGTTTTAGAACATTGTGCAAGACCAAGACACCAAACCTCATTAACGTTAAACTTGACATTTTCTTGAACAAACAAAAAAGATCTACGTGACATTGTTTTATTCACTCTGTTAAATCAGGTGTAAAAAAAAAGGTACAAGTTACAGTAAAAAAAAAGAAGACTGAAGGTACAGTGGAACTAGAACAATATCAGAAAGGTTGACGGAATGAGCCTAGGACAATGTAGAAGTTTCATCTTAATTTTAGTTGTTTTAACTCATGACAAAACAAGTGCTGACTTTTCCTGAATAAATATTGGGGTTAAACGTAGGCTACTTGTCATATCTGACTGACTACACACAATTTGATCAGCGGTGGACCTGACGTGAGTTTAATTGAATTAGCGAAACCCACATTACACAACCAATAATAATCATGCGTAGGCCCATAATAAAACATTCGGTTGCTTACCGCTGTTTTAGAACAAAGTTTATCCAAAGTTTCGCCACAACTATAACCCCAAATGTAACTTATATTTGGAACACTTCCAACAGGTAAATGTACATTTTCAACCCAAGAGGCCAGGGTTCCTGTCAATAAGCACTGTTTTGACTGCTCATGCAGTTTTGCTTCGGTACTGCAGATTAACTGACGCCCGGCCCAGATAGACAATTTCCATACACCGCCACCTAGACAAGTCACATTCCAAGTAAGACATCACCTACAGCCAGAGTTATTAAAGCTGCAATATGTACGTTTTGGGGCGCCTGACCAAATGTACATTGAAATGTGAGTTATAGATCTGTCACTCTTTGAAAGCAAGTCTAAAAAGCGCCAGATCTGTACTATGTGCGTTATTTCTATGCTTCCCATTAGGGTTCATGTTCGAGTCTTTAACTTTCGATTTTGTACACCGGCTTCAAAAACCTATACAAGAAATGTTAGTTATTGAAAATATATTTCACAGCGGTTTAGATGGTACAATGATTCTATACACTGCTTGTTTTATCACAAACTGAAATTAGGAGAACTATTAGAATTTTTGCAACCAGGAAATGGCAGAGCGATTTCTGCATATTGCACCTTTGAAATGTTATATTCATCCAGTCTTTAAAAATTTTTTTTTTTTTTACTAACAACAAATCAATACAGATAGTACATGGGGGAACACAAGTATACATAAATGATATACAAATGACAATTGGGATACAATATCACATTACACAAGGACCTTAAGGACCTTACAATTTTAACAGATTAAAAGTCAATAAATAATAAAGTTTATCTCAACAATGACAGAGGTCAAACGTTTTCACAAGGTTTTCACACACTGTTGCTGGTATTTTGGCCCATTCCTCCTCCTCTAGAGCAGTGATGTTTTGGGGCTGTTTCTGGGCAACACAAACTTTCAACTCCCTCCAAAGATTTTCTATGGGGTTGAGATCTGGAGACTGGCTAGGCCACTCTAAGACCTTGAAATGCTTCTTACGAAGCCACTCCTTCATTGCCCGGGCCGTGTGTTTGGGATCATTGTCATGCTGAAAGACCCAGCCACGTTTCATCTTCAATGCCCTTGCTGATGGAAGGAGGTTTTCACTCAAAATCTCATGATACATGGCCCCATTCATTCTTTCCTTTACACGGATCAGTCGTCCTGATCCCTTTGCAGAAAAACAGCCCCAAAGCATGATGTTTCCACCCCCATACTTCACAGTAGGTATGGTGTTCTTTGGATGCAACTCAGCATTCTTTGTTCTCCAAACACGACGAGTTGAGTTTTTACCAAAAAGTTATATTTTGGTTTCATCTGACCATATGACATTCTCCCAGTCTTCTTCTGGATCATCCAAATGCTCTCTAGCAAACTTCAGACGGGCCTGGACATGTACTGGCTTAAGCAGGGGGACACGTCTGGCACTGCAGGATTTGAGTCCCTGGCGGCGTAGTGTGTTACTGATGGCAGGCTTTGTTACTTTGGTCCCAGCTCTCTGCAAGTCATTCACTAGGTCCCCCCGTGTGGTTCTGGGATTTTTGCTCACGTTCTTGTGATCATTTTGACCCCACGGGGTGAGATCTTGCGTGGAGCCCCAGATCAAGGGAGATTCCTAATAATTGCTCCCACAGTTGATTTCTTCAAACCAAGCTGCTTACCTATTGCAGATTCAGTCTTCCCAGCCTGGTGCAGGTCTACAATTGAGTTTATGGTGTCCTTTGACAGCTCTTTGGTCTTGGCCATAGTGGAGTTTGGAGTGTGACTGTTTGAGGTTGTGGACAGGTGTCTTTTATACTGATAACAAGTTCAAACAGGTGCCATTAATACAGGTAACGAGTGGAGGACAGAGGAGCCTCTTAAAGAAGAAGTTACAGGTCTGTGAGAGCCAGATATCTTGCTTGTTTGTAGGTGACCAAATACTTATTTTCCACCATAATTTGCAAATAAATTCATAAAAAATCCTACAATGTGATTTTCTGGATTTTTTTCTTCTCATTTTGTCTGTCAAAGTTGAAGTGTACCTATGATGAAAATTACAGGCCTCTCTCATCTTTTTAAGTGGGAGAACTTGCACAATTTGTGGCTGACTAAATCATTTTTTGCCCCACTATGTGGCAACATCCAAACTTTTTCCAACAGATATTATCAATAAAACCGTTCCAATAAGGCATGACATACAACATCCTGCTGAAACAAAGTTCGTATCGCTCTGTTGTTGAATGGACCAAAAGAGAAACAAATCTCTCCTCCTGATGACTCAACAGGGTTAATGGAAGGTAGGCTCTGAGGGTCAGGTCTTGACAAGTCCTGAATAATAAAGCAACACATGAGGGAATGGCATCTAAAACAACTGCAAAATCTTTAGGTGTTACAGGGACCTTGTAAAGTGATAAGAATTCCTTATAACTAAGTAAGAAACCCTCTGCATGTACAAGTTGGCTCACCAATAGGATAACATTTTGGAAGCAATATTCTAAAAACAAAGAGGTATTTTTATACAATATATCTTGATTATTCCATATATAATATCTGTGTGGAGAAAAATTATGTTTATAAATTAAGGACCATGACAAGAACCTGCCGATGAAAAGCAGAGTTTCACTGGAACTTTGTCAATATTATAATTGCAAAACAACATGAGGTTAAGGCCACAAAAAGTAGAGAAGACACAATGAATCAAATTCCACATAGAAGTGGGTATTCTTAGGAATTGTTTTATCCAATTGATCTTAAAAGTATTATTTAAGGTAGTCCAGAAAGTCCAGAAATTTCAGCCCACCATAATCATAAGTGTTGATTACAACAAATCTCCAAATGTAATTGTTACGATTTCTCCACAGAAAGTTGAAAAGCATCTGGTCCATCTCCTTGCTTATTTTACCGTCAAGATATAAAGAGAGAGACATATTTTAGCCTAGAGATACCTTCAGCCTTGGTTATTAGGACCTTTCCTTTAAAATATGTGAGAGGGTCCAAATGTATTAAGCCTCTAGACTTCTGATCCTTAGTAATGGTTATTCCTAATTATGTACAGCTGTTTACATACACTTAGGTTGGAGTCATTAAAGCTCATTTTTCAACCACTCCACAAATTTCTTGTTAACAAACTATAGTTTTGGCAAGTCGGTTAGGACATCTACTTTGTGCTTGACACAAGTCATTTTTCCAACAATTGCTTACAGACAGATGATTTCACTTATAACTCACTGTATCACAATTCCAGTGGGTCAGAAGTTTACATACACTAAGTTGACTGTGCCTTTTGGGATAGGGGGCAGCATTTTCACTTTTGGATGAATAGCGTGCCCAGAGTGAACTGCCTCCTACTCTGTCCCAGGTGCTAATATATGCATATTATTATTATTATTGGATAGAAAACACTGACGTTTCTAAAACTGTTTGAATGATGTCTGTGAGTATAACAGAACTCATATGGCAGGTGAGAACCCATATGGCAGGTGAAAACCTGAGAAAAATCCAACCAGGAAGTGGGACCTCTGAGGTTTGTAGTTTTTCAAAGCTTGGCCTACCGAATACACAAAGTTGCACTTCCTACGGCTTCCACTAGATGTCAACCATCTTTTGAAACTTGAATGAGGATCAACTATAAAGGAGGGGCTCATGAGACCTCTTTGAGTCAGTGGTCTGGCAGAGAGCCTTGGTCTCATGACGTGCGCTCCCGACAGAGTTAGCTGGTGATCCAGTGGTTTTCTGAAGAAAAAGAAATTCTCCGGTTGGCTCATTATTGACGTTTTATGTTAAAAACATTCAAAAGATTGATTCTATACATTGTTTGACATGTTTCTAAAGGACTGTAACGGAACTTTTCAAGTTTTTGTCTGGATGAAGTGCCTGCGCCTCATGAAGATGGATTACTGGGCTGAACACGCTAACAACAAGTGGCTATTTGGACATAAATGATGGAACTTTAGGGAACAAATCAGTAATGTATTGTCGAACTGGGATTCCTGGGAATGCCTTCTGATGAAGATAATCAAAGGTAAGTGAATATTTATGGTGTTGTTTCTAACTTTGTTGATTCCAAAATGGCGGATATTCCTTTGGCTGTTTTGGGTTCTGAGCGCCGTTCTCAGATTATGGAAAAAGTTTTTTTGAAATCTAACACAGCGTTTGCATTAAGGTGAAGTCTATCTTAAATTCTGTGTATAACACTTGTATCTTTTATCAATGTTTATTATGAGTATTTCTGCAAAATCACCGGATGTTTTGGAATCAAAACATTACTGCATGTAAGGGGCCAATGTAAACTGAGATTTTTGGATATAAATATGCACATTATCGAACAAAACATACATGTATTGTGTAATATGTCATATGAGTGTCATCTGATGAAGATCATCAAAGGTTAGTGATTCATTTTATCTATATTTCTGCTTTTTGTGACTCCTATCTTTGTCTGGAAAAATGGCTGTGTTTTTTCAACTTGTGACCTAACATAATCATATGTTGTGCTTTAGCTGTAAAGCATTTTTTAAATCAGACACGATGGGTAGATTAACAAGATGTTTATCTTTAATTTGCTGTATTGGACTTGTTAATGTGTGAAAGTTACATATTTCAAAAAAAATGTTTTGAATTTCGCGCTCTGCCTTTTCAGTGGAATGTTGTGCACTAGAAAGGTTAAACAGCTTGGAAAATTCCAGAAAATGATGTCATGTCTTTAGAAGCTTCTGATAAATGATGTCAATTAGCCTGAGTCAATTGGAGGTGTACCTGTGGATGTATTTCAAGGCCTACCTTCAAACTCAGTGCCTCTTTGCTTGACATCATGGGAAAATCAAAAGAAATCAGCCAAGACCTCAGAAAAATAATTGTAGACCTCCACAAGTCTGGTTCATCCTTGGGAGCAATTTCCAAATGCCTGAAGGTACCTATCTGTACAAACAATAATATGCAAGTATAAACACCATGGAGCCACGCCGCAGTCATACCACTCAGGAAGGAGACGCGTTCTGTCTCCAAGAGATGAACGTACTTTGGTGCGAAAAGGGCATATCAATCCCAGAACAACAGCAAAGGACCTTGTAAAGATGTTGGAGGAAAAGGGTACAAAAGTATCTATATCCACAATAAAACAAGTCCAATATCGACATAACCTGAAAGGCCACTCAGCAAGGAAGAAGCCACTGCTCCAAAACCGCCATAAAAAAGCCAAACTACGGTTTGCAACTGCACATGGGGACAAAGATCGTACTTTTTTGGTGAAATGTCCTCAGGTCTGATGAAACAGAAATAGAACTGTTTGGCCATAATGACAATTATGTTTGGAGGAAAAATGGGGAGGCTTGCAAGCCAAAGAACACCGTCCCAACCGTGAAGAACAGGGGTGGCAGCATCATGTGGGGGTGCCTTGCTGCAGGAGGGACTGGTGCACATCGCAAAATAGATGGCTTATGTGGATATAGTGAAGCAACATCAAGATATCAGTCAGGAAGTTAAAGCTTGGTCACAAATGGGTCTTCCAAATGGACAATGACCCCAAGCATACTTCCAAAGTTGTGGCAAAATGGCTTAAGGACAACAAAGTCAAGGTATTGGAGTGGCCATCACAAAGCCCTGACCTCAAGCCTATAGAACATTTGTGGGCAGAACTGAAAAAGCGTGTGCGAGCAAGGAGGCCTACAAACTTGGCTCCATTACACCAGCTCTGTCCGGAGGAATGGGTCAAAATTCACCCAACTTATTGTGGGAAGCTGTGGAAGGCTACCCGAAACGTTTGACCCAAGTTGGACATGAGCCTTCACAACAACCGTTGGAAAAAAGTGGCTAAAGGAATGAACACAGCAACATAAAAATTTATCAAAATACATACATCTCCAGTTCCACAGGCTAGACCTCCTCCACCTCCACCACTAGAGTAATGCCAAGGGGCCCAGGATTTCCTTCTACCTCAACCACAGGGATGCCAAGGGCCCCAGGATTTCTTCCCTTCACCACAGGGATGCCAAGGGACCCAGAATTTCTTCCCTATTTCTCCACCACAGGGATGTCCAATATGGAGTAAAGCAATTATGCTTTAGCGAGCTCACATTTCAGAGAGAGAGAGAAAGCGAGTGAGAGACAGAGAAAGATTTGTTTTAGGTGTGAAGCTCTCTTCCAGTTTCCAATTACTTACAGCTAGTCATATCTGTGAAATGATTTAAACACCGATTTCCATTTGTGACAGGTGCTATGATGAGCACCTGTCCATTCCTTTACTTAGATCTGTGTGTTTGTCATGGAATTGTGAGATTACTTGTTTGATATTGCTGAACTGTCGGAACTAGAAGCACAAGCATTTCGTTACACTCGCAATAACATCCACTAACCATGTGTATGTGACCAATACAATTTGATTTGTTATTTTACTATTGCTCTTCAATTATTTGTTACTATTTATTTATTTTTAGGTATTTTTCTTAACTGCATTGATGGTTAAGGGCTTGTAAGTAAGCATTTCACTGGAAGGTCTACCTACACCTGTTGTATTAGGCGCATGTGACAAATACAATTTGATATCTTGGTTATCCAGGTGAGAAAACTACCCATGTTAGGCCTGGAATATCAGCCTCTGAGCTGGCTCAAATGATCAGAACCCTCTCCCTGATCCGTGTGCCTGAGGGTAAGTGCCCTTTTGGACAATAAATATTCACTCTACTCTCGTAAAACAAGCCGATTGGGCTGGTGAGGAAAATAAAGGGTCCACTATTGTCCATTCTAAATCCAGTCATCAGGCTTCCATCCATGCTTTTTCTTTGTTCCTCTAGCTAATGGAACAACAGTGCATTCGGAAAGTATTCAGACCACTTGACTTTGCCACATTTTGTTACGTTATGTCCTTATCGGGGCGGCAGGTAGCCTAGTGGTTAGAGCGTTGGACCAGTAACCGAAAAGTTGCTAGATTAAATTCCCGAGCTGACAAGGTAAAACTATGTTGTTCTGCCCCTGAAGAAGGCAGTTAACCCACTGTACCTAGGCCGTCATTATAAATAAGAATTTGTTCTTAACTGACTTGCCTAGTAAAAGGTTAAATAAAATAAAATTGTAAAATGGATTCAATTATGTTTTTCTCATCAATCTACCACAATACCCTATAATGACAAAGCAAATCAGGTTTTTATACATTTTTGCAAATTATATCACATTTCCATAAGTATTCAGACTCTTTACTCAGTACTTTGTTGAATCACCTTTGGCAGTGATTACAGCCTCAAGTCTTCTTGGGTATGACACTACAAGCTTGGCACACCTGTATTTGGGGAGTTTCTCCCATTATTCTCTGCAGATCCTCTCAGGCTCTGTCAGGTTGGATGGGGACCGTTGCTGCACAGCTATTTTCAGGTCTCTCCAGAGATGTTCGATCAAGTTCAAGTCCGGGCTCTGGCTAGGACTCTCAAGGACATTCAGAGACTTGTCCTAAAGCCACTCCTAATTTTGTCTTGCTGTGTGCTTAGGGTCGTTGTCCTGCTGGAAGCTGAACCTTCGGTCCAGTCTGAAGTCTGTAACGTAACAATCTCTGCTGGCATCACAAACACATCTTTCTTGTGAAATTCACAGCTTGTTTCTAGCCTAAAGCATCAATTCACCATACACTGAACGTACAAAATATTAGGAACACCTTCTTAATATTGAGTTTCACCCCCTAAATAACCTCAGAACAGACTAAATTCTTCGAGGCATGGACTCTACAAGGTGTCGAAAGCATTCCACAGGGATGCTGGCTCATGTTGACTCCAATGCTTCCCATGGTGATGTCAAATTGGCTGGATGTCCTTTGGGTGGTGGACCATTCTTGATACACATGGGAAACTGTTGAGCATGAAAAACCTAGCAGCGTTGCAGTTCTTGACATACTCAAACCAGTGCGCCTGGAACCTACTTCCATAAAGGCACAAATATTTTGTCTTACCCATTTACCCACGTGTCTATGCATAGATAATAAACAGAGGATAGCAGCAGCGTAAACAAGGGTGGGGGCCATGCAAATAGTCTGGGTAGCCATTTGATTAGCTGTTCAGGGAGTCTTATGGCTTGTTGAAGCCCTTTGGACCTAGACTTGGTGCTCCGGTACTGCTTGCCGTGTGGTAGCAGAGAGAACAGTTTATGACTAGGGTGGCTGGAGTCTGACAATTTTTAGAGCCTTCCTCTGACAATGCCTGGTATAGAGGTCCTGGATGGCAGGAAGCTTGGCCCCAGTGATGTACTGGGCTGTATGCACTACCCTCTGTCGTGCCTTGCGGTCGGAGGCGGTTGCCATACCAGGCAGTGATGCAACCATGCTCTCGATTGTGCAGCTGTAGAACTTTGAGGACCCATGCCAAATCTTTTCAGTCTCCTGAGGGGGAATAGGTTTTGTCGTGCCCTCTTCACGACTGTCTTGGTGTGCTTGGACCATGATAGTTTGTTGGTGATGTGGACACCAAGGAACTTGAAGCTCTCAACCTGCTCAACTACAGCCCTGTCGATGAGAATGAGGGCGTGCTCGGTCTTCCTTTTCCTGTAGTCCACAATCATCTCCTTTGTCTTGATCACACTGAGGGAGAGGTTGTTGTCCTGGCACCACACCACCAGATCTCTGACCTCCTCCCTATAGGCTGTCTCGTCGTTGTCGGTGATCAGGCCTACCACTGTTGTGTCATCAGCAAACTTAATGATGGTGTTGGAGTCTTGCCTGTCCATGCAGTCATGAGTGAACAGTGAGTACAGGAGGGGATTGAGCATGCACCCCAGTCTGTGCTAGCAAAACAGTCCTGTAGCTTAGCATCTGCTTCATCTGACCACTTTTTTTATTGACCGAGTAACTGTTGCTTCCTGCTTTAGTTTTTGCTTGTAAGCAAGAATCAGGAGGATAGAATTATGGTCAGATTTGCCAAATGGAGGGCGAGGGAGAGCTTTGTATGTGTCTCTGTGTGTGGAGTAAAGGTGGTCTAGAGTTTTTTTCTCTCTGGTTGCCCATTTAACATGCTGGTAGAAATGAGGTAAAACAGAGTTATGTTTGCCTGCATTAAAGTCCCCGGCCACTAGGAGCGCTGCCTCTTGATGAGCGTTTTCCTGTTTGCTTATGGCCATAAACAGGTAGTTAGTGCCAGCATTTGTGGTGCTAGACAGCTACAAAGAATATAGATTAAAAACTCTCTTGGTAAATAGTGTTGTCAACAGCTTATCATCAGATACTCTACCTCAGCCGAGCAAAACCTTGATAGTGCACCAGCTGTTGTTTACAAATATACATAGATCACCACACCTTGTCTTACCAGAGGCTACGGTTCTATCCTGCCGATAGTTTATAAACTGCCAGCTGTATGTTATTCATGTCGTTGTTCAGCCACGACTCGGTGAAACATAAGATATGGCAGTTTTTCAAGTCACATTGGTAGGATATACGTGCTTGTAGTTAATCTATTTTATTAGCCAATGATTGTACGTTGGCTAAGGAAAATTACTCACTCGCCGCTGTCTCCTCACAAGACACCCCGACCTTCGTCCTCTGTCTCTTTCTCCTGCGAATTACGGGGATGAGGGCCTTGTCGGGTGTCTGGACTAAATCCCTATCGTCCGACTCGTTAAAGAAAAAAATTGTATTTTAAACCGAGGTGAGTCATCGCTGTCCGGATTTCTAGAAGCTCTTTTCGGTCATAAGAGACAGTGGAAGAAACTTTATGTACAAAATAAGTTACAAATAACGCAAAAAAAACACAATTGCACAATTGGTTGTGAGACTAAAACGGCAGCCATTCTCTCCGGCGCCATTCTTTGTCCTCACAGCATGATGCTGCCACCCTGCTTCACTGTACGGTGGTGCCAGGTTTCCTCCAGATGTGACGCTTGGCATTCATGCCAAAGAGTTCAGTCTTGGTTTCATCAGACCTGAGAATATTTTCTTATGGTCAGAGTCTTTATGTGTGCTTTGGCAAACTCCAAGCGGGCTGTCAAAAGCCTTTTACTGAAGAGTGGCTTCCGTCTGGCCACTTTACCATAAAGGCCTGATTGATGGAGTGCTGCAGAGATGGTTGTCCTTCTGGAAGGTTCTCCCAACTTCACAGAGGAACTCTGGAGCTCTGTCAGAGTGACCAAGGCCCTTTCCCCCCAATTACTCTAGGAAGATTATTGGTGTTTACAACCTCATCCATTTAAAAATGATGGAGTCCATGGTGTTCTTGGGGACCTTAAAACATTTGTGCAGCATTGAATACGCTTCCCCAGATCTGTGCCTTGACACAATCCTGTCTCCGAGCTCTTCGAACAATTTCTTCGAACCTCATGGTTTGGATTTTGCTCTGACATGCACTCTCAACTGTTGGACCTTGTATAGACAGGTATGTGCCTTTCCAAATCATGTCCAATCAATTTAATTTACCACAGGTGGACTCCAATCAATTTGTAAAAACATCAGTGATGATCAATGGAAACAAGATGCACCGGAGCTCAATTTCAAGTCTCATAGCAAAGGGTCTGAATACTTACGTAAATAAATTATTTCTGTTTTATTTTTACGTAACAAAATGTGCAGAGTTAAGGGGTCTGAGTACTTTCTGAATGCATAAAAAATTATTAACACCCTTGACTTTTTCCACATTTTGTTATTGAATTTAAAATGTATTCAATTGAGATTATGTGTCACTGGCCTACACACAATACCCCATAATGTCAACGTGGAATTATGTTTTTAGAATTAAAAACAAAAAGCTGAAATATCTTTAGTAATAAGTATTCAACCACTTTCTGATAGTAAGCCTAAATAAGTTCAGGAGTAAAATGTTGCTTAACCAGTCACATAAATTGCATGGACTCAGTGTGTGCAAGTGTTTAACATGAGGTAGTCCTAAAAAAAAATCATCTCTGTACCCCACACATACAATTATCATCATTGAATTTTAAACCGATTCAATCACAAAGACCAGGGAGGTTTTCCAAAGCCTCGCAAAGAAGGCCACCTATTGGTAGATGGGTGAAAAAAAGCAGACATTGAATATCCCTTTGGGAATGGTGAAGTTATTACACTTCAGACAGGTATCACTACAAAGATACAGCCATCTTTCCTAACTCGAAGAAGAAGAAGGAAACCACTCAGAAATTTCACCATGAGGCCAATGGTGACTTTAATGGCTGTGATAGAAAACTGAGAATGGATCACCATTGTAGTTACTCCACAATACTAACCTAAATGACAGGGTGAAAAGGAGGAAGCCTGTACAGAATAAAAAATATTCCAAAACATGCATCCTGTTTGCAACAAGGCACTGAAGTAAAATACTGCAAAAAATGTGTCAAAGCATTAAACAAATGTTGTCCTGGTATTTATACTTTCTGAAGGCACTGTACATGCTACAAATGGGAAGCTTCACTATTCCTCCAATCTCTAACTCTCAAAAGTTCGTATCCCTAAAGACAGCATGGGCTAGTTTTACAGATAGATTGCACCAGTACTGTACTACATTGTGCTCTAGTCCATAAATAGTCCATTCCCAACATCACAGAACCAAATGTAGGACTTCACTAAGGAAACCAGTCCAGAGCCCTTATTACCATAATCCAATGTAATAAAAAAAGACCAACATTTTGTTTATTTTTTATTTTCTATAAAAGAGATGAGTTTACTCCATGATCATAACAGATTTAATCATTGACCGACAGACCACTCACATACCAAACAATAAATCAAGGAAAATGTTACACAAAACCCCCCCAAAAACAAGAAAATGTAACACAAAATAAAATACCTGAATAAAGCAAACTCTCTGCTGAGCACATTCTGAAGAATCCATATCTATGGCACATAACTTCCATCAGTTACCATGGGGATAAAATTAAGGAATTAATAAAAGGCTTGAAGGAATGAAAAAGTATTTGACTTTTTCATAACTTGTCTAACAAAACAAAATTATATGTAGGCTATTCATATATGGTGGAATTCATCAAAATGACTGACTTTAGCCAAGAAACTCGTTCTCTTGTAGCATTTTGTATATTAATCTTCATCCCCGTTTAAAATGCTTTTCTACAAAGGGACACATGCGTCCCTGCGCCACATACTAAAATCATACATACACACTCATCCACACAAACATTCTGACACACAAATGCTAAAGTGGCGCGGCACAGAGACATGTCTACTTAAAAGTGTACTGATTGAAAATTATAGTAGTTGAGTAGTTGAGTCAAGTGTACACTCATACCACAGAAGTCCAGCTAAAACTAGATTTAAACCTGAATATCGTTAATTGGGTCAAATATAAAATGCTGACTTTTACGTTTTACACAAGCTTATCCTAAATCTCCCTCCCCATCAAATATTACACCTCCCCTTCCGTATCCACCCCAAGTGTAATATATGCCAACTAGAATCCTAGAACAATACAAGCACTGGAGAATTACACCATAAGAGAAAACGCAGAGGACCGGGTCAGAGGTCAACTCGTCGTGACCCTCGACCTGTGACGCCAACAGAATTAGAACTCACATGTATCCACTAGAATCGAACAAGAAAAATGACAGAAATCAGAGCTGTTTTTGTAGAGTTTTCTAGAACATATGTCGTCAAATTTTATGCAATTTCCTTATTTCTCAAATTTGTACAGCTAAAAGTTTCCCTCTGATTAATTGTAGTCATAATATTAACAGCAAGACTCACGCACAGACTAGCCAGGAGGTGGAGCTCTCTTTTAGTCTCTGCATTAGTAAAGTCTGGAGGGTGGAGGTACATCCCAAACGGCCCCCTATTTCCTATATAGTACACTACAGTACCCTGTTCAAAAGTAATGATGCATCCTGGCTGCATCATGGAGCTACATCGATGAGTAGTGTCTCATCTGTTCTTATAAGAGCCCAATAAAGTTGCTGTTAGAACTAATTATGTTTTGAGGTTTGCCTCTTATCCCATTCCTTGTCCCCAAATGACATAAAGTAGAGTGGCGGGCTCACTACCAGATTAGAACCCTTTGGATATGTTCTAATAACCATACCAGCACACCACTTATATTGCATGACCAATACATTGCTGTTTTTTAATATATTTTTTTAAGTAGTATGCTAGTGTGGATAAAGTAACATTTTCATTTTAACTACGCAAATTCCAGGACAATATACGAGCAAGGAACAGGGAGGAATCAACACAGTTTGTAAATCAAACAGTTCAGTAATAGTTATTGGATTCTCTGGTTCAATAGTTTGTGAATCAGCTACAAAGAGGAAAATGCCATTAATTAATGACTACTTTCCTAGCTGTCTCTAAGAGCAATAATACACAATAAGGTGTTACAGTGATGGTGAACTCGGAGTCAAATCAACCAAGACATAGCTCTAGAAACAGCTGGACTCTGACTTCCTCCCAAATGGGAGCCTATTCTCTGTTTAGTGCACTACTAAACTAGTGCACTATGTAGGGAATCAGGTGCCATTTGGGACTGAGCCTCTGCCTCTAGTACTGATCAGAATGTTTTGCTCCAGCTTCAGATGAGGAAGAAAACATGAAATATGACAACTTCAAATGGTTCTTTAATTAATTAACACTTGATGGAATAATGCATATATTAGGTTTTATCCTCTTAAAAAAACTACCTAAATGCTTTGTTTGAAGAGGGGTGAAGAGGACAAGGGGGAAAAAATCTATTTATATATTAAGAAAAAAAAACACTTTATTTGAACAAAGAAGCATTAAAAAAAAGGAGAAGTGGGAGGAGTTCAGCATTAAAAAGGTAATGGTGGTTTGGCATAGACGGTGGGGGAAGTGTGTTGGGGAGGGAGGGGTAAAAACAAAAAATATATATAAAAACAAACAAATAAACAGTAATCATAGAATAAGAAAATACCTCTTTACAGTAGATCCTACATAATGAAAAAAGAAATCCGCTTTCTCCCTCCCGCTGTCGGCGGACTGTCCCATACTTTGTTGTTACTGATTTGTTCGTATGCCCAGGCAAGGGAGAGATAGGCCTATGTACTGTCTGTGTGTGTGTGTGGACAATGGACAGGAATGAGGCAGAAGGCAAAGCTGCACTGTACCTCCTCTCCTGACAAAAAATACATGTCAGAAGTTAAATCCCCCCCCCCTCTATACACACACATCCCCACCATTTCCTTTCATGTGTTCTTTCTATAACAAAACGAAAAGCAGATCACATAAAAATACTTATTCTGCCTCTCCTCTTATCAGAAAGACGTCTGTCTTGGCAGTCTATATGAGCGCCTCGGTCTCGGTCTGTACATGCGCATCAGTACTTTGTTTCTCAGAGCATGTCACCGTTACTGTGTTTTCTGTTATCATCTTTAACTTCCTGTTTACAACATTGTTCTCCTTTGCTCTGTCCCATGTGAAAGTATCAAACAGGTGTGACATTACATGACCACCAGGAGTCCTTTCCCTCATGTCTTATTGCCAGGGGCAACAACAAGGGTCAAATCCCTAGAGAAACGACACCAAACGTGGTTGAAAATATCCTGTTTATGTTGCTCCTTCAATGTGGCATCTTACTTCCAAAGAGGCTGCATAGCAGAGCAGGTAACATCCCAGTAGCATCTCGCCAGTCTGGACCAGTCCAGCTGAAGATCACCCTCTCTGCTCTGCGGGGGGATTGTTTAATTCACGTCCTGTATCTTGGTTCATTTACCCCCCCCCCCCCCCAACCATCTGTGATGTCATACAGAAGATTCCATTTCATAAGAAATGTTCCATTCCATAATCATTATTCCATTATGTGTTCTTTTTGCAGTTCTAAGTTTCTGGGGGTTCTCTCGTCATCAGAACAAGTTCTCCTCAAAGATAGCCATCAGGTCGCTTTGGAAATTCATGTCAATGGTTGCCGCCATCTGTAGATAGGAGAGGAGAGATTGAGGTGTCAGAAGAGCTGAGAGATTGAACATAGAATGGAGACTGATCATAACAAACTCTGACATTGCTTGTGCTTCTCCCCTCCTGTCAATTCCCAAAAAGAAAAGCATGGATGTGTAAAATATATATATATATATATATATATATATATATATATATATATGTTTTACAAAATGCAATACATGAGATAGGACAAGGACATGCAATAGTCTTTTTAAATATGGAACCAATTTGGTTTCAGCACTTGTTTCCATGAATGATCAAAACTTTTTTTTCGTGGCTCTCTCGCCTATCTACAGCAGATATATGGTGAGCAATGTTTGGACCATGGAATCGCAATAATAAGTATCGTGATAACATATCGTGAGGACCCTGGCACTTCCCAGCCCTACCAAATATATAGGAAACTTGTCTCACCGCTTCTCTCCTCCTCCTCTCCTGCTCGCGGCGTCGCGCTAGCTCCCTCTGCTGGTCCTGGGCTGAGGGCTGGGGCGGCGTGGGGGCCTGTGGGGGCTGGGGGAGGGCAGCCGGCTGGGCTTGGGGGGCTGGTGCCTGGGGTTGCTGCTGGGGTTGGGGGGCCTGGATGTGTTGCTGCTGCTCCAGACGTCTGCTTCGAGGCTCCTCATGAACCCTCCTCGACTGCTGCTGAGGCTCCAGGATATCCTCATCATCCCTGTCACGACCACTGAGAGAGAGAGAGTCAGAGGAGTGAGTTTCCCCAAAGGCTTTATAGCAAACGCTCTCTTGACGACCAAGACTTACTCATAGAAAAGCAAAGTGCTTCAATTTGACATATTTTGTTCATTCATAGAGAGAAAAGGAATGAGAATTGAGAGAAAAGGAATGAGTTTCGTAAAGCTTGGTAGCTAACATGGTATGTTCTTTCTGTCGACAATCCCAGACCCGCAAGACTCATAGAACAGCAAAGTGAAACTTCATTTGAAAAATGTAGCTTGCTCACACAAACACAGAAAATGTATTGTCAAACATCGATGTTGAAATACACAGAGAAACATTGAATGCAGGGTTGAAAAACTTTGGGGTTGATCCTCACCGTAGTTTCTCCTGCTCCCGGCGCAGTTTGTCCCTCTCAGCCTGCTCTGCCTGGGCCTTAAGAGCCTTTTCTCTCTCCTCTTTCTCCCGGGCGGCCCGGCGGAACTGCTCGAAGCTGTCGCTAGACGACTTCACTGCAGACAAGGGCGCTGACGTGGGCTTCTGGGCCAGGCTGGCCCACGAACCCATGTTCTTCAGTTTCACATCCTGACCGATGGAAAGATAGACGGAGAGTGAGACAGACACAGATAGACAGATGAGCGCGAGGGAGGGGATTAAGGAAGAGCAGATACGTTAGTATTTGATCATGACTGAACAAGGGGTCGACTTATCACATAGCCACTCATTTCAATTGTTTGGCTATGACGGTATTCTCATTATAAGAGATAATATACAGAGTATACCAAACATTAGGAACAGGGGAAACTGTTGAGCTTGACAAAAAACGGTGCCATGAGCGACTTACATGAGCAATTAGGGTTAAGTACCTTGCTCAAGGGGATGACGGCAGATTTTTCACCGAGTCAGCTCTGGGAATCGAACCAGTGACCTTTCGGATACTGGCCCAACGCTCTTAACTGCTAGGCTACCTGCCGCCCCATATGTTTATAATAAGGTGTATGTGTGTATGGCAACGTGCTGCTTGGTCTTCCACCCACCTGTACCTTTTTGGGCGCGACGGGCGTTTTGGGCTCCTGTTTGAACTTGTCCTTGTCTGGCAGGGAGGAGGGAGGACCGCTGGGCTCTGAGGAACGGATGACCGGCCGAGAGCTGTCCATCGACTTTACATCTGATGCACATAAACACATACAAGGAATACAGAACATGGTCAAAAAAGAAACACATATGCACTCATTTGCTGTGCACCACACACAACCACGTTTATTCTTACGTGTTTGTCTGCAGATGAACACTATTCCCAAATATTGTTCTTCCATACACAGTACACCCCCCATATAAAATCATACACACTAGGGCTGGGCAATATGGCCAAGGTATTTGACACGATTTTATGTTTTTGAATCATATAAGTTCTACATTTGCTTTATGAGTAGTGCATGACCCCTAGGGTGGCAACATATATTCTAAGTGTTTTTAATGTGGCTTTCTCCATTCTGATTGTTTTGTACTGTTTAAATCCAACTTTTTCCGAGTGCATTTCCTGCTCTCATTTGAGATCATTTCCACACAAGGCTGCACGATATGGGCAATACAGCTAGGCCTTGTTTTTATCCAAATGTTAACTTGTGATTTAGATCAAAACACTTTGAACGGTTGTAATCATGGAAATATAATGATTATTATAATTCTATAGTTAGAATATAATAGTAGGCACTTTGAATACAGTGTTTGACATGATAACGAATGAAAATGCAAAAGAGTTATTTATACAGAGTAGAAACCAAAGTGTTGGTCAGTGTTTTCCAGGGGACCCTATAATCTTTGGCTATTAAATGTTTACTATTACTTTTACCTTTGTGGATTTATATTAATAAGCAAAGTGGAAAGGAGCTTCGTTGTCATTCGACATCTTGTTGTATCTGCTGCATTGACTATGCAGTCTCATGGTCGAAGCATTAACTGCGCTACTTGATTGACAGGGGGCAGGGCTTGGTGAGAGAGTGAGAGCAACGACTCAAGTAGCGGAGTAAACTATAAAAGAGGACGTTACACACGGCGGAGTGGCGTATCACATTTAACATACCAAACATTGAAATGCCATTAAAGAAGTTCAAGTAAAAACCCAAACCGGTCAGTGCATAAATACCGGTATATAGTAAAATACAGTATAACGCCCAGCCCTAACACACCCACAGTTTTATTTTGCTATCGTTGTGGGGACCAAAGAATTGATTCCAATCCTATTTTCCCTAACCCTAAATCTAACCATAATACTAATCCTAAACAAAATATATTTTTTCCCTTGTGTCAGCAAGGGTCCCCACAGGTGTACTCACTCTGCTGTGTGTGACCTGGTAGAGAGGGCTTGCTGTGGCAATCTAGGTGTTTGTGAGGGTCTTGTCTCATGGCTGGGCTGAAAGGCTCTCCTCCTCTCATCACTGGAGAGGGAGGCAACTTCTCTTCTTTCAAGCCTACCAGGGCCGGGGGCGCACGCTGCTCCTTCAACACACAGCACAAAGCCGGACTGGGTTAAAGGCACATTCTGGAAGATGTTCTGCTGTTCAATGGTTGTTTCGATGAATGATATTCACCCATTAAAAAACATTCACCCATTAAAAGACTTAAGATTGTGGCTTAAATGCTTGCTGTCCCTTCAACAAGCACATAGAAATAGGTTAACGCGTACATTCCCCACACAGAGGCTCTATCGAACTTCACAAGGCACAACCAGACAAGACCAGGGATTCAAATAGTATTTGTTTTCATTTAAATATGTTCAACTTTTGATTGAGCCGGCCTGGAGCGCACTTTTTTTTAGGACTAGTCTATTAACTCCATTGTGCCAGGCAAGCTCAAACAATCCAGTGAAGCTATAGTACTTGAGAGAAAACAAATATTATTTGAATGCACGTTTTCTAAACAGATCCAGATGCAGACTGACAGAAATAGAGACCGACACACACAATACTCACTTTCTTGGGCTGCAGGTTGTGTGGCGGAGACTGGTGCGTTATGGGGGGATACTGGGGGAGGTGGGGGGAATGCATCATGATTGGGGAGGGGTTCTCCCTTAGGTGCCCTGTAGGCAGAACAGGGCATGATTAGAAACACTATTTAGTCGGATTCAAATCCTACAGCAGTGTCCTAACATACCGAAACACACAACGTTCTAAATTGTCTCTTTTGCAGTCACGCTGTATAGATTGCTATGTTACAATAATGTAGTTCCTGAGACAAAACACACTTCCAGGTTTTGTGAGAGCTGAGGTCTTCCAATAAATTGATCAACCAACCAATTTAATCACTCAATCAACACTTGAGTCTCACCGCTGTTGTATGGATCAGCCTTGATCTGTCGAGGGGAGAGGTGTTGCTGGATGATATGCTGTGCTTTGGTGGAGGACTGCATGGAACCCTTGTGTTGCCCTGCAGCGGCGTGCCTGTCTGACTGACCCGTCTGCTGCGCCCCAGGCCCCTGGGAGGGGTAACCCATCTGTGCATGCTGCTGCAGGTGGCGGGCTACCTGGTGCGGGGGTAGGATCTGCTGGGGCTGGCGCGAGGGGGGGGTGGGTTTGGACTGGGGCTGGGGAAGCTGGACTGAGAGCTGGGGTGGCTGAAGAGAGGGTTGGGAGGGCTGGACCTAGGATAGGAGGATAGGATCAATTTAATGTCCCAGAGGGCAAATTTGACTAAGACACACAGTGACTCTGTATAAGAAATAAACAATGTACATTACACAATCAACGTACACAATACAAATATTGGGATATTGGGATTGAGAACAATGCAGCAAAGGCAGCAGCAGAATAGATGAGGAAACAGCCCTTGCCTTAAATAGGCAAATTATTTTTTTACTGATGCATTTGGCAATATTCAATCCATTCCTACAAAACATATGAACAAAAGCATTCACTGTGAACGTTGATACATTTAGGCCCTTCGTATATAGGCTATGCGCAGCACTTCGTTCAATTGATCGAATCAGTTATTGTTTTCTTCCTCAATCCGTGAGCAACACCTGTCAAACAGACATTTCTCTCAAAACACAGGGATGTCGATTCGCAAGGGTATTATAGTATTATCAGAAGACCTTGGAGTTCGTCAAAAAACAGTAGGTTATTCTGTCTGGAATTGTTTTTAAAAATATTTTTTTAAATACAATCTGCCCGCAGTGACGCCATTCAACCTTTACATTACATTCAGTCATTTTTTATTTATTTATTTGACCTTTATTTAACTAGGCAAGTCAGTTAAGAACAAATTCTTATTTTCAATGACGGCCTAGGAACAGTGGGTTAACTGCCTGTTCAGGGGCAGAACGACAGATTTGTACCTTGTCAGCTCGGGGGTTTGAACTTGCAACCTTCCGGTTGAACTTGCAACGCTCTAACCACTAGACTACGCTGCCGCTCATCTAACCGTCTCCCGTCCAGAGCGACCCACAGGAGGGGTCAAGGACCCCCGCCCAAGGGCACGTCAACAGATCTCCCACCAAGTTAAAACACGGACCCGAACCAGCGACCCACTGGCCCCCCGGGAAAAAAATGTAGGGCTTAACCTCTAGGATAGGGGAGGGGCCCCCTATCCTAGAGGTTAAGCCCTACATTTTTTTCCCATTTGGAATTTTGGATGAAAAGCATGCCCAAATTCAACTGCCTGCTACTCATCCCCAGGAGATAGATTTGGATAGAAAACACTCTGAAGTTTCTAAAACCGTTTGAATCATGTATGTGAGTAAAACAGAACTTGTGTAACAGGCAATTTTTTTGTGAAGTCACCCTATTTTCAATGAGGTTTCATTGGGAATCCAGATTTCTAAGGGACTTGCTTGCAGTTCCTACCGCTTCCACTGGATGTCACCAGTCTTTAGAAATTGGTTGAGGTTATTCCTTTGTGTATTGAAAAAATACAAAGTTGTATTACAAAAGTAGTTTGAAATGTTTTGGCAAAGTTTACAGGTAACTTTTGAATATTTTGTAGTCACGTTGCGCAAGTTGGAACCAATGTTTTTCTGGATCAAACGCGCCAAATAAATTGACATATTGAACAAAAGGACCATTTGTGATGTTTATGGGACATATTGGAGTGCCAACAGAAGAAGCTCGTCAAAGGTAAGACATGATTTATATTTTTATTTCTGCATTTTGTGTCGCGCCTACAGGGTTGAAATGTTTTCTCACTTTTGTTTATGGAGGTGCTATCCTCAGATAATAGCATCGTTTGCTTTCCCTGAAAAGTATTTTTGAAATCTGACATGTTGGCTGTATTCACAACACGTGTAGCTTTAATTTGGTATCTTACATGTGTGATTTCATGAAAGTTTGATTTTTGATTAGGAATTTATTTGAGTTTGAAGCTCTGCATTTTCTCTGGCTTTTGGCCAAGTGGGACTCTACCGTCCCACATATCCCAGAGAGGTTAATACGGTAAATTACTTAGGCCTATATTGTAATATATACTCTAATCAATAATTTATTTGTTCATGCCATCACACGAGACATTCATGCTTTGAAATTAAATCAAGCAGTTTTGTTTTAAAATTAAATAAAGGGAGCTTTGGATAACTAACCTAAACAAGAAATAAACCGCAATTCACAAATGCATGCAACTGTTTTTAGCCTGCTGTAATAAAGGCTTTATAATATTATTCGTTAGAACAGAGTCTCTGGCACAGTTAGTGATTATTTTTAAGTTTATTTTTCACGTCTTCCGCATCCATTTTGCTGTCGATATTACTGCGTTTATTTTATTTTAACCAATTAATTGATGTGATTATGATAGGCTATAGGTCAGGCCCTATTGGTCACATACATGCGATGCTTACATGTGTCACGTAAAGAGAGAGCAAGGGTTGAGGGAATAGGGAAAGTTTTTCCTAAACCAATTTGGGATTTCGGTAACAGAACTTCTGTCAGAAACAAGTAAGAAACTATATGGCTGTAATGATGTTGCAGATAAACACTTGCTGTGCTGTCTTTCTCTGCAGTAGGGAGGAGAGCGAGACAATGTGCGCCAGTCATCTATATTCATCAAACCGTGTGTATCAGACAAGCTCAGTGCGTACGTAGTTGATTTTATTTAAACACATAGGTTGTGTCTGCCCATATATGGAAAAGTAAGGATTGGTCGAAAGAACCATTCATTCGACCAATATAATTTTTTAGTTGGGGACAGCCCTAAAATATATTACACACTCAACGTATACACAATACAGACCTGTACAGACTGCAGGAGGGGAGCCTGGTTCTGTTGTTGTTGGCGAATCTGGAGAGACTGCATGATCTGCTGGGGATTGTGTGGTTGTTGGCCAGGTCTTCCCTGGCTCTGTCCCTGCTGGAGCTGTTGCAGGTAGAGATGCACCTGGCTGAGGGGTAAGGGCGGAATCACCTCCTCATCGTCCTCCAGGAGCATCTGGGGGGGCAGGGAGGACATCAGGCCCTGAGGGGTGAGGGAGGGGGGGGAAAGGGGCCGCTGCTGCAGGGATTGGGGGGGGGTGGGATGGAGAATGTGGGGCTGGAGGTGGTGCTGGGGTGGAGGGGCTTGTGGCTGGAGCTGTTGTTGTTGTTGTAGTATTAGGGTTGGCTGGGTCGCTGGTTGCTGCTGCTGCGGGGGTTTGGGAGGTAGAGCTGCTGCCCTGTGGCTGGGTCGAGATGGCTGCTGGGGTAAGGCGTTGTGCAAAGCTACATGTGAAGAGGAGGAAGGGAAATAATGAGAAAATGTGGTTAGGAGAGTCATGATGGAAACATCACAATGAAAAAAGTCAAAGGACTGCCTAGTTAATCTAATCATAGGTCAACAAATTCTTAGAATAAACTTTTAGGAAGCCTTCGGATAACCCAAGACCAGCTTATTGCAGAACTGGGTTCAAATAGTGTTCTGTCAAATACCTATCTTGCGTTCGATCACTCCTGCCCAGTGCACCAGATGGGTGGGTTTGGCAAATTATAGACTTTTCCATTGGTCCCATTACGCCAGGCAAGCTCAAATCAACCATAGTATTGGTATTAGAAAAAAATACGAAAGACTATCTGACCTCAGGCAGGTCTGGCTTGAAGAGGCCGGGACTTACCTGGGTTAGGGTTGGCGTGGATGGGGTGCTGGTTGAGAAAGGGGTGCGTCTCCGGGGACACCGGCCCCGCTGCCGAGTGAACGTTGAGGTGGGGGGGCAAGGCAGGCGACGAGGAGTGGTGGTGCTGGGACAGGTGCATGAGTGGCTGCTGGCCGAAGTGGGGCAGCAAATCAAACGTGTTCTCCAGCAACTGGGAGGACTCCAACGCCGTGACCGTTACCTAGGCATTAAACACACGCACGCACCATTATACAATGAACTTCACTGCTGCACTTTTTCAAATGCTTTTTTAGTAATTTGTAAAGTCCCACTGTACAGTCCCCATCCAATCAAATCGTATTGGTCGCATACACATATTTAGCTTGCGTGTGTAGAGAAGTGCCCCACTACATGTTTTCTATATCGTCTTACTGCTGTTTTTAAGTCCTGTAATAAGCTTTTATGAAAACAGACAATAACATTCTATCATGTCGTATCTTTAAAACCACATATGAAATAAACATTCAAGCTTTGTGTTTTTATCCTGGATAATGGATCATGTATGCAATGTTAAGTATCTTAAATAAATCCTTGTGTATTTTCCTACTAGCACTGACTTTTCTGAGGGACCGTGTACTTCCGACTGTGACATGTGGTTATTTAAATGACCAAAATGTTAAATATGTCTCCGGCTGGGGCAGCCTACTACTTTTAGTTCTCATAAATTCAATCAATCAATCTTACCGGGGGAGGGGCCATGTAGGTGACGGGGGAGGGGTTATGGTGCTGTTGTTGCTTCAGGTGGATGCTGGGCTGCAGGACAGGACCCTGGGGGTGAGGGTGGCCCTGGGGGTGAGGGTGGCCCTGGGGGTGAGGGTGGCCCTGGGGGTGAGGGATGCCATGGGGGAGGGGCCCAGCTCCAGACATGGTATGGTGGAGATGGGGCTTCTTCCCTTCGTTGGTCCCGTGGCCTTTCTTCTGTTTCTGTTTAGGAGGGATTCCTGACAAGAGAAGGCAGAGAGGAGATCCTGACTACTGAATTAAGCTTTCGTCTATCAATTCTGAATACGTGATAAAAATCTGTTGTTGACCACAGCCACAATGTGAGATTGTTAAATATTCAAGTATTGACCATGATATATGCATGAGGTAAATAATATGGGGCGTGCGAAATACCTCAATGTTACGCTTCAAACCAAAGAAGATAATAAAGGCTTAAAAACAACATTTGAGGAGTGAAATGAGAAGGGCTTAATGCGTGTCCCTACCCTTCTCCTCATCACTGTCTGAGGAGCTGGAGTCGCTGCTGTCGGAGTCAGAGGAGGAGCTGGCCTTGATCTTGGCGGCAGTCATGGCCTCCATGGTCTTCTCTGCCACTATAGGAGGGAGCGGCACATGACTCAACATCTTCTCAAGACACACTAACATGTTAGGTCAACATAAAACTACATTGCTAAGACAAAGTTAAAGGAAACCGCTTGGCAAAATTATAAAAAGTGACCTAGGCGCTAAAGGAAAGCTGTGGAAAAGTTATCAATACCTCGTTATTCATGTTTTGTAACCGTAATTTCGGGATTGATTTGAATGAATTACGCAACATCATTACATTTCAAATTATTTGTAGGAGGTTAGGGAGTTTCTGTTTGGCCACAGGGGGAGGCAAAGATACGCATGTTGAGACTCACCAGGAACCTTCTTCTTGTTCTTGCGGAGGCACGACGACACGTATCTCTCCAGCTCTCTCAGCGTGGACGGCTTGAGCGTCTCAAAGTCTATCTCGATCTCGTCGGGGTTGGAGTTCTTCAGCGAGGGCTCTCTGGACTGGATGATGTGGACCACACGACCCAGCTTGTCGCCGGGCAGCTTGTTGATGTCCAGACTCAGCTGCCTCTTCTCCTCATACGACATGGGCCTACCCTTCTCCCCAGGGGCTCCAGCTGCAGCCGGGTCGTCCTCCAGGCCCTCCCCCAAGCCCGACACGGGCTGCAGAGCTGGGGGCTGCAGCGCTGCCTGAGGGCCCAGGGCTGCAGAGTGGTTGTTCTTCACCGCACCTCCCTCCTTCTTACTGCAAGATCAGAGCAGAATATATAAACTATCAGTACAATTTCAACTGGAAGAGAATAACCTTTGTCTCTATTCCAATGTCCAAACAAGCATACTACTTAGAATGAAGTAGGTTCCTGGTAACTGAGCTAAACGACTACCACCCTGCCCCGTAGCACTCACTTCCGTCATCATGAAGTGCTTTGAGAGACTAGTCAAGGACCATGTCACCTCCACCCTACCTGACACCCACTACAATTTGCTTACCGCCCCAATAGGTCCACAGACGACGCAATCACACTGCCCTATCTGTCCCATCTGGACAAGAGGAATACCTGTGTGCGAATGCTGTTCATCGACTACAGCTCAGCATTTAACACCATAGTACCCTCCAAACCCTGGGGCTCGACCCCACCCTGTGCAACTGGGTACTGGACTTCCTGACGGGCCGCCCCCAGGTGGTGAGGGTAGGTAACAAACATCTTCACCCCGCTGATCCTCAACACTGGGGCCCCACAAGGGTGCGTTCTGAGCCATCTCCTGTACTCCTTGTTCACCCACGACTGCGGGGCCATGCACGCCTCCAACTCAATTAGAGGTCGACCGATTAAATCGGAATGGCCGATTAATTAGGGCCGATTTCAAGTTTTCATAACAATCGGAAATTGGTATTTTTGGGCACCGATTTTTTTTATATATTTTTATACACCTTTATTTAACTAGGCAAGTCAGTTAAGAACACATTCTTATTTTCAATGACGGCCCAGGAACAGGGGGTTAACTGCCTTGTTCAGGGGCAGAACGACAAGATTTCCACCTTGTCAGCTCGGGGGATCTAATCTTGCAACCTTACATTTAACTAGTCCAACGCAATAACGACCTGCCTCTCTCTCGTTGCACTCCACAAGGAGACTGCCTGTTAAGCGAATGCAGTAAGCCAAGGTAAGTTGCTAGCTAGCATTAAACTTATCTTGTAAAAAACAATCAATCAGTCATAATCACTGGTTAACTACACATGGTTGATGATATTACTAGATATTTTCTAGCGTGTCCTGCGTTGCATATAATCTGACTGAGCATACAAGCATACAAGTATCTAAGTATCTGACTGAGTGGTGGTAGGCAGAAGCATTCATTCAAACAGCACTTTCGTGTGTTTTGCCAGCAGCTCTTCATTGTGCGTCAAGCATTGCGCTGTTTATGACTTCAAGCCTATCAACTCCCGAGATGAGGCTGGTGTAACCGAAGTGAAATGGCTAGCTAGTTAGCGCGCGCTAATAGAGTTTCAAACATTACTCGCTCTAAGCCTTCTAGTAGTTGTTCCCCTTGCTCTGCATGGGTAACACTGCTTCGAGGGTGGCTGTTGTCGTTGTGTTGCTGGTTAGAACCCACAGAGGAGCAAGGAGAGGGACAGAAGCTATACTGTTACACTGGCAATACTGAAGTGCCTATAAGATCATCCAATAATCAAAGGTTAATGAAATACAAATGGTATAGAGGGAAATAGTCCTATAATTCCTATAATAACTACAACCTAAAACTTCTTACCTGGGAATATTGAAGACTCATGTTAAAAGGAACCACCAGCTTTCATATGTTCTCATGTTCTGAGCAAGGATCTGAAACGTTAGCTTTCTTACATAGTACATATTGCACTTTTACTTTCTTCTCCAACACTTTGTTTTTGCATTATTTAAACCAAATTGAACATGTTTCATTATTTACTTGAGGCTAAATTGATGTATTATATTAAGTTAAAATAAGTGTTCATTCAGTATTGTTGTAATTGTCATTATTACAAATAAATAAATAAAATAAAAAATTGGCCGATTAATCGGTATCGGCTTTTTTGGTCCTCCAATAAATCGGTATCGGCGTCGAAAAATCGTAATCGGTCGACCTCTAAACTCAATCATCAAGTCTGCGGACAACACTACAGTGGTAGGCTTGATTACCAACAACAACGAGACGGCCTACAGGGAGGTGGTGAGGGCCCTCGGAGTGTGGTGTCAGGAAAATAACCTCACACTCAATATCAACAAAACAAAGGAGATGATCGTGTACTTCAGGAAACAGAGGGAGCACACCCTTATCCACATCGACGGGACAGTAGTGGAGAGGGTAGTAAGATAAGTTCCTCGGCGTACACATCACGGACAAACTTAATTGGTCCACCCACACAGACAGCGTTGTGAAGAAGGCGCAGCAGCGCTTCTTCAACCTCAGGAGACTGAAGAAATTCGGCCTGTCACCAAAAGCACTCACAAACTTCACCGCCTGGTACGGCAACTGCTCCGCCCACAACCGTAAGGCTCTCCAGAGGGTAGTGAGGTCTGCACAACGCATCACCGGGGGCAAACTACCTGCCCTCCAGGACACCTACACCACCCGATGTCACAGGAAGGCCATAAAGATCATCAAGGATAACAACCACCCGAGCCACTGCCTATTCACCCCGCTATCATCCAGAAGGCGAGGTCAGTACAGGTGCATCAAAGCAGGGACCGAGAGACTGAAAAACAGCTTCTATCTCAAGGCCATCAGACTGTTAAACAGCCACCACTAACATTGAGTGGCTGTTGCCAACAGCTCACTTCAATAATGGAAATTGATGGAAATTGATGTAAAAACTGTATCACTCACCACTTTAAACAATGCCACTTAATATAATGTTTACATACCCTACATTACTCATCTCATATATACTGTACTCAATACCTTCTACTGCATCTTGCCTATGGCGTTCTGTACCATCACTCATTCATATATCATATATCATATTCATATATCTTTATGTACATATTCCTTATCCCTTTACACTTGTGTTGTTGTGGAATTGTTAGGTTAGATTACTTGTTGGTTATTACTGCATTGGAAGCACAAGCATTTCGCTACACTCACATTAACATCTGCTAACCATGTGTATGTGACAAATAAAATTAGATTTGAAGTAGTGAATTCTAAATAGTATGCTAGAAGATGGGCATTGTAATGTAGCCACTGTAATGTAACATCTCTGTGAAATGCAGAAAGAGCAGAGGGAGTATACAAATCATGTTACAACACTTGCCGTGGAAATGAGACAGAAGCTTATAAATGGCTTAGAGGATTAACAACGAAACAGCTTCAGTACTTTTATAATGTGCCAATACAATCCATGCGCTCAGCAAATTATGTGTCCCCTTGAAAATGTCACAGGTCCTGACTTCTGTAAACATTTTTTATTTTACCTTTATTTAACTAGGTAAGTCGGTTAATAACAAATTCTTATTTTCAATGACTGCCTACGAACAGTGGGTTAACTGCCTTGTTCAGGGGCAGAACGACAGATTTTTACCTTGTCAGCTTGGGGATTCGATCTTGCAACCTTTCGGTTACTAGTCCAACGGTCTAACCACTAGGCTACCTGCCGCCCCAATGCCACACCTAAGACAGAAATTCCCATAGCTGTGTATTGTACTGATGGAGAACCAGGTCAGTGCAGTACAGATGGGTTTATGACAAACCAGGATCACTGAGTTAACCAGCTAACTTTATTAAACAACCGGAAATAACTCGTGATTTTCTGTTTAATATAAATAGCTGCATTTAAATATTTTTTCCACCATTTTTTAAATCAATTTGCCCATTTCAAGCTCCTCTTAAAAAAAATATTCAGGCAAGTTAGCTGGCTAACTCCTTGGTCCTGCTTTGTAGCATACACCTCTTCTCAGCTTGGCTCAGTAGTGTGAAAAAGCTATTATTGTTCCAACCTGGGTTTCTTGGTCTTCTTGGGCAGGAGCTCCTTGTTGTTGTTGCTGCTGCTGTTGTTGTTCTTGGTCTTCTTGGGGAACTGAATGGCCGGCTCCGGGATCTCCTCCACCGCTCCTTTCCTTTTGTGCTTGTCTTTCTTCTTCTCCTTCTCTTTTCTCTTTGGTTTGCTGGCCTGTGGCTGCGAGAGGGCCGCCAGCTGCTCGTGGACAGCTTTGAGCTGTAACAGACAGACAGGAAACCAACGGTCAAAAAACAATGGATAGTCATTGACTGGACATCACCAAATATTCCAGGGGTCAGAAAAGACACAGCACCCTTCATCCATCTTCAGGGATTCAATTAGATTTTAAACAACTTTATTTATCCATCAAATGTATCACAAATGGATGTTATTAGTGCCAAAAGAGTTAGGAGGGGGTTATGGTTCATTTCAATAATGTATGATGAATAGAGATGTCACCAGAGAGGCTGGAATCCCTCAATCAGGGGGAAAAATCCAATCCTATTTGCATTCCATGTTGTTGTTTCGGTCTTTCCTCACCTGTTCTTGTAGCTCGGCCAGTCTCTGGGCTCTCTCCTCCTCCAAGTCGTTTGTGGAGGATTCCGACTCAGAAGACGAATCACTGGAGCTGTCCGAGGAGGAAGCGGGGTGTTTGACCGAGGCAGGACCTAGGATGGAAGAGGCAGGGTTTAGGATGGGCGGCGGCTGGGCCTTGATGATGGGGGCGGAGGACTGGAGCAGCACGGGGGCAGGAGCCGAAGCCAACATCTCCTCGGGCTCATCTGGCATCTTGGCGAAGCGCATCTCAAACACGTCCTGTTGGAGAGAGAGAGGGAGGGAGAGGACATACTCAGTGTCAGAGTCTGGATAGAGAACAGAACTGGGTGGTGCTCAATTGGGCACACCGTAGCAAAACTAGTTGCAATGGAAAAGCAAACATCGGCGTTCTGATTTTGGAAAAGTTCAGGAACCTATGAATTTCACTCGGTTTCAAAACGTATTCTCCCTATTGAACAACCCAGATTTCAAAGACATCTGCTGCACCAGTAAAACACAGAAAATAGTTTGGCATACAGGTACATGAAAAAGTTACAAACAGGTACATGAAAAGGCCTAAGCTCATGTGGGCATTTGTTATGAAATAGAGTTTTGTGACTTACATGTTTATCTGTCACACGTGAACGTTGCCATTTATATATTTACTATACATCTTTATCTCATCAGACTTGCCACAACTTAAGTTCCTTCTGGAAAATGTAAGTAATTAAATATAATTATGAGGGTATTATTTACTGTGTTACAAGTGTATTACCTGTAGTCTGCGTGCCATAGCCACCACCTCGTGGTCGGGTGGGTTGTACTTGTAGCAGTTAGAGAACATTAACCGAACGTCGGCAGCAAACTCCTGGGCGTCTCTGTACTGCCTGTTGTCCAGCTTCAACTACAAACACATCACAACATGTCAACAAAACCACGTCACAATGTTGGAATCCTTTTAGAGGACAAGGACATCCCTTAGAGAGCTAGACTTCTTCAGGCTTTCCTGCCAACCCTAATCCAACATAGGGCTCTGGTCGAAAGTACTGCACTATGGGCCCTGGTCAAAAGCAGTGTACTATATATCGGGAAAAGGGTGCAATTTGGGACACACCCATAATTGTGTTCCATTCAAACCCACCTTGACGGTGGCAAGGTCCATGGGGTGTTTGATGATGTCGTGGTAGTCGTGCAGCCCCAGCATGTCCACGTTTACTGGCTTGTAGAAGGGCCAGGCGTAGGCCGCGTGCTTCTTATGTAACATGTCTCGGACCAAGCTGGAGCAGTACCGTAGCTGCTCCTGCTGCTTGGGGCTATGAGCCCCTACCCCTGGTCCTCCGGGTCCCCCTAGACCGAGACCTATCCCAAGGCCCAGGTGGTGCTGGGAGTCTGGAGCCTCCTTCTTGATTAGCTTGGTGGGCCTGGCGCTTTCACGTCGCGGCAGCGTCTTCCCCGACTTGGACTCGGCTGGAGAAGACTCACTCAGCTGGTCGTTGGCCGTGGGGGTGGTCGTGTCTGCTTTCCTCTTCTGGCTCTTTCTCTGCTAGAAGGGGGTATAGAGAAATTAGGGGCACAGGGAGAGGGACAGAAAGGGGAAGGAGAAGAGGCAGAGTATGAGAGGAGAATGTGATTGTTTTAAATCAGATGCAAGGTAATAAACAGTGTACTTTTGTCAAAAGCATTCTGAACTGCGATTGATTGAGCTTCCTTGGTGCAATGGAACCAATGGAGTAGCCCTAAAAGTGCAAACCATGTCCATTTGGCACTCCAGAGAGGTTCAATTAAAAGCTCAAAGTATTTGAAGGAACGCAAATACTATTTGAATCAAATACTATTTGAAGGGTCGTTCATTATGCATCAAAATGAAGAAGAAAAAAACCAGACAAACAGGGAGGGACCACCTCGAAACACTCATTAATTCTCATTTTCCATTTTGCGCTATAATAAACACAACCCAGTTCTGCAAGCAATATATCCCGCACCCTCCCTGTGCATGCCAAACCCTCCATCTGACTCACTTTGGCCATGGGCACGGGGTTCTGCAGTATGGGGGCAGTGCTCTGGATGGAGGTGGGGGGCAGAGTGGTCTGGGTGGGTGGAGGAGGCACGGAGGTCATAATCGGGAGCTTAGGAGGGGCCTGGAGAGGCAGGTCCGACGGGCCCAGTGAGTAGGGGGCCCCCAGCTGTGGCGCATGGGCATGGGTGTGGACAGGTAGCGTTGGGGGCACGCGGGAGGGCAGGGCCTGCATGAGGGGCTGAGGAGGTAGAGATGGTGGCCCCTGGTCCTGGGTCTGTTGCTGCACTGGTGGTCCTCTGGTCTGAGGGCCTGGGGAGTGGCTGGAGAAGCCCCGTGTCTGGGGGGTGGTGGACGGAGAATCCATAGTCGGGCCTGGCTTCAAGTTCAGACCTGGGAGGGTGTGAGACACACAGAGAGACAGAACAATGCGTGAATGAAATTGAATAAGTAGAACTACAAGAAATCTAAGATGTTAATTAAATGATATCCAGCTCAGGGCTCCAACTATGCATTTGGTTTTCTAACTTGCTAGATAAGTGGCTAGATGTCAAGATCAAGCTTCTTGGTTACAGTAGATATTCAATCCCCTCCTGGAGAAAGATCTAGGGCCCTATAAAATCCGGAATACGTAGAATGTGGACGGAACTCACGGAATCCAGAAATTAAAACGGAATTCAACAAAATTCTAAAATGCATTGAACTTAGTAGGGAATCAACTAAATGTATTGAAAACGTAGCAATTAATCCAAGTTTACCATAAAACATGAACAGAATGCATCATTGATTTGCATTTCCTGCAACTTTCTGAAGAAACTTTGTGCAGCCGTTAGCATGATGCTAATGAAAAGTCTTCTGGTAGATGGAAAGGCTTCCACAAAAACCTTCTCAATTAAACATTAACTACAAAGTAGCCTATGCTGACCTGGCAGAATGGTATCATTATTATTTGCATCAATCCAGTGGGTATTTGTTTAGCGAACTCTATCATCACGTGCCAAAACAACACAGCTAAATAACAGCCTTTTGCTGGTGTGCACTGTAATTAAAGGGGTAAGTACACCCCAAAATGTTACTTTCTCAAATGTTTCCCCAGACCTCAAGTGGTCTCTTCATGTGGTTAAAAAAATAAATAATTATACTTCATATTCATCATCTCCAGCACCATCCCAAAATAAACATGTGAAAATCGTGCATTTCTATGTTTTGCAGTAAAAAGGCAGAGGAACATAAGTGTTTCCAATTACATTGTTGTTGCCTCGTGTGATTTCAACCTATTATGAGTAGGCATTGCATACTAATTGTCTACTAATGTAATTGGAAACACTTCTCTTCTTCTATCCCTGTTGCCTAAAGTGTTGAGCGTAAAAACTCAATTTTTAAATTGCGCCCCTTGTGTGCACTTACGGTAACACCGTATACACGGTATGGTACAAGGTATGACGGTATAAAAACGTGGATACCGCCAAACCCTAAATTGAATTAACTTAAATGTATTTTGGTGCCAGTTGGCAACCCATCCCAGGATTAATTGACACAAACATACACGATGATGATACACAGTGATAATTATTCCTTTTATTTAGTATGAAAAGTGGAGGTTACACACTCGAAACATGAAACCCCCCCAAAAAGTCACAAGATATGACAAAAGACAACCTGAAACCTACTGTGCAAAGTTCGAGCAAAGTTCCAGCAACTATGGTGGACGCATAACCTGGCCAGCACAGTTCAGTAGGGTATTGGAAACCCCAGGCCAGGAGTGTGTATGCGTTTCAGTGTGTGCCTGTGTGTTTGTGTGCAGTACCCTACCTCCTTCCCGTCGGCCCCGGCCTCGTCCCTTGCCGGTCATGACAGCAATCTCTGTCTCGTCCTGGGGCATCTCAGTAATCTTCTGGAGAAACATCTTCTCCAGCTGCTCAGCCATTAACACTATATCATCTCCAGGCTTCAGTCATGGGGAGACAGACGCTCCATGTTAATACAGTACCAGAAACCAAAGCCTATACATACCTAAGACCTAGACGTACACAGATCTAGCACTACCTAGGACCTAGACATACATTTATCTAGCACTACCTAAAAAAAGGCATCCATTCTAAAACAGTGTCCATTCTAAAAGTTAGCCAAACTAAATATACGTCTCTGACACTAACTATATGGGGTGTGGCGGTCATAAAATGAACCACCTGATTCAAATTGTCAGGGTTAGTGGTTCCAAGCCCTTTCTATAGATTATATTTCTATGGTGGTGGTTGACAACAGATACAGTGCATTACTGCATCGTTACCTTGTTGTAAATGTAGCAGTTGGTGAACATGGTGTTGAAATCTTGAATACATTCTTGGGCGTTCCAGTAGTAGCTGTTCTCAAGTCGCTTCTTGATTGTTCCCATATCCATAGGAACTTTAATAATCTTGTAGTAGTCCTGAAAAACATTATTTTTTTTAAGTACAATTCAATTAAAACAAGACAGTCGCAGTCAGACAGAGGAATCTGCCAAGTGTGCATGTTGGGTGCTTGGGTGGCACAGCCACACATAGAAACACTAGTAGAATCAATAATCAACTTAATACTTCATGTAAAAAAAAAAAGCTCTTTGGGGTGCAGAGTTGTAAGGGTGTGACTTAGAAAAGGGAAAACTATCACTCACTGGAAATAGTATAGACTGTTCTCTCTGCTACCGCAAAGAAAGAGGTACCAGTGCACAAAGTCTGGAACCAACAGGACCCTTAACAGCTTCTACCCCAAGCCATAACACAACTAAACAAGACCACTAAATAGCTAATCAAATGGCTACTCAGAATACCTGCATTTACCCTTTTTTGCACCAACTGGCATGCACCGACTATGGACATACACTGGACTACCCAGACATAACACAAACAGCATGCGCACACATGCATACTGACGCCACACACGCACACGCTACTGTCTATTATCTATCCTGTTGCACAGTCACTTCACTCCTACCTACACTCTGGCCTGTTTATTAGGAATACCACATCATTCATAAAATTGGTTCGCTCCTGCAGACAGTGAGTCACGTGGCCGTGGCTTGCTACATAAATCACGCAGACAGGCATCCAGTTACTGTTTGATTGAATGTTAGAATGGTCAAAACGAGTGACCTAAGCAACTTGGAGCGTGGCATGATCATCGGTGCCAGGCGCGCCAGTTCCAGAAACCTCAGAAACAGCCGGCCTCCTGGGCTTTTCAAGTGTGACAGTGTCTAGGGTTCACAGAGAATACTGCGACAAAAAAATATATATAATAATCCAGTCAGCGGCAGTCCTGGGTGCGAAAACAGCTCGTTGACGAGAGGTCATAGGACAATGGCAAGAATCGTGCAAGCTAACAGGCGGGATACAAACACGTAATTAACAGCACAGCACAACAGTGGTGGGCAGAACAGCATCTCAGAACGCACAATTCATTGGATGGGCTGTTGCAGCAGACAACCACACAGTGTTCCACTCCTATCAGCTAAATACAGGAAGTAGCGGCTCCAATGGGCACGCAATCACCAACACTGAACAACCGAAGTGGAAAAACATTGTCTGGTCTGACGAATACCGGTTCCTATTGCGTCATGCTGATTGCAGAGTCAGAATTTAATGTAAGCAGCATGAATCCATTGCCCCAATGCAGCATGATGTCAACGGTACAGGCTGGTGGTGGTGGTGTAATATTTTGCTGGCACACGTTAGGCCCCTCGATACCAATTGAGCAACGATTGAATAATTCAAGATGTTCTGGAGGTAAACAGGGGTCCGAGTCGGTACTAGATGGTGTCCCTAATAAACTGGTCAATCAATGTATATGTACATCGCAACCTTAATTACCTTGTACATCAACTTGGTACTGGTACTCCCTGTATATAGCAATGTTACTTGGACTCATTGTTTCTCATTATCCATTGTGTATTTATTCCTCGTGTCACTACCCCCCCACAAAAAAACATTGTTCTTTATCTTAACTCTGTTAGAAAAGGTCCCGTGACATTAAAATAGTTGGAAAAGGACCGCTAACTTCTTTGGGGTAGGGGGCAGTATTGGAAATTTTGGATGAAAAGCGTGCCCATATTAAGCTGCCTGCTACTCAGCCATAAAAGCTAGAATATGCATAGAATTAGTAGATTTGGATAGTTTTAGAAACTTCAGTGTTTTCTGTTTGAATGATGTCTGTGAGTATAACAGAACTCATATGGCAGGCAAAAACCTGAGAAAAAATCCCACCAGGAAGTGGGAAATCTGAGGTTTGTCGTTTTTGAACTCAGCCCCTATCGAATACACAGTGGGATATTGGTCATTTTGCACTTCCTACGGCTTCCACTAGATGTCAACAGTCTTTAGAAACTTGTTTGATGCTTCTACTCTAAAGGAGGGGCTCGTAAGAGCTCTTTGAGTGAGTGGTCTGGCAGAGTGCCACAGGCTCAGTCTCGCGCGCTCACGTGAAAGGTAGCTACGTTCCACTTCATTTCTGAAGACAAAGGAATTGTCCGGTTGGAACATTATTGAAGATTTATGTTAAAAACATCCTAAAGATTGATTTTATACATCGTTTGATGTGTTTCTACTAACTGTAACGAAGCTTTTTTGACTTTGTCTGAAACTAGTGAACGCGCTTTATAAATGTGGATTACTGGACTGAACGCGCTAACAAAAGGAGCTATTTTGACATAAATGGACATTATCGAACAAAACAAACATTTATTGTGGAACTGGGATTCCTGGGAGTGCATTCTGATGAAGATCAAAGGTATGCTATAATGCTATTCTGACTAATGTTGACTTCACAACATGGCAGACATATGTATGGACTCTGAGCGCTCTACTCAGATGATAGCATGGTGTGTTTTTAAAAAAAAAATTATCTGACACAGCAGTTGCATTAACCTCTTGAAACTAGGGGGCACTATTTTCATTTTTGGAAAAATGACATTCCCAAAGTAAACGGGCTATTTTGTCAGGAAAAGATGCTAGAATATGCATATAATTGACAGCTTAGGATAGAAAACACTAAAGTTTCCAAAACTGTAAAAATATTGTCTGTGAGTATAACAGACGTGATATTGCTGGCAAAAGCCTGAGAAAAATTCAATCAGGAAGGGACTCTTATTTAGAAAGCTCTGCGTTCCTATGCGTCCCTATTGAGCAGTGAATGGGATATCAACCAGATTCCTTTTTCTATGGCTTCCCTAATGTGTCTAGTGTCACAATACATAGTTTCAGGCTTTTATTTTGAAAAATGAGCCTGAACGACAACATTACGTCAGTGGTCAGCTGGTGGCTCTCAGAGTGATTTGTGCGTAATAGACAAATGCGGCCACTGTTTCTCTCTTTCCTACTAAGAAGCCACCTCTCCCGGTTGATATATTATCGAATAGATATTTGAAAAACACCTTGAGGATTGATTATAAAACACGTTTGCCATGTTTCTGTCGATATTATGGATCTAATTTGGAATATTTTTCGGCGTTGTCGTGATCGCAGTTTCCGGTGGATTTCTCAACCAAACGTGAAGTACAAACAGAGGTATTTCGGCTATATAAATAATCTTTATGGGACAAAATGAACATTTGCTCTCTAACTGGGAGTCTCGTGAGTGAAAACATCTGAAGCTCGTCAAAGGTAAACCATTTAATTTGATTGCTTTTCTGATTTTCGTGACCAAGTTGCTTACTACTTGCTGGACATAATGCTATGCTAGGCTATTGATAAACGTACACAAATGCTTGTCTTGCTTTGGCTGTAAAGCATAATTTCAAAATCTGAGATGACAGGGTGATTAACAAAAGGCTAAGCTGTGTTTCACTATATTTCACTTGGGATTTTATGAATATTAATATTTTCTAGTAATATGTTTTGTCCGCTGCGTTATGCTAATTAGTGTCAGTTGATGACAATTCTCCTGGATCCGGGAGGGGTAGTTCTAAGGAGAAGTGGATCTAAAATTTCATGCATAACACTTGTATCTTTTATCAATGTTTATATATGAGTATTTCTGTAAAATTGATGTGGCTCTCTGCAAAATCACCGGATGTTTTGGAACTACTGAACGCCAATGTAAACTCAGATTTTTGGATATAAATATGAACTTTACTGAACAAAACATACATGCATTGTGTAACATGAAGTCCTATGAGTGTCATCTGATGAAGATCAAAGGTTAGTGATTACTTTTATTTATATTTCTGCTTTTTGTGACTCCTCTCTTTGGTTGGAAAATGGCTGAATGCTTTCTGTGACTAGTTGCTGACGTAACATGTTGTGCATTCGCCGAAAAGCGTTTTTGAAATCGGACACGGTGGTTGGATTAACGAGAAGTTTATCTATAGAATGGTGTGAAATACTTCTATGTTTGAGGAATTGTAAGTATGGGATTTCTGTTGTTTTGAATTTGGCGCCCTGCAGCTTCACTGGCTGTTGAGAGGTGGGACGCTCACGTCCCGAACGGTCCCAGAGAGGTTAAGAAAGCATTTCACTGTTGGTCTACAACTGATTTGTTAAATAGAAATGCAATTAATTTGCCTGATGATTCATCCTGAAATTAATTCCACTGCATACATTTATTTAGTCTGAAACTGCCACCCCCAAAAATTTGTGCTGACGTCAAAATGAGGGGCGTTGTACAACACAAATTCATCAACGTCACTAACCAATCACAGTATCAAAGCCAATAACGGCTCTGGCCCAACCCTTCTGTATCTGGGACCAATCAGAACGGTCATTTTATAAAATACCAGGGAGAAAAGCAAACCCAGACTCATGGTGGGGAAGAAACACTAGTCGTTTGGTCAGAGCAATGTGGATGGGTAGTCAGGATAGGTCTAAAGCAGGCTACACTCCAACCCAAACCGGCTCTGAAGAATATTTAGTGAATTCAACTTTTAAATTAAATAAACTTTCAAAGACTATTTTCAGGTCGTACGTTTCTCCTTTTCTAGTCCATATAGTGAGACACCACAGCCAGCCAGGCAGAAACACAACACTCACCGGCAGGTTGAGTTTGACAGCATCGACGGGTGCCTGGAAGGGCCAGGAGAAGTGGTGCTTCCACAGGGTCTTCAGCACCACCTTCAGCAGGTACTGCAACTGGTTGGTCTGCCGCTTGGGCTGCGATGAGTTGATGTACTCCGGGGGCGGCGGGTTAAACTCTGGCACGGTTGGAACGTAGGTGGATGGCTGGGGCTGAACCCCCTGGCTGCTACTACTGCTGCCCGACGAAGACATCTGCACTGTGGTTGCGTCCAGGCCGTCCCCCATTCTTGCAGAGGTGACTGGGGGCGCGGGCACAGGGGCTGGAGCAGGGGTAAGGGTTGGGGTAGGGGCGGCGGAGGCCGCGGGACACCAGTTGTTTAGTCTCGACGGCGGCGCGGACGACTCCACTGAGAGAGCACCGATGATTCCATTGCACTCCTCACTAGGCTCTCTAGGAGAAGAGGGTGGGACAGACAGAAAGAGACAGTCATTAGCATCTCTGTCAGACATACATTGGGGCAAAAAAGTATTTAGTCAGCCACCAATTGTGCAAGTTCTCCCACTTAAGAAGATGAGAGGCCTGTAATTATCATCATAGGTACACTTCAACTATGACAGACAAAATGAGAAAATGTTTTCCAGAAAATCACATTGTAGGACTTTTAATGAATTTATTTGCAAATTATGTTGGAAAATAAGTATTTGGTCAATAACAACATTTTCTCAATACTTTGTTATATACCGTTTGTTGGCAATGACAGAGGTCAAACATTTTCTGTAAGTCTTCACAAGGTTCACACACTGTTGCTGGTATTTTGGCCCATTCCTCCATGCAGATCTCCTCCTAGAGCAGTGATGTTTTGGGGCTGTTGCTGGGCAACACAGACTTTCAACTCCCTCCAAAGATTTTCTATGGGGTTGAGATCTGAAGACTGGCTAGGCCACTCCAGGACCTTGAAATGCTTCTTACGAAGCCACTCCTTCGTTGACCGGGCGGTGTGTTTGGGATCATTGTCATGCTGAAAGACCCAGCCACGTTTCATCTTCAATGCCCTTGCTGATGGAAGGAGGTTTTCACTCAACATCTCACGATACATGGCCCCATTCATTATTTCCTTTACACGGATCAGTCGTCCTGGCCCCTTTGCAGAAAAACAGCCCCAAAGCATGATGTTTCCACCCCCATGCTTCACAGTAGGTATGGTGTTCTTTGGATGCAACTCAGCATTCTTTGTCCTCCAAACACGACGAGTTGAGTTTTTACCAAAAAGTTCTATTTTGGTTTCATCTGACCATATGACATTCTCCCAATCTTCTTCTGGATCATCCAAATGCTCTTTAGCAAATTTCAGACGGGCCTGGACATGTACTGGCTTAAGCAGGGGGAGAAGTTGCCCAATTGGTGGCTGACTAAGCTCCCTCTAAATTACCAGTTACCGGAATCTTCAGTCATTTTGGTAAGTAACAGGTAATCTATGGCAACTTTGGTCATTTATACTTAAATAACTTTTTCATATATTGTATACATTTTTCTATATGTGCCCATATTGTCCATGAGCTTCTAGTGGATAGACTGTCAGGTTCAAGAGAAAATGGCTCTTCCAACTGTCTTTTTTTCACAACTGCCATCAGTTTGGTCCTAAAACATGTACAACAAAGACTAAATAAAATAAAAGGTGTGCAAAAAAAGAACACTGAAACCCACAATGGTATTCAATAAATTAATGGTTTATATATTTAGGATTATGTTATACAGCTTTAAAAAAATAAAAAAAAAATAAAAAAGATTTTTGTAAAAAAGTAATAATATTTATATATATTTAATATATTTTAAAGACGTGATAAAGCCACAGAGGGACAGAGATAATTACAGACAGCTGTACCTGGAGTACCCAAAAAAAGCAATAAATGTAATGATAAAATTGCATATATTCCTTAAAAGTTAACAAAATGAATGGTAGTTTACTGGTAAACTTTGAATGTTTCCAGTAATATACCCTCCCCTTTGCAACTCTGTGGGTGACTCTGTGGGTGACTCTGTGGGTGACTCTGTGGGTGACTCTGTGGGTGACTCTGTGGGTGACTCTGTGGGTGACTCTGTGGGTGACTCTGTGGGTGACTCTGTGGGTGACTCGGCTACAGCTGCTAAACACCGAAAGGCATGGGATGTAACGATTCACCAATGTAT
This sequence comes from Oncorhynchus clarkii lewisi, assembly GCF_045791955.1. Lineage (NCBI taxonomy): Eukaryota > Metazoa > Chordata > Actinopteri > Salmoniformes > Salmonidae > Oncorhynchus > Oncorhynchus clarkii. The sequence continues at coordinate 33,089,954 of NC_092159.1, read as the reverse complement.
CGGTCTACGATTCAAAATGTTTAAGATACAAATGGCCGGTTCACGTTGTATTACATTTTATACCTTCTCAAAATCGAATCTCTTGTAACAACTGATGAGTCCTCTCCTTCAGTTTCGAACTGCATGTAAGTGCGTTAACAGCCATTGATCCAACATATGTAATTTGCTAGGTAGGCTACTGTTATCTACTGTTATCTATACTCTGTTGAAAATTGTTTCACCTTAATAAAAAAGTAAACACCGGAGAAATGTCATCAGGCTAATAGCCTACCGGCTTAAGGGGGCTTACAATATATTTAATTTGCAGTCACTTTAACTCAATTAACCGGTGCCCCCACACATTGACTCTGTACCGGTACGCCCTGTATATAGTCTCGCTTTGTTATTTTACTGCTGCTCTTCAATTATTTGTTATTTATTTTTTTAGGTATTTTTCTTAACTGCATTGTTGGTTAAGGGCTTGTAAGTAAGCATTTCACTGTAAGGTTGTATTCGGCGCATGTGACAAATAACATTTGATTTGATTTTGATCGTTCAGGTTCACTGTCAGCAATAGTTTAGGTAGTTTTGCTTTAAACAGTCAGTCTATATGGCCATTATTAGATAGAGTAAAGTTGATAATTTCACAACGAGGACATCACTTTTGCGAGAGCCCTGCATGGCCGAAGACAGAGAACACCACTGCTTAAACTTCAAAAAATTCAAAACCATTAGATTATGAGATACTGAAATCTAAAGTTGTCCTAGTGCAGTCAGTAAGTATTTTGAACCCTTCTCTTTTTCCACATTTTGTTACGTTACAGCCTTGTACTAAAAATGGATTCAAATTTAAAAATCCTCTTGTCTACACACAATCCCCAATAATAACGAAGCAAAAACAGTTTATACATTGTTAAAAAATTTATTAAAAAAAAAACGGAAATATCTTATTTACATAAGTATTCAAAATTGAGCTCAGGTGCATCCTGTTTCCATTGATCATCCTTGAGATGTTTCAACAACTGTAGTACATTCAATTGATTGGCCATGATTTGGAAAGGTCCCTATGTAAGGTGCCACAGTTGACAGTGCATGTCAGAGAAAAAAACAATCCATGAGGTCGAAGGAATTGTCCGTAGACCACCGAGACAGGATTGTGTCGAGGCACAGATCTGGGTAAGGGTACCAAAACATTTCTACAGCATTGAAGGTCCCCAAGAACACAGTGGCCTCCATCACTCTTAAATAAAATAAGTTTGGAACCAGCAAGACTCTGGCTGCTGTGCCAAACTGAGCTATCGGGGTAGAAAGTCCTTGGTCATGCAGGTGACCAAGAACCCAATGGTCACTCTGACAGAGCTCCAGATTTCCTCTGGGGAGATGGTTGTCCTTATGGAAAGTTATCCCATCTCTGCAGCACTCCACAAATCAGGCATTTATGGTAGAGTGGCCAGATGGAAGCCACTCTTCAATAAAAGGCACATGACAGCCTGCTTGGAGTTTGCCAAAAGGCACCTAAAGGACTCAGACCATGAAAAACAAGTTTCTCTGGTCTGATGAAACCAAGATTGAACTCTTTGGCCTGAATGCCAAGCGTTACGCCTGGAGGAAACCTGTGCAGCATCACTCCCCATCCAACCTGACAGAGCTTGAGAGGATCTGCAGAGAAGAATGGAAGAAACTCCCCAAAAACAGGTGTGCCAAGCTTGTGGAGTCATACCAAAGAAGACTCAAGGCTGTAATCGCTGCCAATGGTGCTTCAACAAAGTACTGAGTACTCATGTAAATGTGATATTTCATTATTAATTTTTTTGGCAAACATTTCTAAAAACCTGTTTTTGCTTTGTCATTATGGGATATTATGTGTAGATTGAGGAGGGGGATTTAAAAAAAATCCATTTTAGAATAAGGCTGTAGCGCAACAAAATGTTGAATAAGTCAAGGGGTCAGAATACTGTTAATTAGTGGGTGATTGCAGAACCAGTGGGGTGGCAAAAAACTTAGTAGGTTACATTGCCCCCCCCCCCAATCTGATATAGATTAGGGGGGGGCAATAGATACTAGATAGTCTCCCTTATGGCTCAGCTCAGGTGCTTACATAGTGCATACACCACAGATATTCACACACACAAATGTCAGCTCAGAGGCCCAGATCATGAGCTCCATCAGCAGCAGATTTTTCTTTAGAATGGAAAATGTATGCATTTATGCAACAAATGTTAGTTAAATTCGGTACAGTCCATCAGTCCAGTTTGCGGGTAGAGTACTGTACTTTCCTAAATGTTTTGGGATTTCCCCATTCTACTCAGCATGTGACATTTTAACCACAACAAGACAACACAGATATAACAAAAACCTGGCTTTCCATGGGAACACAACAGTTAGAGCAAATTAAAGTAAGACAACTGAGATCGTAGCCTATGATTCAAAAAGTAAACTATTTCATCTAACATATCCAGGAAATGCATAATTTATATTTTGATGGTAACCTGTCAAAAATAGGACCCATAATTATCAGGTGTATTTTTGCCTCTTCAGAGAACTTGCAGAATCTTTGACCATATTGATCTATTATTCACAACATGAGCAAGTGCGAACTAAAAAAAAAACACTTAGCTAGATTGCTAACTCTAACTATGATAGTGTTTCTATATAGCCATGTAGGCTACTTGATTAATGTAATCAGTAAATGTAGGCTACTCCAAAAACTTTCCAGTGCTAGGCCTAGGCTACTTGATAGGCTTATTCACTGCGAATGGCGTGCTCTGCGGGCACATCAAAACCATAGGCTACCACACCCTACTCCGGTTGTAAAATGGTGCCATGAACGCAATATTAAAAGGGGAGAACTAAATTATATACTCACAGAAAGATATGACACCTCACTATAACTAATACAGTAGTTGCTGTGAAAACTGTATTCTTATCCGCAATTGCATTTTGCGCAACGGTCATATGGTTGTGCTTCTCACGATGCATCTCCCCCTTCTCCGTGAGCAGCGGGGGAAGGGGTGTGAGTGGCTCGCTCATACAGCAGCCGACAGCGAAACAAGAACAGGCAGACACTTTCATGGCAGGAATTAACATAATGGACAGGCCATTACTGTTGAACAAATAATGGTTTTAGAACAATCTACAAGAACGTTGGGAAACTAAAATCACATAAAATTACAAAACGTATGCTAAATGCGTCAGTAAGAGGAAGGCAATGTGTGTCTAATTTTCGGTTTATCATCCCAGCGCTACCATCATGCCCCAAAACCTACCCACAAAAAAATTCTGCGTCGTCATCATCATCATGATCCCACATTCAATTACCGCACCTAAACTAGATGTGGTCTGTGAGTTGGTGCATTGCAGGAAGATCAACCATCCCTGTTCTGAGCTCTGACCTTACAGGTTTCAGGGTTCTCCCCAAAGAATGCAAGAGAGGCGTTGCTCCACTTTGTGTAAAATAAAAAAATATAAGGATTATTTTTGCTCTGGATTGGAGGAAATGGCAGTTACAAGGTGTACAAAAACGCAAAAATCTCTCGAGTCCAAAAGGGGGACACAGGCCTTCGGTCCTCCCCCCAGCCCTTCATAAAACTCAAAAAATAAAAAGGCTGTCAGGGTTGGGATTAATTCCATTTAAATTCCTGTCAATTCAAGGTCTATACTGAAACTATACTAGTTCCAATTCTGGTTTACTGAAAGGACTAGAACTGAAATTGACCCCAACCCTGTGTGTGAGAGAGATCAGAGATGGGTTAGTGGTTAGCCATCACTGGGGTTTTGGCAGGGCTTGTGTGTGTTGCTGTAATGGTTTATGCAGGTCCCTGGTAAGAAACAGACTATCCCATTCCTTGGAAATCTCTGGTCTCTGGAGTGTTTCAGGATGTGGGAGGTTGTTTGTGTGTGTGTGTGTGTGTGTGTGTGTGTGTGTGTGTGTGTGTGTGGTACATTTGGCATCATCTGGCTGCTGGTGGAACCCAGTGTTCCCATGCTTCATCTTGCCTCTACCCTTCTTGTCCCTGCCCCTCCCAGGCTACTACGTCACAAGGCCAGTGTGTTGGAGACAGAGTACAAAGACGCAGCAAAGTGTAGCAATGTGCCATACCATAAATTATTGATCATGAGGGGTTTTAGTTTAGAACTCTGGCCAGTTGCACACACCAGTGTGTGGACCTCACTCGAACTAACCACATTCCTGATGAGTCACCTTTCTGAGAAGTTAGCAGTTAACCAAGCACATGATCACTGCCAAGGCCTCCCTGGAGGAAACACACCCACACACTGACTGACCTCTGTATGGGATGACAACAGGAAAGAGGAATTTTAACTTGTCTGCTACTTGCCTTCCCACTCGGGTCAAAGCACCACCCAAAACATTTAATTGAACGTTTCTTATAACAGAGTACAAACTTCCTGAATATAATGCTAGACATGTTACAGGACAGAGCTGCTGCTGATGACCGAATAGCAGCCTGCATTAGGAGACAAAGATCCACATAACTCCCTTGCAGAAAGCAGATTGGGACAGTGGTGGCTTTGGTACCATGCAACTTTAAAGGAGGGAGAAGCTGGGGCTCCTCTGGCAATACATTTGGGTGGTACAGACAGTGTGTGTTGTACAGTGTGTGTGCTCAACTGAGGTGGAGGTACAAAAGAGGTTGACCGGGACAGACAATAGGACCAAGCAGCAGTAGCAGCAGACATAAGAAAGAAACTGATAGGCCCCTCCGCAAAGAACAGGGTCGTTCGTGTTCATTGGGGCACGCAGAAAACATTTTAAAATCTCCTCATTGGACATAATGGACAAATCCAGGACAGTTCCCTCCCTGTTATAAACAGAAGAACACCACCCAGCTCCTAGACACAGGAGGACAGATATTGGGGAGGTGTCTGTGGCAAGTACAGACTGACAGGTCAGGGACAGACAGGAGGGCTCCCTCTACAGGGACAGAGTGTAGCAATGTGTTCGTTAGGTAGCTAGCCACAACAACAGGCTGGGCCGGGATGGAGATGGAGTGTTTTCTGGGACTAGGAATCTGCCGACGTATACCAGCACACACAAACATAACCACCAGATGGTTCACAACAGCCAGGCAACAACAATCAGGGAATCCAGGGACACACACACAGTACAAAGTACACAATTTATCCCCACTGTGTGCTATTGCTCCACTATTGGGTCTAGTCTAGTGTGATTACTTAAACCCTCAACTAACTGCTGACTGAACCCATTTGACCAGATAAGATGCAGAGCAAACACGATTAGCTCAGGCAAAGATGCCACACAAGTCCTGTTGGTTTTCACCAGGTTTTACTGCAGTTTCTAATGTTTGAAGAGATGTTTATTTAGCCCCCCCCCCCCCCTTTACACATATGTTGCATCCCAAATGGCACCCTATTCCTTATGTATTGCACTACTTATGACCAGTTCAAAAGTAGCGCACTATAGGGAATAGGGTGCCATTTGAGACGTGTTCCCTAATCAGGTCTACTTGGGTCCATTCTCACCTTCCTACTTCACATAAGTGACAGCAAAATGTTTGGTTTCAATTGGCAACAGGAAACTTTTCAGACTGGTAGTCCAACAGACAATTGACATGTACATGTCAAAAATACTAATCTCACCAGGAATAGAAGTGGCTAATCGAGAAGCTGACAAAGCCGCTGACCAATGCTTGATGGCTGACCAATGCATGATGGCCAAAACACATCCATTGTGATTAAACTGTTTGGTCACTGGGGGGGGCTCAGTCTTGGTGCATTACACGACCACACTTCAAAAGAAAACAGCATAAATACATAAATCGCTCTGATTCTTTCCTGCTGCGGCCCAAAGGGCAACAACACCAGGGCCCGTATTCACAAAAGGTCTCAGGAGTCGGAGCGCTGCTGTGCTGATCTAGGATCAGTTTTCGATTATATGGATGGGGGGGACCTTATCCGAGATCAGCACTGTCTCCTACTCTGATGTACTTTGTAAATATGACTCAGCAGATGCAGATTCCAACAAGAGTTGTGACTTCCTGCCTACCGATGTGCGTGTCTTACCACATACCCCCTACCGCTCTGGGCTCTGGAACAACAGTTGACCTGGACATAGATCACCACAGACTGCCGAGGAATGTTGGGAGAGAGGGGAGGAGGCGGCTCTGGTTATCAAGGGGCCTAGTCGTAGCCAGGAAATCAGGATCTATCAGTGACTTTCACTTGAAAAGGGAAATCTTGTCCTAAACGGCACCCTATTCCCTATATAGTGCACTACTTTTTGACTAGCGTCATAGGGAATAGGGTGCCATTTGAGGGACACACACCTCATGTCAGGTTACAAAATAGATGTACCGTATCTACTAGGCTAATCTATTCCATCTAGAAAGTAAATAATCATTCACGTTTTCCTCCCGAGTGGCGCAGCGATCTAAGGCACTGCATCTCAGTGCTCGCGGCGTCACTACAGAGACCAGTGTTCAAATCCAGGCTGTATCACAACCGGCCGTGATTGGGAGTCTCATAGGGCGGCACACAATTGGCCCAGCGTCGTCCAGGTTTGGCCGGTTTAGGTCGTCATTGTAAATAAGAATTTGTTCTAAACTGATTTGCCTAGTTAAATAAAAGGTCAAATAAAACATTTAAAAACACTTGGGGAGGGGAGGTAGCTGCAGCCAGTAGGAAAGTAGGCCAGAGGATCCCACTCTACACAACAGTGCAGTAAGAGACATGCAGCTACAAGTAGGTCCCAAATGGCTAAAAAAAAAGTGGACTACATGTGCCTAGAGAAGTGGCCACAAAGAAAGTTGATGTTTTAAACTGCAAAACACATTTTTACATAGTTATTCCACAAAAATTCCTTATGTGAATTCACAACGCAGCGGTGCTGCTGCCAGCATTGGTTTGGGTCTTACGGTGCATCTGTTTCAGATGGTTAAGCATTGCACCTGTACAGCAGTCGGCAGTCAAAAGTACTCATCATTCTGGAATTTCATTTTTGGACACAAACTGTAGTTAGTTATTTATGCCACAAAAATCTGAAACATTGGATAAATAAACTATTGGTTTGATGATGTTGAGGGAAATACACAGCCTACAGACTAATGGGTCTAGCCTATTTCATTTTAACTCTTTCCGTCTAAAGTATGTTGTGCGTCAGACAGTGGAGTGAACCGTCACATCTTCACCCAGTGGGGGTCCGTAATGGGCACAGCATGCTTTCGGTCAGCCTGGCCAGGATTTAGGCTACGTCTTTGTCCCAAATAACGCCCCATTCCCTACATCAGGGATCGTCAACTAGATTCAGCCGGGGGACCATTTTTGTATTGAGTGGATGGTTAAGGGTCCAGAACATAATTACAAATAATTAGTATACTGCAAATTGACCACAAGAAGCCCAAACATATGTAATATTTGACTAAAACAATTATTTCAAACCTTGTTAATTGCTGAATTAAAATCAATTGGAGGTGATTTCCTGGTGTTTTTATTTCCAACAATGAAAATGCAACAACAATATTTGGAAACTTGGGGGGCCAAATTAAAACCACTCGCAGACCACCAGTTGGGGAATCCTGCCTTACATATGGAACTACTGTGGACCAGGGAGGCAGTGCCATTTGGGAGGCAAACTGCCTCACCTCTCACGTCAGCTCTCACCTACATGCATGCAGGCTCATGCATGCATCTGGCATGCCATTCCTGGAACCTAAACCCACTTTTTTGAGGGAGCCAATCTGAGTCAGAAGCATGCGTAATGTCTGACTGTTCAAAGTCCTCCTTCTCTTTACTGGCTGTGTGTGCTGTGGGGCTCTGTAGAGGCAAGCAGGCTTCCTCTGAGTGACTCAACACCACACACACACGCATGCGCACACACGTGGGTTGGGCAATATTTGGGGAGACCTATTCCATGATATGCTACTCCAAATATTGCAGATATCTGATATTATCATTGTGCATTGTTGATGACAAAAATAATTCCACTGTGCTTATTTATGATAGTATAGTTGCCTTCTCATTAAAAAAAAATACACGTATGACAAAAAAAAGAGGCTTTATTCATTTAGACTTCATATTGATACACACTGATAAAACTGCACAGTTTTGATTTGTCAAGTTCAAATATCACCAATACTCAATATTATCATATAGTATATCAGCCAACCCTAACACACGCACTGCTGCTGGTGACAAGCCTACATTAACCAGGTTGGGTGTGTTTGGTCGAAGTCACAGAACACTGTGGTGAAACACTCATCTCTGACTTTGCATCTAGGTGCACCAAACACACAGGGTGGTGCTCAACAGGAGCAAAAAGTTTCAATACACAAAATAATCTGTTAAAAGTGGACAAAAAGCCAGGACGAAGGGGTGAGGAGAACACACACCAAGACTGGAGAGAAGTGATAACACTCACATACGATTCACTGAGTCACTTTGTAAACAAAACACAGAGAACTGGAGATAAAGGAACCCCCTTGCTCTCTTTCTCCCTCCCTTCCTCACAGGCTGAACTCACAGGGCTGATTCATTCACCAAGACATTTCCAGGAATCAGGATACATTACCCCCAGAAAATAGCCCTGCTGCCACAAATACAACCCACTCTCTCTGTAACCCCCCACACCTATCGCCCTTCAGGAGAGTTACTGGCAGAATGGTGGCAAACAATGCAATCCTCCGAAACCAATGATTTCCACAGGCTTTCAACTAATAGGCTACTTCAGAGAAAATGACACATTAATAGGTCATATTTGATGTCCACAAACAAAGACCTCTCTCTGTAAACTGGAGATTTCCCTTTCAGTTCCACATTTTAGATTAGGTGGCCTTAATAGAGTACAAATGTAAGCTGTAGGCTTAGTTTATGTACACTGAATAAAAATTTAAAAAAACGCAACCTATGAAGTGTTGGTCCCATGTTTCATGAGCTGAAATTAAAAGATCCTAGAATTGTTGCATACGCACATAAAGCTTATTTCTCTCAGATTTTTTGCACAAATTTGCTTACATCCCTGTTAGCATTTTTACTCTGCCAAGATAAGATAATCTATCCACCTGATAGGGGTGGCATATCAAGAAGCTGATTAAACAGCATGATCATTACAGAGGTGCACCTTGTGCTGGGAACAATAAAAGGTAACTAAAAGGTTTAGTTTTGTCACAACACAATGCCACAAATGTCAAATGTTGAGGGAGCGTGCAATTGGCATGCTGACTGCAGGAATGTCCACCAGAGCTGTTGCCAGATAATTTAATGTTCATTTCTCTTACGGTAGAGAATTTGTTAGCACGTCCAACCGGCCTCACAACCGCAGACCACTTGTATGGCGTTGGGTTGGCAACCGGTTTGCTGATGTCAACGTTGTGAACAGAGTGCCCCATGGTAGCAGTGGGGTTATAAGCAGGTATAAGCTAAGGACAACAATGACCAACAGATGCATGTGTGTTCCCAGTTACGTGAAATCCATAAGTTTAGGGCCCAATGAATTTATTTAAATTGACTGATTTCCTCTTATCAACTGTAGCTCAGTAAAATCTTGAATGGGAAACACGAGGGAATATATATATATATATATATATATATATATATATATATATATATATATATATATATATTTAAATCTCTATCTACCAAACGTTACCTTTTCACAGAGACAGAAGAATAATGTGCAATTTTTTCCAAGAGCGCATCCAGAGTCTGAAAATCCAGCAGATCGTTAGACTTAGCATGCATCTTGTAATCCATCTAGAAGCTTCCCTCAACACAAAGCAAAAAAAGAAAACAGGAGAAGTTTGGCTCCCTTTCTCTCCTTTTCCCACAAACACAGGAAGAGAGAAATGGGTTCTTTTCAAGGTTCCAATATAAATCAGTTTCACAAAATCCATAAACAATAATCCACACACGATTAATCCATAGATCCAGGTTTAAGTGAGGGGTATTCCTTGAAAAAACCTACAAAAAACAGAAAAGGGCCAGGGAGCGGGGTAAGATTGAGCCTGTTGAGGCCTGGCTGGAGCCGGCTGGCTGAGTTAGCTGTGTGTGCCGGTCTCCTTCGCTCGACCCCCTCCCCCTCTCAGCAGCAATACAACGGCCCAGTAGCCACAGGCTCCTCGCCCCATTGTGTGTCCACCCCGGGCCTCCCCCCTCACAAGCAGTAAGAGTGCGAAAGGAAGGAGAGGGCTCCGGTAAAAAAAATAAATATCCAGGAGCAGGAGAGCTTGCTTCTTTCCTTTCTCTCGTAGCTCTCCTCTCTCTCAAACACACACACAGCAAGCGGCGTGCTGTGGTTATTCAACACTGAAAATGGCTCGGCTGTTTCGCTTCCTCATTGAGCGCTAGTCTCAGCCCACAGCTTGTTACCCCTCCCTCTCCCTCCACCCCTCCCTTTTCTTTTCCCCCATCAATAGCTTGAGGTCCCTCCCTCTCTCTCTCCCTCCCCACCTTTGGCACACCACCCTTCTTCCCTCCCTCCTTCCATAACACCCTGCCCCTCCCCCACTTGCTGTTCTCCTTTCGGGCTGATCTTGTGAACCAAAGCCTGCTTACCCCCACCAAACCAAGGGCTACCTTATCTATTGCTCTCGCTCCTTCCCCCTACATCCCTCCCTACATCCCTCCCTCACCACCACACTGCTGCTGCACGCGCACACTCACGCAGCACGTCTAGACTAGGCCAAAACAAAAGCATCCACGCCGGCCAGGCTTTTGTCAATGCAGAGAGAGAAAGAAGAGAAACAACGAAAGGGAGAGAGAGATATGTAAGACAGTGCTATCAGAAGGGGAGGATCGAGCTATCCATTCCTTCTTCACAAGGCCAGCGGGACTGCTAAATTGCAAATAACACATTTTAGGATGGTAAACATTCAGAGTAAACTTAAGCGAGATAAAGTATGTAGCATAAGAACACAGTGTAAACCGTGGCAAAATGTGTAGAATTGCAACAAATTAGCTTTAAAACAACCAACATTTTGTCTCCGCGGCCAATAGGAAGGCCTATAAAAACATTGGTCAGAGACGGCTGAAATAAATCCTGCTTGAAACAGTGGATATTCATCTCCCACAAACTGATATCAACTCAGACACGGGGGAGAAATTTGGCACGAGACAGGCTGTTCAAACATACTCCTCAACAATATACTGTGGAATAATGGAATTCCCACACAAGTTAACAGAAAGGCATCCCTTGCTTTACGAGCATAATAAAACACTTGTCAGCAAGTAGTCATTTCATTCAAGGCTGTGTGCGTTTGCGGGAGAGAGTGTGACACACACAGCTACAGCGTTCCCCAGAAGACAATTAATAATCCCCCCCCCCCGTAAATCAGCCAGCCATCTGTCTCCAGAAACAGTGATTCACCTCATCATGACCCATTAAAATGACACCAACTACTGTCTTACCAAATAACATGATGACAAGAGACCACGTCACATACAACTGGAGAGAGAAAGCAAGAGAGAAAATTAAGGGAGGGCATGACAGAAAGAGTGACAGAGCAGAAGTAAAGGGAGAGATCACCCATGTCCAGAGAGATAGATTGCAGGAGAGAGAGAGAGAATGAAGCCTGCTGTGCTGTAATTAAGACCGGGTGTCTGAGGGTACAGTAGTACCAGCGTTTCAGTTATGAAAATGTGGCACCAGACACTTGACCAGCAACATTTTAATTTACGGGACATTTGAGAAATTTACCGGACCCAGTAGCCCGATTAGGGTGTCCACCCTAATCAGAATGACAGAAATCACATTTAGATTATGGTGATTCATCTTAACAAAACATTCAAGTCGAGGATGCAAGGATGTGTGTCCTTTCCTTGCACCTTGAAGATGTTAGAATAACTGACCACATTTACTTTTCCTCTCCTTTCCAACAAGACTTGTAAGGAACAGAAAAATCACTAGCCTATGCATAGGCAAAGCCTATTGTTTGGTGAAGCAAATTTTCCCCATAAAAATGCATCTTTATAATAAAGCATTCCATGAATCATCGCATTTGCAGACTGATGTAAGATAGCCTACTATTCATAATGTGATGAGTAGATTAGATTACCGGGTAGATTACTGGGTAGCCAACGGTGCTGACACTGACCAACAGATCAGTAAAAATGACGTTGTCCATGTAATAGGCCTACGAGAAGGGGAGACAAACTGTGGCACTGACCCAACAATGAGAGTGAAGATGTGCTGTGCGCACTCATGCACTCCGCTGGCCTACTGTTGTTCGCTCAATTACGTTTTTTGATATGTGTCCTTTTTTTTAGTTTAGTGTATTTTCTTTACAACAATAGCCGTTTGCTTTCCAAACTATGTTATCCCGCAATTTAATTTGGAAATATTGCCATATGCCTGGCTGGGCCTATACTTTTCACTGACAGGTGCAACTCAATAATATATTTGCAGCACGTGCTGCACCAATTGCGTGCACTGCCTTGCCTTCCGATAGTAAGCAATGTGACTGTAGGCAGGCTAGGGGAAGCTAATGATCCTCTGTGGCCAAATCATGTTTTATTAGCCTATTATGAATAATTGTATTTATTTTGGTATAGACAAGAGTATGTCAACTATGTAAAGTTTTCTACTATGGTGGATAGTAGGTTGACATATTCTATTGGTCAGCTTGTCGAGAAAGAAATAGCCTAAACAGACTCTGGGACGGTAGATCCCAAATTCATACAACCAGTTGGTCTAAGCTTCATAAAAATTAAAAAGCAATTCATATTTTTTTGTTCTTCTTTTCCCTGACATGTGGCCTGTGCCAATTGTATTTATCGTCTTTTTCATTATTTTTAAATGGGCAAAAGCTGGGTATTAACAGCTAACGAAAACCCTGAGTAGTAGACTGAGCTCAACCAACTGAACGACACCTTTACCTCATGGCTCTGATGCACAGATCAAGGCTCTGTTCAGGGGGGTGCAACGTCACAGAACAAATGTTCAGGTAGGAATGTATTGTGTGGAACAGATATCGGTGTCTGTCAGACCATTTGTTCACTGTTCAATTGACCTAAATCACGTGATTAATGTGTGTTATGCAAGAGCAAGCGAGACAGAGAGAAAGAGAGAGTTTGGGAAAGAGAGAGCGAGAGGCAAAGAAAGAGATGGAAAGCGAGATAGGGAGAGAAAGAGAGCACGGTTACATGCACACAATAATACGATTGTGGAGAATCAAATTCAAATATTACTTCAATTAAAACATTTACATGCTTTGCAAGAAGAACAATCTCTCTAATAATCCTGTTTATATGACATCTGAAATCAGGCTACCTGATGGGACTTGTGATCAAAGCAGAAAATCAGCAACCCAATTGTTGTTTTACCACAGTTAGTGACCATTTTATTTTTGCAAATACTATTTGATTCTGAATTTGGACATATAAAGCTTGCGCTACCGGTGTTGGCACATGCACAGATCAATCACCCCCACCGCACTAAACACACACACTTTAAAGGGGCAGTGCAGTTTAAAAAAAACATGGAGGAAAAAAAAGCTTGGAATTTCAGGCTTTTCGTGTGGGATGGAACTTTTGTTCCACATCATTACATCACAATGTGATCGGATTATAATAGACCAATGACTTCACTTCTGAGTAAGGGGATGGGCTCTAGACCATCCTATCAGCCAATCAGGGCTGTGTGTGCGTGTGTATATATATATATATATATATATATCTTCATATTTGTTTCTTAACACCTACACAATTAGACTGCGCATTTCAATGGTCAAAGGAGAATCGGGTAGCGCTGGGCGATACATCAAATTAATTCAAATGTATGTTTAGCGTGATATTCCAAATGCCTGTATCGCAAGAATCAAGCTCGAGATGTCTTTTTGGTCACATCTCCACCTGTGCCATGTGCTCTTTCCCATTTATACACACAAAATCTGCAATAAGCATAAAGCACAATTATATAAGGAATTGGCAACTGGTTCTCAATCTGAGAAATAAGGTAGGCCACTTGATTTCAACATCTGAACCAAGTGGACAGGCTAGTATGCTGTTCAAACAGTTGAGGACGGACAGAAGGGTGTGTTCATAACAATTCAACTGTTCTACCTTGTCAGTTAGCAAATAGATCCAAGTTGGCTAAACTTGAAATAGAAAGATTAGCTGGCTGCTCACTAGCACATGGGTTTGTGCTTGAGAGATTGATTTTGAGACCTGTGTTAATGTTCTATAATGCCTGCAGTGCAACAACAAGTTAGCCATTATTAGTGAATGTGCATTATGCATGGTTCTGCTTAACTTTATAACAAAATGGGCATTTTCATTACTTGAAAAAGACTTGAAAGTCAGATCAGTGATTATTGCATTTTAAAAAAGCAGGTTGAACTTTTTATAAAATAATGAAGCTATTATGGTTGCGGGTGGCTTAGATTTAGCCTAGGCTACACAAAGTGGTAGACAAACACGCGCAGACAGACAGGGGCATTCCTGTGCTTTTGCCACTTCAGCAAGTTGAAGGAAAATATGTATCACTGACGCATTTCGTTCATGTCTTATGACAATCTTTGGCAAATGAATGGATTTTCTAATCAATTCAATACATTTATTTGATTTTCCCACTAAGTTCATTCAATTTTGCTGAGCACTGATTTCTATACTGTTGTCTAGCCTTGATCAGTGAGAGATGTGTCAGATCTGATTCCACACATACAGCCAGTGTAGGGGTGTCTCAAATGGCACCCTATATTTCCTATATAGTGTACTACTTTGACCAGGGCCCATAGAGTTCTGGTCAAAAGTAGTGCACTACACAAAGATTATGGTAACATAGGGCTCTGGACAAAAGTATACACCGGTCCAAAGTAATGCACTTTAGAGATTAGGGTGCCATTTCAAACGCCCCCTAGGACACCTTCTGTACTACAGACACTGTCTTCCTAGCAGCACAGCACGCCCCACCCCCTCCTCCCAGACTATCCACGTGCCATACACACCCCTACCCAGGGACAATACAGCAGCTGCCAGAGTGACAAAGCTCCAGATTCATAGAGGCTGGGGCTACGTCCCAAATGGCACCCTATTGCTTTGGACCTGGGCAAAAGCCGTGCCTTCGGAAAGTATTCAGACTCCTTGACTTTTTCCATATTTTGTTAAGTTACAGCCTTATTCTAAAAAATGTATTAAATAAATAAAAAATCCTCAGCAATCTACAAACAATACCCCAGACGGTCACTGCTCAATTATGTGCGCACCACACAAACAGACACACAGGACTAATGTTGACATCGCCCTACCTTACTGAGCACTTACTGCAACATTCAGTCATGGATGGGAGAGGGGAGGAGGGGGCTGCCTGGGTCTGGCTTCCTGCATTATTAGGGAGGATGGGATGGGGGGGGGGGGGGGGGGGGTTGGGTTAGAAGGCAGGAGAGGCAGAGACAGCAGTGGAGGCACACACACTCGGGCACACACACACAATTCAAATGTTATTTGTCAGATGTGTCGAATACAACGGTAGACTTTACAGTGAAATGCTTGCTATGAGCACTTATCAACAATGCAGAGCAAAAATTATTTAAAAAGTCACACAAGAAGAATTAAACACAATCTCTCGCACACACACAGAGGAGATGAGTGGGCCAGGAGGAGGAAGTGCCTTCAGACTTCAGAGGCCATTAATCATGTGAGCAACAGAGCAGCCAAAACCAACAGGGACCCCAGTCGAGGAGAGAGAAGGGACAGCCAGCCAATCTGCTGGCTCTGGGTGTGTGTGTTTTTACATGCAACAACAATCAGTGGTTTTATTGGACAAATGCAGGTATTAGCATAGTGCCTCCCTGTTTCACTACAATTTGAAACGCTTTCTCCCTGAACACGATCCAGTACACATTACACACACGGCCAGGGAAGCTATACTTTTCCCTCAGTCAGTTCCAGAGGAAAATATACTAGTACGCTAGATGATAAACTTACATGTGTATCTCTGCGTGGAGGTCCTTAATCGAGAGTGCATTTCCTCTCCGGCCTCATTCAGCAAAGAGGTGCCACGTGGCCCGGCCCGTCACCTGATCCAGAGAAGAGTCCCCTTAGGCACACTGCTGATGAGGAAAAGGGGAGTACACCTGGGAAAAGGACAGAGAGGACAGTCCATGAGAACACGAGCGAGAGAGAGGGAAGCAAACTCTCAAACATGACACACGCACAAAGACCCTAGGGTCTAGACCAGTGGTTCTTAACCTTGTTGGAGGTACTGAACCCCACCAGTTTCATATTCGCATTCACCGAACCCTTCTTAATTGGAAAAATAAAATATGATTTTTTTCAAATTCAAAACATAGGTATGTATATATTTTACTGGTGCACAAAATGAACCGTGCATCAACATCACTGTGTTCAAAGAACAAAATCATCAAAACATGATTTTCACACAAAAACAAAAACATAATAATGAATATTTACTGCAAATTAGTGTGACTTCTGCTGTTGCCTTTCAGAGACCAGTTCAGAAATACGCTGCTTCACCTTGGCAAGTGCCACTCTCAT
This sequence comes from Oncorhynchus clarkii lewisi, assembly GCF_045791955.1. Classification (NCBI taxonomy): domain Eukaryota; kingdom Metazoa; phylum Chordata; class Actinopteri; order Salmoniformes; family Salmonidae; genus Oncorhynchus; species Oncorhynchus clarkii. The sequence continues at coordinate 33,073,511 of NC_092159.1, read as the reverse complement.
GTCATTTTCGCAACAAAGTCTGTTCCTTTTCTTCGTTTTTATGTCCAGCATCCTCGAAAAGGATTGCTCGCAAAGATATGTTGTAACAAACGGTATGAAAATCTCCAGAGCTTTCTTAGCAATAACAGGGTACGTTACCATTTGTTGACACCAAAACGTTGAAAGCGTTGTTGTTCTGAAGAGTTGCTGTTGAACCTGGCTCTGCTGAATTTCAATGATTTCATCGAGGTATTCGTCATTGACATCTGTTGTCTCAACACTAAACGTGAACGGCTGTCTCACCCATGCTGGATATGACTCTCTTGTAGGGAAGTATCCGTTGAGAGACTTTGCAAGCCCATCTAAGTGCGTGGCAATTGCTTGCTTCAGTTCCGCGGGTACAGAAATGTCTCAGATTCCAGATACATCTTCGATCTTACTTACACAGTCATCCAGCAGGGGAAAGTTTGCGAAGTTATCGTTCTCTGTTCATCATTTCCATAACTGTAGCTTTTTTTGAAAAGCCTTCAGGTTTTCCTCCGCTTCGATGATGTTGACTCCACCACCCTGCATCTTTTGATTGAGATGATTGAGAGCTGCGAAGATATCAGCTATGTACGCTAAAATGAGAATGAACTCAGAATTTTTGAAGCAATCTGCATGACAATGTTGGTGCTCTTGCAAAAACAGGGCTAATTCCACACGCACGGCAAAAACACGATTCAGCACCTGTCCCCGGGATAACCACCGAACGTTAGAATGGTACAGAAGTACCTCGAATTCAGAGCCCATTTCTTTACACAGCTCACTGAAGATGTGGTGCCTCAGAGCACTAGTTCGCACATAGTTCACGCATTCCACTACAATTTTTAATACTTCTGCCAGTTTTGTAGGCAAGGTTTTTGTTGCCAACGCATGCCTGTGCAGAATACAATGCGTAACAATGATGTGTGGTGCATCGGCTTTCACTAGCGCACCAAAACCAGACTTTCTTCCCAGCATGACTGGAGCTCCGTCCGAACAAACTGCAGAAACCATATCCCATGAAAGATTGTTGTCTTTGAAGAAGTCATCCACAAGTTTCTTCACATTGGCTGCCTTAGTTGTTGTTGTAAGAGGCTTACAAAATAAAAAAAATCTTCCTTTATCACGGCGTCTTTCACATAGAGCACGAATACAGCAAGCTGGCTTAGATTGGAAACGTCTGCGGTCTCGTCGAGTTGAAGGCTGAATTTTGCCGGGCTTGAAATCAGATCTGCAACTACTTGAGCCAAGATGTCTTTGCTCATGTCCTCTATTCTGTCGCTGATGGTGTCATTTGAAAGAGGAATTGGGGATAACTTAACTTCAGCCTCTTTTCCCAGCATGATATTCTCCGTCTTCAACACAGCTGGTTTTCTGAGTGTTTCACCAATGGTGTGTGGTTTGCCCTGCTTTGCGATCAGGTAAGCAACTTCGTACGATGCTGTGAGGATCGGTTTGTTGATGGGTACAAAGCTGAGAACAGGCAGAGTAGCCTTTTCATCGAATCTGGCTCTCTTCACCTTGAATTCAGCGAGCGTTGTGTTCTTGTATTTTCCATCTCCATGCAGCTTAAGGAAGTGTTCTCTTAGTTTTGCCGGTGCTAGATTAGAATTGCTTAACTTGGCATTGCAAATCATGCAGTTAGGACGCTGACTCCCATCACGTTCCGTTATACATGTGAATCCATATTGTACATATTCGTCCGACCACTTTCTTTTTTTGCTCGACATAGTAAATATGAAGGAATTAAAATATTAAGAAAGAAATCACAAGACGTACCATCACGACAGTCACAAGTCGACTACTGAGCGCACCAAATTCCCTGCAGCACAGATAGGCCAAGCGATGTAGCGTGATCACCTGCAGCCAATGATGGCCAAGCGGGGCGTGTCATCACGAATCATATGAGTCGGAAGTGTGTCTTGACCTCCGCCGAACCCCTGAGACTGACTCACCGAACCCCTGGGGTACAATCGAACCCAGGTTAAGAACCACTGGTCTAGACAAATCTGGGTCGCATTCAGGAAGGTGCAACGTACATGGCAGATAGAAATGTCACCACTAGAGCTGACATGATTCACCCGCTACAGGTAAGAGGCATGTGTGTTACTCTACTATATAATATTTACGCCTACATCTGATTCTCAACAAACCTAAAAGTTGTTTCATGCTGAACGCAGCCCAGTGCTACATTCTCTGGTCCTGGCATTGGCACACATGATGCAATCAGACTGCTGTTTTTAGGAAAGGTGTGCAAGGGGGAGTCATGCAATCTCCATAGACAAACATTGGCAGTAAAATGGCCTTACCGAAGAGCTCAGTGACTTTCAACGTGGCACAAGTCAGTTCAACAAATTTCTGCCCTGCTAGAGCTGCTTTTAGTCAACTGTAAGTGCTGTTATTGTGAAGTGGAAACGTCTAGGAGCAACAACGGCTCAGCCACGAAATGGTAGGCCACACAAGCTCACAGAACAGTACTGCAGAGTGCAAAAAGAAATAAATAAATATATATATATATAATAACAGCACTTACAGTTGACTAAAAGCACCCGAGAGCAACACTCACTTCCGAGTTCCAAACTGCCTCTGGAAGCAACGTCAGCACAAGAACTGTTCGTCGGGAGCTTCATGAGATGAGTTTCCATGATCGAGCAGCCGCACACAAGCCTAAGACCACCATGCCCAATGCCAAGCATTGGCTGGAGTGGTATAAAGCTCGCCATCATTAGACTCTGGAGCAGTGGAAATGCGTTCTCTGGAGTGATGAGAACGCTACCCGAGGAGAACGCTACCTGTCCAAATGCATTGTGCCAACTGTACAATTTGTCAGAGGAGGATTAATGGTCTGGAGCTGTTTTTCATGTTTCGGGCTAGGCCCTTTAGTTCCAGTGAAGGGAAATCTTAACGCTACAGAATACAATGATGGTCTAGACGATTCTTTGCTTCCAACTTTGTGGAAGGCTCTTTTCTGTTTCAGCATGACAATGCCCCCAAGCACAAAGCGAAGTCCATACAAAAATGGTTTGTTGAGATTGGTGTGGAAGAACTTGACTGGCATCCACATAGCCCTGACCTCAACCCCATCGAACACCTTTGAGATGAATTGGACCACCAACTGCGAGCCAGACCTAATCGCCCAACCTCACTAATGCTTGTGGCTGAATGGAAGCAAGTCCCCGCAGCAATATCTAGAGGAAAGCCTTCCCGGAAGAGTGGAAGCTGTTATAGCAGCAAAGGGGTGGACCAACTTCGTAATAATGTTCATGATTTTGGAATGAGATGTTCGACAAGCAGGTGTCCACATACTTTTGGTCATGTAGTGTATGCCGGACACAGCTCTACTGAAAGGCTTTTATGGAATGGCATACAAGGGAGGCATGATGAGTCAACAATGTTCCAGGAGCTGCTTTTAGACAATTTCATCAGGGAGACGGAAAGAAAATCCATACGAGCTGTTTAATATTAGACGACTAGTATAGTTTCACCATAACATGGTAATAATCAAGACTATAAATCATTATTGATTAATGAATCATGATTAAAACAGGACGAGGTTAAAATTAAGTGATTTTGTTTATCCTCCACTCCATTCGCTCCCCTCCATTGAGGTTTTTCCACAACTAGGCCAAGGATGGAGTTACCATGGTTACTTAACCATAGAGAGTACCCGCAGATTTTCTCAAGGAGGACAAGTAAGATCGAGGGCAATTCCACAGTAACAGAATGATACTGGACTATTTTTAATATGTTCACAGAACATTTTACTAAAACAAATTTACTTGAACAGTGCAGATGCAATGTTTGGTAACAGAATTCTGTTTTTTGCTATTTGTGCTGGCATTCTGTGACCAAAATTTGTACCGTTCAAGTAAACTTATGAAATTTTCTGTGGAAATTGTTAAAAGTGTTTCTTGTGCATAGAGTTGTATGTTTGTTTAACTTTGCAATCATTGCTTTTTTTTGTTTGGCATGCATTTTAAGAGACAAATCTGAGTCTCAGCATCATTCTGTCACTGTGGAATTGCCCTATAGCTTACATGGCCTCAATGACAATCTGAACAGCATATAGACAGATGTAGCCAAGAAATTATCCATCCCCCACCTTAGGCCTCAAAATCAATATCCTCACTAGGGATGGACGCAACTCAATTCAAGAGTTGTATTCGATTACTATTAAATGGTGTGAATGTTTAAATGTTAAAACTTTTAAAAAGAAATTGGGATCCTTAACGGCAAGAAAAATCCCAAAGTGAAAACGTTGATGCAGAAAGTAAACAGCCTAGTGGTTCAATTTCTGCAACAACTAAGAGTGTTGAAGCGCAAGGTTCAACTTCCGAGCTCTTTGGTTGCCCTGGCTACCAAACCTGCGCATATACTGTGTTTGAGCAAAGTGTTGCATCTCACTCATCTCAATATCCTAGCCAATTCATTGATGCTAGGCCCTGGTTTATTGAAGGTTTGAGATATTGCAAGCCAAGAAATTATGAAATACAGCATTCCATTGCGAGATACAGTTTTTGATTGCCGATAGACAGGCCTAGTGCACAGTTTTGACTGTCGACCTGGTGGTCAACCTGCTTATACTGTGCCCCTCTCCCCGTCCCTCTGTAGCTAGCTATGAAAGATGTGAGTGTCTGTGTTCTCGGAAGTAGGGCAACTAATCACTCCTCCGTTCCAAAAATACTATATCGTAGGAGTCGATTCATCAATTATTTGAGTCAACTACCCACTATTAAGCCATCATTGTTAACAGTTGGAAAATGGCAGCAAAAGACAAGCGACAGCAGCAAAGTCCTGTATGGCAAGCAGTTAAATGAGAAAGAAATACAGTAATGGCAGTACAGGTGCAATGTTTAATCTTATGAAAGGGATGCACCGTGGGACCCAAACCATTGCCAGCAGCAGCAAAGCTGCATTGTGAATTCACATGGAACTTTATGCATTTTATAATTTTAGTGCTAACCTGTTTAAAAAAATAGCAGTTTAAAAAATGATTATTTTTCATCCTAAATTAATATAGCCCTAACTTTCTCGCTCTACTAATATTGTGAATATTTAACATGCATTTTTCTGGAAATAGTGGAGTCGTCACACATTAACTTGATCAATAGGTTTAGCCAAATTCTCCTGTTCTTCTTCTAAACTCAACACCCCTCCTGTTTACAGCACATTTTATTGGATGCTCCCTAACTATTTCCACTGCCCTTTGACACAAATCCAGATGCATTTGGTACCAGTGTAGATAGATACGGATGGACATAAACACACTAACCTAAAAGCTTCATAAAAGCAATTCAACTTAACCAATAACGTTAATGGTAAATGCAATTGATTGTCAGAAAAGCAATGCAACAGAGAAAAAGAGGTGACAGCCCCCGAGGGGTCCTGGTACATAGAGTAGGAAAAATACCATTAAGTGAAGTGTGTGTACTTAAGGATACAAATACAAGGCATGGGCAACATCAATACGTGAAATGCTTGTTCTAACCCTAATCAGAGGATACTAACGGTATGCCAAAGTCGAGAGTAACCAGTCAAAACGAAAGTACAGCGTCGACAGCAGCAGCGAAATTGTCACGGAAAACAAGGCTACGATACTGTACTTGAAATACACCAACAATGTTCACTCTATGGATGAGATTTTAGACAAACAAAATATGACAATTCGGCTTGTTTCCTTACATCTGTTCTATAAACCACCAACGTTTTTCCACTTCTCTTCAGACCTCCTGGGACAACACAAAATGGCGACTGCAAGCAAGCAGCTTCAAGTCCCTATTCAAAATCCCAAACGCCTTTTCAAATGTTTTGTTACTATATTACTCTAGTGGCAACTGCATAAGTGCAGATGTCACGGTTTCGCCAAACCGAGCAAGAGAACACGCTTAAAACGAAGTCTCGTTAGATATACAAAGTCCAGTCCGAAGCAGTTAACGTTAGCTAGCAAGCTAAGTTAACATTACAGTGGTGGATCCTTTGCGTAGTTACGAAATATTACCTACTTCAAATCCAGTTGAGGGAACGAAAATGGCGTTGTATGAACAGTCACTTGTCATTGTCAGGCCAGATATGTGAGAAGTAAGCACGTTCATCCTCGTTAAATTTGGAAAGTGACCATTTGTTAAAAATCCAGCTAGTTAGCGACCTACTGAACTGAAAATCATGTGTTTCTTGCGTATCTTCTCTTCTAGAATGTAAACTAACTACGTAACAATTTTTGTACCAGTATTCCCAAAAGGTTAGGTAGTCTCGCGCATACCATCCAACACAGCAAGCTGAGCTCATACGAAAGCAACTTTAGTTGTCTTACTTGCTAGCTAATCAACTAGATGTCAATACTGTTGATGTTGTTAGCTGGCCAACAACTAGCCAAGTCAACGACCTGTGGAAAGGTAGTTAGTTATCTAATACTAGTGATGATAGGTAGCTAGTTGATACAGTTAGCTTAGCTAACGTTACTGTAATCTTGTGTTAAGAGAGGCCCGTGGAAATCCAAATGAAGTAGGTTGTGATGTAATCAGGACAATACTAGGGCATAACGTTAACACTGAAGGGTTCGTTTTTTGTTAGCTTAGTCAGAGATATTAGAAAGGGATATCTTAGTTAGCTTGTTTAATTCCCGTGTCTCAGTAGCAGGCCTTTACAGACCGCTCGCTCCCTGTAGGCGCACGCTACGTCGACCTCTAACGACGAAGTCCTTAGATTTGTGCTCAACAGGAGCTTCGTGTGAAATACATTACTTTATAAAGGCGTGCATTCACACGGTGTGAAAAAAAAAACGAATACGTTTTACCTCGTTTATTCGGTTGTCAAGGTGCGCGGGATCTTTCTTTCCCAGGATCCAGAACAAACACCTCTCGTCGTCGGTGACGTCATGCGCAGACAGAACGTGAAGTACGTAACGCCGCGTACACGCACAGGTTGCATTAGTACATTGCTATACCGTACATTTTAGTCTTCACAATCCCATGCACTGCATCACAACAAAAATGATCACGCTACACATTATCAGCTTCTTCATTGGTTTATCTACTTCAGTTCATTATACCACATGGCAAAGCAACGCACAAGTGTTTACCCAAAAGGCTCGAACTTTCATTTACATGGGCACCTGCTCTCACCTGGGGCCAAAGCCAGGCCACTGCTTCTTTTGAGCTTGTACATAACACTAGCCAACTGTGAACTTTAACATAAGCTGTTTTGATTATGCAAAGGTATTAATTATTTAATCTATCGTAATACCCGTAAAGGAATTCTGGGATACTAGTAGATGTAAAACTTTTCAAATCCTGCAACACAAACTCAAAAAAGTTCTGGGACACTGTAAAGTCCATGGAGAATAAGAACACCTCCTCCCAGCTGCCCACTGCACCGAGGATAGGAAACACTGTCACCACCGATAAATCCACTATAATTGAGAATTTCAAAAAGCATTTTTCTACGGCTGGCCATGCTTTCCACCTGACTACCCCTACCCCGGTCAACAGCACTGCGCCCCCCACAGCAACTCGCAACCAAGCCTTCCCCATTTCTCCTTCTCCCAAATCCAGTCAGCTGATGTTCTGAATGAGCTGCAAAATCTGGACCCCTACAAATCAGCCGGGCTAGACAATCTGAACCCTTTCTTTCTAAAATGATCTGCCGAAATTGTTGCAACCCCTATTTACTAGCCTGTTCAACCTCTCTTTCGTGTCGTCTGAGATTCCCAAAGATTGGAAAGCAGCTGCGGTCATCCCCCTCTTCAAACTGGGACACTCTTGACCCAAACTGCTACAGACCTATATCTATCCTACCCTGCCTTTCTAAGGTCTTCGAAAGCCAAGTCAACAAACAGATTACCGACAATTTTGAATCCCACCATACCTTCTCCGCTATGCAATCTGGTTTCAGAGCTGGTCATGGGTGCACCTCAGCCACGCTCAAGGTCCTAAATTATATCTTAACCGCCATCGATAAGAAACAATACTGTGCAGCAGTATTCATTGACCTGACCAAGGCTTTCGACTCTGTCAATCACCACATCCTCATCGGCAGACTCGACAGCCTTGGTTTCTCAAATGATTGCCTCGCCTGGTTCACCAACTATTTCTCTGATAGAGTTCAGTGTGTCAAATCGGAGGGCCTGTTGTCCGGGCCTCTGGCAGTTTCTATGGGGGTGCCACAGGGTTCAATTCTTGGACCGACTCTCTTCTCTGTATACATCAATGATGTCGCTCTTGCTGCTGGTGAGTCTCTGATCCACCTCTATGCAGATGACACCATTCTGTATACTTCTGGCCCTTCTTTGGACTCCAGACGAGCTCCAATGCCTACAACTCTCCTTCCATGGGCTCCAATTGCTCTTAAATACAAGTAAAACTAAATGCATGCTCTTCAACCGATCGCTGCCTGCACCTGCCCGCCCGTCCAACATCACTACTCTGGACGGTTCTGACTTAGAATATGTGGACAACTACAAATACCTAGATGTCTGGTTAGACTGTAAACTCTCCTTCCAGACACACATCAAACATCTCTAATCCAAAGTTAAATCTAGAATTGGCTTCCTATTTCGCAACAAAGCCTCCTTCACTCATGCTGCCAAACATACCCTTGTAAAACTGACCATCCTACAGATCCTCGACTTAGACGACGTCATTTACAAAATAGCCTCCAATACCCTACTCAATAAATTGGATGCAGTCTATCACAGTGCCATTCGTTTTGTCTGTACGCTCTCGTTGGCTGGCCCTCGCTTCATACTTGTCGCCAAACCCACTGGCTCCAGGTCATCTACAAGACCCTGCTAGGTAAAGTTCCCCCTTATCTTACTTCGCTGGTCACCATAGCAGCACCCACCTGTAGCATGTGTTCCAGCAGGTATATCTCTCTGGTCACCCCCAAAACCAATTCTTACTTTGGCCGCCTCTCCTTCCAGTTCTCTGCTGCCAATGACTGGAACGAACTGCAAAAATCTCTGAAACTGGAAACACTTATCCCCCTCACTACTAGCTTTAAGCACCAGCTGTCAGAGCAGCTCACAGATTACTGCACCTGTACATAGCCCATCTATAATTTAGCCCAAACAACTACCTCTCCCCCTACTGTATTTCTTTATTTTGCTCCTTTGCACCCCCATTATATCTATCTCTACTTTGCACATTCTTCCACTGCAAATCTACCATTCCAGTGTTTATTTTATTTATTTTTTACTTGCTATATTGTATTTACTTCACCACCATGGCCTTTTTTGCCTTTACCTCCCTTATCTCACCTCATTTGCTCACATTGTATATAGACTTATTTTTCTACTGTATTATTGACTGTATGTTTGTTTTACTCCATGTGTAACTCTGTGTTGTTGTATTTGTCGAACTGCTTTGCTTTATCTTGGCCAGGTCGCAATTGTAAATGAGAACTTGTTCTCAACTTGCCTACCTGGTTAAAATAAAGGTGAAAAAAAAAAAAAAAAAACTGAGCTGTCAAGAAGTAGAGGAATGGACTAATTGGGCAACCTTGCCTCACTCCTCTGTTGACTTCAAATGTAGGTGGTGTGGTTTTACAGAGCTATTACTTCCATTGTAAAGAGTTCTTATTGATTTAATAAAGACATCTCCAAATGTAAAAAAAAAAAGAAAAAAAAAAGTGGGGGGGTATTAAAAAGAAACCTATGGCTTACAGTACCAAGGACCGCGAATAGCGCTGACCGTAAAGAAATGGGACTCTAGTCACTGATTGGATATTTTATGAAAAGACGTAACCCTAAACCAGGAAGTACAGTGTAAAGGTTGGGTCAGCAACAGCGTAAACATGGGGGGTGAAGATAGAGGTGTTTCGTGTGAGTAAAATATGTTTGTTCGTTCAATCATAATGACGTGATAAATAGCATACACGAGGGTACAATGTTTCGTTTGTAAAGGATCTTAACTGCAACAAGAAAATAGACTGCATGCGAAATGCTCTGTATTGTGGTAGATCGTTACAGTACATTCGCTAGCTATTCAAGTGGTCACGTAACTCGTCCTCGACAACACTGATATTATTTTAGGGGACACACTCTTTTCACGCCACTTCGATAGTGATTTTTCGTAGCAGTTTAGGAGAGCATATTCGCTAACCCTTTTCCTAACTTTAACCTCAGTCGCCTAACCTGCTACGTTAATTATCTTAAGTTAACCTGCTACGAAAAAGTAGGGATGTCAAACGTTCAGGCTGCTACACAGACACTAGACACTAGGCTCTAGTTTTGAGCGCTGATTGACATGCATGTCATTCTTCAGTAGGTTGAGTGGGCAACATACTATCATCTTAAATTAACATTGTTAGCCTACACCTGTTTACGAAGCATGTGACAAGTAACTTATTTTTCCATATTAAATTATTGTATATTGTGCTAATTTCCCTAACGTGGATAGTTTGTTACTACTTTACACAAGCTTGCATTTTCAACCCACAAAATGTTGTGTAATTACATATCCTTCTTGTCTCAGATTGGTGATGTTAGTTTAAAAGTTTATAGTCATCAGGAGGATATAAAATTGATTTCTTTAAAGGTGCAATATGCAGAAGTCAAGCCTCCATTTCCTGGTTGCTAAAATTATTTCATTTTGACAAAACAATGTATAATGTAGAGAATCATTGTATCTAAACTGCTGTGAAATCTTTTCAATAACCAAAAATATTGTATTTTAGGCTGTTTGACGCTGGTGTACAAAATCTTATGTAAAATTTGCAAAAACGAAACTTAAGAACCGGAAGCATAGATAACGTGCAAATAGATCATATCTACCGCATCTTATACCTGTGTTCAATGAGAATGAGATATATATATATATATATATATATATATATATATATATTTCTATATTAATTTGGTAGGGTTGTGCAAAATGTTAATATTGCAGCTTTAACAGATCAGATCAGTATTTTTGGTTTTGTACCTGTGATTTTGTTACACACACTTTTGCACGGAAAATTCGGCATGGTCTCTATAAAAGTTGCGTGCCTCAAACCAATACATCGATTTGACAGTCAAACTATTACTTAAATATCAGCCAACCGTTGTCACTGTTTATATCCTATGCCGCGTCTTGATTCGTATAAGTTAACAGGAAAAAGTGGTCTGTTCCCTTTTCCGTGATGGCAGCCTCCTGAAATCAACATCCAACACTCCAAAATATAGATAGATATAAGCCTTCTACAAGTTCTCATCTAACCAACCATGTATAGGTTATTCCAAGTGTCTGTGTGCCGTTTGAATAGTGTTAGTTTAAACAGCGTTACACCCTAAAAGTTTGCCCCATGTTCTATTTATTTCAGCTCGATATTGATGGACGTGATTAACAAAAAAATTATTAAGTTAGACTTACCACGTTGGCCACTCACTTGACTCTAAATGCAACACTTCAAAATGTAGCTAGCTGTTTTCTACAAATTATCCTTTAACCAGCAGGGCGGTAACCAGGGTTTGAGTTTTATTCGGTGTATTTGAAAGTTGAAACGTATTTACTGAATTTCTATACAATTAAAACACATTTTAAAAATGCTATTTGGAGAACAGCAAAAACAAGGAAAAAATACCCCAGCAACCACATTGGCTGCAGTAGGTTCATTCACTTTAGTCAATCTACAAACACATAGCCTAATAGCTATACAATTGTAATGTTATACCGCGGAATGAGAGAAATGATTCAAACTGACATCATTGACAAAACGAAAACGTATTACTTTTTTTATTTTTATTTTTTAGAACTGTATTGTTTGCATTTTAATCTTGGCCTATAGCAAATATAGGCCATGTGTTTCAATATGAACATATCCACATCTTTTTTTTGTTTTAACTTAAGATAAGATTAGTAAAAAAAAAATCAGGGGACTCCCAATGGCACCCAGTCCCCAGGTTTGGGAACCACAGTACTAACCTCTATCTCTGCTTGCTTCCCCTCTCTGTCTCTGTCTCCTCTGCTCCCTCCTGCATGCATTTCAGCCCACCTCAGCCTCACCACTGAGCGTCAGTAGCCTACTCTCTGTAAAGCAAAGTTATTATTAGAATTTTGTAGCATATTTTTTGCTCCTTCCTCAGTAGGCTCCGTTTAACGTTAGCTTAGAAGTCTTCCGGCTGCTAGCCACCTTAGTGACTGAGATAGATGGATGGATATATATATATATATATATATATATATATATATATATACTGCTCAAAAAAATAAAGGGAACACTTAAACAACACAATGTAACTCCAAGTCAATCACACTTCTGTGAAATCAAACTGTCCACTTAGGAAGCAACACTGATTGACAATACATTTCACATGCTGTTGTGCAAATGGAATAGACAACAGGTGGAAATTATAGGCAATTAGCAAGACACCCTCAATAAAGGAGTGGTTCTGCAGCTGGAGACCACAGACCACTTCTCAGTTCCTATGCTTCCTGGCTGATGTTTTGGTCACTTTTGAATGCTGGCGGTGCTTTCACTCTAGTGGTAGCATGAGACGGAGTCTACAACCCACACAAGTGGCTCAGGTAGTGCAGCTCATCCAGGATGGCACATCAATGCGAGCTGTGGCAAGAAGGTTTGTTGTGTCTGTCAGCGAAGTGTCCAGAGCATGGAGGCGCTACCAGGAGACAGACCAGTACATCAGGAGATGTGGATTAATTCATTAATTCTAGTTGGACACCAGAAAATGTGCAACGCTTCCCAAAACCTTATCCACCATCTTTTCATTCACAAAATGCTCCATGACCAGTTTATTGAAATAGGAGGGCAACAACCCAGCAGCAGGACCGCTACCTCCGCCTTTGTGTAAGGAGGAGCAGGAGGAGCACTGCCAGAGCCCTGCAAAATGACCTCCAGCAGGCCACAAATGTGCATGTGTCTGCTCAAACGGTCAGAAACAGACTCCATGAGGGTGGTATGAGGGCCTGACGTCCACAGGTGGGGGTTGTGCTTACAGCCCAACACCGTGCAGGACGTTTGGCATTTGCCAGAGAACACCAAGATTGGCAAATTCGCCACTGGCGCCCTGTGCTCTTCACAGATGAAAGCAGGTTCACACTGAGCACATGTGAGAGTCTGGAGACGCCGTGGAGAACATTCTGCTGCCTGCAACATTCTCCAGCATGACCGGTTTGGCGGTGGGTCAGTCATGGTGTGGGGTGGCATTTCTTTGGGGGGCCGCACAGCCCTCCATGTGCTCGCCAGAGGTAGCCTGCCTGCCATTAGGTACCGAGATGAGATCCTCAGACCCCTTGTGAGACCATATGCTGGTGCGGTTGGCCCTGGGTTCCTCTTAATGCAAGACAATGCTAGACCTCATGTGGCTGGAGTGTGTCAGCAGTTCCTGCAAGAGGAAGGCATTGATGCTATGGACTGGCCCGCCCGTTCCCCAGACCTGAATCCAATTGAGCACATCTGGGACATCATGTCTCGCTCCATTCACCAACGCCACAGACTGTCCAGGAGTTGGCGGATGCTTTGGTCCAGGTCTGGGAGGAGATCCCTCAGGAGACCATCCGCCACCTCATCAGGAGCATGCCCAGGTGTTGTAGGGAGGTCATACAGGCACGTGGAGGCCACACACACTACTGAGCCTAATTTTGACTTGTTTTTAAGGACATTACATCAACGTTGGATCAGCCTGTAGTGTGGTTTTCCACTTTAATTTTGAGTGTGACTCCAAATCCAGACCTCCATGGGTTGATAAATTTGATTTCCATTGATAATTTTTGTTTGATTTTGTTGTCAGCACATTCTACTATGTAAAGAAAAAAGTATTTAATAAGAATATTTCATTCATTCAGATCTAGGATGTGCTATTTTAGTGTTCCCTTTATTTTTTTGAGCAGTGTATAAATAATCAAAGTGACTATTTACCAGTTTTGCACTCATTCTCAGTATGTTTTTGTTTCTTTTGGGGAATGTATTTTGTCCGGCATCTTGTAAACACTGTCGGCGGCATCTCAAGTTGTCTACTTGAGCTTACTGCGTGTTGGGGTAGTTTGCTTCACGCCTCTATCACACCGATAGCGTTATTGCGCAAAATGGTCCGCAGCATCATCTGGATATGTGTGCAACAAAAGTTCAACATTCACCTTCTGCTACCATTTCTGTCAAGCCATCTACGCATACATTTTGATGCGTACGTTCTTACATCTTATGCACCACACAGAATGCACTGCAACTGCCTCTCCAACGCGAACACAGCGTTCGATTGGAAATTAATGTACTTCTGGTGTGCCAAAATGCATTGACGCTATCAGTGTGATCGAAGCGTCAGGCCATTGGCCTGTGCCGCGAGAGGGCGGAGTTAGCCATTTCAGAGAGTTGTGAATGTGCTGCTTAAAGGCAAATCTGGGGGACACATCCGAACATAATGAACAAACCACTATTCATGATTCCACTCATTTGCAAAGAGGCAGGCACGATTAGAACTGTCAGATCAGCATTCTGAGCTTTGATTAACGCTCTGACTGATATTTAGATAGTGACCCTTATATATTTTGTACACAATAAAGAAAATAATTTATTTCAAATTAGAAAAACAATCCACATACCTGTGTCCTCCATATATACACTGAACAAAAATGTAAACGCAACATCCAACAATTTCAAAGATTTTACAGAGTTACAGTTAATATAAGGAAATCTGTCGATTGACACATTCATTAGGCCCAAATCTATGGATTTCACATGACTGCTAATACAGATATGGAACTGTTGGTCACAGATACATATAAAATAAAGGTAGGGGTGTGGATAAGAACCAGTCAGTATCTGTTGTGAACACTATTTGCCTCATGCAGCACGACATCGCCTTCTTATAGACTTGATCAGGCTGTTGATTGTGAAACACGCCATCATACATGTCGATCCAGAGCATCCTAAACAGGCTCAATGGGTGACATGTCTGAGTATGCACACTGTTCACATTGTTGACATCAGCAAATTGCTCGCCCACGTGAAGCCATACATGCTATCTTCCCAGTTCAGTTGAAACCGGGATATATCCATGAAGTGCACACTTCTCCAGCATGCAAGTGGCCATCGAAGGTGAGCATTTGCAGCAGGAAGTTGAGTGCCGTCTGGTAGCCGTGACTGCGGTAGATGGAACTGCATTAACCCCCTGAAGTTGGACGCCGAACTGCGGTCAGGGCAAGAATATGGTGATGACGAAGAGCATGCAGATGAGCTTCCCTGAGATGGGTTTTGACAGTTTGTGCAGAAATTCTTAAGTTGTGCCAACCCACAGTTTCATCTGCTGTCTCGGTGTCTGGACTCAGAGGATCCTGCAGGTGAAGAAGCCGGGTGTGGAGGTCCTGGACTGGCATGGTTACACGTGGTCTGTGTTTCGTGAAGCCGGTTAGTACACCCAGTAAAATAATACAAATATTTGGGGGGTGGGAGCTCCTACTGGGGAAAAATCGCTTTGAAGCAGCATACAACTTGGAATTCCAAGATGGAATCAATGGCATCTTTCTAGAGTTCCGACTTGAAGATCACTGACGTCATTTTTTCCCCCGAGGTCCCAGTTGTCTTGAAAGCACCAACTGCCTGATTGTTGACTGATGACATTCGTGCTCACTGATACACAAATCAATGTTGTTATCTATTATATTGACTCATGTAACATGTCTGACAAAGAGATGGTAGTGACTTGAAATAGTTGTTTATTGTGTCTGCATTTTTTTGTAATCAGATGATGCTGTATCTGTCTTTCCCTGTGACCATGTTCTGGATCTCCAACCAAGCAGAGTATTTTGAAGAATATATTGTGAAGAGGAAGGTTAGTGTGGTCTTATCTTGATTGATTGATTGGTTGATTTGATTCATTTTATTTTATTTAATGATTAAAAGTACATAGAACTAAGGTTGCTTCAGCCGGAGACAACAGTTGCTACATGCATAACAATTGTTGAGGCTAATACATAATAAAGTCCAACGGGTTATTAGGCTCTGGTTCATTCTTTCAGTACTTTAAACATTGTTTAGGCTACACATTATTATATTGTCTGAAAATGTCTGAAAATGTTGACAGTACTCTCTGACAAACTAAAGCAAATTCTGACATTTTGTGTATGACCATGTCATAAGTAGTTTTTATCTGATGTTCATTAATGTTCCTCTTTCATGGTGATCTTTTCTACAACCTTCAGAGGGAGATTTTCCCACCTGATGAGAAGATGCATGTGAGTGTGTGAATAATGTCATGTTATCATGCCAACATATCAAATCACATTTTATTTGTTACATGTGCCGGATACAACCGGTGTAGACCTTACAGTGAAATGCTTTACAAGCCCTTAAAACTTCTTAGGGATCAAATCCCGTTAACGGGATTGATTTGACAACAGCCAGTGAAATGGCAGTGCGCCAAATTCAAACAGCAGAAATCTCATAATTAAAATTCCCCAAGCATACAATTGTTATACACCATTTTAAAGATAAACTTCTTGTTAATCCAACCACAGTGTCCGATTTCAAAAAGGCTTTATGGTGAAAGCATACCATGCGATTATGTTAGGTCAGTGCCTAGTCACAAAAAACATACAACCATTTTCCAGCCGAAGAGAGGAGTCACAAAAAGCAGAAATAGAGAAGATTTATCTCTAACCTTTGGCCATCTTCATCAGATGGCACTTATAGGACTTCATGTTACACAATACATGTATGTTTTGTTCGATAAAGTTCAAATTTCTATCCATAAATCTTAGTTTACATTGAGTAATGTTTTGCCTCAAACATCCGGGGGAATTTGCAGAGAGCCACATCAATTTACAGAAATACTCATCATAAACTTTGATGAAAGATACAAGTGTTATACATAGGATTAAAGATACACTTCTCCTTAAAGCAACCGCTGTGTCAGATTTCAAAAAAGCTTTACGGCAAAAGCATACCATGCAATAATCCGAGTACAGCGCTCACCCACCAAAACAAGCCATACAGATATCTGCCAAGTTGTGGAGTCAACAAAAGTCAGAAATAGCGTTATAAATATTCACTTACCTTTGATGATCTTCATCGGAATGCACTCCCAGGAATCCGAGTTCCACAATAAATGTTCGATAAAGTACATCTTTATGTCCAAATACCTCCTTTTTTGTTCGCACGTTTAGTTCACTAATCCAAATGCACAAAGCGTAGGCACTAAGTCCAGACAAAGTCAAAGTTCCATTAAAGTTCGTAGAAACATCTCAAACAATGTATATAATCAATCTTTAGGATGTTTTTTTTAATCATAAATCTTCAATAATATTCCAACTGGACAATTCCGTTGTCATTAGAACAGAAAGGGAACGGAGCTCACGGCCACGCACGATAAACAACTGATGGCTTTCGCTAAGCCACTTACTCCGAATGCTTTTATTCTCCCCTTTCACAATAGAAGCCTGAAACAACTTTCTAAAGACTGTTGACAACTAGTGGAAGCCTTGGGAAGTGCAATCTGACCCCATTTACACTGGATATCGGATAGGCAATCACTTGAAAACCAACAAACCTCAGATTTCCCACTTCCTGGTTGGATTTTTCTCAGGTTTTTCACCTGCCATATGAATTCTGTTATACTCAGACCTCATTCAAACAGTTTTAGAAACTTCAGTGTTTTCTATCCATATCTATTAATATGCATATCCTAGCTTCTGGGCCTGAGTAGTAGGCAGTTTACTCTGGGCACGCTTTTCATCCGGACGTGAAAATACTGCCCCCTAGCCCAAAGAGGTTGTTTAACCAACAATGCAGTTTAAAAAATAACCCCCAAGAATAAGAAATAAAAGTAACACATTTTCTCTTAAGTTAGGAACAATGAAGTATGACGAATATCAATGCCTACTAATAGTGATACTTTTGGAGGGTAAAGATTTGAGATTAAAGGAATATCCCACTCCCAAAACAATTTAACATAATATTTTGAGTAGAATATCCCTTTAACTTGTTATGGCTGCAATCCCCCTATCAGGATAAGTGTCATCAACAACCTCTGAATAGCATAGCGCTACATACAACAAATATTACTACAAATATTTATATTAATGAAATCACAAGTGCAATATAGGAAAACACAGTTTAGCCTTTTGTTAATCCACCTGTCGTGTCAGATTTTTCGCGCGATAAAACATTAAGTACACTTAGCATCAGGTAGCTCGGTCACGAAAATCAGAAAAGCAATCAAATTAATCGTTTACCTTTGATCTTCGGATGTTTTCACTCACGAGACTCCCAGTTACACAACAAATGTTCCGTTTGTTCTATAAAGATAAAGATTTTTATATCCAAAATACCTCCGTTTGTTTGTCACATTATGTTCAGAAATGCACAGGAAAGAGCGGTCACAACAACGCAGACAAATTCCAAATAGTTTCCATAATGTCCACAGAAACATGTCAAACGTTTTTTATAATCAATCGATAATATATCAACCGCAAATGTCTTTCACAGTAGGAGAGGGGAAAACAATGGCTGTCCAAATTCTGTTGCGCACTTGCCACGATGTTATCGTTCTCGCTAATTTTTCAAAATAAAAGCCTGAAATGATGTCTGAAGACTGACAACTTGAGGAAGCGATAGGAAAAGGAATCTGGTTCATATCCCTTTAAATCCAGCAAAGGAAGGCTATGGAACATGGAGTTTTCAAAATAGAAGCCACTTCCTGTTTTGATTTTTCTTAGGGTTTCGCCTGCAATATCAGTTCTGTTATACTTTTGACAGTTTTGGAAACTTTAGAGTGTTTTCTATCCAATACTAATAATAATATGCATATATTAGCAACTGAGACTGAGGAGCTGGCCGTTTTACAATGGCCACCTTTTCATCCAAGCTACTCAATACTGCCCCTGCAGCCGTATGAAGTTAAAAACTGTTTTGATGGTGGGGTATCGAAGGACAGAGTATGTTGTATTTGTTATCAATGTCTCTGTCCTCATAATTGAAAATCTATCAATAAAGTTTAAAATGAACTGTTTTGATTGACAGTGGTCGATTATGACTGAACGATCTGTGTTACAGAGGAAAGAGCTGGAAGACTTCAAAGAGTGGATGCGAGACTGGAAGGAGCGGCGGCTACTGAAACGGATGGCCTTTGATGAGGCTGAGAAGGAGTGAGAAGGACAGTTCAGAGAGACAATCAGAGTAGGACGATGCCCAATCAGAAGCCTTGTTGTTCCACAGGAGGGGGGAGCAGTCTCACTGTCAGGCCTGTGGACTGGAACATGTGTAAAGCCCTGAAAGAAATTGATTAAAAACAATCCCCTGGCCCTGATGAACTAGACCCCCGCCTCCACCTAGCCACAGACATCATTGCTCCCCCCTTAACATGTATTTTTAACCTTAAGCTTGATGTTAAGGAAATCCCCAAGTTATGGAAATCTGCTTTTGTACTGCCTCTTTTGAAAGGTGGAGATCCCCCGCTACTTGACAACTATCGACCCATATAAAAATTGTCTGTACTGTCAAAGGTACTGGAGTCCTTAGTTAGTAGGCAGCTTAAGACCTACTTCCAAGAAAACATCTTAAATGGAATGCAATCAGGTTTTAGGTCTGGCCACAGCACTGTTTCAGTAACATTGAAGATTTTAAATTACATCCACTGTGCTCTTGATAGGAAGTTAAATTATGTGTCTGTTTTTATTGATTTGTCGAAGGCTTTTGACACCGTGGACCATGCTGTGTTAGTGCAAAGATTAAAATGTTGTGGAATTACTGGTCATGCTCTAGATTGGTACACAATGTGTAATGGCGGATGGTTGTAAATCCATAGAGGTGTGCTCAGGTGTTCCTCAAGGTTCTATTTTGGGCCCACAGTTGTTCATTTTGTATATCAACAACATTGGGGATCTTATTGAAACAGCGGATGTTAATTGTTAAGCAGATGATACTGTTCTTTATTCAAGTGGTGGTAGTTTATCTTTAGCTTTTGAAAATGCCCAAAGAGCATTTAACATCATACAACAGAATCTGTATGATTTAAAGCTGATTCTAAATTCGGTTAAAACAAAATGCATGGTATTTTCAAATGCCAGGCATGTTACAAATCATGTCATTGCTACATTGGCTGGACATACTATAGAGCAAGTTAGTGTACAAATATTTGGGTGTGTGGGTTGATGATAAGCTGAGCTTCAACTGTGCATGTAGAGAACTTGATAAGGAAGCTCAAGCTGAAAATGTTATATTTTATTACCGGCATAAGGCTCGTTTTTCTTTTAAAATGTGATGATCTAGTTTTGTTGGTGGAGTTTAAACACTTGTTCGATGTATATATCATAGAAGAGTGTAATTGTTTTTAGGCCAGCCATTTTTAGTCAAGATGTTTGTGTTTTTAATGTAATATGTAATTGTTGTACTGTATGTGTGTTTATAGTTTTGTTTAATGTAGTGTTTAAGTTGTTTTGTCTGAAAAGTTGTTCCCCCTGCTGCTATTGGACCATGTCTCTTGGAAAAGAGATTATCTCAATGAGAAAAAACCTGTATAAATAAAAAGGTAAAATTTAAAAATGTTCCCTGTCACAAAAGGCACCCTATTACCTATTTAGTATACTACGTTGACCATGGCCCATAGGGCTATGGTAAAACGTAGTGCACTTTATAGGAAAAAGGGTGCCATTTGGGGTTGGAGGATTTTGGATGTCGTGGAGCATGTAGGCTATACTATACAGCCTTTGGGAGGTTGTGCTGGAGGGGGACCTTAAAGTTACCCCTTTGAACTGAAAAGCTTTTTATGAAATGCTTTATTTCACTGCAGTAAACCACGACTTGACTGTTGATGACCTGCTCTGTGATGGTAAACCTTGTGTGTGTGATTGTCTCAAAAGATGTGTGAATGAAATATGAGGACAGAATCATATGGCTTGGAATGTTATTTTTTATTTAGAATGTGTCTTTTGTAAATGTATGTTTCAACTCTGTCCTTTAATTAAAGTTTAAATATCTCTTTGTTGAACCTCTTCAGTTTGTTTTGTGATGACTTACTTTGGAATATGACCATTCTGGTCTAGAAACAGTATGATGTCACAAAGCCCCTGTGTTGTGATTTGTGACATGTCATTTTATTGCTGAGTCGTGTTCAGTTGGGAGAAAATGTTTTGAATCTGTAAACTCTCCTCGATTCCTCATGTCCTCTTGCCTCCTGAAAACATCAGAGGGAAGCAAGGACAGACAGCATTAGAGGCGAACATCCAAGATTTGAAGAACGACTTAAAATTCAACCAAAGTTACAGAAATACTATTATCAAGTTGTGTGTGTAACCCGCAGACTGGAAGTCCAGCACCACTCAGTCCAATGGGGAAGATGTTTGAGTGACAAAACAGCTTGTCTGGAGTCCTGGATGACTGCATGTATAGACTGTCAGTTCGAAAGGTTAGCTAACTTATCATAAATAAGAGGCTTTGCCTTAACTGTATATTTGTCCCAAATGGCACCATATTCCCTATATAGTGCATGACATGGGGAATAGGGTACCATTTAGGATAAAGATATGACAATTGTTGCTCAGTGGAGTAAAATGAGATAAAATCCCCCATCTAAACTCAGCAAAAAAAAGAAACGTCCTTTTTTCACCCTGTCTTAAAAAAGATAATTCATAAAAATCCAAGTAACTTCACAGATCTTCATTGTAAAGGGTTTAAACACTGTTTCCCATGCTTGTTCAATGAACCATAAACAATTCCTGAACATCCACCTGTGGAACGGTCGTTAAGACACTAACAGCTTACAGACGGTAGGCAATTAAGGTCGCAGTTATGAAAACTTAGGACACTAAAGAGGCCTTTCTACTGACTCTGAAAAACACCAAAAGAAAGATGCCCAGTGTCCCTGCTCATCTGCGTGAACGTGCCTTAGGCATGTTTCAAGGAGGACTGCAGATGTGGCCAGGGCAATAAATTGCAATGTCCGTCCTGTGAGATGCCTAAGACAGCGCTACAGAGAGACAGGACGGACAGATGATTGTCCTCGCAGTGGCAGACCACGTGTAACAACACCTGCACAGGATCGGTACATTTGAACATCACACCTGCGGGACAGGTACAGGATGGCAACAACAACTGCCTGAGTTACACCAGGAATGCACAATCCCTCCATCAGTGCTCAGACTGTCTGCAATAGGCCGAGAAAGGCTGGACTGAGGGTTTGTAGGCCTGTTGTAAGGCAGGTCCTCACCAGACATAACCGGCAACAACGTCGCCTATGGGCACAAACCCAGTGTCTTCGTCCTCGGCTCTGTCTCCCTCTCCAGTGGCCTCTACCTCGTGTTCGGATCCTCGGAGCTCCCAGCCATGTGACTGCCTGAGAGATCGGCCCATTCAACAACACCAGCTGTCATCAAAGGCAGGTCTATGGTGAGAAACTCGGTCCCCAAGGCAAAAAAATGGCCAATAATTTCAGGTCCAGTACCATCGTTGGGCCGCGGGTGTGAAAGATTCAGCGGACTGCTGGCATTACACATCTTGCTAAAAGACTTGCTAGAGTCACTTTTATTGGTAACTTCTGGAAACAGAAGATACTCTATAGGAATGACAGAGTCCATCCAAATCATCTTGGCTCCTGTCCACGCATGAAACAATTATTAGTAGATGTTTTTTATTTTTTTTATTTAACTAGGCAAATCAGTTAAGAACAAATTCTTATTTACAATGATGGCCTAGGAACAGTGAGTTAACTGCCTTGTTCAGGGGCAGAACGACAGAGTTTTACCTTGTCAGCTCAAGGATTCGATCTAGCAACCTTTCGATTACTGGCCCAACACTCTAAACACTAGTCCCATAAATGATCCAAGACCAGCTCAGTTAATCCCTACCATTGTGACAATGAGTCATCATAATGCTGCATCAGATGTACATGATATTTGGGGCATTGGCAAACACGATGTAAGTAATTTAATTTATGTACCCCTAATTGCACCGAATACATATGTTTATCAGGAGACACTGTGGCCCCATCCGATGACAACCCCGACAGGGCCAAACAGGAAGGAAAACCCCCCACCCACTTTGCCAAAGCAACAGCCCCCACACCACTAGAGGGATATCTTCAACCACCAAATGACCATCCTGAGACAAGCCGAGTATAGCCCACAAAGATCTCCGCCACGGCACAACCCAAGGTGGCGCCAAACCAGACAGGAAGATCACATCAGTGACTCAACCCACTCAAGTGACGCACCCCACCTAGGGACGGTATGAAAGAGCCCTAGTAAGCCAGTGACTCAGCCCCTGTAATAGGGTTAGAGGCAGAGAATCCCAGTGGAAAGAGGGGAACCGGCCAGGCAGAGACAGCAAGGGCGGTTCGTTGCTCCAGAGCCTTTCCGTTCACCTTCACACTCCTGGGCCAGATTACACTCAATCATATGACCCACTGAAGAGATGAGTCTTCAGTAAAGACTTAAAGGTTTGCATCTCTCGAATGGGTAGGCAGACCATTCCATAAAAATGGAGCTCTATAGGAGAAAGCCCTGCCTCCAGCTGTTTGCTTAGAAATTCTAGGGACAATTTGGAGGCCTGCGTCTTGTGACCGTAGCGTACGTGTAGGTATGTACGGCAGGACCAAATCAGAGTGCTAGGTAGGAGCAAGCCCATGTAATGCTTTGTAGGTTAGCAGTAAAACCTTGAAATCAGCCCTTGCCTTAACAGGAAGCCATTGTAGGGAGGCTAGCACTGGAGTAATATGATCACATTTTTTGGTTCTAGTCAGGATTCTAGCAGCCATATTTAGCACTAACTGAAGTCTATTTAGTGCTTTATCCGGGTAGCCGGAAAGTAGAGCATTGCAGTAGTCTAACCTAGAAGTGACAAAAGCATGGATTAATTTTTCTGCATCATTTTTGGACAGAAAGTTTCTGATTTTTGCAATGTTACATAGATGGAAAAAAGCTGTCCTTGAAACAGCCTTGATATGTTCTTCAAAAGAGAGATCAGGGTCCAGAGTAACGCTGAGGTCCTTCACAGTTTTATTTGAGACGACTGTACCAACCATCAAGATTCATTGTCAGATTCAACAGAAGATCTCTTTGTTTCTTGGGACCTAGAACAAGCATCTCTGTTTTGTCCGAGTTTAAAAGCAGAAAGTTTGCAGCCATCCACTTCCTTATGTCTGAAACACATGCTTCTAGCGAGGGCAATTTTGGGGCTTCACCGTGTTTCATTGCAATGTACAGCTGTGTGTCATCCGCATAACAGTGAAAGTTAACATTATGTTTTCGAATGACATCCCCAAGAGGTAAAATATATAGTGAAAACAATAGTGGTCATAAAACGAAACCTTGAGGAACACCGAAATTTACAGTTGATTTGTCAGAGGACAAACCATTCACAGAGACACACTGATATCTTTCCGACAGATAAGATCTAAACCAGGCCAGAACTTGTCCGTGTAGACCAATTTGGGTTTCCAATCTCTCCAAAAGAATGTGATCGATGGTATCAAAAGCAGCACTAAGGTCTAGGAGCATGAGGACAGATGCAGAGCCTCGGTCTGATGCCATTAAAAGGTCATTTACCACCTTCACAAGTGCAGTCTCAGTGCTATGATGGGGTCTAAAACCAGACTGAAGCATTTCGTATACAATGTTTGTCTTCAGGAAGGCAGTGGGTTGCTGCGCAACAGCCTTTTCTAAAATTTTTGAGAGGATTGGAAGATTCGATATAGGCCGATAGTTTTTTATCTTTTCTGGGTCAAGGTTTGGCTTTTTCAAGAGAGGCTTTATTACTGCCACTTTCAGTGAGTTTGGTACACATCTGGTGGATAGAGAGCCGTTATTATGTTCAACATAAGAGGGCCAAGCACAGGAAGCAGCTCTTTCAGTAGTTTAGTTGGAATAGGGTCCAGTATGCAGCTTGAAGGTTTAGAGGCCATGATTATTTTCATCATTGTGTCAAGAGAAATGGTACTAAAACACTTGAGTGTCTCTCTTGATCCAAGGTCCTGGCAGAGTTGTGCAGACTCAGGACAACTGAGCTTTGGAGGAATACGCAGATTTAAAGAGGAGTCCGTAATTTGCTTTCTAATAATCATGTCTTTTCCTTTTCCTCAAAGAAGTTCATGAATTTATTACTGCTGAAGTGAAAGCCATCCTCTCTTGGGGAATGCTGATTTTTAGTTAGCTTTGCGACAGTATCAAAAATTGTTCTTATTTTCCTAAATTAAGTTGGAAAAATAGGATGATCGAGCAGCAGTAAGGGCTCTTCGATACTGCACGGTACTGTCTTTCCAAGCTAGTCTGAAGACTTCCAGTTTGGTGTGGCGCCATTTCCGTTCCAATTTTCTGGAAGCTTGCTTCAGAGCTCGGGTATTTTCTGTATACCAGGGAGCTAGTTTCTTATGAGAAATGTTTTTGTTTTTAGGGGTGCAACTGCATCTAGGGTATTGATTTTTGTCCTCTGGCGTCCTTGGGTAGACAGAGGGAGTCTGGAAGGACATCAAGGAATCTTTGTGTTGTCTGTGAATTTAATTTATAGCACGACTTTTGATGTTCCTTGGTTGGCGTCTGAGCAGATTATTTATTGCAATTGCAAACGTAATAAAATGGTGGTCCGATAGTCCAGGATTATGAGGAAAAACATTAAGATCCACAACATTTATTCCATGGGACAAAACTAGGTCCAGAGTATGACTGTGACAGTGAGTAGGTCCAGAGACATGTTGGACAAAACCAACAGAGTCGATGATGGCTCCGAAAGCCTTTAGGAGTGGGTCTGTGGACTTTTCCATGTGAATATTAAAGTCACCAAATATTAGAATATTATCTGCTATAAGGTCCGATAGGAATTCAGGGAACTCAATGAGGAACGCTGTATATAGCCCAGCAGGCCTGTAAACAGTAGCTATAAAAAGTGATTTAGTAGGCTGCATAGATTGCTTTTTCATTGGCAAGATAAGCAAATTTAGGGATGACATGCCAGCAATAAACGCTGACACTACACATGCAAGTATATCGGACCAAATTATGAAAGACAAAAATTTTACTTTTGAATTACGTAAAGTCAGTGTGGAAGAGGTAAAAAAATGACTGTTGTCTATCAACAATGACAAGCCACCGGCGTCTGACAATCTGGATGGAAAATTACTGAGGATAATAGCAGATTGCCACTCCTATTTGCCACAACTTCAATTTAATCCTACTAGAGAGTGTGTGCCCTCAGGCCTGGACGGAAGCTAAAGTCATTCTGCTACCCAAGAATAGTAAAGCCCCCTTTACTGGCTCAAATAGCCGACCAATCAGCCTATTACCAAACCTTAGTGAACTTCTGGAAAAAATTGTGTTTGACCAGATACAATGCTATTTCACAGTAAACAAATTGACAACATAACTTCAGCATGCTTATGGGGAACAAGCACAGCACTTACTCAACAAGCACAGCACTTACACAAATGACTGATGATTGGCTGAGAGAAATTGCTGATAAAATGATTGTGGGGGCTGTTTTGTTAGACTTCAGTGCAGCTTTTTACATTATTGATGATAGTCTGCTGCTGGATAAATGTATGTGTTATGGCTTTACACCCCCTGCAATAATGTGGATAAAGTTAATTGTTACTTGTCTAACTTAACACGGAGGGTGTTCTGGAAGCCCCTCAAATATAATCCAATTAGAATCAGGAATTCCCCAGGGCAGCTGTTTGGCCCCTTGCTTTTTTCAATTTTGACTAATGACATGCCACTGACTTTGAGTTAAGCTAGTGTCTATGTATGCGGACGACTCAACACTATACACATCAGCTACTACAGCGACTGAAATGACTGCAACACTCAACAAAGAGCTGCAGTTAGTTTCAGAGTGGGTGGCAAGGAATAAGTGTCCCTAAATATTTCTAAAACTAAACGCATTGTATTTGGAACAAAACACTCACTAAACCATAAAACATCAACTAAATACTGTAATAAATAATGTGGAAATTGAGCATGTTGAGATGACTAAACTGCTTGGAGTAACTCTAGATTGTAAACTGTCATGGTCAAAACATATTGATGCAGTAGTAGCTAAGATGGGGAGATGTCTGTCTATAATAAAGCGACGCTCTGGCTTCTTAACGACACTATCAACAAGGCAGGTCCTACAGGCCCTAGTTTTGTCGCACCTTGACTACTGTTCAGTCGTGTGTCAGGTGCCATAAAAAAGGACTTAGGAAAATTGCAATTGGCTCAGAATAGGGCAGCACGGCTGGCCCTTGGATGTACACAGAGAGCTAATATTAGTAATATGCATGTCAATCTCTCCTGGCTGAAAGTGGAGGGGAGATTGACTTCATCACTACATTTATTTATGAGAGGTACTGACATGTTGAATGCACCGATCTGTCTGTCTAATCTACTGGCACACAGCTCCGACACCCATGCATACCACAAGAGGCCTCTTCACAGTCCCCAAGTCCAGAACAGACTATGGGAGGCACACAGTACTACATAGAGCCATGACTACATGGAACTCTATTCCACATCAATTTTTAAAATGTATTTAATTTAACTAGGCAAGTCAGTTTAAGAACAAATTCTTATTTTCAATGACGGCCTAGGAACAGTGGGTTAACTGCCTTGTTCAGGGGCAGAACGACAGGTTTTTACCTTGTCAGCTTTGGATTCGATCTTGCAACCTTTTGGTTACAAGTCCAACCACGAGGCTACCTGCCACCCCAAGTAATTGACGCAAGCAGTAAAATTTGATTTAAAAAACACCTTATGGAACAGCGGGGACTGTGAAGCAACACAAACATTAGCACAGACACATGCACATACACACACAATAACATACGCACTATACATACACATGGATTTAGTACTGTAGATATGCGGTAGTGGTGGAGTAGGGACCGGAGGGCACACAGTGTGTTGTGAAATCTTTGAATGTATTGTAATGTTTTTAAAATTGTATAAACTGCCTTAATTTTGCTGGACCCCAGCAAGAGTAGCTGCTGCTTTGGATCCATAATAAATACAAATGCAAAACATTTAGCATAGTAAGGGCTTGCTTACACTTATCCAGACCCTTTAGATTGGCAGACATGAGGGTTGTTTTTTCAGTAGGGAATCACTTTTTCTCACACCTTCAGTAATAATATCTCCCCAATTTCCATGTTATTTGTATTAGGTGGGTTACCTCGACCTCAACCTGTCTGAGTATTCAGGCTCTGGGTATGTGACCCGACACTGCCTCCTAGAGGGATATGTGAACAAGGACAACAAGCTGGACAACTAAGTGAACCCCACAATGTATTTCAGATTCATCAGAGGACACCCTGAGAAGGCAGCTGGCGATGAAGCGGATCCAGACTGGATGCCATGCCAGTCAGAACCCGGAGGCAAAGGAGAGAGTCAGAGTTGCCGGTCAGTTGACTCGGGTCAAGAAAACACGGCTGGATGGCCAGGATGTGGTTGAACATCTCTGTCTGGAGAGCTTGTGCTCAGTATTTGAGCTCCCTCCTCCCATGGAAGGTGCTTTGAACTTGATGCTGGTTTCAAGAACACAGATTAATCCTAGCCTATGTAGGATGTAAAGCATGACATATTACTCAATAGAGAATGCTAATGCTTAGTATCTATATCTATTACAGAAGCTGGACTTGCACTCTTTATTGGTCAGGATGATGGCACCACAACCCTTGGTGTCACTCATATACAGAACAGGTAACCTATTGGAGATGGATCTCAACTGATCCTTTAATTGTCATGTGTTGATTCTAATGTAATGAGATTCCGATTCTAAATTCGATTTCTAGTGATGATCAACAGGGACTCACTCCTATGCTGAAAGTTAAGAGAAAGTCATCATAATGAAATAAATATATTGAAATAAAGATGTTTCGCCCCCAAACCACAAGAACATCTTATTTTCTTTGCTCCTACCCTATATCAGATACCTACTGTAAATTACTATTGTTTTAATGCAAATGCACTCATGAAGAATATTAATAACACTTTAGTAAAATTGGAAACTCTTCTTTGCTTATTAATTTTGAGTGCATTTGGACACGTTTCTTGCTTTGATAAACGAAGCAGACACGACGTAGGTGTTGTGATGATTATGTCAGCCAGTTAAAAAGTTGCAGGAAAAAATATCGACAACACGGAAGTGTCAAGATGGCTCCAAGTGGACTGAAGGCGGTAGTCGGAGAGAGTAAGTCAAGAAATGTGTTCATTTTATAACTATCAAATCTCTATTGTTCGGCGGTAGAAATATTGAATGTTTTATACCATCAAGCTTTTAGCTTGTTGTCACGAAAATTAAGAACAGAAAACATCCAAACAAACTGCCTGGTTTAGTTAGCGATACATAGCCTTCGTCACTCAAGCAAGTTGCTTCATAGTAATGCCTGGCCATGGTTGATAGTTAGCGGTCATTAGGCTATTTAAAATTGAAATGTAAAATGTGACTGGGAAGGGTATGCCTTATCACTAGTAGTAGTATTTCAAGTAGGCTCTAAAACTTGAGTGTTTTGCTGACTCAAGAAAAGTTTGTGGTCATACGCACATCCTTTAAAACAGGTGCTGGGCTAAGGAAGAATACTGAAGAACAAGAAGTCCCGCTCACGGTTAAAGCTCCCAATTCACCGCTTTATTGACAACGTTTCGATTCGAAACGGATCCTCGTCATGTCGAACAAACTAAGTGCTCACATCCCAAAATATACATATTCCTCATCATGTCTTCTCTACTTTTGGTGGCCTTAACCTCATGTTGTTTTGCAATTATAATATTGACAAAGTTCCAGTGAAACTGCTTTTCATCGGCAGGTTCTTGTCATGGTCCTTAATTTATAAACATAATTTTTCTCCACACAGATATTATACATGAAATAATCTGGATATATGGTATAAAATACTTCTTTGTTTTTAGAATATTGGTTTCCGAAATAATATCCTATTGGTGAGCCAACTTGTACATGCAGAGGGTTTCTTACTTAGTTATAAGGAATTCTTATCACTTTACAAGGTCCCTGTAACACCTAAAGATTTTGCAATTGTTTTAGATGCCATTCCCTCAGGTGTTGCTCTGTTATTCAGGAACGTGTCAAGACCTGACCCTCAGAGCCTACCTTCTATTGACCCTTATGACTCATCAGTAGGAAAGATTTGTTTCTATTTTGGTGATACGAACCTTGTTTCAGCAGGATGTTGTACCTTATGTCATGCCTTATTGGAATGGATTTATTGATAATAACTGTTGGAAAAAGTTTGGATGTTGCCACACACCTACTTGTTAACAAAATTAAGGAAGTTTCCTTTAAAATGATTCATAAATATTATCCTGCCAACCACTATATGAAGAAGTTTAAGGAAAACATCAACTCAAATTGCTCCTTTTGTAATGACCACCCAGAAACAGTGTTGCATCCTTTTTGGCATTGTATTCATGTAACTGTGGCAAGACATCAGTAGATTTTTATAATTTAACATATTTATGAAGATTTTACACTATTGTGGAGAGATGTACTGCTTGGATTCTTTACATACGATAGAAATAAGCTGAAACATTTTTATGTAATTCATTTCATTATTCTTTTGGCCAAAGTTCATATACACAATTGTAAATTTACAAACAAAAAAAAACATTTTCTTACCCTACAAAAATAAATTGAACTGTATTTTAAGACAGTTAAATACTCTACTAACAAAAAAGCTGTTAGAATTGTAAGGGTATGTATGTCCCTTAAGGTCCTTGTGTAATTGTAATGTGATATTGTACCCCTGAGCTCGATTGTCCATTGTATATAATCTATATATACTTGTGTTCCCTCATGTACTTTCTGTATTGATTTGTTGTTAAAAATAAATAAAGAAAATCCCAAAATATACATATTTCACCTCACATGACCATTGCGGACATGATGCATGGTGGATGCAAAACAATTTATCTCTAATAATTTAATAACAATGAGATGGGTCCAGGTAGTAGTTCCAGAAAATAATATATATTTACAAAATTACCAAGTAGATGACCTGGAAGGCAAGACAAATCAAAATGGCATTCATGTAAGAAATGGTCTGTTATCAAACTCCTGGTTCAGATTTCTAGGAGACATGGTACACAAACGATGACTCCAATACAATTCTCTTCTCAATAATAGATTATCAGTATCTGCCCCCCATCCTTAGAAGTTTCAACATTTTCGTTGACAATGTGTCTCAAAGAGCTAATGTTGTGACGATTCACCATGATATGCGCAGCCAAAGGCTTTCTCTGGTCAAGGGTGCTGATATTACTCCTGTGTTCTGCTTTCCTTGTTTTCAAAGCTCGTTTTGTTGTTCCTACATTGCATAGACCACACATACACTTGATCAGGTATATCACATTTTTTCAAACGTGATGATGCCCTTAATCCTAATGGCCTTCACAGTAGGATAATTGAACATTGTGCATTTGTTTGTAAAGTTACACTGGGTACATCTGCCACATCTATAGTTACTGTTCGGCACATTGTCTAGAAAGATACTACGTGGCACTGGTGGAAGATCAGACCCCACCACCATTTGACTGATGTTGTGGGCGCGTCTGAAGACCTACCCTCGGGTTCCTTTAAATGTCTTTTCCAGTTGTGGATCAGTGCTCGAGATGTGTTTTTATTTTTTTTTATGATGTGGTCAAACTGTTTACTCAGTGGGGAGTATTGAAGGAAGCATTGAATGTGTTGGTCAGGAGGGTGGGAAGTTTTGGGCGTGAGGCTGTCATCCTGGGTCATATTTTTACAACGTTCCCTTGCATTTTGATGACTTTATTAAGGAAGCTGTGATTGGAACAATAGGTCAAGTAGCTAGTTGATTTTTAAAAAATTGTAAAATTTTATTTTACCTTTTTATACAGGTTTTTTTTCTCATTGAGATTATCTCTTTTCCAAGAGACATGGTCAAATAGCAGCAGGGGGAACAACTTTTCAGACAAAACAACTTAAACACTACATTAAACAAAACTATAAACACACATACAGTACAACAATTACATATTACATTAAAAACACAAACATCTTGACTAAAAACGGCTGGCCTAAAAACAATTACACTCTTCTATGATATATACATCGAACAAGTGTTTAAACTCCACCAACAAAACTAGATCATCACATTTTAAAATGTTCAGGAGAGAATTCCAGGACCACGGTGCTAAGTAACAAACTATTTCTACCATGACCTGTCCTAATTTTTGGTACTGTTAGAAGCAAATCAGAATGGGACTGTAATTTATATTTATTTACTGACCTGACTAGAAAAGAACAGAGGTAAAATGGCATTTTACCCAATATGGCCTTATAAATCAGTGTATACCAGTGTTTAAGCCTACGCAAGGTCAATGACGACCAGCCAACAGCGCTGTAGAGATCACAATGATGTGTTAGACGTTTCTGATTTGTAATGAACCTGAGGGCTGCATGATACACTGAATCAAGTGCTCTCAGGGTAGTGGTTGAGGCCTGCATATATTTAACATCACTAAAATCAAAAACCGACAGTAATGTACATCGTACCAGCTCCTTCCTGTCCTCAAAAGAAAAACGGGCCTTATGCCGGTAATAAAATCCTATTTTCAGCTTGAGCTTCCTTATCAAGTTCTCTACATGCACAGTTGAAGCTCAGCTTATCATCAACCCACACACCCAAATATTTTCTACACTAACTTGATTGTGGGTTGCCTTGTGATCAACTATGTATGTGAAGGAAGACAATGTGTACCTACTACCTGTGTAAGTTCATGTTCCTTTGCCTTTTACTACACAATTAGTTACTGTTTGACACTGGCTAGCAAATGCCACCTGAAAAAACATGGATCAATTGGGTCAACTTTAAGAGATCTCTGTATGAACCAGGAAAAAAGATTGCAGACCCTAGACTACTGTTGTCTGTTTCCTTATTTTTTTTTTGCCTCTTGCCAGGCCGTCATTGTAAATAAGAATTTGTTTTTAATTGACTGCCCCCAGGTAAAATAAACACCACTACGCATTCTAACTCTAAAATGCAACTGAGTTGTTGGGACACATTTCAGTTTTGGTACTGTAATATTTCATACTTCCTCTGTCCGTCTTTCCTCATCTCTTAAGAAATCCTGAATGGAGTTATCAAAAGTGTGAAGAAGGATGGAGAATGGAAGGTATTGTAAAAAGTATCTAGCGTTGCTCTGAAAAGATCCAGGTCAAAATACATAATGTCTTACTATGTTAAATTGTCTTTCATGATAGCCTAATGATCAATTGAATATTAATTGATAATGGCCATCTCTGTTTGTCCAGGTGCTCATTGTGGACCACATCAGCATGCGGTCAGGGACAACATTGTGGAGAAGTACAGATCAGGGTTGGGTTATAAAAAAATATCTGAAACTTTGAAAAATATCTGAAACTTTGAACATCCCACGGATGTATAAATGTATAGAATATGGCACCATAACAAACGTGCCAAGAGGGGGCCGCCCACCAAAACTCACGGGCCAGGCAAGGAGGGCATTAATCAGAGAGGCAACAAAGAGACCAAAGCTAGCCCTGAAGGAGATGCAAAGCTCCACAGCGGAGATTGGAGTATCTGTCCATAGGATCACTTTAAGCCGTACACTCCACAGAGCTGGGCTTTACGGAAGAGTGGCAGAAAAAAAGCCATTGCTTAATGAAAAAATGTTTGGTGTTTGCCAAAAGGCAGGTGGGAGACTCCCTAAACATATGGAAGAAGGTACTCTGGTCAGATGAGACTAAAATTTAGGAAAACGCAATGTCTGGCGCAAACCCAACACCTAAAATCACCCAGAGAATAGTGAAACATGGTGGTGGCAGCAGCATCATGCTGTGGGGATGTTTTTCATTGGCAGGGACTGGGAAACGGGTAGGAATTGAAGGAATGATGGATGGTGCAAAATACAGGGACATTCTTGAGGGAAACCTGTTTCAGTCTTCCAGAGATTTGAGACTGGGATGGAGGTTCACCTTCCAGCAGGAAAATGACCCTAAACATACTGTTAAGCAACACTCAAGTGGTTTAAGGGGAAACATTTAAATGTCTTGGAATGGCCTAGTCAAAGCCCAGACCTCAATCCAATTGAGAATCTGTGGTATGACTTAAAGATTGCTGTACACCAGCAGAACTCATCCAACTTGAAGTAGCTGGAGCAGTTTTGATTTGAAGAATGGGCAAAAATCCCAGTGGCTAGATGTGCCAAGCTTATAGAGACATACCCCAAGATACTTGCAGCTGTAATTGCTGCAAAAGGTGGCTCTACCAAGTATTGACTTTGGGGGGATGAATAGTTAGGCACGCTCAATTTTTTTTTGTATTTTTTTTTGTTGTCTTATTTCTTGTTTGTTTAACAATTAGTATTTTGCATCTTCAAAGTCGTAGGCGTGTTGTGTAAATCAAATGATACAACCCCCCCCAAAAATCTATTTTAATTCCAGGTTGTAAGGCAACAAAATAGGAAAAATGCCAAGGGGAATGAATACTTTCACAAGCCACTGTACTTGAGTGTCTCTGCTAGTTCAGTTGCAAGTTACCCTCTCTTTCTCTCCCTCCCTCTATCATAGCGGTTCTGAGGAGAATGCTAGACTGGCTGAGGAGGTGTATCAGCGTCTGAACGCCCATAAAGCAGACAACCCCAGCATGGGAGAGGTGAGGAGACACCAATGCCTCACCACCTCATGCAATACACAACACTTCTTTACAGTACTAATAGTACCATGTCTGCTTGGTTCAAAATGACCATTCACTTTGTCTTTAAGATACTAGGATTAATATATGATTATTGAAACATTTTGGAAGTCTTACATCTGTGAGTTTCTCATAGCTACTTCTACTTTCTGACTTGATTTCCTGTTATCTTTCACACTCTCTGCTCGGCTGCATTTTCTCTCCTTTTCTGTCTTTTCTAGCTGGCATTTCCTTAAGCTTGTGTTGGACTTCTGAAGGCATGTATTCATTTGATATCATTTCTGCTCTTATCTTCTCCATGGTCTCTCTGCCTCAGTACCAGCACAGTAATACAATTTTCACACTATCGTGCAGAACTGTACTATGCTGGCTTGGATATGTTTTTTTTCACAACAAAATATCCACTGTGGTGGGTGCATAAAGCAGGCCAGTGCAGTACAGTGTGAAATGGGTATTAGAATACACAAGGAATAGATATTTTGTTGTTATTGGGGTTGTACTTTAAGGGGGGGGAACTATTCTGAATGTGGTAAAGTCTGATAGTGGCACTAACTGAGTGACTTGTTGGTTAAACCTGTTACCCAAAAGCATTCCTGACATTCTATTGTGGAGCTAGAGGCAATAGATTTGACTTAAAATAATGTCCTTTCTGCCAAAGCATTGAACTGGTAATTCATGTTTTTATTTAAATTTTATTTTACCCCCTTTTCTCCCCAATTTCGTGGTATCCAATTGTTTTTTTAGTAATTACTATCTTGTCTCATCGCTACAACTCCCGTACGGGCTCGGGAGAGACAAAGGTCGAAAGCCATGCGTCCTCCGAAACACAACCCAACCACTGCTTCTTAACACAGCGTGCATCCAACCCGGAAGCCAGCCCGCACCACTGGAGGAAACAGTGCACCTGGCAACCTTGGTTAGCGCGCACTGCGCCCGGCCCATCACAGGAGTCACTGGTGCGCGATGAGACAAGGCGCGAACCCAAAGTCTCTGGTGGCCCAGCTAGCGCTGTGATGCAGTGCCCTAGACCACTGCGCCACCCGGGAGGCTAGAAGTTACATTTCTAGGTATCATTTCTTGCCCTGACATGAAATGTCTGATGCGTTTTCAGGGTCCTGACAAGGCCAGGTCACAGCTATTAATTGTGGATCGTGGCTTTGACCCCATCTCTCCCATTCTGCACGAGCTGACTTTCCAGGCCATGGTCTATGACCTTCTGGACATCAAACAGGACATCTACAAGTAGGCTTAGTTTGGCAACCTATTCCCAATATAGTGCACTACTTTTGACCAGGGCCTATGATGAACATACGGAAAATGCTATACAGACACTCCTGACCTGCAAAACAATTCTTAATTTCAGAATTGTTTAAGGGTTAGTTTTACATTTCAGTTAGTCATTTTACAGGTTAGGAGTATAACCTTTCTCCGACATTATTATTGTTAATGTAGCTATACATATTACAAATGTATATTTACCTTCTAATTATGATATGTATCTCTCATATGGTATCCCTGTATAATACAATCCCTGTGTGTTGTAGATATCAGACGACTGGGATCGGGGACTCTAAGGAGAAGGAGGTTCTTCTGGACGAAGACGATGAGCTGTGGATCCAGCTGAGACACATGCACATAGCTGACGTCACCAAGTAAGACACACAATCATCAAGATTGCATACAACTAGTGTTTTTAACTAATCTAACCTCGACCAATAAGAGGTGATATGATCCAGAGTTGGTTGAGGTAAGTTTCGTGTTCTATTCAGGAAGTGAATTATAGAAATGTATATCGTGAATACGCTTTCTTAATTGAACACTGAATTGAACCCAACCCTGGTATAGTCTTTGTCAGATGTTGATGCTCATTGTTCGTGTTCCAGGAAAGTGACGGAGCTGCTGCGTGTGTTCTGTGAGAGCAAGAGGATGTCCACTGATAAGGCCAATATCAAAGACCTGTCTCAGATGTTGAAGAAGATGCCACAGTACCAGAAGGAACTGAGCTTGGTGGGTATTCCTCGTCTTTCCATCTAAAATCAGTTGATTGGTTGAGACTGGCTTTCATGTCTCTCCAGTGATCACATACTGTCAGTCTAAATGTCAACACGTGTTCTATTCCCATTTAATAGCATATAGAAAAGCACCTGGGTGTTTTGTCAAAGACATGGGCCATGTTCCCAATGTCTTTACTAGCAAACAGTATGTTCTTTACCTGCTCTGCTGAAAGCTTAGTGCAAGCTACTGTTGTGTCATTAATGTGTTTGGCTGTTATTTTCTAACATGATTACATACCACGTTCAATTATTACGCGATTAAATTAATCATATAACAATTAAGTATTAATCTGGGGCACCACAGAAAGTTATTTAACGCGTTACTATCTCCCGACTAAACTCTAAAGATATAAATATCCCTTAAATCAGTCAGTCAATTCATTAATTCTTATTTACCATCAGTCTTGTTCTGAATGTCGCCTATGATCCTCACCCAAAAGGGCAAGTCATTGTTCTCGGGCGTGAGCTGCACATAAAAAAACCTGTGAATTTTACACTCAAGGGGTGTGAGCCTGATTTTTAATTTAAATGAATAGGAGCGTATTACCCTCTGCAAACGTTGCGCATCCGGTGTAGCAGGCCACTTTTATAATGCATGCCCAGTAGCATTTCTTCATTCTACTGTGCCTTCAGAAAGTATTCACACTCATTAACTTTTTCCACATTTTGTTTTGTTACAGCCTGAATTTGAAATTGATTAAATTAAAATGTTGTCACTGGCCTACACACAATACTCCACAATGTAAAATTGTGTTGAGTATTCAACCCCTTGGTTATGGCAAGCCTAAATATGTTCAGGAGTAAACATTTGCTTAAGTTACACAAGTTGCATGGATTCACTCTGTGTGCAATAATAGTGTTTATGATTTTTGAATGACTACCTCATCTTTGTACCAAACAAAATTATCTGTAAGGTCCCTCAGTTGGGCAGTAAATTTCAAACACAGATTCAACCACAAAGACCAGGGATGTTTTCAAATGCCTCACAAAGAAGGGCCACCTATTGGTAGATGGGTAAAAAAACAAAATAATACAGACACTGAATATCCCTTTGAGCATGGTGGTTATTAATTACACTTTGTATGGTGTATCAATACACCCAGCCACTACACACATACAGGAGTCCTTCCTAACTCAGTTGCCGGAGAGGAAGGAAACCACTCAGGGATTTCACCATGTTACAGAATTTATTTGCTGTTATATAAGAAAATTAGGGATGGATCAACAACATTGTAGTTACTCCACAATACTAACCTAATTGACAGAGTGAAATGAAGGAAGCCTGTACAGAGTAATCTTTAAGGACTGGGTAATTTTTCAGGATTAAAAAATAAATGGAATGGAGCTAAGCACAGGCAAAATCCTAGAGGAAAAGCTAGTTTGGTCTGCTCTCCACCAGAAACTGGGAGGTTAATTTACCTTTCAGCTGGACAATAATCTAAAACACAAAACCAAATCTACACTGGAGTTGCTTATCAAGAAGACAGTGAATGTTCCTGAGTTGCCGAGTTAGTTTAGACTTAAATCTGTCAAGACCTGAAAATGGTTGTCTAGCAATGATCAGCAACCAATTTGACAGATCTTGGAAGAATTTTGAAATTAATAATTGGGAAATGTTGCACAATCCAGATTTGGAAAGCTCTTAGAGACTTACCAAGAAAGACCCACAGCTGTATAATCAAAGGTGCTTCTACAAAGTATTGACTCGGGTGTGAATACTTGTGTAAATGAGATCCTGTAGTTCACCCCCCACACACAATTTAAATATGTCTAAAAACATGTTTTGATTGTGTCATTATGGGGTAGTGTGTGTGTGTGTGTGTGTGTGTGTGTGTGTGTGTGTGTGTGTGTAGATGGGTGAGAAACTACAATTTATCCATTTGAATTTCAGGCTGTAACAACAAAGTGGAGTATTATTATAGTGTGGAGTGATGACATCAACTTTTTATTAGTTAATAAGTAATGTTTGATTGCAGTACTCCACTCACCTGCACCTGGCTGAGGCCTGCATGAAGAAATTCAAAGCCTCGGTGGACAAGCTGTGTGAGGTGGAACAGGTCAGTGTTGCCACAAAAGTCCCAAATGGCACCCTATTCTCTATATAGTGCACTACGTTTGACCAAGACCCACAGGGATCTGATCAAAAGTAGTACACTATATAGGGAATAGGGTGCTGTCAAGCTCCCTCCCTCTCTTATGAAACCATATGCAAATGACCTGGCAGGTACTCCCAGGAGCATGTTTTTGATTCTCGGAAGTGTAAAAAAGCCTATTTTTATTCAACCTTTTAACCAGCAAGACCCTTGAGATGAATCATCTCTTTTTCAAGAGTGACATATAGCATTTTAATTATGTTTGTGTTCTGTAATTTTCCCATCTTTCCTGACATCCGTTCTACACTGAAATGTTTATTTTCCCAAACTGATATCTTCATCCGTTTTCTATATAATATATTTTTTTAAAGAATGTCTTGAATAATCAAATCCCTGGTTGTTAGCCTTAGGTGGTTAAACCATGAATGACCAGGTCACCATGATGTTGTGTAATATATTTAGTACTATCGTATCATATAATAATGCTCTCCCACTCACCCCATCTAGCCTCCACTGGGGTGCTGACCTCCCCACGTTCCCATCTCTATTTTTACCTCTCTGAGTCTCATAAAAGCTTTATATGCTGCTGCTTCCCAAATGGCGCGCTATTCACTAGTGCACTACTTTTGACCAGCGCTTACTTTTGACCAGAGCCCTGTGTGTCCTGGTCAAAAGTAGTGCACTATATAGGGCATAGGGTGCCATTTGAGACTCAGACATTGTCTGACGCTTTCTGGCGGCCTAGTGGGCATCCACTTCACTAATGTTGTGTAAAGGGCTTGAGACGAGACGTGTCGCACACCTTGATCAACTGTCCCCCTCTGAACCTACAGTAATGCACAGGAAGCTGTTATGCCATTATGTCAAGTATTTTAAAAACCATTCATGTTGCCAGGCTGTTATTACTACATCCATCCATCCATGTCTTCCAGAAATCTTACACCATAAGGCATCAAACATCTCTATAACCTCTTTCCCTTCCTAGTTCCCAGAACAGCTCCTACTTTCTCCCTCAACACAATTACTACATCCCAAATGGCACCCTAGTCTTTATTTAGTGCATTACTAATAGCATGCCATTTGGGATGCAAGCATTGCTTTGGTCTTAATAGTTCTAATAGCTCCGCACAGGTTTGTTTTTGATAATCTCTAATATAGTCGGTTTAGTGGTTGATCATTTGAAACATTCCTAACATGTCCAGGAGTGATGTAATCTGGGTCTGGTTGTGGGATTATGATCTGAAGTGTTAATGCAGTGATGTAGCTTGGGAGAACTTAAAGGCATCATTCTTTGTTGATTGTTTTCCCCCATATGTTTCCCAGGACCTGGCCATGGGGACTGATGTAGATGGGGAACCCCTGAAGGATGCCATGAAGAGCATCGTCCCTGTACTCCTCAACACCGACATCGACCCCTACGACAAGATCCGCATCATACTCCTCTATATCTTCCACAAGAAGAAGGGTAGGTCAACAGAATGGCACCATGATCCCAATGTCTGCTTTCTGTCAGTGCATTGTCAAGATACACACAGCAGGTACAGCAATATGAGTGTTTCTAATATGATACGACACAGCTACTACTCTCCACATGGCTGCTATTGAAATTAAAGAGGAGCAGATGGGGATCTTTAAGTTGAGCACTTGGCTCTTCTCTGTATATAATGGTGGTCTCTGTAAGGATATATGTGGTTACTATTGATCCTCGTGGAATGACAACAGGCTAGCTAAAGAAGCAGTTTTGATTAGGCTAACTTGGTGATGAGTCGTCATTACATTCTCCAGCTCTACTCTGTATAACGGTGGCCTCCTCACACACAGGCATTGGAGAGGAGAACCTGACCAAGTTAATCCAGCACGCCAACGTGCAGGCAAACAGCAACATCATCACCAACCTACAGCACCTGGGCTGCCCCATCATCGCAGGGGTCAGTAGGGCTCTGTCGGTCTGTCCCTCTCTCTCTCTGTCCAACTGTCTGTCTCTGTTGGTCTCTCTCACACATTGAACAATTGCATCTCTTTACAGTGAAGCCTTTTTTCTCTTGTTTATATTTGAATTATGTGAAATGTTTCAGGCTCCCAATGCTGGGAAAACACTGCCTGAGAAGAAAGAGCGCAAGGAGAGCACGTACCAGCTCTCCCGATGGACACCCACCATCAAAGATGTGATGGAGGTATGGAAGAGGAAGGATAGACAGACAGTGTGGTAGAGGACTTCACTGGTCCAAAATGTTGGACCTGTTCTGAAATGGGCCTGGGGATTTCCCACCCGGACCCGATATGTGTATATATATTTTTTCAATATAGAGACACTTTCCGAACGGACCCGGGACAAGTAGACCCGTTCCATATAGACCTGGTCGGATCCAGACTCGGTCGGATCCGAATGAGGGAAGCAGCAGAAAAGTACATTTTTAAGATACTTCATTAACAAGAGCTGATAAAGTGTGAGGAAGAGAGGTGGCTCTCTAGCAGGGGCCGTGCTTGTGTGTCTGAACTGTGAGTGAAGGAGAGACTCCAAGAAAGACTTGTACTATAGTAGATTAATGGCAGCCATAGTTAGGTTATTTATCATTCAATATGATATAGTTCAATATACATAGTACCTGTCTTGACTGCATCAAACATGAAGCTAGTCTAATTGAGGCTGCATGTACTTTCTCGTCTTACTCAGTTACAAATAACGCCATTCAGATTATTACGTAGCAGGCTACCTCTTGGTCGGTGTAGCCTTTCGTTCTCCTTTAACAATTAATTCCGTTATTTTAATTCCATTGATTAGATATCTCCCAACTTTTGCCAGACACGGAGGCTCTGACTGTAGCCAATTGCCGCTTTGATGACTTATGCTTGGCCAACAACACGCTCCAGGCGCCGCTCTTGTGGAAAGCAACATCAATTATACAATTTCTGAGAAGTCTCATTCGGACCATTCGGGACCATTCGGACCTGTATGGGTCCTTCTGGACAAATGACTTCTACCGTGACAATAATATAAGATAAGACCCGTGACATTATTTACAGTTCTGGATCCGGATCGGGTATTTTGATACAGGTGGATCCGTGAACAGCTGACTGAAAACAGGATGGCCGGGCAGTAGTGCAGTTGAGTCCGTTTTGGTGGATTCTAAACAAAGTGATTAAACTTTGTTGCTCCTTACTGAAACAAGCAACAAACCCCCCCCCCCCCCCCCCCCCCCCCCCCCCCCCCCACACACACAATGCAGCAGCACACAGAAATAGAATGAATAGAAGTGGCTTGGAACCTATAACCTTGGCAATTTGACTAGTAAACTCATGGGTACACTCGCAATGACTTCCTGATATAGACCCAGTCGGTATTAGAACGTCGCGACCCTGCCCGTCTGTGTGGAAGACAACCTGTGGTTACCCCAGTGGCTTACAGCAAAAACATTTTTCGCAATTTCCTTGTTTTAGTCAATTACAAAAATACATTGAAGAAAAGTACTAAATGTCTAAAGATTACGTTTCAACATTGCCTACTCTCTTGCATTCTCACTACTTAGAAATAAACGCAAGGCTTCCCACATCCCCCTTTTCTGTCTTGACGATGCTAGCTAGCCAGCAGCGACTTGAGTGAGAGTACTAGCTACCGACTGGAACATTAAGCTAGCGAAGACCAACAACACAAACAAACAGACTATACAAGTAGTGAGTGGAGTTACAAACGGACTGTACTAAACAAGTTAAATGTCTTGTGATTAAATGTTTTCCACACACACAGCTACGTGTAGCCTACTTTTTGACCTGGCTACATGTACATTGAGCAACACAGCAGCTTTTCTGCATGTTTTGTTGTTTCTGTATAACAAAAAAAATCCTGTACAATGGGGAATAACAGGAAAGAAGGTTGGTTTTCCCCAATTTGTGGGCGTGGTCGAATTCCTTATTACATGAGAACTGACTGGTACTATTGTGAGGCAATATTTCCATGATAATAAAGAATGTTCATTCAAAATTTTTTAACTGATGTGGCTTATGCAATGGAATGTGTTTTTTGTAAGGTCAGCTGAGTTGAATCAACAATTGATGGGTACACTTCCTGCTTTGCTTCTATGGGTACATTGGCAATGGCCGCCAGTCCACCCATTATGCCATCATTGACTTGAATAGGGACGCCTGTTCTATTCGTTCTATTTCTATGGCAGCACATGCAGTCAGAAGGAGATTATTGAAAGTATTTTATTATATGTTTTGCTATTTGAAAGGTTATCCAAAGGCCATGACTGTCACAGCCCAAGTCTGACCAACCCTGTCTGTCTATTTTCCCAGAATGCCATAACAGACAAGCTGGACAGGAAGCAGTGGCCGTTCATCTCTGACCCTGCCCCCATTAACACCATGCAGACGACTGTCAGGTGTGTGTGTGTGTGTGTGTGTACACCATGGGGGGGGGGGGGGGGGGGGAGCCAGGGACAGAGACTGAAGGGTCACATACATTAACACTTTATCCTCACTTGTCATCTTGAAAATAGAGCTTTGCTGTAGTTATGTGAGCTGGAGAGGTGAACAGTTAGTTGATCCAAGCTGCCATTAGACAGCCTGTGAATAATCTCCCCTGCCCCATACCAGGAGTTATTTTATTTTTAGTTTGTTGACATTGCTTGTTCATGTTGTTCAGTGCATTTTGAAAGTATTCAGACCCCTTGACTTTTTC
Organism: Oncorhynchus clarkii lewisi; assembly: GCF_045791955.1. Classification (NCBI taxonomy): domain Eukaryota; kingdom Metazoa; phylum Chordata; class Actinopteri; order Salmoniformes; family Salmonidae; genus Oncorhynchus; species Oncorhynchus clarkii. The sequence goes on along the minus strand of NC_092159.1, from coordinate 33,030,098 downwards.
CATATGTTTGTAATGTTATAGCCTTATTCTAAAATGTATTAATCCATTTTTTTTTATCAATCTACACACACAATACCCCAAAAGGACAAGGCAAAAACATGTTTTTTTATTTATAAATTAGCAAACATCTCTAAAAACCGACTCCTTATTTGCATAACTATTCAGACCCTTTGCTATGAGACTTGAAATTGAGCTCAGGTTCATCCTGTTTTCATTGATCATCCTTGATGTTTCTACAACAAATGCTGACGCTCCAGATACTCAACTGTTGTTTTGATTAGAGTAGTTTTCAGCTGGGCTAACATACAGTTGAAGTCGGAAGTTTACCTACACTTAGGTTGGAGCCATTAACTTGGTTTTCCACCACTCCACAAATGTCTTGTTAACAAACTATAATTTTAGCAAGTCGGTTAGGACATCTACTTTTGTGCATGACACAAGTAATTGTTCCAACAATTGTTTAGACTTTTTCACTTATAATTCACTGTATCACAATTCCAGTGGGTCAGAAGTTTTACATACACTAAATTGACTGTGCCTTTAAACAGCTTGGAAAATTTCAGAAAATTATGTCATGGCTTTAGAAGCTTCTGATAGGCTAATTGACATCATTTGAGTCAATTGGAGGTGTACCTGTGGATGTATTTCAAGGCCTACCTTCAAACTCAGTGCCTCTTTGCTTGACATCATGGGAAAATCAAAAGAAATCAGCCAAGACCTCATGAAGAAAAACTTTGTAGACCTCCACAATTCTGGTTCATCCTTGGGCGCAATTTCCAAATGCCTGAAGGTACCACGCTCATCTGTACTAACAATATTATGCAAGTATAAACACCATGGGACCACGCAGCTGTCATACCGCTCAGGAAGGAGACACGTTCTGTCTCCTAGAGATGAACGTACTTTGGTGCGAAAAGTGCAAATCGATCCCAGAACAGCAGCAGAGGATCTTGTGAAGATGCTGGAGGAAACGAGTAAAAAAGTATAACCTGAAAGGCCGCTCAGCAAGGAAGAAGCCACTGCTCCAAAACCGCCATTTAAAAAAAGCCAGACTACAGTTTGCATCTGCTCATGGGGACAAAGATTGTACTTTTTAGAGAAATGTCCTCTGGTCTGATGAAACAAAAATAGAAGTGTTTGGCCATAGTGAACATCGTTATGTTTGGAGGAAAAAGCGGGAGGCTTGCAAGCCGAAGAACACCATCCCTATAGTGAAGCACGGGGGTGGCAGCATCATGTTGTGGGGGTGCTTTGCTGCAGGAGGGACTGGTGCACTTCACAAAATAGATGAAATCATGAGGACGGAAAATTATGTGGATATATTGAAGCAACATCTCAAGACATCAGTCAGGAAGTTAAAAGCTTGGTTCCAAATGGACAATGACCCCAAGCATACTTCCAAAGTTGTGGCAAAATGGCTTAAGGACAACAAAGTCAAGGTATTGGAGTGGCCATCACAAAGCCCTGACCTCAATCCTATAGAACATGTAATGGCAGAACTGAAAAAGCGTGTGCGAGCAAGGAGGACTACAAACCTGACTCAGTTACACAAGCTCTGTCAGAAGGAATGGGCCAAAATTCACCCAACTTATTGTGGGAATCTTGTGGAAGGCTACCCGAAATGTTTGACCCAAGTTAAACAATTTAAAGGCAATGCAACCAAATACTAATTGAGTGTATGTAAACTTCTGACCCACTGGGAATGTGATGAAATAAATAAAAGCACAAATAAATAGTTCTCTCTACTGTTATTCTGACATTTCACATTCGTAAAATAAAGTGGTGATCCTAATTGACCTAAAACTGGATTTTTACGAGGATTAAATGTCAGGAATTGTGAAACACCTTAGCCAAATAAATGTATGTAAACTACTGACTTCAACTGTAATTGCAAAAGGGTTTTCTAATGATCAATTTGCCTTTTTAAAATGATACACTTAGATTAGCTAACACAACGTGTCATTGGAACACAGGAGTGATGGTTGCTGATAATGGGCCTCTGTACACCTTTGTAGATATTCCATAAAAAAAATCTGTCGTTTCCAGCTACAATAGTCATTTGCAACATTAACAATGTCTACTCTGTATTTCTGATAAATTTTGATGGACAAAAATGCCGACGTGACTCAACTTTTGAATGGTAGTCTACATGTGTTATTTTATTTTGCTGCCGCAGATAATCTGTACATAATTAGGTATCTATATGTTTTACATTTATATCATACTGCAGCAGTGCTCGGTTTGGACAATGGCACAAGAACAAGTCTCCAACGGAGTATCGTTCCGGCCCTCGGCTCATCATCTTCATGATCGGAGGTGTGTCCCACTCCGAGATGCGCTCCGCCTACGAGGTCACTCGAGCCACCGATGGAAAATGGGAGGTCCTGATTGGTAAGGAACACAATAGTTGGACTGAACCTTAATAGTGTACACTTTATTTTATTTAACATTTTCTTTAACCAGGCAAGGCAGTTTAATTGTTTTATTTTATTTACAATGATGACACACCATGTACCCTCGTTTGGAATTCCCCTGCTGGTGGCGCTAATAGATCCTACAGTGCCTTCAGAAAGTATTCATACTCCTTGACTTATTCCACATTTTGTTGTGTTACATGTAATCCATTTTCAATTCAGGCTGTTTTTTCTTCTTCTACACAATACCCCATAATGAGAAGGTGGAAACATGTTTTCAGACATTTTTGCCAATGTATTGAAAATGAAATGTATAGAAATATATCTAATTTACTTAAGTATTCACACCCCTGAGTCAATACTTTGTAGAAGCACCTTACACCTCTGGGTAAGTCTCTAAGAGCTTTCCACACCTGGATTGTGCATTTTGTATGTTTATTATTTTCAAAATTCTTCAAGCTCTGTCAAATTGTTTGTTGATCATGGCTAGACAACCATTTTTCAGGTCTTGCTGTAGATTTAAGTCAAAACTGTAACTCGGCCACTCGGGAACATTCATTGTCTTCTTGGTAAGCAACTCCAGTGTAGATTTGGCCTTGTGTTTTAGGTTATTGTCCTGCTGTCAAGTTGAAGCAGACTGAACCAGGTCGGACACAAAAAAAAATCCCAAGTGGGTGTGTCTATGCCTTCCCAGGCCCACCCATGGCTGTGCCCAAACCATTCATGTGAAATCCATATATTAGAGCCTAATTTATTTATTTCAATTGACTGATTTCCTTATATGAACTGTATCTCTGTAAAATCTTTGAAATTGTTGCATGTTGCGTTTATTTTTAATCAGTACACAATGTTGTTGATCCATCCTCAATTTTATCCTATCACAGCCATTAAACTCTAACTATTTTAATGTCACCATTGGCCTCATGGTGAAATTCCTGAGCGGTTTCCTTCCTCTTCGGCAACTGAGTTAGGAATGACGCCTGTATCTTTGTAGTGACCGGGTGTACTGATACGCCATCCAAAGTGTAATTTAATAACTTCACCACACTCAAAGGGATGTCTGCTTTTATTTTTTATTTTTTTTACCCATCTCCCAATAGGTGCCTTTCTTTGTGAGGCACCTCTGGTTGTTGTGGTTGAATCTGTGTTTGAAATTCCCTGCTCAACTGTGGTACCTTACAATTATCTGTGTGGGGTAGAGAGATGAGGTAGTCCTTCAAAAATCATGATGAACACTATTATTGCACACAGTGAGTCCATGCAACTTATTATGTGACTTGTTAAGCATTTTTTTATTCCTGAACCTATTTAGGCTTTCAATAGCAAAAGGGTTGAATACTTATTTACTCAAGACATTTCAGTTAAAATTCTTTACAAATTTAAAATATTTATTTTTAAACAATTCCACTTTGACATGGGATATTGTGTGTAGGCTAGTAACAAAACATGTCTAAATTCAGGCTGTAACCCAACAAAATGTGGGAAAAGTCAATACTTTCTGAAGGCACTGTATATTCCCCAGCATGCATGTTTTTTATGTCTGGTAAATGCACCGCTAAGTCTGTCTCTCTCCATACATTTTCGTCGTGAATCTTCAACGAATGTAAGCATCTTTTGGGTTTCAGAAAAGTACTACTATAGTGTTAATGTTTCTGTGTTGTCTGTTCCCCTTCTCTCTATAGGTTCGTCTCACATTGTCACACCCACCAGCTTCCTAAATGATCTGAAGAAGCTGGACCTGGATCCAACTCCTGAAAGCTAGATATGTCCTCGGCCTGGAAGGGAGCTGTTCTGAGTCTGCAGAGAGAATGGATCTGAACACAAACCTGGATTCAAATTGTGCTTGTTTTCTTTCAAATATGTTGAGTGTTTCGATTAAGCCTGCTGGGAGTGCCAGATCAGTGGGATTTGCAGTTTGCACTTTTAGGACTGTTCCAGTGGTTCTTTTGGGTTAGACAAGTTCAATTAAGCACAGTTAAAGTATTTGAAAGAGAACAAATACTATTTGAACCCTGGTCTGCTCATTATGAGACACTTGTGTACTCGTCTAACTGTAAAACAAAGTGCCGGTTTAAGATGTAGTCATTAAAGGATAGTATCTTTTGATTCTCAATCTTTTATTGAATTTCTTTAATTACGGTTGAAGTAAAAATAAATTATGTACATACGTATTAATGTAATGCTGTGATGGACATTTTTTGCTCTGAATATTAAATTAAAAACAGTCCTTATATTATGAGGATCATTTTAATCTGTCTCTGTCTTCGAGTTACAAATATGGGTTGCATCTCAAGTCTAAAGTGGCTTCTTCTCCTTTTGTCCTGTTAGTGCAGATGAACTAAAGGACATAAGGAGCAGTGGCCTCTAGACTATTGATATGCAACTTTTGTGTTGGGACCATTAAATACTTGTGCCTCTCCCAAGTTACATTTGTTTTCATATGTCTAAATGTCTTTACTACTGTAGTGTGCCTCTGAAATCATGCACTTTCATGTTTGGGCCTTTGTCTTTTAGTCAATTATGAATAAACAATATGCATACATTTTACTCGTTTTGTACATTGTGTCTTATTGAAATGTCATATGTTCTAGCTGCCATGAGAATGCCTATAGAATCCCTGGTTTTGAAGCTAGGAGAAAAAAACAGTACTAGTCTGGGTGCAGATTAAGCCTGGAAAAACACTTGGTTGAGATTATTTTTAGCCCAGGACTAGGCATATTATGTGTCCAGGAAACTGTCCCTATATTTATTGCATACATGGATTCTAATTTCCATTTCTATGGCTTTCACAATCGATGCTGAAGGTATTTGTTTAATGTAATTGACATTGACCATAAGCCTGTTTAGAATTAGAGACCTTATGGCACTGATCTTAATTGCTTATGCATGCTTAACCTCACCTCTTAATACTGCATTATGTCTCAGTCTGAATAGCAAATATTTGTCCCACTTGTTTTAATGTGTAAAGGCTTTGAGCATTCATGAGGTCTTCATAAACACCACATGCTTCTCAAGTCATTTATAGCATTTATAATTAGATAAAGGGGATATAACAGGCCCTTACATCTGGCATTTGCTATGGTCCACTGTAGCTCAGCTGGTAGAGCATGCAATACCAGGATTGGGGGTTCAGTTCCCAGGACCAACTCTTTGTTATTGTCCAACAGGGAGCACCAGCTGAGCAGGACAAGTTCCTCACCATGATGAGTCACGCCCAACGTGGTCGTATGGAAGAGCAGCACTGTCTTGAACCCTACCGGGACCACTCCCTCTACCCCCAAACACACCACTACTATACCCTCAGGTCAGTACTGTACTAACCTAACGTAGCAGGTGTTAAAGAAATACCCTTGCAGGATCCTCACATCAGATTTTCAGGGGAAAATGAAGCTAGGTTGAAGATAATGTATTCCTGAAAATTTTATTTTTCTGGGTTTTTATGATGCTGTTAAGGATGGCACTGTACTGAAAATGCAGATATACAGACAAATAGCTGCCAGTAGTTCTTTCTATTCATCTGGGAAAAGTTGGTATTGATTGTTCTGTCTTCTTTCTCTCCCCTCTTTCTTTTTCTCTCCCTCAGTCCCACTCAATTTCTCTCTCTCCCTCCATCTCTTTCTCTCTCTCTTCTTCCCCCTCCAACCCCCCCTCTCTCACTTCTCCATCTCTCTCTTTCTGATAGCACAAGATGCTGACCTGTTCTTTAACCTGTTGGCCAACACCCAGGGGCATCGGCTTGACGACCAGCAAGGGACCCTTCCCTTGTTGCCGGGGATACTGCTGGTCATCAGGATGGGGTGAAGACGAAGGCTGGACCCGGTCAAGCTGTCACACCCCAGGTAGGCCCTATTCTGACTTCCAAATCAACCCCTAGCCCAGTGTTTTTCTTCCCAAAGGGGTGCACATTTTAGCCCCTACTTCTAAGAGGTACGAGGGGGACAAGGGGAGCAGGTAGGTGGCTATTTAGCAGCCTGATGGTCTGGGGGTAGAACGTATTGGCCAGTCTGTTCGTTTTAACCATGATAATCCTGTACTGCCCACGTCTGAGTGATGGAAGCGGGGAGAACAGGCCGTGGCTTGGCTGAGGAACCTGATGATCTTTGTGGCACCTGCGACACCTGGTGTTGTAGGTGTCATGGAGGGCAGGCAGTGTGCACCCAATGTGCATTCGGCTGAGCATACCACCCTCTGTAGTGCCTTGCGGTCAGCTGCAGTGGAATTGCCGTACCAGGCTGTGATGCAGGCCGATAGTATGCTCTCGATGGTGCTCCTGTAGAACACTATGAGGGCCCTCGGGGACAGGCTACATTTCTTTAGCCTTCTGAGGTTAAAGAATCGCTGTCGTGCCTTCTTGAACATGGTATGGTTTGACCATTTCAGCTCCTTGGAGATGTGTACGCTGAGGAACTTGAAGTTTTTGAACTCGTCTCCATGGCAGTCCTGTTGATAAGGATGGGGGCGTTCCTGAATTCCACAATCAGCTCCTTTGTTTTGCTGACATTGAGGGAGAGGTTGTTTACCTGGCAACCTCCTCCCTGTAGGCCGCCTCGTCGTTGTTGGTAATCAGTCCTACTACTGTTGTGCCATCAGTGAACTTGATGATGGAGTTGGAACTGTGGGAGGCCACGCAGTCGTGGGTATACAGGCAGTACAGGAGGGGACTGAGGACGCACCCTTGTGGGGCCCCTGTGTTGAGGATGAGTGTGGAGGAGGTAATCTTGTTAAACTTCACCACCTGGGGTCGGCCGTCAAGAAGTCCAAGACCCAGTTGCTTTGGGAGTTCAGTCCCGGATGCTGTGAGCATTGTGACGAGCTAAGACACGATGGTATGCATTCCTCTTGTCCAGGTGGGTGAGGGCAGTGTGCAGTGCAATGGTGAAGGCGTCGTCCATGGATCTGTCGGGGGATAGGCGAATTGGAGAGGGTCGAGTGTGTCGGGGAGAGAGGAGGTGATGCAGTCATTCAGTTCAGTTACTTTCCCTTTCTTGGGCACTGGGAGGATAGTGGACGTCTTGAAGCAATTGGGGATAACAGCCTGGGCTAGATAGAGATTGAAAATGTCTGAAAACACAACAGATGCTCTGAGGGCGCCCCTTTCCTGAACCAGCAGACTCCCAGAGAGACACACCGAGATCAGCCTCCTTTAGCCCTAGCTCTGAATAAGACCATACAGGATCCCCCAGCTCAAATAAATAAATTCACTTGAAATGTTTATTGCTATTGTGGGATAACATCACATGCACATTTAGGAAAACAAATTCAGAGGTATTCATATGTGGGTTAGACAGGCAAGTCACTACGCAACAGGGAAGATCAAGTAAATATATGAATGTTTTCATGTTTTCTTATATTTCATTTTCATTATATATTTTCATTCTCATTTTGATAAACCGTTGTCTATTGATTATGGATGCATGTTGATTTATTAACTTGGCTTCTTATACATTCCCACCATCAGACGCTTGTATTTTGAAAGCATGATTAAATCAGTTTATTCTATGCTTGCTATACTCAACATCTGAACTCTGAAAGAATAGTTTTATTGTTGTCTGTGTTGTTTTTTAATGACATTAACTGTGATATCTTCTCTCTGAAGGTAACATTGAGGTTGCTCATGTGCTTCACTCCACAACTGGTAAGCCTATGCATGATGTTGGTTACAGTCTACTTGTTTGAAGAGTGTGGTCATACAGTACGTCACTATTGTGGTCAACAAGTAAAACCTCAACCTACAACACTGTGTTGATTACTCATTTGGGAACTCATAAAGGCAGTTACAGAATGCAGTTATATAAGACTAAGAATGCAATAGAATTCACATTACAATTCGTTTTCCGTTTCTTTCACTCAGGGACGCAAGGTCGACAACAAATGCCATGCTCCTTACCAGAAATGTTCCTCGATTTGGGACCTCCAGGAGAGGCTCTGATGGTCACTCTGAGCTTAACCCCAGGAAGACCCCTATCCTTCAACATGGATCCAGAGAGTGGGCATTGCACAGCTCCAGAAGGGTCTGGGACTAGTGGGGGAGAAGGGGAGAGGAGATCTAGAGAAGGGAAGGGTCAAAGAGGATCAAGGAAGGGGAATGGAAGAAAAAACAGGAAGGAGGGAGGCAGGAAAAGATAGTTGGCGATCAAATGTGGAATATCTGGAGATGAGATAGGTTGAGCTGCAGTACAGAGATGACAAATTGCAAGGGTTGATATAAATACAGTCTTTCTTCATTGTTTTTTATTTATCATTGTCTGTTATTGTTGTTTCTGTTTGTCTTTGAGTGAAAGTGAAACAAGCCAAGCAATTCCTGACTTTGTCATGCTCAGGGAGGTGAAGTTAGGGTGGAAAATGGGTCTGTTCCAGGTTGTGTTTATTTCAATCATGTTGCAGATGATCAGATCTCACTAAGCCTGGTGAAGTGCTCCTATGTGTTTTAATCTTCCAAGATGTGTATCCCCATTGAAAAAAAAGACTGTCTGGAACAACACCACCATATCAGAATCTCGAATGTCTTGATATATAGTCATATTTTTCAGCCATGTTATGCATTTTATGATGAGCTGCAGGTGAGAATGCAGCATTATGTGAAAGTTCTTGTTTTGAAAAGCAAGTTGTAAGTCAGTGTAACTCTTGTTAATAGCTATCCAATAAAAAATACATGATTGGTTGAAATTCTGTTGCTTCTCATTGAATTTTGAATTCATGTCGAGTCGTTTTTGAAGAATGTCCTAGTGTGTATTCAGTCATGTGAAATGTTCAGAACCTTGCAGATAATAGCTTTGGTTCAGTCTGCAGCATCACAGTCAAAGACCAAACGTCCAATGGAAGTCTCTCAATCACCAATGGGAATGGAGAAAAGCAGAATAGTACACAATTGAATCACTAGCAGAAATTGAGGCCAAAAATGCAAACTTTATTCAGAATGTTGAGAAGATAATTTTAATTCCCATCATAACAGGTCAATATTAGATCTAATCTAAACAGATCACTTCTGTGGTTGGGTTTACGTAGGCCTGGATTTGGGTTAGGCCGGATCCAGCATCCCAGCCAATTAAATGCGTCCGACTGTGGATTTATATATATATATATTTTTTTAAATTAGCTTGGCTGTCAACAAGATACAGAATGCGTCCCTTTATGCACATAAATAACCTCTGTCTGCTATTTGCAGTTGGTAAACTAACTAATGGATACTACTGTGCTGATTCCATAATGCAATGCATTTGTCCTGAAGGGCTGTTCTCCTGTCCAATGTTGGTTAGAATGCGCCTCAATCTTCTGTCTGATACCATAACCCATACAAGGCATTGTCATGTTGTATTCTCCTTCTTGTGAACACTCTTTGTGTGCCTTCTTTGGGATTCAAGCGCTTTGAAGCGCGTACCGCAATCAGTGCACACATACAGTCATTCCTCATTGTGCATTGTCTGGTGCTTATTCAGTGAAGCTAACGTGGCAAAACATTTATAGCATTCAGAACACATATAGGGTCTCTCCCCTGTGTGAACTCTCATATGCACTTTCAGGTTATCTCGTCTGTTAAAAAGACGATGGCAAACCGGGGTAAGGAAACGGTTTGTCCCGTGTGAATACTCCTATGCTTTGTCAGACAAATCACCCGACCTGAAGCCTTTGCCACAGTCACTGCAACAATGGGATCTTTCCCCTGTGTGAATCATCATATGTCTTTTCAGATTACTAGTCCAGTTGAAACATTGACCACATAAGTGACAAAAAATATTTTTCATGTGAGTTTGGAGATCGTCTATAAGAATTTTTTGTTTTCCACAGACACCACAAAGGCAATCTAGGTTTATATTCGTGTGTGTTCTCGTGTATGTTTTATTAAAAAACTCAGAGTAACATTTTTTCCACACACACCACACCAACAGGTTGACAGTGTGGGCTAAAATGGGATGAGACTGGATTTCCTTCCTTTTTTCCAGATACTGGAGATTTGGCTTGTTATTTTCTGTGCTTTCTTTGATTTGAGTGGCTTAAACCTAATCCAAGGTTCTGTTTCCTCTTCTTTGACAACTCACTTGGGATTGGATAACAGTCTGGATTTACTGCAGAGAGGGGCTGAGAGTCACTCGTTAGCTCTAATACTCTGTAGCCCTCTCCATCGGTTTCAGCTTTGATCTGTTCCAATGAGGTGCTAGGTAGAGAGGCTCCCTGTCCATATTCCTCACTTTGGGTTTGGTAAAGATGTGAGGGCTGACATAAGTCCTCTTCCTGATCATAGTCACTTTTCACACAGTCAGAGCTAATTATGAAGGTGTCATTATGAAACTCTTCCTCCTGACGGGTCCTGTTTGTTGTTCCTCTTTAATCTGTGTGGGCTCTGGGTCTTCTTGCCCCAGACTGGGGCTCCACTCCTGCTCAGTGTTGCTGCTCAGGGGAAACCTCCTCTTCAAAGACAGTGAGAGAGAGCTGCTGAAAGTCTGGAGAGGAGAAAGGATTCAACAAAAAAGTAAAAGCTGACATGAGACCATAATTACATTCCTATGTATGCAACATAATACAAAATGTCTTTCAGCAAGACATGACATGTATCGTGCTCAAATGTAATAAAATAAAAAAGATGGCCAATGTCGCATAATATTGATGTCAGCGGGAAAAAATGTAATAGCTAATGACAAACCTGTCCTATGTAATTTTATCTCTGGTGGTTTGAGAACGATATCAATCAAGCTGCCTCTGTAGAGGCCGTTCTCCTCTTTTGAACGATACACTTCTTCCAGGTACTCTGCTATCGTTTTCTCAACAGCCCCAAATATCTCATTAGCAGCTGCTGTTAAGCGCTGGTTGAGAAACATTGTCAATAACTGTATTTTAGCCATTATAAATAATCCAAGTAGCCTACGCGGCTGGCTAGGGCGTTCGTGTTTGTCGACGTTTTGATAACATTTCACCTTTAGTTTTGTCCATGCACGAGCATATCAGATTTTCCACTGTCGCCACCTGCTGGGCTGGAGTGCTAACATATGCTGTTTTCTTTGTGACTAATGATTGGATAGTCTGTTGAGTGACCGTTATACTACCCAATATTATTTCCACACGGGGCGGGGTTTATTTTACATTCTGAACACGTTGGAGGAGTCAGGAAGTTTAGTAACAATACCTACATTTTTGGGAACTTTTGACAACTACGGGCGTTTATTTTGGTCTTAAAATAAAAAATGGCGTCTCTAAATGGGAAACCGGACGTAATATTTGTAAGTTATTTCATGAATATTGATATTTCCTTGTGGAATTCTCTCAGCATGCTGTAATATTTATGCGGCCTCCTCGACCTCGGCTGTGTCGATTTGAATGTCCCGGCAAACTGTTCCTTGAGATACTGTACAGTCTACTGTGTGTGAATTTACAGCATATTGTTGCCCTTTCTATTCTCCGAGCAACGTTGCACTAGTTTTGAGAACAGTGCCGCGTTTTTCGAAGGAGAGAAAAGTGTTCAACTTCCGAAGGAGAGAAGGCTTCCTGTTGACCGTTTTGCTGGGTTTGTGATGGTATTTTTCAGGAGGAAGATGACCTGCCTTATGAGGAGGAGATCATCAGGAATCCGTACTCGGTCAAGTGCTGGATGCGTTACATCGAGTTCAAACAAAACGGCACAATGTCCATCCTCAACATGATATACGAACGAGCTCTGAAAGAGCTACCTGGCAGGTAGAGGCAACGTTTCTCCCAATCCTGGTCCTGGGCAAAGGGGTGCCATGCATAGTTTTGTTTTTGCCCCAAAATACACCCCCCTTGGCCCCCAGTGCCAGAATAAGAATACACTGCTAAAGGTTCATGGAAAATACTGTAGTGTCCCAGACTAATGTTTGTAGTCTGTCTCTAACTAGAGACAGGAACATTTTCACAGACAGTTACTGTTGCACATATACAGTTGAAGTCGGAAGTTTACATACACCTTAGCCAAATACATTTAAACTCAGTTTTTCACAATTCCTGACATTTAATCCTAGTAAAAATTATCTGTCTTACATCAGTTAGGAGCACCACTTTATTTTAAGAATGTGAAATGTCAGAATAATAGTAGAGTGATTTATTTCAGCTTTTATTTCTTTCATCACATTCCCAGTGGGTCAGAAGTTTACGTACACTCAATTAGTATTTGGTAGCATTGCCTTTAAATTGTTTAACTTGGGTCAAACATTTCGGGTAGCCTTCCACAAGCTTCCCACAATAAGTTGGGTGAATTTTGGTCCATTATTCCTGACAGAGCTGGTGTTACTGAGTCAGGTTTGTAGGCCTCCTTGCTCGCACATGCTTTTGCACTTCTGATTGAGGTCAGGGCTTTGTGATGGCCACTCCAATACCTTGACTTTGTTGTCCTTAAGGCATTTTGCCACAACTTTGGAAGTATGCTTGGGGTCATTGTCCATTTGGAAGACCCATTTGCGACCAACCTTTAACTTCAAATCAAAATCAAATCAAATCAAATTTTATTTGTCACATACACATGGTTAGCAGATGTTAATGCGAGTGTAGCGAAATGCTTGCGCTTCTAGTTCCGACAATGCAGTAATAACAAGTAATCTAACTAACAATTCCAAAACTACTGTCTTGTACACAGTGTAAGGGGATAAAGAAAATGTACATAAGGATATATGAATGAGTGATGGTACAGAGCAGCATAGGCAAGATACAGTAGATGGTATCGAGTACAGTATATACATATGAGATGAGTATGTAAACAAAGTGGCATAGTTAAAGTGGCTAGTGATACATGTATTACATAAGGATACAGTCGATGATATAGAGTACAGTATATACGTATGCATATGAGATGAATAATGTAGGGTAAGTAACATTATATAAGGTAGCATTGTTTAAAGTGGCTAGTGATATATTTACATAATTTCCCATCAATTCCCATTATTAAAGTGGCTGGAGTTGAGTCAGTGTCAGTGTGTTGGCAGCAGCCACTCAATGTTAGTGGTGGCTGTTTAACAGTCTGATGGCCTTGAGATAGAAGCTGTTTTTCAGTCTCTCGGTCCCAGCTTTGATGCACCTGTACTGACCTCGCCTTCTGGATGATAGCGGGGTGAACAGGCAGTGGCTCGGGTGGTTGATGTCCTTGATGATCTTTATGGCCTTCCTGTGACATCGGGTGGTATAGGTGTCCTGGAGGGCAGGTAGTTTGCCCCCGGTGATGCGTTGTGCAGACCTCACTACCCTCTGGAGAGCCTTACGGTTGAGGGCGGAGCAGTTGCCGTACCAGGCGGTGATACAGCCCGCCAGGATGCTCTCGATTGTGCATCTGTAGAAGTTTGTGAGTGCTTTTGGTGACAAGCCGAATTTCTTCAGCCTCCTGAGGTTGAAGAGGCGCTGCTGCGCCTTCTTCACAATGCTGTCTGTGTGAGTGGACCAATTCAGTTTGTCTGTGATGTGTATGCAGAGGAACTTAAAACTTGCTACCCTCTCCACTACAGTTCCATCGATGTGGATAGGGGGGTGTTCCCTCTGCTGTTTCCTGAAGTCCACAATCATCTCCTTAGTTTTGTTGACGTTGAGTGTGAGGTTATTTTCCTGACACCACACTCCGAGGGCCCTCACCTCCTCCCTGTAGGCCGTCTCGTCGTTGTTGGTAATCAAGCCTACCACTGTTGTGTCGTCCGCAAACTTGATGATTGAGTTGGAGGCGTGCGTGGCCACGCAGTCGTGGGTGAACAGGGAGTACAGGAGAGGGCTCAGAACGCACCCTTGTGGGGCCCCAGTGTTGAGGATCAGCGGGGAGGAGATGTTGTTGCCTACCCTCACCACCTGGGGGCGGCCCGTCAGGAAGTCCAGTACCCAGTTGCACAGGGCGGGGTCGAGACCCAGGGTCTCGAGCTTGATGACGAGCTTGGAGGGTACTATGGTGTTGACTGACTGATGTCTTGAGATGTTGCTTCAATATATCCACATAATTTTCCGCCCTCATTGATGTCATCTATTTTGTGATGTGCACTAGTCCCGTCTGCAGCAAAGCACCCCAACAACATGATGCTACCACCCCGGTGCTTCACTATTGGGATGGTGTTCTTTGGCTTGCAAACCTCCCGCTTTTTCCTCCAAACATAACGATGGTCATTGTAGCCAAACATTTCTATTTTTGTTTCATCAGAACAGCGGACATTTCTCCAAAAAGTACAATCTTTGTCCCCATGTGCAGTTGCAAACCATAGTCTTTTTTTATTGCTGTTTTGGAGCCGTGGCTTCTCCCTTGCTGAGCAGCCTTTCAGGTTATGTCGATATAGGACTCGTTTTACTGTGGATATGGATACTTTTGTACCTGATTCCTACAGCATTTTCACAAGGTCCCTTTTCGCACCAAAGTACGTTAATCTCTAGGAGACAGAACGTGTCTCCTTCCTGAGCGATATGACGGCTGCTTGGTTCCAGGGTGTTTATACTTGTGCACTATTGTTTGTACAGATGAACGTGGTACTTTCAGGCATTTGGAAATTGCTCCCAAGGATGAACATGACTTGTGGAGGTCTACAATTCTTTTTTCTGAGGTCTTGGCTGATTTCTTTTGATTTTCCCATGATGTCAAGCAAAGAGGCACTGAGTTTGAAGGTAGGCCTTAAAATACATCCACAGGTACACCTCCAATTTACTCAAATGATGTCAATTAGCCTATCAGAAGCTTCTAAAGCCATGACATCATTTTCTGGAATTTTCCAAGCTGTTTAAAGGCACAGTCAATTTAGTGTATGTAAAACTTCTGACCCACTGGAATTGTGATACAGTGAAATAATAAGTGAAATAATCTGTAAACAATTGTTGGAAAAATTACTTGTCATGCACAAAGTAGATGTCCTAACCGACTTTCCAAAACTATAGTTTGTTAACAAGAAATGTGTGTAGTGGTTGAAAAATAAGGTTTAATGACTCCAACTTAAGTGTATGTAAACTTCCGACTTTAATTGTAGGCCTGATTTCCAGGACTCATCTTAAACTAGCCTTTCAACGAATCTGAGAGTGGAAGACGCCTATTTCTCGTCTCTAACATGTAGTCTCATTTTTGTGACCAGTCCCATCACAAGTCAGACTGTTGAATAAACTTAATTTGAACCTGCTTGACCTGTTGTCTGCTGATTTTGTCTTAATGTAGGAGTTACTCTGAGACAAAATATCCACAGAGTAGTGTTATTAACCCGACTTTCAGTACGCTGGTCTGTATGCCGGTTTGTATTTCTGTTTTATATTTTCAATGCTGACACAATTTGCACGCAACTTACACAATATGTCAACAATGGCCGAGTTTAACCGAAGCACAGACCACATGTTGTCCCACGCAAAGAGCTGGCAAATATCACAAAAACTTCCAGCTGACTGTGAGGGAACGCGCTTTGGTCGACAGCATTCGGTTACATCCGGCTATTGTTCACATATTGTGCATCGCGTGAAATGCGTCAAGAATGGAAAATGCAAGCAACAGAACCTTCCGGCCCTCAAAAACGCGAGGTAAACAACACTATCCTGTGGTTACCTTATCTCCACTTCCTACCACCAAAAGAACCAACAGCATGGACAACCGGTAGAGTATGTTAAAATATCATTGTATTCAACATTCTGGCTTGTTGAGACTATTGTGTCTTTACAGCAACTTCTTTCAGACTGACATCCATGGAGTAACCATGGTAACATGCTGATGTTTAGACAAATCTTAGACCTAGTCCTGGACTAAAAACATTTGTCAATCAGTCTCTGGAAAATCGGCCCAAAATCTAGGCTTATTTGAAAATCATAGAATGGTTGTTATTGAATACCATACCAGTGTCTGGGTTATGGTTTTAGGCATTGCTAAATGTCATGACTGTGTTCACGGATTGTTCATACGTGACCTTGCAGTTACAAGTTATGGTACAACTACCTGAGAGAGAGACGGAAACAGGTCAAAGGGAAGTGCATCATGGAGCCAGCCTACGAGGAGATCAACAACTGCCATGAAAGAGCACTGGTTTTCATGCACAAGGTAGGCATATGCTTATGTCCCGTTGTCCGTCCATCCCCTGTTAAGAGAAAATACTCGCACAAACTCTGAGGAATATCATTGTCCATTCATTGGCACAGACTATCACAGAGTACATTTATGTGTGAGAGTATTTTTTACTTGGAAGTAGATTTTGTCGTCTGAGATTGTAGGAATAGTATCCCACATAACTTGTTCTTCCCGTGGATGTCCTAGATGCCGAGGATATGGCTGGACTACTGCCAGTTCCTGGTGTCTCAGTGTAAGATCACCAGGAGCAGACGCACATTTGACCGAGCGCTCCGAGCCCTTCCCGTCACTCAGCACCCTCGCATCTGGCCCCTGTACCTCCGCTTTGCCCGGAACCTGCCCCTGCCTGAGACCGCCATCCGTGTCTACCGCAGGTACCTCAAGGTAAGAGGACATTTCTAGAAGATTTGCTCCTCTGTGATTGAACTACAACCAAAGCTGAAGCCACGGAAGCCTCACCTTATGGAAGATAGTCACAGGATTAAAAAATAAATAAATAACAAATCAGAATTCACATTAATACACACTATTTATTTTCAACAATGGTGATAAGATTTTGTCTTGGTTATGAGATTATAACAACACCAACCACACGTCACATCAGAAACCTACAATATATCACTTAACATAGAAGGTAGGCCTGGAATAGATGACAGTGTGCATTTGCCCGTAGGCGTATGTACACCTGATCTCCCACCTCCAGCTGTAGAGTGACTGCATCCCCGTTATCTGCTGTATCAGTACTAGACTTGTGATCAGATGTAATAGGCATACACTCTTCATTCTTGAACAGGGATGTGTGGGAGTCTTCAGATCCTCCAGCATGAAAGAAGAAGCTGAAGTAGTACACCCCTCTTACAGGGGCTGTTAACTCTCCTATGTGGGGGTGGTTGGCATTGCCAATGTTAGGGATGACCTTGCTGTAGGTCAGATTAGTTCCTGGCTGAAGGGCCCTATTTCTCCAGTCTCTCTCAGGACAGTGGAGAAGAGCACCTTTGACTCCTAGTTTTTCCATTGTGGTTTGCAGTTTTTCCACTGTGGTTTGCGGTTTCTCCTCCATGACTCCGAATTCTGTAATCAGAGTCAACATGTAGCATGAGTTCTGCAGCGCATTCCACCTCATGTTCAGTCATTGGGGTGTCGTCCTGTGCCACAGACAGGCCGCAGCTCAGAGACACCATCAGAAATGCAGTAGTTTTCATCCTTCACCTGGGTTCTGATACCTCTCTGAGTAACCTGTATTGGTCGGCCTAACCTTTTTTTGATTCCAGAGTTCTCTCAGCTTCTTTTCAAGCAGCCAGGTTTGACGTGATCCAGTTCACTGGAAGTTAGTCCTTGTTGGTTTTATAGTTAACTATTCAACCTTATAGTCCATAAGTCAGACCCCCAAATTTGATCTGTCGGTACCATCTGGGGCTGTGATTTTTTGTTGTTGTTTATTTGTCTGTGATTTTGTACCTAGAGTGGGCTTGGACAAAGCTTACTTACTGGCCCTGTTCCTAGAGTTTCCTAACTTGTGATAACATTGCAGCAATGTCATGTTGTGTGTGTAATCTCCAAATCATATATCATTAGAAATCTGAAACATTTTCTGAATATTTGGGTCAAGAGATCTCTGACCTCTAGGGTTCATATTGGAATTACCTGTATGCATTACCCTGATAACCCTAGATATTTATTTAGCTCTTGTAATTATTTGAAGGAATGGACAGGACCATATACATGCGTTCAAAATATTTTCTCTCTGCTTAATGTTTTCTTGTCTTCCACACAAGCAGCAGTGTGGTATTCCAGAATTATATATATATATTTTTCTCCCCAATTTAGTGGTATCCAATTGGTAGTAGTTACAGTCTTGTCTCATCACTGCAACTCCCGTACGGACTCGGGAGAGGCGAAGGTCGAGAGCCATGCGTCCTCCGAAACCCAACCAAGCCTCACTGCTTCTTGACACAATGCCCATCCAACTCGGAAGCCAGCCGCACCAAGGTGTCGGAGGAAACACCGTACACCTGGCGACCTGGTCAGCGTGCACTGCGCCCGGCCCGCCACAGGAGTTGCTAGTGCGCGATGAGACAAGGATATCTCCGCTGGCCAAACCCTCCCTTAACCGGACGACGCTGGGCCAATTGTGCGCTGCACCATGGGCCTCCCGGTCGCGGCCGGCTGCGACAGAGCCTGGATTCTAACCCAGAATCTCTAGTGGCATAGCTAGCACTGCGATGCAGTGCCTTAGAACACTGCGCCCGTATTCCAGAATTATTAGATACATGGTTGATAAAGAAAGCTACATTTATATATTGGTTGTCATGTGCCAAAAGTTTATATTTCTCAAAATGACAGTTATTTCTGCAACAGCCCCCTGGATTTGACTCTCTCTTTCTCTGCAGCTGTCCCCAGAGAATGCGGAGGAGTACATAGATTACCTGCGTTCCTGCGGCAAGCTGGATGAAGCAGCAGTACGTCTGGCAGCCGTTGTCAACGATGAGAGCTTTGTGTCCAAGGAGGGAAAGTCTAACTACCAGGTAAGACCACGTCTGGCTCATCCTCCTTATCCCCATGTTGTTGTGTGGTTGATATCTAACGTTATCCCCATGTTTGTTTGGTTAATATCTAACAGCTATGGCACGAGCTGTGTGACCTGATCTCTCAGAACCCAGACAAGGTGAACTCTCTGAATGTTGGGGCCATCATCCGTGGAGGCCTCACTCGCTTCACAGACCAGCTGGGCAAACTCTGGTGCTCCCTGGCTGACTACTACATCCGCAGTGGACATTTTGAAAAGGTACTGGTCTGGATAGATGCTTCCCAAACGGCAGGGATGACCCTATTCCCTTTGTATTGCACTACTTGTGACCAGAGCCCTATAGACGATCATCTTTATAGTCCACTTTTGACTCTGTCGTCATGCATCAGGGTCATTAGAAATGATGTAGGATTATAGGGTAACTCACCACCATAACATTGTCATAATATATATTTGACACGTTTTTAATAGCTATCATGCATGTTATGAAGCTTTACAACATTGTTATGTAGTGCAAGTTAAGTGTTAATAAATATATTCACAGTTTTTGGGATGCACACACACAGACTAATTTGAATGCTTGTGTGTTGTGGCCCACCAGGCTCGTGATGTGTATGAGGAGGCCATCTTGACGGTGGTGACGGTGAGAGATTTCACCCAGGTGTTCGACAGCTACGCCCAGTTTGAGGAGAGCATGATCGCTGCCAAGATGGAGACTACCTCAGAGTTGGGGAAAGATGAAGAAGGTGGGTGCATCTCAATAGTCTAAAGTGTCTTACTCTCCTTGTCTCCTGCTCAGATCTCAAATAACTATTAACCTGTCTAGGACTAGCGGAACCCCACCCCTCCCGCAACAGCCAAATTCACAACAACAAAAATTAAAATTCCTCAAGCATACAAGTATTTTGCACCATTTTAAAGATACAATTCTCGTTAATCCAGCCACAGTGTCTGATTTCAAAAAGGATTTACAGCGAAAGCACCACAAACGATTATGTTAAGCCACAGAAAAACAGTCATTTTTTCCAGCCAAAGAGAGGAGTCACAAAAAGCAGAAATAGAGATACAATTAATCACTAGCCTTTGATGTTCTTCATCAGATGACACTCATAGGACTTCATGTTACACAATACATGTATGTTTTGTTTGATAATGTCCATATTTATATAAAAAAATCTGAGTTTACATTGGCGCGTTACATTCAGTAGTTCTAAAACATGCGGTGATATTGCAGAGAGCCACATCAGAAATACTCATAATAAACAATGATAAAGATACGACTATTATACATGAAACTTTAGATAAACTTCTCCTTAATGCAACCGTTGTGTCAGATTTCAAAATAACTTTACGGAGAAAGCAAACCATGCAATAATCTGAGTACAGCCTTTAGACAACAAAGCAGCCAAAAAGATACCCGCCATATTGGGTAGTCAACATTACTCAGAAATAGCATTTTAAATATTCACTTACCTTTGATGATCTTCATCAGAATGCACTCCCAGGAATCCCAGTTCCAGCATAAATGTTTTGATTTGTTCGATAATGTCGATCAGTTAGGTCCAAATATCTTCTTTTGTTAGGGCGTTTGGTAAACAAATCCAAAAGCGCGTTCAGGTTTAGAAACTTCAGAGTGTTTTCTATCCAATACTAATAATAATATGCATATATTAGCATCTGGGACAGAGTAGGAGGCAGTTCACTCTGGGCACGCTATTTATCCAAAAGTGAAAATGCTGCCCCCTATCCCAAAAAGGTTAAGGGAAATCGATTCCTGACCTAGGTATCCATGTTACTGTTTTCCCAATCCTGGTTGCGACTTTGAGTAAAAAAAATCTAGTTAAAACAAATGTTATTTGTCACGTACACAGTTTACAGAAATGCTTGTGCGCTAGTTCCTTCAACATAAATGCAACTGAAGAGAGTAGTCTTGGGAAGCCAGCCATTTTAGAGTATTGAGATGCACCCAGTGTGTCTGGATTGTAGAGTATCACAATTTCTCGCAAAAATAGATTTGATCTCAACGAGAATAACTGTAAATAAATATTACAAGGGGGGGAATCACAGCCGCAAGTGAATGCTTTGCCTTTGTCGTTATGCTCAACTCGTGTTCCCTTTCCCGTCTCAGAGGACATAGACCTGGAGCTGCGTCTGGCCCGCTTTGAGCAGCTGATCGCCCGCAGGCCCCTCCTGCTGAACAGTGTGCTGCTGAGACAGAATCCCCACAACGTCCACGAGTGGCATAAGAGGGTCAAACTGTACGAGGGGAAACCACGACAGGTAGCTGAAACCAGAAGTGGATGATCCAGGATCAGTTTATTCTGAATATGATTATATGAACAGATGGGACCAGATCCTAGATCAGCACTCTGAGACCCTTTGTGGATACAGGCCCTGAGCTCTTAGCCCTAGTCTTACTGTGCCATCTTTTTGGCACTGTCTCTAATACCCATTTTATTCTACTGAACTGCGGTGTACTGCCCTGGCCTGGTTCCGCGTCCACTGTTGTAGCTGGAACTGTGATGTGAAATGAAAATATCCGAGCCAGCGCAGTACTTTTCAGGTTGGAATTATGTGAAAAGGGTTTGAGAAAAATCAGAGCTAGTTTACATCTGTGTTATTGGTAGAGAGTAGCAATTAATACATGTTTAAAGATTTTACATTTAACATGGTTTCTTAGTCTTTCTAGCTGGCAATAGGTACCTTGCATGCTCTTCCTCACATACATGTACAGTGTCTCTTAACCCCCTTTTCAGATCATCAACACCTACACAGAGGCAGTTCAGACTGTGGACCCTATGAAGGCTACAGGGAAACCCAGCTCTCTCTGGGTCTCCTTCGCCAAGTTCTACGAGGAGAACGAGCAGCTAGACGACGTGAGTCTCAAACTAAGGTTTCCCCATTTAGGAGATTTACTCCTTCAACCCAAGAGGAAGTTAAGTTTTATTTATTGTTTTAAATGTTCTTTTTCCACTTTTCCCCACCATCAGGCGCGGACCATCTTTGAGAAAGCCACCAAGGTGAACTACAAGCAGGTTGACGACCTGGCTGGCGTGTGGTGTGAATACGGGGAGATGGAGCTACGCCATGAGAACTACGAACAGGCGCTACGTATACTGAGGGTGAGACGGAAACACAGGCACAACAAATACTGACCCACTATCTGTCACACACTCCAAAGACACGTACATTTTGTTTTTACTTTTCTGTCATCCTGAATTATTTCTAATGCGTTTAAACTGCTACACATTGCTGTGTGGGCGGCTGACCTGTACTTGCTTTTTTAATGTATCTATTTAATAACTTCAATAAATGAATAACCTCATCTAATCTCAAATTCTATGATGTAGACCGCTCTTCTCATAGTTTCAAATATTCTTTCTATAGATGTACATTTTTTATTTTACCCTTATTTTACCAGGTAAGTTGACTGAGAACACATTCTCATTTACAGCAACGACCTGGGGAATAGTTACAGGGGGATGAATGAATGAACTGGATGCATGTCTGTGCAAATATCCCTCGACTTTCTCTCTTTCCAAATATGTAGAAAGCAACTGCCATCCCGTCCAAGAAGGCAGAGTACTTTGACGTGTCAGAGCCCGTGCAGAACAGAGTGTACAAGTCTCTGAAGGTCTGGTCCATGCTGGCTGACCTGGAGGAGAGTATGGGAACCTTCCAGGTACTTTCTTCATGTTTCCCTCTACGGTGTCTGTCTTCGTTGTATTTCAATTGCACTGATTTAGAAAGGAAAAGAAGGTAGCTTTGATGCAACACATCTAAGCCTGCATTTATACAGGCAGCCCAAATCTGATCTTTTGCCCCATTATTGGCAAAATAAATATCTGCTCTTATTGGTCAAAAGATCAGAATTGAGCTGCCTGTGTATACGCAATAGTCAACTAACGTTTTGGCTGCAAGAAGCTTTCATTTAAAAAAAAAAAAGTAACATTTATTTAACTAGGCAGGTCAGTTAAGAACAAATTCTTATTTACATTGACGGCCTACCCTGGCCAAACCCGGACTACGCTGGGCCAATTGTGCGCCGCCCTATGGGACTCCCAATCATGGCCAGATGTGATACAGCCTGGATCCGAACCAGGGACTATAGCGACGCCTCTTGCACTGAGATGCAGTGCGCCACTCGGATGCAGTGCGCCACACTTAGACCGCTGCGCCACTCGGGAGCCCAAAAATCCTTCATTAGGGTTTCTGGATTGGATTGATTAACATTGTTTAGGTTATACGTTTCTTGTATTCCGTGAGCTCTTCTCTCAGATGAAATCTTGTTAGAATAGGAGAAACTGAAAATTGCATCTTGTGCATAGTGATGACCCGGTTTTAGGGACCAAACATGTAACGACCATACGATGTAACTAACAACCCTACCTTTTGTCTTGGTCGTTTCTCCCCGTCAGTCCACCAAGGCGGTGTACGACCGCATCATTGACCTGCGCATAGCCACGCCCCAGATAATCATCAACTACGCCATGTTCCTGGAGGAGCACAACTACTTTGAGGAGAGCTTCAAGGTGACACCAACCACCTGCCCTGCTGCACACATCTCACTAGCCTGGTCCCAGTTCTGTTGTGCTGTCTTGACAACCTTTATGGTCATTGTCATGATGCCTGAACTGGGACCAGTCTAACATTTCACAGCCTAGAACATAAACGCTAACTCATACTGCATTCAAACTGTTACTTTACAACTGGGTCATGTCTAGGGCCGAGTTCCCTACTGAACACGAACGACCCTGACCATGCCTTCACCCTTAACTACAGCATTTTGATCAGTTGTAAATTCCTGTCGCTGATGGTCTTCATGCACTCTCTGCAGGCGTACGAGCGTGGCATCGCCCTCTTCAGGTGGCCCAACGTCTATGACATCTGGAACACCTACCTCACCAAGTTCATCGACTGCTACGGGGGCAAGAAGCTGGAGAGGGCCCGGGACCTGTTTGAGCAGGCGCTGGATGGCTGTCCAGCCAAGTTCGCCAAGAGTAAGATACATTGTTGTCTACGTGACTTCTGTATGTCTTTATGTCTAATGCATGTTTGTGACGTCTGTCTAGACTCTAAGTTGACATGCTGTACAATGAAAAAATAATTTCCTGACTTATACAATAAAGTCATCATCATCACAGTTGCTTTTTAGGTACTGAGAAGCACCAAAGAAAATACAATCCTTTTCACACTACGAAGCCAAGCTGTACTGTGCTGGCCTGGTTACGCATCGACCACAGTTGCAGGAATCGTGCTGGGAATGACAGATGTTAAAAGACCATGACCGAGCCAGCTCAGTACGGTTCAGGTTGGCATGATAGTATGAAAAGGGTGTTCAAGTATCTTTCAGCCTCAGTCAGTTTTTATAATCAGTTTGTTGCTGGGTTCTATTTGTGATAATGGCCTTATTTATGTGGTACTATCCCCCCAGCTACAGGAATGACGAGTGATATGTTAACTATTTTCTGTTGTGATTGACAGCTATCTACCTGCTGTACGCCAAACTGGAGGAGGAGTTTGGGTTGGCGCGTCACGCCATGGCGGTGTACGAGAGAGCTACGCAGGCGGTGGACAACACGGAGAGGCATCACATGTTCAACATCTACATCAAGAGGGCTGCAGAGATCTACGGTGTCACCTACACCAGAGCGATCTACCAGAAAGCCATCGAGGTAAGAGTGTAGTGGCTCATTTTGTTATGCACACACACACAGGTACATCTCAATAGTCTAAATCAGTGTCCCGTGAGGGGCGTCCAATCCGGCCTGTGGATGGTTTGAGTAAAAAATATATATATATATATATTTTTTTTTTACTCAAACCATCCACAGGCCGGATTGGACGCCCCTCACGGGACACTGATTTAGACTATTGAGATGTACCTGTGTGTAAAGTCGGAAGTTTACATACACTTAGGTTGGATTCATTAATACTCGTTTTTCAACCACTCCATTTCTTGTTAATAAACTATAGTTTTGGCAAGTCGGTTAGGACATATACTTTGTGCATAACACAAGTAATTTTTCCAACAATTGTTTAGACAGATTATTTAATTTATAATTCACTGTATCACAATTACAGTGGGTCAGAAGTTTACATACAATAAATTCCGTGAAGCTTCTGATAGGCTAATTGACATCATTTGAGTCAATTGGAGGTGTATCTGTGGATGTATTTCAAGGCCTACCATCAAACTCAGTGCCTCTTTGCTTGACATCATGGGAAAATCTAAATACATCTTCCAAGACCTCAGAAAATTGTAGACCTCCACAAGTCTGGTTCATCCTTGGGAGCAATTTCCAAACACCTGACGGTACCACGCTCATCTGTACAAACAATAGTACGTAAGTATAAACACCATGGGACCATGCAGATATCATACCGCTGAGGAAGGAGACACGTTCTATCTCCTACTTTGGTGCGAAAAGTGCAAATCAATCCCAGAACAACAGCAAAGGACCTTGCTGGAGGAAACGGGTACAAAAGTATCTATATCCACAGTAAAACGAGTCCTATATCGACATAACCTCAAAGCCAGACTACGGATTGCAACTGCAGATGGGGACAAAAAATGTACTTTTTGAAGAAATGTCCTCTGGTCTGATGAAACAAAAATAGAACTGTTTGGTTATAATGACCATCATTATGTTTAAACGAAAAACAGGAGGAGGGACTGGTGCACTTCACAAAATAGATGGCATCATGAGGACGGAAAATTAGCTGGATATATTGAAACAACATCTCAAGACATCAGTCAGGAAGTTAAACTTTGGTCGCAAATGGGTCTTCCAAGTGATGGACAATGACCCCAACCATACTTCCAAAGTTGTGGCAAAATGCCTTAAGGACAACAAAGTCAAGGTATTGGAGTGGCCATCACAAAGCCCTGACCTCAATCCTATAGAACATTTGTGGGCAGAACTGAAAAACCATGTGCAAGCAAGGAGGCCTACAAACCTGACTCAGTAACACCAGCTCTGTCAGGAGGAATGGTCCAAAATTCACCCAGCTTATTGTGGGAAGCTTATGGAAGGTTACCCGGAACATGTGACCCAAGTTAAACAATTTAAAGGCAATGCTACCAAATACTAATTGAGTGTATGTAAACTTCTGACCCACTGGGAATGTGATGAAATAAATAAAAGCTGATATAAATCATTCTCTCTACTATCATTCTGACATTTCACATTCTTAAAATAAAGTGGTGATCCTAACTGATGTAAGACAAGGAATTTTTACTAGGGTTAAATGTCAGGAATTGTGAAAAACTGAGTTTAAATGTAGTTGGCTAAGGTGTATGTTAACTTCCGGCTGTTTTATATACATGCATACATATAGTACACGTCCAAAGTTTGGACATGCCTGCTCATTCCAGGATTTTCTTTATTTTTACTATTTCTACATTGTAGAATAATAGTGAAGACATCAAAACTATGAAATAACACATGGAATCATGTAGTAACCAAAAAAGTGTTAAACAAATCAACGTATATTTTCGGATTCTTGGCATTCTCTCAACCAGCTTCATGAGGTCACCTGGAATGCATTTCAATTCACAGGTGTGCCTTGTTATTTTGTTGAATTTCTTTCCCTCTTAATGCGTTTGAGCCAATCAGTTGTGTTGTGACAAGGTAGGGGTGGTATAAGACCAAGTCTATATTAGGGCAAGAACAGCTCAAATAAGCAGCGAGAAACAACCGTCCATCATTACTTAAAGACATGAAGGTCAGTCAGTCCGGAAAATTTCAAGAACTTTGAAAGTTTCTTCAAGTGCAGTTGCAAAACCTATCAAGCGCAATGATGAAACTGGCTCTCATGAGCACCGCTACAGGAAAGGAAGACCCAGAGTTAAACCTCTGCTGCAGAGGATAAGTGGATGAGAGTTAACTGCACCTCAGATTGTAGCACATATAAATGCTTCACAGAGTTCAAGTAACGGACACATCTCAACATCAACTGTTCAGAGGAGACTGCGGGAATCAGCCCTTCATGGTCAAATTGCTGCAAAGAAACCACTACTAAAGGACACCAATAAGAAGAAGAGGCTTGCTTGGGCCAAGAAACACAAGCAAGGCACATTAGACCAGTGCAAATCTGAGATTTTTGGTTCCAACCGCGGTGTCTTTGTGAGACGCAGAGTAGGTTAACGGATGATCTCTGCATGTGTGGTTACCACCATGAAGCATGAAGGAGGAGGTATGATGGTGTGGGGTTGCTTTGCGGACGACACTGTCGGTGATTTATTTAGAATTCAAGGCACACTTAACCAGCATGGCTACCACAGGATCCTGCAGCGATATACTATCCCATCTGGTTTGCGCTTAGTGTGACTATCATTTGTTTTTCAACAGCACAATGACCCAACACCTACCTGTGTAAGGGCTATGCTGCCCTACCAAGCAAAAAGGCAGCATCTGCTCACTTGGTCAAAAATGAGTTAATGTCATTTTTGCTACATTAAATACATGCTTCATCACGTGGACAAGTATCCTGCCTCTATTGTATGGTGTTTTGGAGAAAATGGGGGTCCTTGTTAGCAGTAACTGCATAATGTTACTGTGATACCAAGGTTAATAAAAGCCATTTTTCTCAGTTCCACTCTGAGCAGTTACTGCCTTTTTGCTTGGTAGGGCAGTTTGACCAAGAAGGAAAGTGATGGAATGCTGCATCAGATGACCTGGCCTCCACAATCACCTGACCTCAACCCAATTGAGATCAAATCAAATGTATTTATATAGCCCTTCGTACATCAGCTGATATCTCAGTGCTGTACAGAAACCCAGCCTAAAACCCCAAACAGCAAGCATTGCAGGTGTAGAAGCACGGTGGCTAGGAAAAACTCCCTAGAAAGGCCAAAACCTAGGAAGAAACCAAGTTTTTTTCAACTGTAACCAGGTGGCCAGTCCTCTTCTGGCTGTGCCGGGTGGAGATTACAACAGAACATGGCCAAGATGTTCATAAATGACCAGCATGGTTATATAATAATAATCACAGTAGTTGTCGAGGGTGCAGCAAGTCAGCACCTCAGGAGTAAATGTCAGTTGGCTTTTCATAGCCGATCATTGAGAGTATCTCTACCGCTGCTGCCATCTCTAGAGAGTTGAAAACAGCAAGTCTGGGACAGGTAGCACGTCCGGTGAACAGGTCAGGATACCATAGCCGCAGGCAGAACAGTTGAAACTGGAGCAGCAGCACGGCCAGGTGGACTGGGGACAGCAAGGAGTCATCATGCCAGGTAGTCCTGTTTCATGGTCCTAGGGCTCAGGTCCTCCGAGAGAGAGAGAGAGAGAAAGAAAGAGAGAATTAGAGAGAGCATACTTAAATTTACACAGGACACCAGATAAGACAGGAGAAGTACTCCAGATAAAACAGACTGACCCTAGCCCCCCGAAACAAAATACTGCAGCATAAATACTGGAGGCTGAGACAGAGGGGTCAGGAGACACTGTGGCCCCATCCGATGATACCCCAGGACAGGGCCAAACAGGAAGGATATAACCCCACCCACTTTGCCAAAGCACAGGCCCCACACCACTAGAGGGATATCTTCAACCAACAACTTACCATCCTGAGACAAGGCCGAGTACAGCCCACAGATCTCCGCCACGGCACAACCCAAGGTGGGTGCCAACCCAGACAGGAAGATCACGTCAGTGACTCAACCGACTCAAGTGACGCACCCCTCCTAGGGACGGCATGAAAGAGCACCAGTAAGCCAGTGACTCAGCCCCTGTAATAGTGTTAGAGGCAGAGAATCCCAGTGGAGAGAGGGGAACCGGCCAAACAGAGACAGCAAGGGCGGTTCGTTGCTCCAGAGCCTTTCCGTTCTGGGCCAGACTACACTCAATCATATGACCCACTGAAGAGATGAGTCTTCAATAAAGGCTTAAAGGTTAAGACCGAGGATGCGTCTCTCACATGGGTAGGCAGACCATTCCATAAAAATGGAGCTCTATAGGAGAAAGCCCGGGCTCCAGCTGTTTGCTTAGAAATTCTAAGGACAATTAGGAGGCCTGCGTCTTGTGACCGTAGCGTACGTGTAGGTATGTACGGTAGGACCAAATCAGAAAGATCGGTAGGAGCAAGCTCATGTAATGCTTTGTAGATTAGCAGTAAAACCTTATAATCAGCCCTTGCCTTAATAACAGGAAGCCAGTGTAAGGAGACTAGCACTGGAGTAATATGATCAATATTTTTGGTTCTAGTCAGGATAACTGAAGTTTATTTAGTGCTTTATCCGGGTAGCCGGAAAGTAGAGCATTGCAGTAGTCTAACCTAGAAGTAACAAAAGCATGGATTAATATTTCTGCATCATTTTTGGACAGAAAGTTTCTGATTTTTGCAATGTTACGTAGATGGAAAAAAGCTGTCCTTGAAACTGTCTTGATATGTTCGTCAAAAGAGAGATCAGGGTCCAGAGTAACGCCGAGGTCCTTCACAGTTTTATTTGAGACGACTGTACAACCATCAAGATTAATTGTCAGATTCAACAGAAGATCTCTTTGTTTCTTGGGACCTAGAACAAGCATCTCTGTTTTGTCCGAGTTTAAAAGTAGAAAGTTTGCAGCCATCCACTTATGTCTGAAACACAGGCTTCTAGCGAGGGCAATTTTGGGGCTTCACCATGTTTCATTGAAATGTAAAGCTGTGTGTCATCCGCATAGCAGTGAAAGTTAACATTATGTTTTCGAATGACATCCCCAAGAGGTAAATATATAGTGAAAACAATAGTGGTCCTAAAACGGAACCTTGAGGAACACCGAAATGTACATTTGATTTGTCAGAGGACAAACCATTCAGAGTCAAACTGATATCTTTCTGACAGATAAGATCTCAACCAGGCCGGCACTTGTCCGTGTTGACCAATTTGGGTTTCAAATCTCTCCAAAAGAATGTGATCGATGGTATCAAAAGCAGCACTAAGGTCTAGGCGCACGAGGACAGCTGCAGAACCTCTGTCTGATGCCATTAAAAGGTAATTTACCACCTTCACAAGTGCAGTCTCAGTGCTATGATGGGGTCTAAAACCAGACTGAAGCATTTCGTATACAATGTTTGTCTTCAGGAAGGCAGTGAGTTGCTTTTTCAAAAAAAATTGAGAGTAATGGAAGATTCAATATAGGCTGCTAGTTTTTTATATTTTCTGGGTCAAGGTTTGGCTTTTTCAAGAGGGGCTTTATTACTGCCACTTTTAGTGAGTTTGGTACACATCTGGTGGATAGAGAGCTGATTATTATGTTCAACATAGGTGGGCCATCACAGGAAGCAGCTCTTTCAGTAGTTTAGTTGAAATAGGGTCCAGTATGCAGCTTGAAGGTTTAGAGGCCATGATTATTTTCATCATTGTGTCAAGAGATATAGTACTAAAACACTTGAGTGTCTCTCTTGATCCTAGGTCCTGGCAGAGTTGTGCAGACTCAGGACAACTGAGCTTTGGAGGAATACCCAGATTTAAAGAGGAGTCCGTCATTGGCTTTCTAATGATCATGATATTTTCCTCAAAGAAGTTCATGAATTTATTACTGCTGAAGTGAAAGCCATCCTCTCTTGGGGAATGCTGTTTTTTAGTTAGCTTTGCGACAGTATCAAAAATACATTTCCGATTGTTCTTATTTTCCTCAATTAAGTTGTAAAAATAGGATGCTCGAGCAGCAGTGAGGGCTCTTCGATACTGCACGGTACTATCTTTCCAAGCTAGTCGGAAGACTTCCAGTTTGGTGTGGCGCCTTTTCCGTTCCAATTTTCTGGAAGCTTGCTTCAGAGCTCGGGTATTTTCTGTATACCAGGGAGCTAGTTTCTTATGAGAAATGTTTTTAGGGGTGTAACTGCATCTAGGGTATTGCGCAAGGTTAAATTGAGTTCCTCAGTTTGGTGGTTAACTGATTTTTGTCCTCTGACGTCCTTGGGTAGGCAGAGGGAATCTGGAAGGTATCAAGGAATCTTTGTGTTGTCTGAGAATTTATAGCACGACTTTTGATGCTTCTTGGTCGGGGTCTGAGCAGATTATTTGTTGCAAATGTAATAAAATGTTGGTCCGATAGTCCAGGATTATGAGGAAAAACATTAAGATCCACAACATGTATTCCATGGGACAAAACTAGGTCCAGACTGTGACAGTGAGTAGGTCCAGAGACATGTTGGACAAAACCCAGTAAGTCGATGATGGCTCCAAAAGCCCTTTGGAGTGGGTCTGTGGACTTTTCCATGTGAATATTAAAGTCACCAAAATTATTATATTATCTGCTATGACTACAAGGTCCGATGGGAACTCAATTAGGAACGCTGTATATGGCCCAGGAGGCCTGTAAACAGTAGCTATACAAATTGATTGAGTAGGCTGCATAGATTTCATGACTAGAAGCTCAAAAGACGAAAACGCCATTTTTTTATTTTGTAAATTGAAATTTGCTACCGTTACATTTTTAATTACACCGCCGCCTTTGCGGGATGCATGGGTGATATGGTCACTGTAGCTAGGAGGTGAGGCCTCATTTCTCACAGTAAATTCATCAGGCTTAAGCCATGTTTCAGTCAGGCCAATCACATCAGATTATGATCAGTGATTAGTTCATTGACTATAACTGCCTTTGAAGTAAGAGATCTAACATTAAGTAGCCCTATTTTGAAATGTGAGGTATGATCTCTTTCAATAATGGCATCAATGGAGGAGGTCTTTATCCTAGTAAGTTTGCTAAGGCGCACAGACACGGTCTCAATGGGGATAGCTGAGCTAACTACACTGACTGTGCTTAGTGGCAGACTCCACTAAGCTGACAGGTTGGCTAACAGCCTGCTGCCTGGCCTGCACCCTATTTCATTGTGGAGCTAGAGGAGTTAGAGCCCTGTCTATGTTGGTAGATAAGATGAGAGCACCTCTCCAGCTAGGATGGAGTCCGTCACTCCTCAGCAGGCCAGGTTTGGTCCTGTTTGTGGATGAGTCCCAGAAAGGGGGCCAATTATCTATCTATCTATATTTTAGGAGGGGCATAAAACAGTTTTCAACCAGCGATTGAGTTGTGAGACTCTGCTGTAGAGCTCATCACTCCCCCTAACTGGGAGGGGGCCAGAGACAATTACTCGATGCCGACACATCTTTCTAGCTGATTTACACGCTGAAGCTATGTTGCGCTTGGTGACCTCTGACTGTTTCATCCTAACATTGTTGGTGCCGACGTAGATAACAATATCTCTATACTCTCTCCACTCGCCAGTTTTTTAGCTTTAGCCAGCACCATCTCCAGATTAGCATTACCGTCGGTAGTGTATGATCGCTGGATGATTTGTTTTAAGTCTAATACTGCGGGTAATGGAGTCACCAATGACTAGCGTTTTCAATTTGTCAGAGCTAATGGTGGGAAGCTTCGGCGTCTCAGACCCCGTAACGGGAGATGGCTCGGCCAATGACTCCGGATCGTTGCTTAATAGGGAGAACCGGTTGAAAGTTTCTGTCGGCTGAATGAGCGACACCGGTTGAGCATTCCTATAGCATTTCCCTCCAGAAGCCGTGAGAAAGTTGTCCAGCTGCGGGGACTGTGCGAGTGGATTTATACTAATGTTACTATCTGTACTTACTGGTGGCACAGACGCTGTTTCATCCTTTCCTACACTGAAATTACCCTTGCCTAACGATTGCGTCTGAAGCTGGGCTTGCAGCACAGCTATCCTCGCCATAAGGCGATCGTTCTCCTGTATATTATGAGTACAGCGACTGCAATTAGAAGGCATCATGTTAATGTTACTACTTAGCTTCGGCTGTTGGAGGTCCTGACGAACAATGTCCAGATAAAGCGTCCGGAGTGAAAAAGTTGAGTGAGGGAAAAACAAAAAATATAAACGGTAATTAAAAAGTAAAAAACGTAAAGTTGTCAGGTAGCAAAGTAAGGTTGTTTACGTGTTGCTGTGCATTTTGTTGCCAAGTCTGCAAGTTGTGACCGGAAGTAACCCTAGAAGAGGGTGGCTTGGGATGAGTTGGACCGCAGAGTAAAGGATAAGCAGCCACAAGTGCTCAGCGTATGTGGGAACTCCTTCAAGACTGTTGGAAAAGCATTCCTCGTGAAGCGGTTTGAGAGAATGCCAAGAGTGTGCAAATCTGTCATCAAGGCAAAGGGCACCTATTTGATGAATCTAAAATTATATTTTGATTTGTTTAACACATTTTTTGTTTCCTACATGATTCCGTATGTGTTATTTCATAGTTTTGATGTATTCACTATTATTCTACAATGTAGAAAATAGTACAAATAAAGAAAAACCCTTGAATATGTAGGTGTGTCCAAACTTATATAGATTCAAAAAAATTGTGGGGGGGCGAACAAACTCAATATACTTTCAAATGACTAAAACCAAATAGAAACGTTGTAAAAATGATAAGAGACCTACATTCATACCATTTCTTGACTGTCTCCAGCTCGCTAATAATCACTGAAATGAAAGCTAGACAATCAGTGAGCATAAAACATTTCCCAAAAGATGGATATTGGAAAATGTTTTGCTAATTCTGACGGCAAAGAAAGATAACACATCTTCTGTTTCGGCTCTCCGGACCTCGTTGAAGAACGAATGCAGCCCCGATGGCAAAATGAGTTAGACACCCCTAAATTAATCATGTGATTTTTCTTTATTGAGATGGTGCAACTAATATATTCGAATATATAATATAATATGTTGTTTTCTTCCAGGTGCTTCCAGACGAACACTCCAGGGACATGTGCCTGCGCTTCGCTGACATGGAGAGCAAACTGGGCGAGATCGACCGGGGCAGAGCCATATACTCCTACTGCTCTCAGATCTGTGACCCAAGGGTGAGCTCTCACACTCTGACCTAGGGTCCTCTTCATTAGTGCGCTGGGCAATATGAAAAAATCCATATTGCGATAAATTGCCTGAATTGATGTGATAACAATAAATAGAGTGATACGTTTATAACATTAATGTGCTACCACTACTACTAGTTTGATGGTTGTAGCCACAAAATGGGCAATTAACAATCACTCTGCAAACGTATTTAATTTCAAACTTCACATTTCTCTAGTGTACGCTACTTATAATTAATGATATAAGCAAAATGCCTGCGATAAGTTATCGGTATGGTCGGTGACGATAATTTGTGGTTTATTGTCCCAGCTGTAACGCACACAGTAAGAAAATGTTATTGAACAGAAAACTAGCTGTTCTTATTGGACAATCCACGTACTCCTTCCCTGTTTCAGTCCTTTCCTCAATTTGTGGAAACACAGGTTTGTGCACAGTAGCGATAAAAAGTTTTACTTCCTGTATGTGTGTTTGCTTCAGATGACGGCCACGTTCTGGCAGACGTGGAAGGAGTTTGAGATCCGCCACGGGAACGAAGACACTATCCGGGAGATGCTGAGAATCAAGCGCAGCGTCCAGGCCACGTACAACACACAGGTCAACTTCATGTCCTCACAGATGATGAAGGCCACCACCAACGCCACCAGTAAGAATGCGCACACACACACACGCATACAAACATATACGCACCCACACCTTCGGTCTCTAATGATGAATCAATTAATCTCGTGTCATCTTCCATGTTGATTTTTAACATGATTTTGAAGTGTCATGCTTACAGCTGTAAATGTTTTTCATGAAAAACACAGGCCAGATGGGGCTTGGTTAGTGTTAGGGCTAAATCAGTGTTAGGGTGTACCTCTGTATAACTCTGTTATTTTATGTCTGTGCAGTCTCAGACCTTGCCCCGGGCCAGCTGGGGCTGGATGATATGAAGCTGTTGGAGCAGCAGGCCCAACAGCTGGCCGCCGAGGCTGAACAGGACAAACCCAAACTCAAAGAGAAGATCCTCTTCGTCAGGTCTGTCATCCATCCCCCCACCCATTTAGCATCCTTTCCATTGTCCTCTGAAAACCCAACTGCAGACCAGGGCCCGTATCCACAAAGCGTCTCAGAATATTAGCGCTGATCTAAGATTTTAAATCATAATGAATAAGATAATATGGACAGATCCTCGATCAGCACTCCTATTTTTAGATGCTGTGTGGATACGGGCCCAGTAAGTGGGCAGTCATTTAATATAAATACAACAATGCAGAAATGGTTCAATACTGGTCTTAACCACTCTGTGTCATTGTATATCTGTTTGTTTAGGAGTGACACATCTCGGAGTGAGCTGGCTGAACTGGCCAAACAAGCCAACCCCGATGAGATTGATATTGAGGATGAGGATGGTGATGATGAAGACCAGGGCCCAGAGGGTGAGTTACAACACCACTAGGTGGCGCTGTTCAGGAGGGAGCAATGCTACAGAACATTCACATAGAAATGGACTGTGTAGATTACAGAAAATTATTCTGTCATATAATATAGAAGCATGACAACTCTATACATTGCATTTATATCTGCAATGTTTTGAATGTTTCACTTGATTGAATATGTTCTAGCTGTTTTCTTGACAACCCTAATAATAAAAAATATTAATAAATATATAAACACCTCATCACATTAGTGTATTCGGCTATTTCAGCCATACCTGTTGCTGACAGGTGTATAAAATTGAGGATACAGCCATGCAATCTCAAAAATTAGCAGTAGAATGGCCTTGATGAAAGCACAGTGACTTTCAACGTGGCACTGTCATAGGATGCCACCTTTCCAACAAGTCAGTTTGTCAAATTTCTGTCCTGCAAGAGCTGCCCCAGTCAACTAAGTGCTGTTATTGTGAAGTGAAATCATCTAGGAGCAGTATGGCTCAGCCGCGAAGAGGTAGGCCACACATCTGTCCTCGGTTGCAACACTCACTACTGAGTTCTAAACTGCCTCTGGAAGCAAAGTCAGCACAAGAACTGTTGTTGGGAGCGTCATGAAATGCGTTTCCATGGCCAAGCAGGCGCACACAAGCCTTCAGCCTTCACACAAGCATCACGCTTCACATTCTGGGTTTGGTGGATGCCAGGAGAACGCTACCTGCCCGAATGCATAGTGCCAACTGTAAAGTTTGGCGGAGGAGGATTAATGGTCTGGTGCTGTTTGTCATGGTTTGGGCAAGGCCCCTTAGTTCCAATGAAGGGAAATCTTAACGCTCCAGCATGCAATGACATTCTAGACGATTCTGTGCTTCCAACTTTGTGGCAACAGTTTGGGGGAAGGCTCTTTCCTGTTTCAGCATGACAATGCCCCAGTCCACAAAGCGAGGTCCATACAGAAATGGTTTGTCGAGATCAGGGTGGAGCCCTGACCGTAACCCCATCAAACACCTTTGGGATGAATTGGAACCTAATCGCCCAACATCAGTGCCCGCTGCAATGTTCCAACATCTAGTGGAGCGCATTCCCAGAAGAGTGGAGGCTGTAATAGCAACAAAGGGGGGACCAACTCCACTAGATGTTGGAACATTGCTGCGGGTACGGATGTTGGCCAATTAGGTTCCAATTCATCCCAAATGTTTTTGATTTTGGAATGACATTTTGGAATGAAATGTTTGACGAGCAGGTGTGTGTCTTTGAGAGAGCGAGAGATGCCTTGCAGCACAGCGTGATGGCTGCAACAAGCATGTGACCTGTTTACTTTGAGAGTGGTGTCAATGTTCCAAATGGCACCCTATCCCCTATATAGTGCACTTTTTTAACTGGTCATAGGTAGTGCACTATATAGAGGATAGGGTGCCATTTGAGACACTACCATGGTGTTTATGTAAATGTGTGCTTTGATTATGTTTGTCTCTCTCCAGAGGTGCAGCTGGAACAGAAAAGTGTCCCCACTGCTGTCTTTGGAGGGCTGAAAGAAGGAGAAGATTGAATACAGAATGTTGGGATGGTATCTGTCCCACAGACATGACATCACAGACGAGCTCCATGGTCTACGAATGGAGCCTTCAACACCCGTAAAATGTATGATGAAAATAGATTGTATGGAATGTGAACTTCGTCGTTGATCTTTTCTACAGTGGCAAGAAAAAGTATGTGAACCCTTTGGAAATACCTGGGTTTCTGCATAAATTGGTCATAAAATTTGATAATCTAGGTCACAACAACATACAAACACAGTCTGCTTAAACTAATAACACAAACAATTATACGTTTTCATGTCTATTGAACACACCATATAAACATTCACAGTGCAGGTGGGAAAAGTATGTGAACCCTTGGATATAATAACTGGATGACCCTCCTTTGGCAGCAATAATCTCATCCAAACGTTTTCTGTAGTTGCGGATCAGACCTGCACCACGATCAGGAGGAGTTTTGGACCATTCCTCTTTACAAAACTGTTTCAGTTCAGCAATATACTTGAACTGCTCTCTTGAGGTCATGCCACAACATCTCAATCGGGTTGAGGTCAGGATTCTGACTGGGCCACTCCAGAAGGTGTATTTTCTTTTGAAGCCATTTACTATTGTGTTTTGGGTTGTTGTCCTATTGCATCACCCAACTTCTGTTAAGCTTCAATTGGCGGACAGATAGCCCAACATTCTCCTGCAAAATGTCTTGATAAACTTGGGAATTCATTTTTCTGTCGATGATAGCAAGCAGTGTATTCCCTGAGGCAGCAAAGCAGCCCAAACCATGATGCTCCCTCCACCACACTTTACAGATGGGATGAGGTTTTGTTGTTGGTGTGTTGTGCCTTTTTTCTCCACACATAGTTGTTGTGTGTTCCTTCCAAACAACTCAACTGTAGTTTCATCTGTACACCAAATATTTTGCCAGTAGCGCTGTGGACAGTCCAGGTGCACTTTTGTAAACTAAAGACGTGCATGAATGTTTTTGAACAGCTGTGGCTGCTTCCGTGGTTCCTTCCATGAACACCATTCTTGTTTAGTGTTTTACGTATCGTTGACTCGTCAGAGATGTTAGCATGTTCCAGAGATTTCTGTAAAGTCTTTAGCTGACACTAGGATTCTTCTTAACCCCATTGAGCATTCTGCACTGTGCTATTGCAGTCATCTTTGCAGGACGGCCACCCCTAAGGAGAGTAGCAACAGTGCTGAACTTTCACCATTTATAGACTGCTTTTAGAGATACTTTTGTAACCCTTTCCAGCTTTATGCAAGTCAACAATTCTTAATCTTAGGTCTTCTGAGATCTTTTTTGTTCGAGGCATGGTTCACATGAGGCAATGCTTCTTGTGAATAGCAAACTGAGTGTTTTTTTTATAGGGCAAGGCAGCTCTAACCAACATCTCCAATTTCGTCTCATTGATTGGGCTCCAGGTTAGCTGACTCCTGACTGCAATAGCTTTTTCAGAAGTCATTAGCCTAGGGGTTCATACTTTTCCCAACCTACACTGTGAATGTTTAAATTATGTATTCTATATAGACAAGAAAAATACAATAATTTGTGTGTTATTAGTTTAAGCACACTGTTTGTCTATTATTGTGACTTAGATGAAGATCAGACCAAATTTGATGACCAATTTATGCCGAAAGCCAAGTAATTCCAAAGGGTTCATACTTTTTCTTGCCACTATGTTGTCGACTGTAAGTGTTTTGCTCTACATTCATAGATTGTCAAGTCTGCACTAGATCAGTGAATAAAAATGAGATTTGTGAATAAAGTTTAAATGCTCCTTATTCTAAAAACAATGTAAATGCTCAATTTCCTTCTAAACATGAGGACCAAGGCACGTTTCATAAAGTTAAAATGTTTAAATTACGACGGCATGTTCAATAGAACAAAATCGTAAAAACTAATGACGTGTTTTGGCACAAGTTTTGTCAGGTAGTTTAAGATGTATCTATTGAACATGCTCTGTATGTGGGCCTTGGTCCTCCTTGTTATTTATGTCAAATTAACCCCTTAACCGAAGAGCGCCTTCAACATACAAAGATCTACTAGTAGTGTATCCTAGCAGCGCTTCCTATTCTTTTTTTCAACAAATGCTCCTTCTTGATGTAGTGATGCATTAAAGCAAAACTAGCATTGGCAACAAGGTGGCACTCTTTCTACAGTTGAAATCACTGTTTGCTACAGTATTGTATTTTTATGGATCCCCAGCAAAATTGCGGCAGTTCATACAATTTTTTTAATTTAAATTTTTTTTTTTACCCATTTTTCTCCCCAATTTCGTAGTATCCAATTGTGTAGTAGCTACTATCTTGTCTCATCGCTACAACTCCCGTACGGGCTCGGGAGAGACGAA
Source organism: Oncorhynchus clarkii lewisi (assembly GCF_045791955.1). Taxonomy (NCBI): domain Eukaryota; kingdom Metazoa; phylum Chordata; class Actinopteri; order Salmoniformes; family Salmonidae; genus Oncorhynchus; species Oncorhynchus clarkii. The sequence goes on along the minus strand of NC_092159.1, from coordinate 32,991,043 downwards.
GGTTGAAAGTCATGCGTCCTCCGATACACAACCAACCAAGCCGCTGCTTCTTTAACACAGCGCACATCCAACCCGGAAGCCAGCCGCACCAATGCGCCGGTGCGCCGAAACACCGTGCACCTGGCCACCTTGGCTAGCGTACACTGCGCCCAGCCCGCCACAGGAGTCGCTGGTGCGCAATGAGACAAGGACACCCCTACCGACCAAGCCCTAGCCCCACGGACCTCCCGGTCGCGGCCGGTTACGACAGAGCCTGGGCGCGAACCCAGGACTCTGATTGCACAGCTGGCGCTGCAGTACAGCGCCCTTAACCACTGCGCCACCCGGGAGGCCCAGTTCATACAATTTTAAAAGCGAAACGATACATTCACAGATTTCACAACACACTGTGTGCCCTCATGCACCTACTCCACCACTACCACCCTACACTTGCACATATTTTTGAGTCTGTTGTATGTCTTGGCATTGCGATTATTTCAACCTGCATGACATTTGAGTCTGTTCACAATGGTTCTATGAAATTGATATGTAAACTGCTGACATAACTCCCACTGTAAGTCCAACACCATGACTGACAGTCTGTGCAGCAGTGCTTTGCTGCAGAAAGAGGAGTTTACTTCCCTAGAAAAACAGAGGGAGTAGTTACGCTGGGTGAATAGGGAATATTTCATTGATACTGGAGCTGGGAGTTGTAGTAAGCAACAAGAGCCATATTTTACAGCCTTGTCATGCTCCCTGGCTTACTGTTTTTTGATTAAAAACTGTTTAGCACTCACTCTAGCTGGCATTCAAAAATTCTTAGGAATTAGGAAAAAACACGTCGTATCCAAGACTGGATCTGAGCAGTATGTTGTGAATTGTAGCCAAAAGTTATATAATGTAAACTTCCACCTAAACTAACCCTTAAACCAGTTTTTTACTGATTAGTTTGTATTGTTATGAAGGGAAATGAATAACCCTAGAACGGAAAAAGAAATAGACCTAGCATTCTCTTCCATCTTCTGTTTTCAGTGATCGATTAGTTATTCAGAGAAGGGAATAAACCTGGAATGGAAAATAATAGGCCATTCTCTTTCATAATTAGATCAAAATAGTTGAGGTAATCCTCACAGGTTGTGTCCCAAATGATACCCTTTTCCATACATAGTGTTTTACTTTTGATCAGAGCCTTATGGGCCCTGGTTGAAAGTAGTGCACTATATAAGGAATAGAGTACCATTTGGGACGCAGACACAATGTTACTGCTGAGGGACGCTGAAAGAGCTCTTGGAACTTTCAAGGCAGTGATGTGATTGTGAGATCTGTGTGCCTGCTGAGAATTCGGTGTTTCCTGTGTGGTTTGCAAAGCTTGAGCGTTGACTGGAAAGTGTAAAGAAAATAAATTAAGGCATAGTCTCCTATTTCACATGTTTTATTTTAGTACAATTTGGGGGTTTGTGGCAGTCCATGTGTTTTATTTTGATAGAAGTTGCTTATAATTTGATGGGCTACTTTTTGTTCAACACCCCACAGAGTAGGCCTACTTGCATTATAATTTATCGCACCTAGGCCATTTATGCACCTGTTTAATTAAAACGTAAAAGCCTATACATGGCATATAATTCTCAAAATGCATCGTTGGTGTTTTCTTTTATCTGTATGGTATGTTTCATGGTTAGAGGACAATATTTGGAGACAAGTGTATGAAAACCTCCTGTAAGGCTACTTGCTCAACTCGGCAAGTTTCACCAACCTAATGCACCTGTCTCGAGAGCTGTCATCATACCTGCTGGTCGCGTTCACACGACCAAGATCCCACCCCTTCACTCTTCCTCAAACACGATTGGCCAGTCGGCTGAGTGAGTGATGCCATTGTGGAGCACCTGGAAATCAGTCATCGGCCGGGCTCTAGCCTACTGTAGAGCGCTAACCAAACGTTAGCAATGGGGACGGCGAAACGGAAAATAATACGCCTTTATATATATATATATATATATATGTGTGAATAAATTGTATAACCCGATGTGTTGGGGGCTTCTGTAGGGCTTTAAGACAGCGCGCGCCTTCATTTTATGACAATTTTTTGGGGTCGAATCAGGAGAGAAACGGGAGCTGACACTATGAGCTGGGGCCCATAGTGTCAGGATAGTTCCTGAGAAAACGCTTACCCACATCCGTGTGCCTCAGCCCCAGTGTTATGAAATAGGATGAATAAAATAATGAATGCTTGATTTGAAGCTTCTTTCGCCACCAACTATTTTTCTAGGTCTCTATCCCCCTCCGGTTATCACGGCCTGTCTGCGGACTTGCTATGGTGGACTCCGACGCGACGAGGAAGACTTTTGTAGTCCCGGACATAACACCTTTGGATCTGTATGATTGTACCAGGGCAAAAATATGCGCAAGTGTGGGATGGCTCTTGGCTAAATCTTACGGCAATGCAGGTATGTGGCTTAGGCTATTGTGGCCAAACGTTTATATTGTGTTCTGTTTTTCCCTACATCCCCTCCCTCCTATGTAATCCAGCGTTGTTCCCTGACTGTCAGTGTATTGAAAAGCGTGTGCGTGAAGGTGAACTGACTGCACGTTGTGTAAACTCAGCGATTTTGGGCACACAAAGAGTAATAGCCCACAGTACATGAGCGGTGGGACAGAGAGCGTGTGTGGTATGTAGTCCTACTCTGCACCCCATTTAACACGAATAGCGGTCCTTCCTCAGATTCCCAGGTGTTCTACCTAAATATTGTATAACTTCTAAAATATATCATTAACAACATCCTAAAAACAGAGGCACTATTGTTTTGTTTGGATCACAGCAGCCTATTTGATCTACAGTAGTTGACTTAAGCCGATTTAAGATCCAGCTCGCTGCTTGCCAAATTCGACTGGTGCATTGAGCCCCTCCCCCCTTAGCGAATGGTGATGAGGCATCGGTTTTGACAGCTTGCCTAATTTCAAATAATGTATCGAACCAATTTCACTTTGGCTGGCGAGCAACTCAGGGACTGGACTATAAAATATCCTGACCTGAACCGAGGTTCACCACTGACAAACGCATAGGCTATTTGTCAGGTCAGCTGCTGAACAAATAACGTGAGATTTTAATAATGTATCCAAATATAATAAAACAGGAGGTATAGAGGAGGGTCTGTTTCTCTATAATATTGGTAGTAGACGGCGCATGGAGGCTACTAAAACCACCCGTGCGCTTTCGATGACGCGCATACACACCCACTTAAAGACAATCCTTTTGTTGGATATACGCCTACTACACAATTTAAACGAAACCCGTTTTAGTTTCTTATGTTTTATATAGGCCGCCTACCCTCCTGGAACAAAAATATAAACGCAACCATTTCAACGATTACAGTAACAGTTTATATAAGGAAATAAGTCAATTGAAATAAATGATCACAAGAACGGTGAGCAAAAATCCCAGAACCACACGGGGGGACCTAGTGAATGACCTGCAGAGAGCTAGGACCAAAGTAACAAAGCCTACCATCAGTAACACACTACGCCGCCAGGGACTCAAATCCTGCAGTGCTAGACGTGTCCCCCTGCTTTAAGCCAGTACATGTCCAGGCCCGTCTGAAGTTTGCTAGAGAGCATTTTGATGATCCAGAAGAAGATTGGGAGAATGTCATATGGTCAGATGAAACCAAAATATAACTTTTTGGTAAAAACTAAACTCGTCAAAAAAAGAATGCTGAGTTGCATCCAAAGAACACCATACCTACTGTGAAGCATGGGGGTGGAAACATCATGCTTTGGGGCTGTTTTTCTGCAAAGGGACCAGGACGACTGATCAGTGTAAAGGAAAGAATGAATGGGGCCATGTATCGTGAGATTTTGAGTGAAAACCTCCTTCCAGTTGAAAGTTGAAAGTCCGTGTTGCCCAGCAACAGCCCCAAAACATCACTGCCCTAGAGGAGATCTGCATGGAGGAATGGGCCAAAATACCAGCAACAGTGTGTGAAAACCTTGTGAAGACTTACAGAAAACGTTTGACCTCTGTCATTGCCAACAAAGGGTATATAACAAAGTATTGAGATAAACTTTTGTTATTGACCAAATACTTATTTTCCACCGTAATTGGGGTACCCGATGAGCTACCCAGAGAGCTCATTATGCAAATTTGGTGAGTAATACAAAAAGGCACAGAGCCTTTGTGTATTGAGCTCTCTGGGTACAACCCAGCTCCCATAATTCCCTTGGTGTGCAGCACGAGTATGACCTTTGACCCCTCACCTAGACCAATAGATATGCCCTGTCCTGTTAGGCTGTCCTGTTAGGCTGCTTCCCTGTTAATTTGTATTTCACCTTTATTTAACTAGGAACTCAGTTAGAACAAACTCTTATTTACAATGACGGCCTTGTGGGTTACTGCCTTGTTCAGGGGCAGAACGACAGATTTTTACCTTGTCAGCTCGGGGATTCGATCTAGCAACCTTTCGGTTACTGGCCCAACGCTCTAGGCTACCCACCGTCCCAAATGCACTCACTCACTCACTCACTCACTCACTCACTCACTCAGTTTACTCACTCACTCAGTTCACTCACTCACTCACTCAGTTTACTCACTCACTCACTCACTCACTCAGTTTACTCACTCAGTTTACTCACTCACTCAGTTTACTCAGTTTACTCAAAGTCGGACAGGTTAGTGTTTGCTTTCAAAATACTATCCTCTTGAGGGGTTGTGGATATCAATGTCCTGGTGACATTGATATCCTCCATTTACTACTGACTAATTACCCTATTCCTGCTTTCCACTCTCACTCTTTTTTTCTCTCTCTCATATTCAATTTCCTTTCTGTGTCCTAAGCATTTTTTTTTCTAACAAAAAAGAGAGCAGGTGTGCTGCAGGCCTTTTTAAAACTGTGGTTCCCAATACCTGAAATCCCATTTGCAAAATGTATATTTCTAGCCATTGCTGCTCCCCTGTCTGTCTGTTTCAACCTGGTGATGTGTGTGACACAGACTGGTCATTCATCTTTCTGGAGCGTCCCACAGGGAAATTATGCTTGTATCGACGGCATCCATCTTGCTTTGCATCCTACTTTGCATTATGCTTTTTTTTTCACCACTTCCTATAGTGACATCCTGGTGGTGCATGGTGGAACTGCATGGAAAAGCCTCAACATTATTATTCCTTGTGCAGTGTCTGAAAATGCCTTGTGTGTTCCAGGCAGTATCTTATGTTGCATTTCAATAGTCTAGCAACTTGGCGGGTCAATGTGTTTCCTTCCATCAGTCCAGTTCTTTTGAATCAGAGTGGATGAGAGAAAGGAGACGAGAAGGTCAACTGCTTAAGACTATTGAGATGCACCCGTAGTTTAACCTCCCTCACTTGGTCAGTCAGTTTGCCTGAAATGTTTATATGGCTAACAATGCCCTGTGGTTTAAACACAATGGAACATTCACACCCCATTGTAATCTTCCTCTGTTTGACACACTAGTATTCTACACCAGGGTTGTGTTCAGTTGGGAGAAAACCTTTTGAGAAACAGAGTGGTACTACATGACTTGTCCCATAAGAGCACAGATTGTTTTGTTTTCTGTTGCAAAACATTGTAGTTGTGAAGTCAGTGAAAGTACAGAAAGCTGGAGAGAGGTATATGGAATGTTGTTTTTGGGAAAACTATCCCATGCTATTGTGTCCCCTAAATATAACCATTAACTTAATTCAAGGAACCGTAATGATAAAACAACAACATGGTCGGGTGACTCCCTTTATCCTTCAATCTTCTCTGATCTGTGCAGCACAGATTCCCAGGCGTCTTCCCCAAGTTCCTCCCCCAAATCCTTTTCCCTTCGAGTCTTTAAAGGCACCAAAGAAGGGTTCTGTAAGTCATGAATGATTGCATATACATCTGAAATTGCACCCCTAGGAATCTTGTTCAACTCCAAGATGCTCTCTGTAGTTGTATTCGCAGGCCTATTGGAAAATCCAGGTGTGTTAGCTCTGACAAAGTTTCTAGCCTGGAGATAGCGGAAAAAGTGGGATTGGGGGAGTTTTAACTTTTCCTGCAGCTGAGAAAAAGAGGAAAATGTATCATCAAAGAATAATTGGGCTAGTGAGGAGAGGCCTAGTGAGTGTCAAATGCCAAAAGCCCCATCATTCAAAGATGGAGGAAATAAAATGTTCTGATTGATTGGGCCTGATAGAGAAAAGCCTCGGAGGCTAAAGGCTAAACAGAACTGATTTCAAGACTGCTTTACAATTGGGTTGACACACCTTTTGCCTAGGGACACTGGGAGAGACGAGCACAACATAGAGGAAAGTGCTGCAGGTTTACACGATTCAGACTCCATCTGGACCTAGAGTGGTCTAGGGCCAGTAGGATCAGTCTGCAGCCAGTAACAGAAGGGCTCTGAAATTTGCAGCCCAGTAGTATGTCTGAAAATTTGGTAGAGCTAAACCCCCCAATGACCTAGGCTTCTGTAAATGTTTAATACCAATCCGTGGTACTTTGCCATCCCAAATAAAATGCATGAATGTTTGATCCAGTGAAATAAAAAAAGATTTTGGAATAAAAATGGGTAAACATTGAAATAAATATAAAAATTTGGGCAACACATTCATTTTAATGACATGAATCCTTCCGATAAAAGAAAGGGGTAGCGAATTCCAAAAAGCAAAAGATGTAAGGGAATACCCCCCTGAAATGGACAAAAATGAATGGCAACATATTGGCATTGGACAAACCATATACACGATGTCCAATACCACCCAATGTGGCGTTGATTCGTGCAAAGTGTATTGCAAATGCCATATGGCAATTGCCAGTTGTAACACTTCAAAAATCCAACAGGGGGCGAGTGCGCTCCACCGGGGTTTTTCATATTGGAAATGCAACCCAAGTCAACATCCAAAAGCAAAATTTTGAAAAAATGATTTTTTTGTCAAAAACTTATCACCCCTTAAAGTGCTTTCTGGACCGTTTTTCGAAATTCTTTCGATTTTTTTTGTCAATTACACGTGTAAGAACTGTATGAATATACTTTTGTTCAATTTTGTTATCATAATTTTTTTTTTTTTTAATTACATGCGCATAAGGCATATGTTTTGTCCATTTGGAATATGATTTCATAGGAAGTCAAAAGTCAAAAGTAAAAAATGTCAAAATTTGGTAAAAAACTTCACACACCCTTAAAGTGCTTTCTGGACCGTTTTTCAAAATTCTTTCGAATTTTGTCAATTACACACGTATAAGAACTGTATCAACATACTTTATTCGTATTTTATTATCATTATTATTATTATTATTTTTTTTACTTGTGCATAAGGCATATGTTTTGTCCATTTGCAATATGATTTTAATAGGAAGTCAAAGGTTGAAAATGTGATTTTATTTTAAAAACTTTAAAAACTAAAAAAAGTGCTTTCTGGACCGTTTTTCGAAATTGTTTCGATTTTAAGACAATCATGTGTAAGAACTGTATGAATATACTTTTGTAAAATGTTATTAGCATAAGTTTTTTTTAAACTTGTGCATAAGGAATATGATTTGTCCATTTGCAATATGATTTCATAGGAAGTCAAAAGTCAATTTTTGGGGGGCCAAAATTGACTGAACTGATGAACTCGGGATGGCCGGGCAGTGATAGTTGTTCATTTCCATCACTCGTTGTGTTGATTTCATCATGTCCATTTGGTGATGTTTTTTTCACCATTGAATCATATTGCAAATGCGCGTGCATTGTTGTGCAACTGGTAACCCAAAAATAAAAAACTGGTGAATTCATTATGTCCATTTGTTTATGTTTTCTTACTTTTGCAAAGTCACTGTGCATTTGCAATATGGTTCAATGGGCATGTACCATCACGAATTTGGCATGCTCAAAATTCAAACTATACTTTGCTCAAACTATACTTTTGTCAACTTGTATTATCATAATTTTTTTGTTTGTTTTACTTGTGCATAAGGCATATGTTTTGTCCATTTGCAATATGATTTCATAGGAAGTCAAAGTCAAAAGTCAATTTTTGGGGGGGCCAAAATTGACTGAACTGATGAACTCGGGATGGCCGGGCAGTGATAGTTCTTCATTTCCATCACTCGTTGTGTTGATTTCATCATGTCCATTTGGTGATGTTTTTTCACTATAGAATCATATTGCAAATGCACGTGCATTTGCAATATGTTTCAATGGGCATTTGTGATTTTCCTCCGTGCAACTGGTGATCTGAAATGTGCATCTGGTAACCCAAAAATTAAAATACTGTTTTAAATGCATTTACTGGGACTACTATTGTCCATGCCCGCTATGGGAGTACCCTACTACGGCCCTCTATCAGTGGGGCCATCCTTGAGTGCTTTATGGACAGTTTAAAATATGACGATGGATACGCATTGTTTTCATGATTTCATTATGTCCATTTGTTTGTGTTTTCACTGTGCATTTGCAATATGTTTCAATGGGCAGGTACCATCACAAATTTGTCATGCTATAAAAATCCTGCAGGAATGTGAAATTGACTGGCCGGATGAACTCGGGATGGCTTTGCAGTGATTCTGGTTCATCTCAATTGCTCGTTTGGGTTGATTTCAGAATGTCCATTTGGTGATGTTTTTTCACTATAGAATCATATTGCAAATGCACGTGCATTGTTGTGCAACTGGTAACCCAAAAATAAAAAAATTGTGATTTCATTATGTCCATTTGTTTATGTTTCCTTACTTTTTCAAAGTCACTGTTCATTTGCAATATATTTTAATGGGCAGGTACCATCACAAATTTGTCATGCTATAAAAATCCTGCAGGAATGTGAAATTGACTGGCCCGATGAACTCGGGATGGCTTTGCAGTGATTCTGGTTCATCTCAATCGCTCGTTAGGGTAGATTTCAGAATGTCACTTTTGGTGATGGTACCTCACTGTTTAAACATATTGCAAATGGACAAGCGTCAAGTGGACAAGAGTCCATCAGTCAATTAGATATCATTCTGACACCAAACTGATACAAACTGACACCAAACCCACTTTTTCCAACTCGTTTAGTAGCCAACTATTACATACTTCAGAGCTGGCCCAAAATTCACAACGCCTTCGGTTCAAACCATAAAAAAAACATAAAACACGTAGTTACATTCTAGCTGCGGGTCCATTTCTTATGTTATGTGTCGGCCTAGCTGAGGCGACCCCGAATCCCAAGTTTCGGCTCGATAGGTCATTTGGTGTCCGAGAAAAACGTTGGGGTCTGTCTATATTCGCAATGCACCTAGTCTTGCGACTCTGGGACATTTCTAAATGTCGTCATTTTCGTGATGCAAAAATAAGGCCCTGTCGTGATTCGTGATGTTTTGTCAAATTGCCATATGATTCCTTATGCCCTCTTGTGGGAATTTCCGGGATAGCGGAAAAAACGGTCCAAAACTTGTTTATTTTATAAAACGGAAACCGAATGTCCGACAAAGTTCATTCGATGACTTCCCGGTAGGTCCGGCCCTACCGCACGGCCCGACGCCGACCGCAAATTTTACAAACGTTTTCGGACGTCTAGTAAGGGACCGTACATTTGCAATATGGACTTTCTCACTAACCATACACGAAATGTCAAAATGTTCCCTTAAGGTATGCTAGAGCAACAAGGTTTTCCTGAAACAAATTTAGAATATTTCCTTGTCACTTTTACTCCCAAGTAGGTGAATTGATCCCGGACAATCCTAAACTGAGAACTTGTAAAAGAGCACTTTAAAGCAGGCTTGTTTACCGGAAAAAGCTCACTCTTGCCTAGATTCAGCTTGTACCCTGAGATTGATCCAAACTTTTTGAGAACAGATAGGGCACGTGACAATGAGGTATCAGGGTTATAAATAAACAATAGGTGGTCGTCAGCATATAGCGAGACTTTCTGCTCCCAGCCCGCCCTGATTATACCTTGAATGGCATCATTAGAGCGTAGTGCAATGGCGAGAGGCTCGATTGCCAAAGCAAACAACAAAGGGGAGAGTAGACAACCCTATATGGATCCGCGATGCAAGGGAAAATAGTCAGAGGACAAGTTATTAGTCCGTACCGAAGCCATGGGGGAAAAATAAATAATCTTTATCCACGCAATGAATTTGGGGCCAAAGCTAAATCTATAAAGGGCAGCTGTTAGGTAATCCCACTCAACGCGGTCAAACGCTTTTTCGGCATCAAGTGAGACCACCACCTCCGGGTCCCCCGACGCTGGGGAGTACAGTATATTCATAAGGCGCCTAATATTGAAAAATAAATGCCTATTTCTCACAAAGCCAGTCTGGTCAGGGTGTATTACTTGGTGCAGCAAGCCTTCCATGCGGATGGCTAAAAGCTTAGCTAGGATTTTGTAATCACAGTTTAAAAGTGAGATTGGGTGATAGGATCCACATTCCAGGGGGTCTTTATTTTTCTTTAATAGTAATGAAATTAAAGCCTGATAAAGACTAGGCGGTAGCTTTGAAGTATTATGCACTCTGCAAATAGTCGAGACAAGAATGGGCAAAGCAGACCAGAAAACGTCCTGTAAAATTCGGTTGGAAAACCGTCCGGACCTGGTGATTTACCACTTTTCATTGCGGTCACTGCTGTTGCAATCTCCTCAAGCGTAAATTCTTCTTCTAGACAGTCATGGGAGTCTGTATCAATTGAAGGCATATTCAAGCCATTAAAGAAGGAGTCAATCAGGAAATGGTCTTGAGGGGATTCAGAGATGTATAGCGCAGAGTAAAATTGTTTAAATTGATCATTGATCTCTTTATGTAAAAACTGTGGTGGCACCAGACGGGGTCCTTATTTGTGGGATTAAACGTGAGGCCTCAGATTTACGGATCTGATGCGCAAGGAGTTTACTGGCCTTGTCGCCTTGTTCATAGACTTTGTATCGAGCTTGCAAGAGTAACTGTTCAGCTTGCCTGGTAGAAAGCTCATCGAATTCAGATTGGAGTAGTTGGCGCTCTTTATGCAGATCAGAGGAAGGATCCGTAGCATACTTCTCATCCAATGTGGCTATGGACTCGCTCAGGTCCCGAAGTCGCTGAGAGCAAACTCTGATTTGGTTGGCTGTGTAAGAAATAATTTGGCCACGTAGGTGTGCTTTGAGAGACTCCCATATGGTAGAGCAGGACATACCTGGTGTTGAATTAGTTTCTAGGAATAAGGTGAATTCAGAAGAAATGAAATTGACAAACTCCTTATCTGAGAGTAAAATGGGGTTGAGACGCCATTGATAACACATAGGAGGTCGTTGGGGAAACTCTAGTTCAAGCACTAATGGTGAATGGTCAGAGATAACAATACTCTCGTAAGTACACTGCCGAAGGTTGGGCAGAAGTTTTTTTTGTCCAAAAAGAAGTAATCAATCCGGGAGTATGTTTGATGAACATGAGAATAAAAGGAATTACTGTCTATCTGTAGGATGTAGGAAACGCCAGGCCTCAAACATAGCATATTTCTGAAGAAAGGATTGAATAAGTAGGGCACATTTAGATGGGCCTGTATTTGTTTGTGAGGACTTGTCAAGAACTGGGGACACTTTACAGTTGAAATCCCCCCCTAAAATCAACAAGAATGAGAATCTAAATTGGGAATTGCAGACAGAAAGGAAGAAATGAAACTTGTGTCATTCCAATTGGGAGCACAAACACTAGCCAAAACAAGAGGGTTAGAAAACAGTTCACCAGTTACTATGACGTATCGTCCCTTAGGATCAGCAATAACCTCAGAAGCTACAAAGGTAGTAGCTTTATCAACCAGAATAGCAGCACCTCTTGATTTACTATGAAAGTTTGAGTGGAACACTTGACCAACCCAGTCCTTACACATCCTAAAATGCTCACCAGTCCTCAAGTGAGTCTCTTGTAGAAATACAATATTTGCATTCAAACCCTTTAAATGTGTCAACACCCTCTTACGCTTCACCGGGTTATTAACCCCTTTGGTGTTCCATGAAATGTACTTGATCACATTATTTCGGCCCCTCTGGCATTCCCGTTATTCATCCCTGTCATTAGAGCATAGAATGGAAAAGCAATGAGTGCCCAAAACCCCCAGAATAACTTGTCTCAGAGTAATAATGTACGGTGGTAGATGTTTGGAAAAAGTACAGAAAAAAAACTAAAAAGACAGAATGACAACATTAGAACTGAACAATTCAACCTGCCCCCCCACCCCCTCCCCCATCCCAGACAATACCTCCCCAAATGAGGTACAAGCCTAAATAGAACATGTTCTCTTCGCAGAGTATGTCTGTGAGAGTGCGGTCTTAAACCTAAACCCACAGTCCCGCTCTTGAAAGTCGCGTTTTGTTAGTGGATCAAGAAGCAAAATGAACGATTTTTATGTTTTTTTTTTCAAATTAAAAAAAGGCGAATCCCTTGTGCAAACGGAATGACAAAAGCACCACTTGTAGATGTATATAATTATATTCCCAGTCTTATAACAGGCATTGAGAGAGAAAATAAGTCAAATGTATAAAGGCTCTCAGCCAAAAATCTAATTTGAAGTAAGGAAATCGTAGTAAGACAATCAAAAATAATAGTAATTATAATAGTAGTCTAGTTGACTGAGACAGCTTACAAACAATACCAAAAAACTGCGTGTGCGCAACGTTAAACGTTTGCTGGGCGTAAATGACGCTCAAATTTTTTAAAATTGAAGTGAGACCCCAAAAACCGTGTAGCCTCGGGAGACATTTACTGTTTACTGGGTCAATGCAAACGGATGCAGTAAACAAATAACCAAAAATATTTTGAGACACTGTGTAAACAAACGGAATAGGTGATCGAGACAGCCTAGAAACACAGGAGTTAAGTAAAACCTTAATACAATTAAATTAAAATGACTGAATGCTTGTAAGGCACGCACACTAGATGACCAAAACATTAGATCACATCAAATAAGCCTGAATGGTTTCGCCAACTATACAAGACTAGCCTGTTATATCTAAACATAATTGTACCACAGGTGGGTTACTTACTATCCACAGTTTGCAAGCAACAGTTGCTGAACTGTGAGCATGTTCAAGACTTCTTGATGTGACGTTGAATGTGAGCCATAGCCTCATCCGGAGATTCAAATGTGTAGTCTTTACCCTCATGAGAGCCATAAACGGGCCGGGAATCGCAGTCCATACTTCACACTTGGATGGTCCCGAAGTACTCGTTTGGCCTGTCCGCAAGCTGTGCGCTGCCAGGAAACAGTGGGGGAGTAGTTCTGGTAGATGGAGAAGCTCTGTCCTTGAAAGCTCAGAGTGGTATTGCGGGCTCGTCGGAGGATCTCCATCTTCTCATGAAAAAAGTGCACTTGAAGAATTATGTCACGGGGCCTCTCCCCATCCCGGGGCTTTGGGCGCAACGACCGGTGGGCACGATCAATCAGGGGCTTTTCATCTAAGGCAAGAACATCCTTCAGCAGCCCTGAAACTAAATCCGTGGCGCGGTGCATTTCCGCTGACTCTGGGACCGATACAAGTCTCAGATTATTGCGGCGAGAGAATCCCTCTAAACTCACACAGCTCTCCTTCACTTTTTTCATATCCGCAGCTAGGCGTTTAACTTCAGCCTCCAGGGATGTAGTTAAGTCGGAGACATTAGTAGCGGAGGTCTCCAGTGCTGCAATCGTTGTAGTGTGTGATGCAGCTGTTGTTTTGAGTAATGTGATTGTTGGCACAGTCTCGTTCCGCAGGATGGCTAAATCTGCTTTTAAAGTATCAGAAACCTCCTGTATTCTGGCCTCAATCGTAGCAACCATCTGTGTTTTCATTTCAACTATCTCAGAGCATAGTAGTTTGATGGCCTTGAATGTTCATTTCAGCGACGCCAGGCCAAGCCGCACCCCCCGGGTAAAGTGTGCGTCCCCGGGCCCTCAGACTCAAGAGAGGGCGGTGATGAGAGCGGGTTTTGTAGGCCGGGTTTTCTCAGTCATGCTTTTGGCCTTATGTTTGGTCGACATGCTGACATTCGGAAGCAAAGTAGTCTTGGTTTTTACGGAAAGGGATCACCAAGTTAATATTTGAAAATAAATAGGTTCTGCTGCAAAATTCACAAACTTTAAGAATACCACGGGAGCAAACGGAAAACACGTCAGTCGCACATGGGGTCCCTCCTATCCCCCCCATGCCATTATTTTATATAATTTATTTTATATAAGAATATATGAAGAATACAATTGAACATAGCTGAATAAAATGGAAAGCATATTTTCTCCAAACGATTTGAGGGAGTGCGCACATGCGGCTATTCTGTGTTGAGCTGTTAACAACGAAACATGTACTCCTATTTGCTTAATTTAGAGTTATTTATGTAACTTTAGTTGTGATACAAAGGTTGGGCTATATGTTTTATTTTTTAATACATTCTAAGGCTGCATGATGCGATTAATGAAGATTTGCATGAAAAAGTCATGAGCTCTGCTTTATTTGCGCAGGCTTTTCACACTTCATCAGTCTCTCATTCACAATTTGACAAGCACTTGATTATGCCTCGAATTTCCCAGCTGCATCCCCTTTGTGTGGCTGTAATACCCCTTAAAACATCCGGCATATGTCCTTCTCCAATTCCGAGGTGTACATTTAAGATATTGGAAGAACTGTCCACATTTAGTTTTCGTCAGCCTACAAGATGAGTAGGCCTTACAAACAGCAAAAGCACTAGCCTATCAACTTTTGTACTATGGGGGATAGTAGATTGACAATCGCTGCCTACAGTGGGGCAAAAAAAGTATTTAGTCAGCCACCAGTTGTGCAAGTTCTCCCACTTAAAAAGATGAGAGGCCTGTAATTTTCATCATAGGTACACTTCAACTATGACAGACAAAATGAAAAAAAAATTCTCCAGAAAATCACATTGTAGGATTTTTTATGAATTTATTTTGCAAATTATGGTGGAAAATAAGTATTTGGTCACCTACAAACAAGCAAGATTTCTGGCTCTCACAGACCTGTAACTTCTTCTTTAAGAGGCTCCTCTGTCCTCCACTCGTTACCTGTATTAATGGCACCTGTTTGAACTTGTTATCAGTATAAAAGACACCTATCCACAACCTCAAACAGTCACACTCCAAACTCCACTATGGCCAAGACCAAAGAGCTGTCAAAGGACATCAGAAACAAAATTGTAGACCTGCACCAGGCTGGGAAGACTGAATCTGCAATAGGTAAGCAGCTTTGTTTGAAGAAATCAACTGTGGGAGCAATTATTAGGAAATGGAAGACATACAAGACCACTGATAATCTCCCTCGATCTGGGGCTCCACGCAAGATCTCACCCCGCGGGGTCAAAATGATCACAAGAACAGTGAGCAAAAATCCCAGAACCACACGGGGGGACCTAGTGAATGACCTGCAGAGAGCTGGGACCAAAGTAACAAAGCCTACCATCAGTAGCACACTACGCCGCCAGGGACTCAAATCCTGCAGTGCCAGACATGTCCCACTGCTTAAGCCAGTACATTTCCAGGCCCGTCTGAAGTTTGCTAGAGAGCATTTGGATGATCCAGAAGAAGATTGGGAGAATGACTTTTTGGTAAAAACTCAACTCGCCGTGTTTGGAGGACAAGGAATGCTGAGTTGCGTCCAAAGAACACCATACCTACTGTGAAGCATGGGGGTGAAAATATCATGCTTTGGGGCTGTTTTATTGCAAAGGGACCAGGACGACTGATCCGTGTAAAGGAAAGAATGAATGGGGCCATGTATCGTGAGATTTTGAGTGAAAACCTCCTTCCCTCAGCAAGGGCATTGAAGATGAAATGTGGCTGGGTCTTTCAGCATGATAATGATCCCAAACACACCGCCCGGGCAACGAAGGAGTGGCTTCGTAAGAAGCATTTCAAGGTCCTGGAGTGGCCTAGCCAGTCTCCAGATCTCAACCCCGTAGAAAATCTTTGGAGGGAGTTGAAAGTCCGTGTTGCCCAGCAACAACCCCAAAACATCACTGCTCTAGAGGAGATCTGCATGGAGGAATGGGCCAAAATACCAGCAACAGTTTGTGAAAACCTTGTGAAGACTTACAGAAAATGTTTGACCTCTGTCATTGCCAACAAAGGGTATATAACAAAGTATTGAGAAACTTTTGTTATTGACCAAATACTTATTTTCCACCATAATTTGCAAATAAATTCATAAAAAATCCTACAATGTGATGTGTCTGTCATACTTGAAGTGTACCTATGATGAAAATTACAGGCCTCTCATCTTTTTAAGTGGGAGAACTTGCACAATTGGTGGCTGACTAAATACTTTTTTGCCCCACTGTATATCAATCTACTATCCGCCATAGTACAATAGTTGACCTATTCTCTGTGTGAGAAAGTAATATTCCAAACATATTCTGGGACAATTGTGGGATGCGATAGATCCCAAATTAGCACTACCACTACCATCCCTAAAACTTGTAACTTTTTTATGCAATGAGGCTGATGCAACAGATCAGAATGTTCCGCTTAAAATGTTGATAAACTATTAGGCTATTTCTTCACCCAAGCGCAGCAATGCGCACATGGCAGTAGGCTATAAGGGCGAATGTTCCATAGTGCAATCAATTAGCAGGAAAACACCATTCTCAAAAGGGACCAAAAGGGAAAATGTTATGCTTTATTATAAAGGTGCATTTTTATGGTGCAAATTATTTTCATCAAACTTGAAATCATGCCAGTTAAGCTCTTGTAAAGCAGATGAATGTGCTTAATTTAACAAGTTATTTGGCCACTTTTTAGTTCTGATACAAACCTTAATAAAACATATAGACCAATTGGCTAGGCTACATGAGGTGTGCGACTTTGATTTGAAAAATGTGCAAAAAAATAGGCATGTGCTGTTTCTTGCCTTACTGCACCCAAGCTGGGCATCATTCATAAGTGATAATATATAATTCACAAGTGACAGGCTAATGTTGTCACCCATCAGACTGTTCTTATTTTAATCTTGTCTTTACATATACTAAATAATATATGTGAAATTTGTTTTGATTTAGAATGGACCATTATCATGCACCTGTCTCGAAATAGGGGCAGGGGGAAAAAATACATGACATCTATGAACTTAAATAGAGAATGGAGGACACTTTTCCCGTGATTCATTTTCATGCCAGCCAGGCTACACTCCTGTTGTAAAGAGAAGCAATGCGCTTAATATTAGGAAAGAGGAGAAATAAATATAGTAGGCCTAGCCTATAGAAACCTGATGGTGGAATCCTCCTATTTTTACTAGAGGCCATCAGTCTATTTTCTCTCACAACTGCATAGCCTATAGAAATGTTGCGCAACATGAGCTCATGGGCTCCATGAAGTGTTTGATTAGATTTTCGATTACATTTGCATTGATGTCAGAGTGATTAGAGGGACAATGGAGTGCTGAGTACCAGGCAGTTAGCAAGTTTAGTAGGCTATGTATGACCATCAGCAGCATCAGACCTTGTAGAAGCCTAATTATCGTGGTCTCGTGGAATTTGACTACAATTTGACTAATTTGACCGCCGGTGTGGCGGTAATAGGGTCACCGTAACAGCCCTAGTCTTTAAAAAAAAATATATATATATATATACGGACTCGGGAGAAGCATAGGCCGAGAGCCGCGCGTCCTCCGAAACACAACACAACCCAACCAAGCCTCTGCTTCTTGACACAATGCCCGCTTAACCCGGAAGCCAGCCGCACCAATGTGTCGGAGGAGACACCGTACACCTGGCGATCGTGTCAGCGTGCATTGCGCCCGGCCCCTAACCCGGACGACGCTGGCCCAATTGTGCGCCGCCCCATGGGTCTCCTGGACTTGAACCAGGATCTCTAGTGGCACAGCTAGCACTGCGGTGCAGTGCCTTAGACCACTGCGCCCCCCTAGTCTCATCCACTCTGAATACCGCTAAACCAGTTAAGAGGGTGTGTCGGATGTGGGTTTTCAGATTCATGTTTGTATTCAGTTTCCTACATGGTGCTGTGTGCTCCATTGAGGTGGAAACCGTGTGTCTGCCCCAAATGGCACCCTATTCCCCTTATAATGCAGTACTTTTGACCAGAGCTACTCAAAAGTAGTGCACTATAAAGGGAATATGGTGCCATTTGGGATGCAGCAAGTGTTTTGGTTTGCCCTTTAACTAGGTTCAGGTTACTTTCTTGTCCTAGCTGCTCTGAAAGAAATGTGCCACAAAGCTTAGGGTTAGGGTCTGTCCAGAAGTCTGTAGTGGAAATGTCCTGTATTTACCAAATCATGAGAGCAAACCACACACAAGTCAGAGTTATCATAAAGTCTATCTTTAATTATATGAGCTCCATCACAACCCTGTGACTCCCAGATTAATTCAGTGTCTATAAATTAATTCTCTGAGAGTGCTTACACATTGCAACTGAGATCCTTTATAGTAAAGAAACACATAGCCAAACAGCATTGGCTATAAATTATCGTTCAGCTTTGTCTCCTAAACTATGTTCTTATCTCGCTCTTGGTACCACTCAGGACCATAAAACAAAACCTCATCAACAGGCATCAACAGTGACTGGCACACAGACATTGTGGACCAAGAGATAATTGGTTCCCCCTCAATCATCCCTTCACATGGTTTAAAAGATATGTTTACATATGAAGACAAGCCTGACCTCTCCCCTCTCTGCGGCCCAAGTAACTGAACCCAGGACAGGAAAAGATAACTGCAAATGGCCACCACTATAGTACAACAAGATACATTCTAAATGATAAGTAACTCACAAGCATATAATGAAAATAAAACATCTTATCTATGTTACCCAACTATTCTGATTAATCCCCAACAAGTCACCTTAAAGATAATTTCCCACAGAGACTGCCTTCAGCTAAAAATAAAACACTGGGGTCGTGTTCATCGGGGCACACAATGGCAAATGAAATTGAGCTTTTCTTAATTGATAGGCCAATTGAAGCCTAATGAACACAACCCTGGTTATCTATCAATACCACAGGGCTCTGTCTGGTAATTCTCATATGCTCCTCTTGACCCAGACTGATGATGTGGTTCCATACTGTCCGCATCCAAAATGGCCCAGGTAGTGCACTATATAGGGAATAGGGTGCCATTTGGGACGCAACTAACGGACTGACGCGTGGGGTTGGAAATGGAATGCACCACAGTATCGTTCCCGTGGGGGAAGAATGACACGTTCACCATGAGACCTGAACTGCTGAATGAACATTTAGACAGGGAAATGGAGGGAGGAGTTGATACAAGCCCCCAGAAAATATCAAATTGTAACCAGTGTATCGTGCCTATATGTGTAACTTTATGACTCCTGCAGACCCTATGATTGGCTGGGTGGATTTGCTGTGAAAAACAACACCGAGACACATGCCACACACACACACAAATGCACGACAAGCGCACACAAACTCACATGTACCCTGCTCAGCTCATTCACTCAGATGATTGTAGTTACTTAGGCAGATGCCTAGCATTGCCTATCCATATCTAACTATGCCCATAGTACTGTCAAGGTAACTAAACGCTATACCTTCACTATACACTGCGTGTATAAAACATTAGGAACACCTTCCTAATATTGAGTTGCACCTCCTGTTGCCCTCAGATCAGCCTCAATTTGTCAGGGCGTGGACTCTACAAAGTGTCGAAAGCATTCCACAGGGATGATGGCCCATGTTGACTTCAATGCTTTCCTAAGCTGTGTCAAGTTGGCTGGATGTCCTTTGGGTTTGGACCATTCTTGATACGCACAGGAAAAATCCCAGCAGCGTCGGAGTTCTAGACACACTCAAACTTGTGCGCTTGGGACCTACTGACATACCTCATCACTTAATGGCACACATACACAATCCATGTCTCAAGGCTTAAAAAATGCTTCTTTAACCTGTCTCCTCCCCTTCATATGCACTGATTTTGAAGTGGCTTTAACAATTGATATCAACAAAGGATCATCGACTGACCAGGATGAATCCAGGTGACAGCTATGCCATAGAAAGAGCTAGTGTTCCTAATGTTTTGTATACTCTGTGTATAACTGATGAGGAAACACCCACTTCTTTAAGTTTGTTTCTATTATATACTAAGAGATAAACAGAATGTGTGTTTATCTGACAATAGGACTTTAAACTGTGTTTTGTCAATGATCTTGTTAGGACTTTGAACTGTGTTTTTCGTTGATGTTCTGTGTAACCTATATCCACAACACACTGCTGAGAGATTGTGGCTGCATCTGAAATGGCACACTATTCCTTTTAAAGTCCTCTGGTATTAAGGGTGTGAAATTTTAAACGTTAAAACTAAATTGTGATCCTTAATGTTAAGAAAAATCAAACCTAATTATAATTGTTAATGTTTTTGTAAATGCAGAAAGTAAACAGCATAGTGGGTCAATTTTCGCAACAACTAAGAGCTTTGGTGCCCTTGCTACCACACTGTGAACAGCTTGAAGCAAACCTGTGCACATGCACAGATACTTTGTTTTGCATCTTGCTCATCTCAATATCCTAGCCTATTCATTGATGATAGGCCCTGATTTACTGAAGTTACGAGACATGGCAAGCCAAGAAATCTGCGATATACAGTATGCCATTGTGAGATAAAGCTTTTGATTGCAAATAGTCCACGGTTCTGATTCTGTCTGGCTGGTAGCCGACATGCCCATTAGGGCCGGGATGATGCCAATATTTTTTTCCATATCAAAAATGTAAACATGAAGCAGATTAAACTTTGCTGTTATAGCAGCAAAGGAGGGACCAACTCCATATTAATGCCCATGACTTTGGAATGAGATATTCGACAAGCAGGTGTCCACATACTTTTGGTCATGTAGTGTATCACGATAGTAGTATCGTTCCCGACCCTACTGCCTATACTGTGCCCTTCCCTTCATTCTCCGTCCCTCGCTAGCATGCTATGAAAGATGCGAGTGTTCGATTAGTTGCCGAACTTCGAAGAACTTCGTACTTCGTTCCAAAAATACTGAATCCTACCGGAATCGAATCTTGACACTCAGAAATGGGAGTCAACGTATAAGGAGCCGTGCAAGGAATCGACTCTCCACGACGACTAAGTCATTGTCGTTAACAGTTGGAACAATGGCAGCTGTGAAGTCCTGTATGGCAATACTTTGAGAAGTTAAATGAGAATGAAATACAAACTTTGCGAGTTGAAATTGAGGTACAGTAATGGTGGTACAGGTGCGATGCTTAACCATCTGAAAGCGACGCACCGTGAAACTCAAAACGTTGCATGCAGCAGCACAGCTGCATTGTGAATTCAAATGTATATTGGATGCAGTATGGGTATCTTTTTAGTATTTTCTCCCTCAGTGGAAACGCGTTCTATTGATGCGCTGGTTTGACCTATTAATCGTGTACTCGTCTCCCACAACATGATTATTTCACTCACTGTTTTTGTCCCTCTTCTCCGTCCGTAGAGCATGTTCCAGTGGAGTTGCGGGAGCCCTTTTACTGTGACCAGTATGAGCAGGAGCACCTGAAGCCCCCCGTCACACGCCTCCTGCTCTCCTCTGAACTCTACTGCCGCACCTACGGTCTGCTGCAGGGGGACCAGGGGGGGTCAGGGGCTCCAAAAGACAACGCCACCCTGCTGCAGCTCCTCGCCAACAGGGGCGTGGTCCCCAATGATCAAGACGTCCCCGTGTCTGACGTCGACCTCCGGCATAAACCAATCAAAATGGTAAGAGGTGGGAGTGGGTGTGGAATATGCATATGACATGTTGACATGGTTTAGTCCATTGTGATTTTGGGTAATCTTGGTACCCAGAACCAAGTCTTGTGTTATGTTTTTAGTCTGACATGTGAGACTATGATTCGAGTTATGGAAATATGTAAAAGGAGAAGGATTCCTGTTTTACTGTTGGCCACCAGTCTCCCAGTATTAGTAATGCCCCTGGGATGGGATTGGGGTGACTGGGGACGACTGCCACAACACACAGGTTCAATTGAGGGAAGATCGAAGCTGCACTGGAAACTGCCACTGGACCGGTCCTGGTGTCACAATAATCCATCCAGCAGTGATCGATCTGGTCGTCTGGGCACACACAGGCATTGTCTGGTCACCCTCAGCCTGCTGGCCATGGCTGGAGTGGGGATGTTAAAGCTGTGGAGGGGATTGGCCTGTGGGTCTTGTTTATGCTTTGATTCCACGGATTAGACGACATTAAAAAATACCCCCTTTCTGGACCCATTCCCTAGTCCTTCCCAACCCCCCCACCTTCACCCAAGCCGATCTCCTGAAGATGAGTGGATCCAGCTGTGAGGACCATGGGGATGTCAGAGCAACTCCAGCGGGGATTCAGTCTTAATTCTGGTAGGACTGGGAGGGAGGGGTTGGAGGCCTGGAGAAGGTAGTGTTTACTAGACAATCGGTGGCTCTGACTAGGCCTTAGATTAGAACAATAGGCAAACTGCGCAGCACCAGTGAAACCAGAGCTCCCTGTAGCTGGCTGTCAATGCAGCTTCTGAAGCAAGAGAAACTGGTTTGTCATCTCTAGTCATTCACAATGAATATTTTGGTCTTATTCACTCACCACGTTTCTGTCCACTGTTTTTATGCGAGTAAAGTCATACCGAATAAAATAAAAAAAAACAGCTGTGATGGAAACAGGAGGTTTCGGTACAATTTTATACATGCCAACAGATACTTTGTTCATTCGACATGGTGGGATTTGTTTGTGTCGGTAAAATGTGTTATGTGAAAAACAGCGGTGGAAACAACTTTATGTGCAAATATTGATATAATAACCATCATATCGAAGTAAACATGGAATCACACAATGATATGGTGTGTGTGGTCCTCCCACTAGACTCGGGGAAACCATGCAGTTTATTAGACTACAGATGCAATACAGAGCCTTCAGAAAGTGTTCACACCCCATGACTTTTTCTACATATTGTTCTGTTACAGCCTGAATTTAAAATAGATTAACATGAGATTTTGTGTCACACAATACTCCATAGTGGTTAGAGCGTTGGACTAGTAACCAGAAGGTTGCAAGATCGAATCCCCCGAGCTGACAAGGTAAAAATCTGTTGTTCTGCACCTGATCAAGGCAGTTAACCCACTGTTCCTAGGTCATCATCGAAAATAAGAATTTGTTCTTAACCTCTCTTGGGTAGGGGGCAGTATTTTCACGTCAGGATGATAAGTAAACTGCCTGTTACTCAGGCCCAGAAGCTAGGATATGCATAACATTCTAAAGTTTCTAAAACTGTTAAAATAATGTCTGTGAGTATAACATAACTGATATGGCAGGGGAAACCCCGAGGACAAACCATGCCCCCCTAAAAAAATTCAGCTGACCACTTTTTTCAATTGATGTCACTTTTATTATAACGCAAAGTCCTCCCAGATTGCAGTTCCTAGGGCTTCCACTAGATGTCAGTCTTTAGAAAGTTTCAGGCTGGTTTTTGGAATAATGAGCCAGAAATTGCAGTTTTTCTAGGTGGCTCCCATTTTGGCTGTAGTATTTCCAAGTGCGTGAATGAGAGCGCGTTCTTTGGTATTTTTCTCCGGTAAAGACAATAACCGGAGAGAAATTTTATAGTTTATTTATGTATTAGGGTACATAAGGTTTGATTTATAAATGTTGTTTGACTTGTTTGGAAAAGTTTATCAGTGACGTTTGGGGATAATTTTGTATGCATTTTGATGGAGGGAAACTGGGTGGAATCGTGCCAGCTAAACTGAGTTTTTATGGATATAAAGGAGGACATTATCGAACAGAAGGACCATTTGTGTTGTAACTGGGACCTTTTGGAGTGCCAACAGAAGAAGATCATCAAAGGTAAGGCATTTTTTATATTGCTATTTCTGACTTTCGTGTCGCACCTGCCTGGTTGAAATATTTTTTGCATGCGGGGCGCTGTCCTCAGATAATCACATGGTGTGCTTTCGCCATAAAGCCTTTTTGAAATCTGACACAACGGCTGGATTAACAAGAAATTAAGCTTTATTTTGATGTATTACACTTGTGATTTTATGAAATTAAATATTGATAATTCTGTAGTTAACATCCCACCTGCCCATAAGAAGTTAAAACTGACTTGCCTAGTTAAAAAATATATAAATATTCAACCCCTTTTGTTTATGGCAAGCCTAAATAAATCGAGTAAAAATTTGCTTCACAAGTTGCATGGACAAATATTAATTTTCACAAAGTATACTGCCTCAGGTTGTATGATGGCAAATAGCATATTAGCATATACTCCAGAATGTTATGAAGAGTGATCAGATTAATTGCAAAGTCCCTCTTTGCCATGCAAATTGCAAATCCCCCAAAAATATTTGGATTTCAGCCCTGCCACAAAAGGACCAGCTGACATCATGTCAGTGATTCTCTCGTTAACACAGGTGTGTGAGTGTTGACAAGGACAATGCTGGAGATCACTCTCATGCTGATTTGAGTTCGAATAACAGACTGGAAGCTTCAAAAGGAGGGTTGTGCTTGGAATCATTGTTCTTCCTCTGTCAACCATGGTTACCTGCAAGGAAACAAGTGCCGTCATCATTGCTTTGCACAAAAAAGGCTTCACAGGCAAGGATATTGCTGCCAGTAAGATTGCACTTAAGTCAACCATTTATCGGATTATCAAGAACTTCAAGGAGAGCAGTTCAATTGTTGTGAAGAAGGCTTCAGGGCGCCCAAGAAAGTCCAGCAAGCGCCAGGACCGTCTCCTAAAGTTGATTCAGCTGCGGGATTGGGCACCACCAGTACAGAGTTTGCTCAGGTATGGCAGCAGGCAGGTGTGAGTGCATCTGCACACACAGTGAGGCGAAGACTTTTGGAGGATGGCCTCATGTTAGGAGGGCAGCAAAGAAGCCATTTCTCTCCAGGAAAAATATCAGGGACAGACTGATATTCTGCAAAAGGTACCGGGCGGGGTTGGACTGCTGAGGACTGGGGTAAAGTCATTTTCTCTGATGAATCCCCTTTCTGATTGTTTGGGGCATCCGGAAAAAAGCCTGTCCGGAGAAGACAAGGTGAGCGCTACCATCTGTCCTGTGACATGCCAACAGTAAAGCATCCTGAGACCATTCATGTGTGGGGTTGCTTCTCAGCCAAGGGAGTGGGCTCATTCACAATTTTGCCTAAGAACACAGCCACGAATAAAGAATGATACCAACACATTCTCCGAGAGCATCTTCTCCCAACCATCCAGGAACAGTTTGGTGACGAACAATGCCTTTTCCAGCATGATGGAGCACCTTGCCATAAGGCAAAAGTGATAACAACGTGAACAAAACATCAATATTTTGGGTCCATGGCCAGGAAACTCCTCAGACCTTAATCCTATTGAGAACTTGTGGTCAATCCTCAAGAGGCGGGTGGACAAACAAAAACCCACATTCTGACAAACTCCAAGCATTGATTATGCAAGAATGGGCTGCCATCAGTCAGGATGTGGCCCAGAAGTTAATTGACAGCATGCCAGGGCGGATTGCAGAGGTCTTGGAAAAAGAAGGGTCAACACTGCAAATATTGATTCTTTGCATCAACTTAATGTAATTGTCAATAAAAGCCTTTGACACTTATGAAATGCTTGTAATTATACTTCAGTATTCCATAGTAACATCTGGCAAAAATATCTAAAGACATTGAAGCAGCAAACTTCGTGAAAATTAATATTTGTCATTCTCAAAACTTTTGGCCACACCTGTACATTAATAGTGTTTAACATTTATTTTTGAATGACTACCGCCTCTCTGTACCCTACACATACAATTATCTGTAAGGCCCATCAGCTGAGCAGTGAATTTCAAACACAGATTCAACCATAAAGACCGGGGAGGTTTTCCAATGCCTTGCAAAGAAGGGCACCTATTGGTAGAAGGGTATAAAAAAAGCAGCCATTGAATATCGCTTTTGAGCATGGTGAAGTTATTAATTACACTTTGGGTGGTGAATCAATACACCCAGTCACTACAAAGATACATGCATCCTTCCTAACTCAGTTGCTGGAGAGGAACAAACCCGCTCTGGGATTTTACCATGAGGCCAATGGTGGCATTAAAACTTTTTTTTATGGCTGTGATAAGATATCATTGAGGATGGATCAACATTGTAGTTACTCCACAATACTAACCTAAATGACATAGTGAAAAGATGGAAGCCTGTACATGCATACTGTTTGCAAAAAGGCACAAAAGAAATTGCCAAAGAAATGTACTTCATGTCCTGAATACAAAGCCTTATGTTTGGGGAAAATCCAACACAACACTGAGTACCACTCTTAATATTTTCAAGTATGGTCTTGGCTTCATCGTGTTATGGGTATGCTTTTCATCGGAAAGAACTACTGAGTTTTTAAGATAAAAATAAACCGAATAGAGCTACTCACAGGCAAAATCCAAAAGGAAAACTTGTCTGCTTTCCAACAGACACTGGGAGACAAATTCACCTTTCAGCAGGACAATAACCTAAAACACAAGGCCAAATATTTGGGTTGCTTACCAAGATGACATTGAATGTTCCTGAGTGGCCTAGTTACAGTTTTGACTTAAATCGTCTTGAAAATCTATGACGAGGCTTGAAAATGTCGATCTACTACCAACTTGACAATGCTTGAAGAATTTTCAAAAGAATGTGCAAATATTGTACAATCCAGGTGTGCACATCTCTTAGACTTACCAAGAAATACTCACAGATTTAATCGATGCCAAAGGGGATTCTAAACATGTATTGACTCAGGGGTGTGAATATTTATGTAAGTTAGTATTTCTGTGTCTTTATGGGTTATTGTGTGTAGATGGGTCAGACATTTTTTTTTAATCCATTTTTAATTCAGGCTGTAACTTTCTGAAGGCACTGTATGTTATGATGAACTTCAGAGTGGTGAAAGTACAAGGTGATGAGCTTGATGATCGATGCTTGACTGCTGTTTGACATACAAATATTCTGACTCTTATCCATAATAATCTCATCATATAGACTAGCCTACCCGCACTGTAACTACGAGCTGTTGGCTGGAGTGCACGTGCCAAGACCCGATTGGGCACATTTGCTATTTAACGCAACAGTTTTTGTTAAAGAAAACTTAGTGGTAGAGTTGAAAATGCAATGGAAACATATTGAAATGTTATTAGGTACATGAAAACTTAAGTGAAAAATAAAAATGCACTACGTCATCATGCACTGATTTTTATAACAAGTCTTTATGCAGATTTTAGAATATTTGCAAGAAAATCTGTCGCCAATTGGATGGAAATCTAACTATTGTCTGTTTCTCTCTCTCTCTCGCTCTTGCATTGTTATGTGGTCATTGAAGCTTGATCATGTCTGCTCTGTCTGAGAACCATATTCCCATTCAATTGGCCAAATGATCTCTCTCAGCAGCCAATTAGAAGGGGAACCCGCATGGTTCCGGAGGCCTGAGCCTGTTCAAATAGGAACAGATGTATTACAGCTTAATTTCTCTGAATTCACTGTGACCCAATTTACAGAGTCTGTGTAACATTACAGTCTTTAACTAATTAAATATTATACCTTCTCGATTTAAAAAATATATATCTTAATGAGATGTAGAAGATTTTGTAAACAATTAATGGAATTCCAACTTGCGTTTGACCTCAGCTCTTGAGCCCTAGACATCATTGAATTCTTATTATACATCATGGAAGTGCTGTAGTCAAAGGCTACATTTTGGCTGCATGAGCATACTTTGACATTCTGTAAATGTTTACATTGTGGCTTTGACCATATTACCCCCCCTATACTATATATAATCTTCACTACAACATCTATGTTCTCACCCTCAGCCAGCCCAGCTCCTCTAGCAGACACCAGCCCAACAGTCACCGGCTCTGTGACTTGAGTGCCCTGAATTCTGTTTCTGGAGAACCTGTGTAGCTGTAGTCAGTCAGGTGAAAAGTAGAACGCTCCTTTACCCCTGCCTCCACCTCTCTCTAACTCCACCTCTTTCTCTGCTTCTCTGCCTGGTGCCTCTCTACTTCTACCTCTCTGCCTGTGCCCCTGTTTCTGCCACTAACTCTCCCTGGTGCCTCTAACAGGGGAGCTACACTGGGCTGTCAAGTCACTTTATCAAGTGTTCTCAGCTGTGAGCCAGACCTAGGTTCAAATAGTATTGACTTTCTTTTAAACACTTAAGCTGCGATCAATTGAGCTTGCCTGGCAGGCACAGTGGAACCGATGGAATAGTGGAGGTGAGAGTTGTGCTCCAGTGTGCTGTCTTTGCACAGTGTGCTATGTTCTGTGGTCAGCTAGTACAGTGTGTGCTGTGTTCTGTGCTCAGCTGGTGCTGTCTCAGCTCCATGCTGGTGATGGTGTTGCTGCCATGCCGCCAGACCTGGGAGGCTGCCTCAGCCTAAGCTGGCCAAGAGCTGATAGTGACACTCACTGCTTGGCTGCCACTGTTAGGCTGCTGCTACTGCTGCTACTCAACTTGCACTTGTAGTGCTCTCTGAGCTTGAGCTTTGGGACAGTGCTGCTGTCTGAGCTGGGCCGCCGCTGCCTGGCTCTGTCAGGGGGAAAAGTGGGTCATGCAACACGCACAGCATTAAGAAGATGGAGCAGTGCAACAATGTGGGCCTTGGCCAGTAAAACAGCTTTGAAGCAACAGCAATCTGCTGCTGTAATGTGCTGTTTTATATTAAGGCTCATCTGTGTCATACACGCATGCATGCAGTCACGCACACACAAAGCATGTTCACACACCACCCAAAGCGCACACACGTAATCAGTATTGCTTCCGTCTCTCTCTTTGCCCCTAACCTGGGCTCGACCAGGGACCCTGTGAACATATCTACAACTGCCTCCCAAGACACATCGTTACCTATCGCTCCACAAAAGCCGCTGCCCTTGCAGAGCAAGGGAAACACTTCAAGGTCTCGGCGCAAGTAACATCACCAATTTGAAACGCTACTAGCGCGCACTGCTAACTAGCTAGCCATTTCACACCAGACCCGCGCACACACACAGCAAGGGTAAACAGAATATACAGTGCCTTGCGAAAGTATTCGGCCCCCTTGAACTTTGCGAACTTTTGCCACATTTCAGGCTTCAAACATAAAGATATAAAGCTGTATTTTTTTGTGAAGAATCAACAACAAGTGGGACACAATCATGAAGTGGAACGACATTTATTGGATATTTCAAACTTTTTTAACAAATCAAAAACTGAAAAATTGGGCGTGCAAAATTATTCAGCCCCCTTAAGTTAATACTTTGTAGCGCCACCTTTTGCTGCGATTACAGCTGTAAGTCGCTTGGGGTATGTCTCCATCAGTTTTGCACATCGAGAGACTGACATTTTTTCCCATTCCTCCTTGCAAAACAGCTCGAGCTCAGTGAGGTTGGATGGAGAGCATTTGTGAACAGCAGTTTTCAGTTCTTTCCACAGATTCTCGATTGGATTCAGGTCTGGACTTTGACTTGGCCATTCTAACACCTGGATATGTTTATTTTTGAACCATTCCATTGTAGATTTTGCTTTATGTTTTGGATCATTGTCTTGTTGGAAGACAAATCTCCGTCCCAGTCTCAGGTCTTTTGCAGACTCCATCAGGTTTTCTTTCAGAATGGTCCTGTATTTGGCTCCATCCATCTTCCCATCAATTTTAACCATCTTCCCTGTCCCTGCTGAAGAAAAGCAGGCCCAAACCATGATGCTGCCACCACCATGTTTGACAGTGGGGATGGTGTGTTCAGCTGTGTTGCTTTTACGCCAAACATAACGTTTTGCATTGTTGCCAAGAAGTTCAATTTTGGTTTCATCTGACCAGAGCACCTTCTTCCACATGTTTGGTGTGTCTCCCAGGTGGCTTGTGGCAAACTTTAAACTACACTTTTTATGGATATCTTTAAGAAATGGCTTTCTTCTTGCCACTCTTCCATAAAGGCCAGAATTGTGCAATATACGACTGATTGTTGTCCTATGAACAGAGTCTCCCATCTCAGCTGTAGATCTCTGCAGTTCATCCAGAGTGATCATGGGCCTCTTGGCTGCATCTCTGATCAGTCTTCTCCTTGTATGAGCTGAAAGTTTAGAGGGACGGCCAGGTCTTGGTAGATTTGCAGTGGTCTGATACTCCTTCCATTTCAATATTATCGCTTGCACAGTGCTCCTTGGGATGTTTAAAGCTTGGGAAATCTTTTTGTATCCAAATCCGGCTTTAAACTTCTTCACAACAGTATCTCGAACCTGCCTGGTGTGTTCCTTGTTCTTCATGATGCTCTCTGCGCTTTTAACGGACCTCTGAGACTATCACAGCGCAGGTGCATTTATACGGAGACTTGATTACACACAGGTGGATTGTATTTATCATCATTAGTCATTTAGGTCAACATTGGATCATTCAGAGATCCTCACTGAACTTCTGGAGAGAGTTTGCTGCACTGAAAGTAAAGGGGCTGAATAATTTTGCACGCCCAATTTTTCCGTTTTTGATTTGTTAAAAAAGTTTGAAATATCCAATAAATGTCGTTCCACTTCATGATTGTGTCCCACTTGTTGTTGATTCTTCACAAAAAAATACAGTTTTATATCTTTATGTTTGAAGCCTGAAATGTGGCAAAAGGTCGCAAAGTTCAAGGGGGCCGAATACTTTCGCAAGGCACTGTATTATTGTTTACTTACAGATAACATCTGTATTGCCTTTAAAGCACTTTCACTGTGTGATATTGACCACTCTTCTCTCTGGTTATGTCCAAAATACCAAATAGAACCTTATTTCCTATGGGCCCTGGTCAAAGTAGTGCACTATGGAAGGAATAGGGTGTCATTTGTGAGGTAGCCTCTTTTCAATAACCTCACAGCTTACATCATCAGCTCCTAAATGAAGCTTGGGCAAAAAAAAGCTACATATTAAATAGATATTCTAAATAGGATACTTTCTCTAGGGCGCTGAAGAAATAGGATACTTTCTCTGTCACTGAAGCCTTCTAGATCACTCAGCCAGTCTTGCTATACTACACCTAGTCTTGGGCCTGTGTCCCAAATAGCACCCTATGTCCATCAAACTCAACTCTGGACCTCCAAAGCCAGTTCTGCTATGTTTTTTTAAATGTATTGTTCCCCTCTAATCAGGGACTGATTTTTGACCTGGAACACCAGGTGGGTGCAATTCATTATCCAGTAGAGCAGAAAACCAGCAGGCTACGGACCTTGTAGGGTAAGAGTTGAATACCCCCGCTCTATATTAGTGCACTACTTTTGACCTCCTCTGACTCATACCACACACACAGTATATATATTATCTATCATCGTCAGGGGTGTATTCAGTGAGCTGAAACATTTCAGAATGTTGCAGATAGAAATACACTGAATAGAGCTGATGTGATTCCCAGCTCTACCTGACAGACAGTCCTATCTGAACATTCTGTAACGTTGCACCCTCCTGAACAGACCCCAGATATCATTGTGCACCGTGATATTGATGATGCACTAATAGCCATACTCTGTGTATTTCACATCTGGTTGCTGTGTATTAGTCACAGACAAGTGTTTTTAAACGGAATCCTTGTTTGTTACATTTATGTTTTGGTTATTTAGCAGACACTCTTATCCAGAGTGACTTACAGTCAGTGAAGTTCATTCAAATGTTATGTAGCCTACATATGACAAAGGCATGAATGTACTTAAGTGGAGCAGTGGGGGTGGTCACAGGATTGCCCTGTTCCAGAAATCCCTGCCTGTGTCTATGGTTGGTTTTGGTTAGTGAGTCGCTGACTTGTTGACTTAAGTCATACTGCTGGGTACGCAAGTTTTCGCTCAAGTTAGCATCCGTCTAGAGCTCAGTAGGAATGAGAAGTGGCACAGGCTGTGTACCAAATGGCACCCTATTCCCTATTTAGTGTACTACTTTTGACCAGGCCCCAGTAGTGCAAAAGATGCGCACTATATAGGAGATAGGGTGCCATTTAGGACAAAAAACGGAATGCTGCTGAACATCGTCTCGCAACATTTGGCCCGTCACGGGACCTCCCAGGCCTGCCAAGGGGAGAAATAACATTTTAGTTTTTATTTTATTTTGTTTGTTACAGAGAAGAGTCAACAAAGGAAAGCTGCCTGAGATCGTAACATTGATCTTGTAATATTCCGTGTAATAACATTTTGATTCCAAACTACAACATTTTCAGACAAAATAGAACTGCCAAAGGGGGCTGTGTTGCAATCTACTGCAAAGATAGCCTGCAGAGTTCTGTCCTACTATCCAGGTCTGTACCCAAGCAATTTGAACTTCTACTTTTAAAAATCCACCTCTCTAAAAACAAGTCTCTCACCGTTGCCGCCTGCTATAGACCACCCTCTGCCCCCAGCTGTGCTCTGGACACCATATGTGAACTGATTGCCCCCCATCTATCTTCAGAGCTTGTGCTGCTAGGCGACCTAAACTGGAACATGCTTAACACCCCAGCCATCCTACAATCTAAACTTGATGCCCTCAACCTCACACAAATTATCAATGAACCTACCAGGTACCTCCCCAAAGCCTTAAACACGGGCACCCTCATAGATATCATCCTAACCAACTTGCCCTCTAAATACACCTCTGCTGTTTTCAACCAAGATCTCAGCGATCACTGCCTCATTGCCTGCATCCGTAATGGGTCAGCGGTCAAACGACCTCCACTCATCACTGTAAAACGCTCCCTGAAACACTTCAACGAGCAGGCCTTTCTAATCGACCTGGCCGGGGTATCCTGGAAGGATATTGATCTCATCCCGTCAGTAGAGGATGCCTGGATATTTTTTTTAAATGCCTTCCTAACCATCTTAAATAAACATGCCCCTTTCAAGAAATTTAGAACCAGGAACAGATATAGCCCTTGGTTCTCCCCAGACCTGACTGCCCTTAACCAACACAAAAACATCCTATGGCGTTCTGCATTAGCATCGAACAGCCCCCGTGATATGCAGCTGTTCAGGGAAGCTAGAAACCATTATACACAGGCAGTTAGAAAAGCCAAGGCTAGCTTTTTCAAGCAGAAATTTGCTTCCTGCAACACTAACTCAAAAAAGTTCTGGGACACTGTAAAGTCCATGGAGAATAAGAACACCTCCTCCCAGCTGCCCACTGCACTGAAGATAGGAAACACTGTCACCACTGATAAATCCACCATAATTGAGAATTTCATTAAGCATTTTTCTACGGCTGGCCATGCTTTCCACCTGGCTACTCCTACCCCGGTCAACAGCACTGCACCCCCCACAACAACTCGCCCAAGCCTTCCCCATTTCTCCTTCTCCCAAATCTGCTCAGCTGATGTTCTGAATGAGCTGCAAAATCTGGACCCCTACAAATCAGCCGGGCTAGACAATCTGGACCCTTTCTTTCTAAAATGATCTGCCAAAATTGTTGCCACCCCTATTACTAGCCTGTTCAACCTCTCTTTCGTGTCGTCTGAGATTCCCAAAGATTGGAAAGCAGCTGCGGTCATCCCCCTCTTCAAAGGGGGTGACACTCTTGACCCAAACTGCTACAGACCTATATCTATCCTACCATGCCTTTCTAAGGTCTTCGAAAGCCAAGTCAACAAACAGATTACCGACCATTTCGAATCTCACCATACCTTCTCTGCTATGCAATCTGGTTTCAGAGCTGGTCATGGGTGCACCTCAGCCACGCTCAAGGTCCTAAATGATATCTTAACCGCCATCGATAAGAAACATTACTGTGCAGCCGTATTCATTGATCTGGCCAAGGCTTTCGACTCTGTCAATCACCACATCCTCATCGGCAGACTCGACAGCCTTGGTTTCTCAAATGATTGCCTCGCCTGGTTCACCAACTACTTCTCTGATAGAGTTCAGTGTGTCAAATCGGAGGGTCTGCTGTCCGGACCTCTGGCAGTCTCTATGGGGGTGCCACAGGGTTCAATTCTTGGACCGACTCTCTTCTCTGTATACATCAATGAGGTCGCTCTTGCTGCTGGTGAGTCTCTGATCCACCTCTACGCAGACGACACCATTCTGTATACTTCTGGCCCTTCTTTGGACACTGTGTTAACAATACAACTTAGCCATACAACTCTCCTTCCGTGGCCTCCAATTGCTCTTAAATACAAGTAAAACTAAATGCATGCTCTTCAACCGATCGCTACCTGTACCTACCCGCCTGTCCAACATTACTACTCTGGACAGCTCTGACTTAGAATACGTGGACAACTACAAATACTTAGGTGTCTGGTTAGACTGTAAACTCTCCTTCCAGACCCATATCAAACATCTCCAATCCAAAGTTAAATCTAGAATTGGCTTCCTATTTCGCAACAAAGCATCCTTCACTCATGCTGCCAAACATACCCTTGTAAAACTGACCATCCTACCAATCCTCGACTTTGGCGATGTCATTTACAAAATAGCCTCCAATACCCTACTCAACAAATTGGATGCAGTCTATCACAGTGCAATCCGTTTTGTCACCAAAGCCCCATATACTACCCACCATTGCGACCTGTACGCTCTCGTTGGCTGGCCCTCGCTTCATACTCGTCGCCAAACCCACTGGCTCCATGTCATCTACAAGACCCTGCTAGGTAAAGTCCCCCCTTATCTCAGCTCGCTGGTCACCATTGCATCTCCCACCTGTAGCACACGCTCCAGCAGGTATATCTCTCTAGTCACCCCCAAAACCAATTCTTTCTTTGGCCGCCTCTCCTTCCATTTCTCTGCTGCCAATGACTGGAACGAACTACAAAAATCTCTGAAACTGGAAACACTTATCTCCCTCACTAGCTTTAAGCACCAACTGTCAGAGCAGCTCACAGATTACTGCACCTGTACATAGCCCACCTATAATTTAGCCCAAACAACTACCTCTTTCCCTACTGTATTTTATTTATTTATTTATTTTGCTCCTTTGCACCCCATTATTTTTATTTCTACTTTGCACATTCTCCCATTGCAAATCTACCATTCCAGTGTTTTACTTGCTATATTGTATTTACTTTGCCACCATGGCCTTTTTGCCTTTACCTCCCTTATCTCACCTCATTTGCTCACATCGTATATATACTTGTTTATACTGTATTATTGACTGTATGTTTGTTTTACTCCATGTGTAACTCTGTGTCGTTGTATGTGTCGAACTGCTTTGCTTTATCTTGGCCAAGTCGCAATTGTAAATGAGAACTTGTTCTCAACTTGCCTACCTGGTTAAATAAAGGTGAAATAAATACAAATAAAAAATATGTTTTTTGTTGGGGGGGATGTTCCCCCAGCCCCCGTCTCTTCCCCTCAGCCCCCGTCTCTTCCCCTCAGCCCCCGTCTCTTCCCCTCAGCCCCTGTCTCTCCAATCAGCCCCTGTCTCTCCACTCAGCCCCCGTCTCTCCCCTCAGCCCCCGTCTCTCCCCTCAGCCCCCGTCTCTCCCCTCAGCCCCCGTCTCCTTCTCTTCCCTCAGCCCCCGTCTCCGTCTCTCCCCTCAGCCCCTGTCTTTTTCTCTTCCCTCAGCCCCTGACTTTTTCTCTTCCCTCAGCCCCTGTCTTTTTCTCTTCCCTCAGCCCCTGTCTTTTTCTCTTCCCTCAGCCCCTGTCTCCGTCTCTTCCCTCAGCCCCTGTCCATGTCTCTTCCCTCAGCCCCCGTCTCCGTGTCTCCCCTCAGCCCCCGTCTCCGTCTCTCCCCTCAGCCCCTGTCCATGTCTCTTCCCTCAGCCCCTGTCCATGTCTCTTCCCTCAGCCCCTGTCCATGTCTCTTCCCTCGGCCCCTGTCTCTCCACTCAGCCCCCGTCCCCGTCTCTTCCCTCAGCCCCCGTCCCCTTCTCTCCCCTCAGCCCCTGTCTCCGTCTTTCCCCTCAGCCCCTGTCTCCGTCTCTCCCCTCAGCCCCTGTCTCCGTCTCTCCCCTCAGCCCCTGTCTCCGTCTCTCCCACTCAGCCCCCGTCTCTCCCACTCAGCCCCCGTCTCTTCCCCTCAGCCCCCGTCTCTTCCACTCAGCCCCCGTCTCTTCCCCTCAGCCCCCGTCTCTTCCCCTCAGCCCCCGTCTCTTCCCCTCAGCCCCCGTCTCCGTCTCTCCCCCCAGCCCTTGTCCCTTCCCCCAGCCCTTGTCCCTTCCCCCAGCCCCTGTCTCCGTCTCTCCTCTCAGTCTCCGTCTCTCCCCTCAGCCCCCGTCTCCTTCTCTTCCCTCAGCCTCCGTCTCTTCCATCAGCCCCCGTCTCTTCCCTCAGCCCCCGTCTCCTTCTCTTCCCTCAGCCCCCGTCTCCGTCTCTCCCCTCAGCCCCCGTCTCCGTCTCTCCCCTCAGCCCCCGTCTCCGTCTCTCCCCTCAGCCCCCGTCTCCGTCTCTCCCCTCAGCCCCCGTCTCCGTCTCTCCCCTCAGCCCCCGTCTCCGTCTCTCCCCTCAGCCCCCGTCTCCGTCTCTCCCCTCAGCCCCCGTCTCCGTCTCTCCCCTCAGCCCCCGTCTCTTTCTCTTCCCTCAGCCCCCGTCTCCTTCTCTTCCCTCATCCCCCGTCTCTTCCCTCAGCCCCCGTCTCTTCCCCTCAGCCCCCGTCTCTTCCCCTCAGCCCTTGTCCCTTCCCCCAGCCCCTGTCTCCGTCTCTCCTCTCAGCCCCTGTCTCCGTCTCTCCTCTCAGCCCCCGTCTCCGTCTCTCCTCTCAGCCCCCGTCTCCGTCTCTCCCCTCAGCCCCCGTCTCCTTCTCTTCCCTCAGCCCCCGTCTCCTTCTCTTCCCTCAGCCCACGTCTCCTTCTCTTCCCTCAGCCCCCGTCTCCGTCTCTCCCCTCAGCCCCCGTCTCCTTCTCTTCCCTCAGCCCCCGTCTCTCCCCTCAGCCCCCGTCTCCGTCTCTCCCCTCAGCCCCCGTCTCCTTCTCTTCCCTCAGCCTCCGTCTCTTCCCCAGCCCCTGTCTCCGTCTCTCCTCTCAGCCCCCGTCTCCGTCTCTCCCCTCAGCCCCCGTCTCCTTCTCTTCCCTCAGCCTCCATCTCTTCCCTCAGCCCCTGACTTTTTCTCTTCCCTCAGCCCCTGTCTTTTTCTCTTCCCTCAGCCCCTGTCTTTTTCTCTTCCCTCAGCCCCTGTCTCCGTCTCTTCCCTCAGCCCCTGTCCATGTCTCTTCCCTCAGCCCCCGTCTCCGTGTCTCCCCTCAGCCCCCGTCTCCGTCTCTCCCCTCAGCCCCTGTCCATGTCTCTTCCCTCAGCCCCTGTCCATGTCTCTTCCCTCAGCCCCTGTCCATGTCTCTTCCCTCGGCCCCTGTCTCTCCACTCAGCCCCCGTCCCCGTCTCTTCCCTCAGCCCCCGTCCCCTTCTCTCCCCTCAGCCCCTGTCTCCGTCTCTCCCCTCAGCCCCTGTCTCCGTCTCTCCCCTCAGCCCCTGTCTCCGTCTCTCCCCTCAGCCCCTGTCTCCGTCTCTCCCACTCAGCCCCCGTCTCTCCCACTCAGCCCCCGTCTCTTCCCCTCAGCCCCCGTCTCTTCCACTCAGCCCCCGTCTCTTCCCCTCAGCCCCCGTCTCTTCCCCTCAGCCCCCGTCTCTTCCCCTCAGCCCCCGTCTCCGTCTCTCCCCCCAGCCCTTGTCCCTTCCCCCAGCCCTTGTCCCTTCCCCCAGCCCCTGTCTCCGTCTCTCCTCTCAGTCTCCGTCTCTCCCCTCAGCCCCCGTCTCCTTCTCTTCCCTCAGCCTCCGTCTCTTCCATCAGCCCCCGTCTCTTCCCTCAGCCCCCGTCTCCTTCTCTTCCCTCAGCCCCCGTCTCCGTCTCTCCCCTCAGCCCCCGTCTCCGTCTCTCCCCTCAGCCCCCGTCTCCGTCTCTCCCCTCAGCCCCCGTCTCCGTCTCTCCCCTCAGCCCCCGTCTCCGTCTCTCCCCTCAGCCCCCGTCTCCGTCTCTCCCCTCAGCCCCCGTCTCCGTCTCTCCCCTCAGCCCCCGTCTCCGTCTCTCCCCTCAGCCCCCGTCTCTTTCTCTTCCCTCAGCCCCCGTCTCCTTCTCTTCCCTCATCCCCCGTCTCTTCCCTCAGCCCCCGTCTCTTCCCCTCAGCCCCCGTCTCTTCCCCTCAGCCCTTGTCCCTTCCCCCAGCCCCTGTCTCCGTCTCTCCTCTCAGCCCCTGTCTCCGTCTCTCCTCTCAGCCCCCGTCTCCGTCTCTCCTCTCAGCCCCCGTCTCCGTCTCTCCCCTCAGCCCCCGTCTCCTTCTCTTCCCTCAGCCCCCGTCTCCTTCTCTTCCCTCAGCCCACGTCTCCTTCTCTTCCCTCAGCCCCCGTCTCCGTCTCTCCCCTCAGCCCCCGTCTCCTTCTCTTCCCTCAGCCCCCGTCTCTCCCCTCAGCCCCCGTCTCCGTCTCTCCCCTCAGCCCCCGTCTCCTTCTCTTCCCTCAGCCTCCGTCTCTTCCCCAGCCCCTGTCTCCGTCTCTCCTCTCAGCCCCCGTCTCCGTCTCTCCCCTCAGCCCCCGTCTCCTTCTCTTCCCTCAGCCTCCATCTCTTCCCTCAGCCCCCGTCTCCGTCTCTCCCCTCAGCCCCCGTCTCCGTCTCTCCCCTCAGCCCCCGTCTCCTTCTCTTCCCTCAGCCCCCGTCTCTCCCCTCAGCCCCCGTCTCTCCCCTCAGCCCCCGTCTCCTTCTCTTCCCTCAGCCCCCGTCTCCGTCTCTCCCCTCAGCCCCTGTCTTTTTCTCTTCCCTCAGCCCCTGACTTTTTCTCTTCCCTCAGCCCCTGTCTTTTTCTCTTCCCTCAGCCCCTGTCTTTTTCTCTTCCCTCAGCCCCTGTCTCCGTCTCTTCCCTCAGCCCCTGTCCATGTCTCTTCCCTCAGCCCCCGTCTCCGTGTCTCCCCTCAGCCCCCGTCTCCGTCTCTCCCCTCAGCCCCTGTCCATGTCTCTTCCCTCAGCCCCTGTCCATGTCTCTTCCCTCAGCCCCTGTCCATGTCTCTTCCCTCGGCCCCTGTCTCTCCACTCAGCCCCCGTCCCCGTCTCTTCCCTCAGCCCCCGTCTTCTTCTCTCCCCTCAGCCCCTGTCTCCGTCTCTCCCCTCAGCCCCTGTCTCCGTCTCTCCCACTCAGCCCCCGTCTCTCCCACTCAGCCCCCGTCTCTCCCACTCAGCCCCCGTCTCTCCCACTCAGCCCCCGTCTCTCCCACTCAGCCCCCGTCTCTTCCACTCAGCCCCCGTCTCTTCCACTCAGCCCCCGTCTCTTCCCCTCAGCCCCCGTCTCTTCCCCTCAGCCCCCGTCTCTTCCCCTCAGCCCCCGTCTCCGTCTCTCCCCCCAGCCCTTGTCCCTTCCCCCAGCCCTTGTCCCTTCCCCCAGCCCCTGTCTCCGTCTCTCCTCTCAGTCTCCGTCTCTCCCCTCAGCCCCCGTCTCCTTCTCTTCCCTCAGCCTCCGTCTCTTCCCTCAGCCCCCGTCTCTTCCCTCAGCCCCCGTCTCCTTCTCTTCCCTCAGCCCCCGTCTCCTTCTCTTCCCTCAGCCCCCGTCTCCGTCTCTCCCCTCAGCCCCCGTCTCCGTCTCTCCCCTCAGCCCCCGTCTCCGTCTCTCCCCTCAGCCCCCGTCTCCGTCTCTCCCCTCAGCCCCCGTCTCCGTCTCTCCCCTCAGCCCCCGTCTCCTTCTCTTCCCTCAGCCCCCGTCTCCTTCTCTTCCCTCATCCCCCGTCTCTTCCCTCAGCCCCCGTCTCTTCCCCTCAGCCCCCGTCTCTTCCCCTCAGCCCTTGTCCCTTCCCCCAGCCCCCGTCTCCGTCTCTCCTCTCAGCCCCCGTCTCCGTCTCTCCCCTCAGCCCCCGTCTCCTTCTCTTCCCTCAGCCCCCGTCTCCTTCTCTTCCCTCAGCCCCGTCTCCTTCTCTTCCCTCAGCCCCCGTCTCCTTCTCTTCCCTCAGCCCCCGTCTCCTTCTCTTCCCTCAGCCTCCGTCTCCGTCTCTCCCCTCAGCCCCCGTCTCTCCCCTCAGCCCCCGTCTATCCCACTCAGCCCCCGTCTCTTCCCCTCAGCCCCCGTCTCTGCCCCTCAGCCCCCATCTCCGTCTCTCCCCCCAGCCCTTGTCCCTTCCCCCAGCCCTTGACCCTTCCCCCAGCCCCTGTCTCCGTCTCTCCTCTCAGCCCCCGTCTCCGTCTCTCCCCTCAGCCCCCGTCTCCTTCTCTTCCCTCAGCCTCCGTCTCTTCCCTCAGCCCCCGTCTCCTTCTCTTCCCTCAGCCCCCGTCTCCTTCTCTTCCCTCAGCCCCCGTCTCCGTCTCTCCCCTCAGCCCCCGTCTCCTTCTCTTCCCTCAGCCCCCGTCTCCTTCTCTTCCCTCAGCCCCCGTCTGCGTCTCTCCCCTCAGCCCCCGTCTCCGTCTCTTCCCCCAGCCCCCGTCTCTCCCCTCAGCCCCTGTCTCCGTCTCTCCTCTCAGCCCCCGTCTCCGTCTCTCCCCTCAGCCCCCGTCTCCTTCTCTTCCCTCAGCCTCCGTCTCTTCCCTCAGCCCCCGTCTCCTTCTCTTCCCTCAGCCCCCGTCTCCTTCTCTTCCCTCAGCCCCCGTCTCCGTCTCTCCCCTCAGCCCCCGTCTCCTTCTCTTCCCTCAGCCCCCGTCTCCTTCTCTTCCCTCAGCCCCCGTCTCCGTCTCTCCCCTCAGCCCCCGTCTCCGTCTCTTCCCCCAGCCCCCGTCTCTTCCCTCAGCCCCCGTCTCTTCCCCTCAGCCCCCGTCTCTTCCCCTCAGCCCTTGTCCCTTCCCCCAGCCCCCGTCTCCGTCTCTCCTCTCAGCCCCCGTCTCCGTCTCTCCCCTCAGCCCCCGTCTCCTTCTCTTCCCTCAGCCCCCGTCTCCTTCTCTTCCCTCAGCCCCGTCTCCTTCTCTTCCCTCAGCCCCCGTCTCCGTCTCTCCCCTCAGCCCCCGTCTCCTTCTCTTCCCTCAGCCCCCGTCTCTCCCCTCAGCCCCCGTCTCCGTCTCTCCCCTCAGCCCCCGTCTCCTTCTCTTCCCTCAGCCTCCGTCTCTTCCCCAGCCCCTGTCTCCGTCTCTCCTCTCAGCCCCCGTCTCCGTCTCTCCCCTCAGCCCCCGTCTCCTTCTCTTCCCTCAGCCTCCGTCTCTTCCCTCAGCCCCCGTCTCCGTCTCTCCCCTCAGCCCCCGTCTCCGTCTCTCCCCTCAGCCCCCGTCTCCTTCTCTTCCCTCAGCCCCCGTCTCTCCCCTCAGCCCCCGTCTCTCCCCTCAGCCCCCGTCTCCTTCTCTTCCCTCAGCCCCCGTCTCCGTCTCTCCCCTCAGCCCCTGTCTTTTTCTCTTCCCTCAGCCCCTGACTTTTTCTCTTCCCTCAGCCCCTGTCTTTTTCTCTTCCCTCAGCCCCTGTCTTTTTCTCTTCCCTCAGCCCCTGTCTCCGTCTCTTCCCTCAGCCCCTGTCCATGTCTCTTCCCTCAGCCCCCGTCTCCGTGTCTCCCCTCAGCCCCCGTCTCCGTCTCTCCCCTCAGCCCCTGTCCATGTCTCTTCCCTCAGCCCATGTCCATGTCTCTTCCCTCAGCCCCTGTCCATGTCTCTTCCCTCGGCCCCTGTCTCTCCACTCAGCCCCCGTCCCCGTCTCTTCCCTCAGCCCCCGTCTTCTTCTCTCCCCTCAGCCCCTGTCTCCGTCTCTCCCCTCAGCCCCTGTCTCCGTCTCTCCCACTCAGCCCCCGTCTCTCCCACTCAGCCCCCGTCTCTCCCACTCAGCCCCCGTCTCTCCCACTCAGCCCCCGTCTCTTCCACTCAGCCCCCGTCTCTTCCACTCAGCCCCCGTCTCTTCCCCTCAGCCCCCGTCTCTTCCCCTCAGCCCCCGTCTCTTCCCCTCAGCCCCCGTCTCCGTCTCTCCCCCCAGCCCTTGTCCCTTCCCCCAGCCCTTGTCCCTTCCCCCAGCCCCTGTCTCCGTCTCTCCTCTCAGTCTCCGTCTCTCCCCTCAGCCCCCGTCTCCTTCTCTTCCCTCAGCCTCCGTCTCTTCCCTCAGCCCCCGTCTCTTCCCTCAGCCCCCGTCTCCTTCTCTTCCCTCAGCCCCCGTCTCCTTCTCTTCCCTCAGCCCCCGTCTCCGTCTCTCCCCTCAGCCCCCGTCTCCGTCTCTCCCCTCAGCCCCCGTCTCCGTCTCTCCCCTCAGCCCCCGTCTCCGTCTCTCCCCTCAGCCCCCGTCTCCGTCTCTCCCCTCAGCCCCCGTCTCCTTCTCTTCCCTCAGCCCCCGTCTCCTTCTCTTCCCTCATCCCCCGTCTCTTCCCTCAGCCCCCGTCTCTTCCCCTCAGCCCCCGTCTCTTCCCCTCAGCCCTTGTCCCTTCCCCCAGCCCCCGTCTCCGTCTCTCCTCTCAGCCCCCGTCTCCGTCTCTCCCCTCAGCCCCCGTCTCCTTCTCTTCCCTCAGCCCCCGTCTCCTTCTCTTCCCTCAGCCCCGTCTCCTTCTCTTCCCTCAGCCCCCGTCTCCTTCTCTTCCCTCAGCCCCCGTCTCCTTCTCTTCCCTCAGCCTCCGTCTCCGTCTCTCCCCTCAGCCCCCGTCTCTCCCCTCAGCCCCCGTCTATCCCACTCAGCCCCCGTCTCTTCCCCTCAGCCCCCGTCTCTGCCCCTCAGCCCCCATCTCCGTCTCTCCCCCCAGCCCTTGTCCCTTCCCCCAGCCCTTGACCCTTCCCCCAGCCCCTGTCTCCGTCTCTCCTCTCAGCCCCCGTCTCCGTCTCTCCCCTCAGCCCCCGTCTCCTTCTCTTCCCTCAGCCTCCGTCTCTTCCCTCAGCCCCCGTCTCCTTCTCTTCCCTCAGCCCCCGTCTCCTTCTCTTCCCTCAGCCCCCGTCTCCGTCTCTCCCCTCAGCCCCCGTCTCCTTCTCTTCCCTCAGCCCCCGTCTCCTTCTCTTCCCTCAGCCCCCGTCTCCGTCTCTCCCCTCAGCCCCCGTCTCCGTCTCTTCCCCCAGCCCCCGTCTCTCCCCTCAGCCCCCGTCTCTGTCTCTCCCCTCAGCCCCCGTCTCCTTCTCTTCCCTCAGCCCCCGTCTCCTTCTCTTCCCTCAGCCCCCGTCTCCGTCTCTCCCCTCAGCCCCGTCTCCGTCTCTTCCCCCAGCCCCCGTCTCTCCCCTCAGCCCCCGTCTCCGTCTCTCCCCTCAGCCTCAGCCCCCGTCTCCGTCTCTCCCCTCAGCCCCCGTCTCTCCCCTCAGCCCCCGTCTCTCCCCTCAGCCCCCGTCTCTCCCCTCAGCCCCCGTCTCTCCCCTCAGCCCCCGTCTCTTCCCTCAGCCCCTGTCTCCGTCTCTCCCCTCAGCCCCCGTCTCTCCCCTCAGCCCCCGTCTCTGTCTCTCCCCTCAGCCCCTGTCTCTGTCTCTCCCCTCAGCCCGTCTCCGTCTCTTCCCTCTCCCCTCAGCCCCCGTCTCTCTCCTCAGCCCCCGTCTCTGTCTCTCCCCTCAGCCCCCGTCTCTGTCTCTTCCCTCAGACCCCGTCTCTCCCCTCAGCCCCCGTCTCTTCCCTCAGCCCCCGTCTCTTCCCTCAGCCCCCGTCTCTCCCCTCAGCCCCCGTCTCTCCCCTCAGCCCCCGTCTCTGTCTCTCCCCTCAGCCCCCGTCTCTGTCTCTTCCCTCAGACCCCGTCTCTTCCCTCAGACCCCGTCTCTCCCCTCAGACCCCGTCTCTGTCTCTCCCCTCAGCCCCCGTCTCTCCCCTCAGCCCCCGTCTCTCCCCTCAGCCCCCGTCTCTCCTCTCAGCCCCCGTCTCTCCCCTCAGCCCCCGTCTCTGTCTCTCCCCTCAGCCTCAGCCCACGTCTCTGTCTCTCCCCTCAGCCTCAGCCCCCGTCTCCGTCTCTCCCCTCAGCCTCAGCCCCCGTCTCCGTCTCTCCCCTCAGCCCCCGTCTCCGTCTCTCCCCTCAGCCCCCGTCTCCGTCTCTCCCCTCAGCCCCCGTCTCCGTCTCTCCCCTCAGCCCCCGTCTCCGTCTCTCCCCTCAGCCCCCGTCTCCGTCTCTCCCCTCAGCCCCCGTCTCTCCCCTCAGCCCCCGTCTCTCCCCTCCGCCCCCGTCTCTCCCCTCAGCCCCCGTCTCTCCCCTCAGCCCCCGTCTCTCCCCTCAGCCCTGTCTCTCCCCTCAGCCCCTGTCTCTGTCTCTCCCCTCAGCCCCCGTCTCTGTCTCTCCCCTCAGCCCCCGTCTCCGTCTCTCCCCTCAGCCCCCGTCTCTCCCCTCAGCCCCAGTCTCTCCCCTCAGCCCCCGTCTCTCCCCTCAGCCCCAGTCTCTCCCCTCAGCCCCCGTCTCTCCCCTCAGCCCCCGTCTCTCCCCTCAGCCCCCGTCTCTCCCCTCAGCCCCCGTCTCTCCCCTCAGCCCCCGTCTCTCCCCTCAGCCCCCAGCCCCCGTCTCTCCCCTCAGCCCCCGTCTCTCCCCTCAGCCCCCGTCTCTCCCCTCAGCCCCCGTCTCTCCCCTCAGCCCCCGTCTCTCCCCTCAGCCCCCGTCTCTGTCTCTCCCCTCAGCCCCCGTCTCTGTCTCTCCCCTCAGCCCCCGTCTCTGTCTCTTCCCTCAGCCCCTGTCTCCGTCTCTTCCCTCTCCCCTCAGCCCCCGTCTCTCCCCTCAGCCCCCGTCTCTGTCTCTCCCCTTATCCCCCGTCTCTTCCCTCAGACCCCGTCTCTCCCCTCAGCCCCCGTCTCTGTCTCTCCCCTCAGCCCCCGTCTCTTCCCTCAGCCCCCGTCTCTCCCCTCAGCCCCCGTCTCTCCCCTCAGCCCCCGTCTCTCCCCTCAGCCCCCGTCTCTGTCTCTCCCCTCAGCCCCCGTCTCTGTCTCTTCCCTCAGACCCCGTCTCTCCCCTCAGCCCCCGTCTCTGTCTCTCCCCTCAGCCCCCGTCTCTCCCCTCAGCCCCCGTCTCTCCCCTCAGCCCCCGTCTCTCCCCTCAGCCCCCGTCTCTCCCCTCAGCCCCCGTCTCTCCCCTCAGCCCCCGTCTCTCCCCTCAGCCCCCGTCTCTCCCCTCAGCCCCCGTCTCTCCCCTCAGCCCCGTCTCTCGCCTCAGCCCCTGTCTCTGTCTCTCCCCTCAGCCCCTGTCTCTGTCTCTC
Source organism: Oncorhynchus clarkii lewisi (assembly GCF_045791955.1). Lineage (NCBI taxonomy): Eukaryota > Metazoa > Chordata > Actinopteri > Salmoniformes > Salmonidae > Oncorhynchus > Oncorhynchus clarkii. The sequence continues at coordinate 32,946,344 of NC_092159.1, read as the reverse complement.
CCCTCAGCCCCCGTCTCCGTCTCTCCCCTCAGCCCCCGTCTCCGTCTCTCCCCTCAGCCCCCGTCTCCGTCTCTCCCCTCAGCCCCAGTCTCTCCCCTCAGCCCCCGTCTCTCCCCTCAGCCCCCGTCTCTCCCCTCAGCCCCCGTCTCTCCCCTCAGCCCCCGTCTCTCCCCTCAGCCCCCGTCTCTCCCCTCAGCCCCCGTCTCTCCCCTCAGCCCCCGTCTCTGTCTCTCCCCTCAGCCCCCGTCTCTCCCCTCAGCCCCCGTCTCTCCCCTCAGCCCCCGTCTCTCCCCTCAGCCCCCGTCTCTCCCCTCAGCCCCCGTCTCTCCCCTCAGCCCCTGTCTCTCCCCTCAGCCCCCGTCTCTGTCTCTCCCCTCAGCCCCCGTCTCTGTCTCTCCCCTCAGCCCCCGTCTCTCCCCTCAGCCCCCGTCTCTCCCCTCAGCCCCCGTCTCTCTCCTCAGCCCCCGTCTCTCCCCTCAGCCCCCGTCTCTCCCCTCAGCCCCCGTCTCTCCCCTCAGCCCCCGTCTCTCCCCTCAGCCCCCGTCTCTCCCCTCAGCCCCCGTCTCTCCCCTCAGCCCCCGTCTCTCCCCTCAGCCCCCGTCTCTCCCCTCAGCCCCCGTCTCTGTCTCTTCCCTCATCCCCCGTCTCTCCCCTCAGCCCCCGTCTCTCCCCTCAGCCCCCGTCTCTGTCTCTCCCCTCAGCCCCCGTCTCTGTCTCTCCCCTCAGCCCCCGTCTCTCCCCTCAGACCCCGTCTCTCCCCTCAGCCCCCGTCTCTGTCTCTCCCCTCAGCCCCTGTCTCTGTATCTACCCTCAGCCCCCGTCTCTCCCCTCAGCCCACGTCTCTCCCCTCAGCCCACGTCTCTCCCCTCAGCCCCCGTCTCTCCCCTCAGCCCCCGTCTCTCCCCTCAGCCCTCGTCTCTCCCCTCAGCCCCCGTCTCTCCCCTCAGCCCCCGTTTCTCCCCTCAGCCCCCGTCTCTCCCCTCAGCCCCCGTCTCTGTCTCTCCCCTCAGCCCCCGTCTCTCCCCTCAGCCCCCGTCTTCTCCCCTCAGCCCCCGTCTCTCCCCTCAGCCCCCGTCTCTCCCCTCAGCCCCCGTCTCTCCCCTCAGCCCCCGTCTCCGTCTCTTCCCCCAGCCCCCGTCTCTCCCCTCAGCCCCCGTCTCCGTCTCTCCCCTCAGCCTCAGCCCCGTCTCCGTCTCTCCCCTCAGCCCCCGTCTCTCCCCTCAGCCTCAGTCTCTCCCCTCAGCCCCCGTCTCTCCCCTCATCCCCCGTCTCTCCCCTCAGCCCCCGTCTCTCCCCTCAGCCCCCGTCTCTCCCCTCAGCCCCCGTCTCTCCCCTCAGCCCCCGTCTCTCCCCTCATCCCCCATCTCTCCCCTCAGCCCCCGTCTCCGTCTCTCCCCTCAGCCTCAGCCCCCGTCTCTGTCTCTCCCCTCAGCCCCCGTCTCCGTCTCTCCCCTCAGCCCCCGTCTCTCCCCTCAGCCCCCGTCTCTCCCATCAGCCCCCGTCTCTCCCCTCAGCCCCGTCTCTCCCCTCAGCCCCCGTCTCTGTCTCTCCCCTCAGCCCCCGTCTCTGTCTCTCCCCTCAGCCCCCGTCTCTCCCCTCATCCCCCGTCTCTCCCCTCAGCCCCCGTCTCTCCCCTCAGCCCCCGTCTCTCCCCTCAGCCCCCGTCTCTCCCCTCAGCCCCCGTCTCTCCCCTCAGCCCCCGTCTCTCCCCTCAGCCCCCGTCTCTGTCTCTCCCCTCAGCCCCCGTCTCTGTCTCTCCCCTCAGCCCCCGTCTCTGTCTCTCCCCTCAGCCCCCGTCTCTCCCCTCAGCCTCCGTCTCTGTCTCTCCCCTCAGCCCCCGTCTCTGTCTCTCCCCTCAGCCCCCGTCTCTGTCTCTCCCCTCAGCCCCCGTCTCTGTCTCTCCCCTCAGCCCCCGTCTCTGTCTCTCCCCTCAGCCCCCGTCTCTGTCTCTCCCCTCAGCCCCCGTCTCTGTCTCTCCCCTCAGCCCCCGTCTCTGTCTCTTCCCTCATCCCCCGTCTCTCCCCTCAGCCCCCGTCTCTCCCCTCAGCCCCCGTCTCTGTCTCTCCCCTCAGCCCCCGTCTCCGTCTCTCCCCTCAGCCCCCGTCTCTCCCCTCAGCCCCCGTCTCTCCCCTCAGCCCCCGTCTCTGTCTCTCCCCTCAGCCCCCGTCTCTGTCTCTCCCCTCAGCCCTCGTCTCTCCCCTCAGACCCCGTCTCTCCCCTCAGCCCCCGTCTCTGTCTCTCCCCTCAGCCCCTGTCTCTGTATCTACCCTCAGCCCCCGTCTCTCACCTCAGCCCCCGTCTCTCCCCTCAGCCCCCGTCTCTCCCCTCAGCCCTCGTCTCTCCCCTCAGCCCCCGTCTCTCCCCTCAGCCCCCGTCTCTCCCCTCAGCCCCCGTCTCTCCCCTCAGCCCCCGTCTCTGTCTCTCCCCTCAGCCCCCGTCTCCGTCTCTCCCCTCAGCCCCCGTCTCTCCCCTCAGCCCCCGTCTCTCCCCTCAGCCCCCGTCTCTGTCTCTCCCCTCAGCCCCCGTCTCTGTCTCTCCCCTCAGCCCTCGTCTCTCCCCTCAGACCCCGTCTCTGTCTCTCCCCTCAGCCCCTGTCTCTGTATCTACCCTCAGCCCCCGTCTCTCCCCTCAGCCCCCGTCTCTCCCCTCAGCCCCCGTCTCTCCCCTCAGCCCTCGTCTCTCCCCTCAGCCCCCGTCTCTCCCCTCAGCCCCCGTCTCTCCCCTCAGCCCCCGTCTCTCCTCTCAGCCCCCGTCTCTGTCTCTCCCCTCAGCCTCCGTCTCTCGTCTCTCCCCTCAGCCCCCGTCTCTCCCCTCAGCCCTCGTCTCTCCCCTCAGCCCTCGTCTCTCCCCTCAGCCCCCGTCTCCGTCTCTTCCCCCAGCCCCCGTCTCTCCCCTCAGCCCCTGTCTCTGTCTCATCCCTCAGCCCCTGTCTCCGTCTCATCCCTCAGCCCCCGTCTCTCCCCTCAGCCCCCGTCTCTCCCCTCAGCCCCCGTCTCTCTCCCTCAGCCCCCGTCTCTCCCCTCAGCCCCCGTCTCCGTCTCTTCCCCCAGCCCCCGTCTCTCCCCTCAGCCCCCGTCTCCGTCTCTCCCCTCAGCCTCAGCCCCCGTCTCCGTCTCTCCCCTCAGCCCCCGTCTCTCCCCTCAGCCCCCGTCTCCGTCTCTCCCCTCAGCCCCCGTCTCTCCCCTCAGCCCCCGTCTCTCCCCTCAGCCCCCGTCTCTCCCCTCAGCCCCCGTCTCTCCCCTCAGCCCCCGTCTCTCCCCTCAGCCCCCGTCTCCGTCTCTTCCCTCAGCCCCTGTCTCCGTCTCTCCCCTCAGCCCCCGTCTCTCCCCTCAGCCCCCGTCTCTCCCCTCAGCCCCCATCTCTGTCTCTCCCCTCAGCCCCTGTCTCTGTCTCTCCCCTCAGCCCCTGTCTCCGTCTCTTCCCTCAGACCCCGTCTCTCCCGTCTCTCCCCTGTCTCCGTCTCTTCCCTCAGCCCCTGTCTCCGTCTCTCCCCTCAGCCCCCGTCTCTCCCCTCAGCCCCCGTCTCTCCCCTCAGCCCCCGTCTCTCCTCTCAGCCCCCGTCTCTGTCTCTCCCCTCAGCCTCCGTCTCTGTCTCTCCCCTCAGCCCCCGTCTCTCCCCTCAGCCCCCGTCTCCGTCTCTTCCCCCAGCCCCCGTCTCTTCCCTCAGCCCCCGTCTCTGTCTCATCCCTCAGCCCCTGTCTCCGTCTCATCCCTCCGCCCCCGTCTCTTCCCTCAGCCCCCGTCTCTCCCCTCAGCCCCCGTCTCTTGCCTCAGCCCCCGTCTCTCCCCTCAGCCCCCGTCTCTCCCCTCAGCCCCCGTCTCTCCCCTCAGCCCCCGTCTCCGTCTCTTCCCCCAGCCCCCGTCTCTCCCCTCAGCCCCCGTCTCCGTCTCTCCCCTCAGCCTCAGCCCCCGTCTCCGTCTCTCCCCTCAGCCCCAGTCTCTCCCCTCAGCCCCAGTCTCTCCCCTCAGCCCCCGTCTCTCCCCTCATCCCCCGTCTCTCCCCTCAGCCCCCGTCTCTCCCCTCAGCCCCCGTCTCCGTATATGACATCAGGGCTATGCTGGCTGGGCTGGCACTGCCATGTAGTCTCTAGTCTCTCTCTCTTTCTAGTCTCTGTCTCGCGTGCACACACACAGCAAGGTGCCTACGTCAGCACTTTACACCCAACATGGAGAGAGAGACACAGACAGACCGAACAGCAGTTGTGTGGAGAGATTCAGGCCGCAGCCTTGTAGCAGCTGCAGCAGTGTGTTCGTGTGTGCGCGCTATGATGACTACCAGTCAGGGAGAAATTGAGTAAAATAAAAACTTGTAGTAAAACGAGTAAAAGGGGCCCGGCACTTGTTAGTTACAGATTAGGCTTAGACTAGAGAAGGGTTGAGATGGAAGAAAGGGCCCCCTGACAAGGGAATCTGTTGTTATGACCTGTCTGTCCTCTCCACTGCTCTACTGTTGACCAGGCCCCATTGGTCTCTGGTCAAAAGTAGTGCACTATGTAGCAAATAGTGTGCCATTTGAGACTCAGACAGGGTTCATGATTATAACAGAGAGAGGGGGATGCGGTTAGCCAATAGAGAGAAGGGAGGAGGCCCACTGCTGCTGCTGTGTGGATTCATGTCAGGCACAGGCTGTGTCCCAAATGGAACCCTGTTCCCTATCTATTGCACTACTTTTACTATACCTAATAGAGTGCACTACTTATGACCAGGGCCCATAGAGTTCAGAGTTCTGGAACGACCGTTCCACAGGTTTATGCTCATTAATTGTTTATGGTTCATTGAACAAGCATGGGAGTCTGTGTTTAAACCCTTTACAATGAAGATCTGTGAAGTCTTTTGGATTTTTACGAATTATCTTTTAAAGCCAGGGTCCTGAAAAACTGCCCTTTTTCTTGTTGAGTTGCAAAATTAATAGAATTGCATTGAGGGATTTATAAAATTGCAAAATCTTCTCTCCGCCTGCCTCATGGCAAAATGTGTAGAATTTTAGCCCTTATGATGAGTTCAGACTTTTTTGGACCCCGATCCCATCAAAGTTGCCCATCCCTGACCTAGCCCCATGGAAAGCATGGAGGGAGGCAGCAGTAGACCGATAACGAGCTAACCCTCTTATGGGCGCTAAGGAGCTCTCCCCTGAGTGAGCCTCAGCCCCTGTCTCTCCACTCAGCCCCTGTCTCCGTCTCTTCCCTCAGCCCCTGTCTCTCCACTCAGCCCCTGTCTCCGTCTCTCCCCTCAGACCCCGTCTCTCCCCTCAGACCCCGTCTCTCCCCTCAGACCCCGTCTCTTCCCCCAGCCCCTCTCCGTCTCTTCCCCAGCCCCTCTCCGTCTCTTCCCCCAGCCCCTCTCCGTCTCTTCCCCCAGCCCCTCTCCGTCTCGCCCCCCAGCCCCTCTCCGTCTCTCCCCCCAGCCCCTCTCCGTCTCTTCCCCCAGCCCCTCTCCGTCTCCTCCCCCAGCCCCTCTCCGTCTCTTCCCCCAGCCCCTCTCTGTCTCTCCCCCCAGCCCCTCTCCGTCTCTCCACTCAGCCCCTGTCTCTCCACTCAGCCCATCTCCGTCTCGTCCCTCAGCCCCTGTCTCCGTCCTCAGCCCCTGTCTCTCCACTCAGCCCCTGTCTCTCCACTCAGCCCCGTCTCTCCACTCAGCCCCTGTCTCTCCACTCAGCCCCTGTCTCTCCACTCAGCCCCTGTCTCTCCACTCAGCCCCTGTCTCTCCACTCAGCCCCCGTCTCCGTCTCTCCACTCAGCCCCCGTCTCCGTCTCTTCCCTCAGCCCCTGTCTCTTCCCTCAGCCCCTGTCTCCGTCTCTTCCCTCAGCCCCTGTCTCTTCCCTCAGCCCCTGTCTCTTCCCTCAGCCCCTGTCTCTTCCCTCAGCCCCTGTCTCTTCCCTCAGCCTCTGTCTCTTCCCTCAGCCTCTGTCTCTTCCCTCAGCCCCTGTCTCTCCACTCAGCCCCTGTCTCCGTCTCTTCCCTCAGCCCCTGTCTCTCCACTCAGCCCCTGTCTCCGTCTCTTCCCTCAGCCCCTGTCTCTCCACTCAGCCCCTGTCTCTGTCTCTCCGCCCAGACCCCGTCTCTCCCCTCAGACCCCGTCTCTCCTCTCAGCCCCCGTCTCTGTCTCTCCCCTCAGCCTCCGTCTCTCGTCTCTCCCCTCAGCCCCCGTCTCTCCCCTCAGCCCTCGTCTCTCCCCTCAGCCCCCGTCTCCGTCTCTTCCCCCAGCCCCCGTCTCTCCCCTCAGCCCCTGTCTCTGTCTCATCCCTCAGCCCCTGTCTCCGTCTCATCCCTCAGCCCCCGTCTCTTCCCTCAGCCCCCGTCTCTCCCCTCAGCCCCCGTCTCTCCCCTCAGCCCCCGTCTCTCCCCTCAGCCCCCGTCTCCGTCTCTTCCCCCAGCCCCCGTCTCTCCCCTCAGCCCCCGTCTCCGTCTCTCCCCTCAGCCTCAGCCCCCGTCTCCGTCTCTCCCCTCAGCCCCCGTCTCTCCCCTCAGCCCCCGTCTCCGTCACTCCCCTCAGCCCCCGTCTCTCCCCTCAGCCCCCGTCTCTCCCCTCAGCCCCCGTCTCTCCCCTCAGCCCCCGTCTCTCCCCTCAGCCCCTGTCTCCGTCTCTTCCCTCAGCCCCTGTCTCCGTCTCTCCCCTCAGCCCCCGTCTCTCCCCTCAGCCCCCGTCTCTCCCCTCAGCCCCCGTCTCTCCCCTCAGCCCCCGTCTCTCCCCTCAGCCCCCGTCTCTGTCTCTCCCCTCAGCCCCTGTCTCTGTCTCTCCCCTCAGCCCCTGTCTCCGTCTCTTCCCTCAGACCCCGTCTCTCCCGTCTCTCCCCTGTCTCCGTCTCTTCCCTCAGCCCCTGTCTCCGTCTCTCCCCTCAGCCCCCGTCTCTCCCCTCAGCCCCCGTCTCTCCTCTCAGCCCCCGTCTCTGTCTCTCCCCTAAGCCTGCGTCTCTGTCTCTCCCCTCAGCCCCCGTCTCTCCCCTCAGCCCCCGTCTCCGTCTCTTCCCCCAGCCCCCGTCTCTTCCCTCAGCCCCCGTCTCTGTCTCTTCCCTCAGCCCCTGTCTCCGTCTCATCCCTCAGCCCCCGTCTCTTCCCTCAGCCCCCGTCTCTCCCCTCAGCCCCCGTCTCTTCCCTCAGCCCCCGTCTCTCCCCTCAGCCCCCGTCTCTCCCCTCAGCCCCCGTCTCTCCCCTCAGCCCCCGTCTCCGTCTCTTCCCCCAGCCCCCGTCTCTCCCCTCAGCCCCCGTCTCCGTCTCTCCCCTCAGCCTCAGCCCCCGTCTCCGTCTCTCCCCTCAGCCCCAGTCTCTCCCCTCAGCCCCAGTCTCTCCCCTCAGCCCCCGTCTCTCCCCTCAGCCCCCGTCTCTCCCCTCAGCCCCCGTCTCTCCCCTCAGCCCCCGTCTCCGTATATGACATCAGGGCTATGCTGGCTGGGCTGGCACTGCCATGTAGTCTCTAGTCTCTCTCTCTTTCTAGTCTCTGTCTCGCGTGCACACACACAGCAAGGTGCCTACGTCAGCACTTTACACCCAACATGGAGAGAGAGACACAGACAGACCGAACAGCAGTTGTGTGGAGAGATTCAGGCCGCAGCCTTGTAGCAGCTGCAGCAGTGTGTTCGTGTGTGCGCGCTATGATGACTACCAGTCAGGGAGAAATTGAGTAAAATAAAAACTTGTAGTAAAACGAGTAAAAGGGGCCCGGCACTTGTTAGTTACAGATTAGGCTTAGACTAGAGAAGGGTTGAGATGGAAGAAAGGGCCCCCTGACAAGGGAATCTGTTGTTATGACCTGTCTGTCCTCTCCACTGCTCTACTGTTGACCAGGCCCCATTGGTCTCTGGTCAAAAGTAGTGCACTATGTAGCAAATAGTGTGCCATTTGAGACTCAGACAGGGTTCATGATTATAACAGAGAGAGGGGGATGCGGTTAGCCAATAGAGAGAAGGGAGGAGGCCCACTGCTGCTGCTGTGTGGATTCATGTCAGGCACAGGCTGTGTCCCAAATGGAACCCTGTTCCCTATCTATTGCACTACTTTTACTATACCTAATAGAGTGCACTACTTATGACCAGGGCCCATAGAGTTCAGAGTTCTGGAACGACCGTTCCACAGGTTTATGCTCATTAATTGTTTATGGTTCATTGAACAAGCATGGGAGTCTGTGTTTAAACCCTTTACAATGAAGATCTGTGAAGTCTTTTGGATTTTTACGAATTATCTTTTAAAGCCAGGGTCCTGAAAAACTGCCCTTTTTCTTGTTGAGTTGCAAAATTAATAGAATTGCATTGAGGGATTTATAAAATTGCAAAATCTTCTCTCCGCCTGCCTCATGGCAAAATGTGTAGAATTTTAGCCCTTATGATGAGTTCAGACTTTTTTGGACCCCGATCCCATCAAAGTTGCCCATCCCTGACCTAGCCCCATGGAAAGCATGGAGGGAGGCAGCAGTAGACCGATAACGAGCTAACCCTCTTATGGGCGCTAAGGAGCTCTCCCCTGAGTGAGCCTCAGCCCCTGTCTCTCCACTCAGCCCCTGTCTCCGTCTCTTCCCTCAGCCCCTGTCTCTCCACTCAGCCCCTGTCTCCGTCTCTCCCCTCAGACCCCGTCTCTCCCCTCAGACCCCGTCTCTCCCCTCAGACCCCGTCTCTTCCCCCAGCCCCTCTCCGTCTCTTCCCCAGCCCCTCTCCGTCTCTTCCCCCAGCCCCTCTCCGTCTCTTCCCCCAGCCCCTCTCCGTCTCTCCCCCCAGCCCCTCTCCGTCTCTCCCCCCAGCCCCTCTCCGTCTCTTCCCCCAGCCCCTCTCCGTCTCCTCCCCCAGCCCCTCTCCGTCTCTTCCCCCAGCCCCTCTCTGTCTCTCCACTCAGCCCCTGTCTCTCCACTCAGCCCATCTCCGTCTCGTCCCTCAGCCCCTGTCTCCGTCCTCAGCCCCTGTCTCTCCACTCAGCCCCTGTCTCTCCACTCAGCCCCGTCTCTCCACTCAGCCCCTGTCTCTCCACTCAGCCCCTGTCTCTCCACTCAGCCCCTGTCTCTCCACTCAGCCCCTGTCTCTCCACTCAGCCCCCGTCTCCGTCTCTTCCCTCAGCCCCTGTCTCTTCCCTCAGCCCCTGTCTCCGTCTCTTCCCTCAGCCCCTGTCTCTTCCCTCAGCCCCTGTCTCTTCCCTCAGCCCCTGTCTCTTCCCTCAGCCCCTGTCTCTTCCCTCAGCCTCTGTCTCTTCCCTCAGCCCCTGTCTCTCCACTCAGCCCCTGTCTCCGTCTCTTCCCTCAGCCCCTGTCTCTCCACTCAGCCCCTGTCTCCGTCTCTTCCCTCAGCCCCTGTCTCTCCACTCAGCCCCTGTCTCCGTCTCTTCCCTCAGCCCCTGTCTCTCCACTCAGCCCCTGTCTCCGTCTCTTCCCTCAGCCCCTGTCTCTCCACTCAGCCCCTGTCTCTGTCTCTCCGCCCAGACCCCGTCTCTCCCCTCAGACCCCGTCTCTCCCCTCAGACCCCGTCTCTTCCCCCAGCCCCTCTCCGTCTCTTCCCCAGCCCCTCTCCGTCTCTTCCCCCAGCCCCTCTCCGTCTCTTCCCCCAGCCCCTCTCCGTCTCTTCCCCCAGCCCCTCTCCGTCTCTTCCCCCAGCCCCTCTCCGTCTCTCCCCCCAGCCCCTCTCCGTCTCTCCACTCAGCCCCTGTCTCTCCACTCAGCCCGTCTCCGTCTCTTCCCTCAGCCCCTGTCTCCGTCCTCAGCCCCTGTCTCTCCACTCAGCCCCTGTCTCTCCACTCAGCCCCTGTCTCTCCACTCAGCCCCTGTCTCTCCACTCAGCCCCGTCTCTCCACTCAGCCCCGTCTCTCCACTCAGCCCCTGTCTCTCCACTCAGCCCCTGTCTCTCCAATCAGCCCCTGTCTCTCCACTCAGCCCCTGTCTCTCCACTCAGCCCCTGTCTCTCCACTCAGCCCCCGTCTCCGTCTCTTCCCTCGTCTCCGTCTCTTCCCTAAGCCCCTGTCTCTTCCCTCAGCCCCTGTCTCCGTCTCTTCCCTCAGCCCCTGTCTCTTCCCTCAGCCCCTGTCTCTTCCCTCAGCCCCTGTCTCTTCCCTCAGCCCCTGTCTCTTCCCTCAGCCCCTGTCTCTTCCCTCAGCCCCTGTCTCTTCCCTCAGCCCCTGTCTCTCCACTCAGCCCCCGTCTCCGTCTCTTCCCTCAGCCCCTGTCTCTCCACTCAGCCCCTGTCTCCGTCTCTTCCCTCAGCCCCTGTCTCTTCCCTCAGCCCCTGTCTCTGTCTCTTCCCTCAGCCCCTGTCTCTCCACTCAGCCCCTGTCTCCGTCTCTTCCCTCAGCCCCTGTCTCTCCACTCAGCCCCTGTCTCCGTCTCTTCCCTCAGCCCCTGTCTCTCCACTCAGCCCCTGTCTCCGTCTCTCCCCTCAGACCCCGTCTCTCCCCTCAGACCCCGTCTCTCCCCTCAGACCCCGTCTCTTCCCCCAGCCCCTCTCCGTCTCTTCCCAGCCCCTCTCCGTCTCTTCCCCCAGCCCCTCTCCGTCTCTTCCCCCAGCCCCTCTCCGTCTCTTCCCCCAGCCCCTCTCCGTCTCTCCACTCAGCCCCTGTCTCTCCACTCAGCCCCTGTCTCTCCACTCAGCCCCTGTCTCTCCACTCAGCACGTCTCCGTCTCTTCCCTCAGCCCCTGTCTCCGTCCTCAGCCCCTGTCTCTCCACTCAGCCCCTGTCTCTCCACTCAGCCCCGTCTCTCCACTCAGCCCCCGTCTCTCCACTCAGCCCCCGTCTCTCCACTCAGCCCCCGTCTCTCCACTCAGCCCCCGTCTCTCCACTCAGCCCCCGTCTCTCCACTCAGCCCCTGTCTCTCCACTCAGCCCCTGTCTCTCCACTCAGCCCCTGTCTCTCCACTCAGCCCCTGTCTCTCCACTCAGCCCCCGTCTCCGTCTCTTCCCTCGTCTCCGTCTCTTCCCCCAGCCCCTCTCCGTCTCTCCCCCCAGCCCCTCTCCGTCTCTCCACTCAGCCCCTGTCTCTCCACTCAGCCCGTCTCCGTCTCTTCCCTCAGCCCCTGTCTCCGTCCTCAGCCCCTGTCTCTCCACTCAGCCCCTGTCTCTCCACTCAGCCCCTGTCTCTCCACTCAGCCCCGTCTCTCCACTCAGCCCCGTCTCTCCACTCAGCCCCTGTCTCTCCACTCAGCCCCTGTCTCTCCACTCAGCCCCTGTCTCTCCACTCAGCCCCTGTCTCTCCACTCAGCCCCTGTCTCTCCACTCAGCCCCCGTCTCCGTCTCTTCCCTCGTCTCCGTCTCTTCCCTAAGCCCCTGTCTCTTCCCTCAGCCCCTGTCTCCGTCTCTTCCCTCAGCCCCTGTCTCTTCCCTCAGCCCCTGTCTCTTCCCTCAGCCCCTGTCTCTTCCCTCAGCCCCTGTCTCTTCCCTCAGCCCCTGTCTCTTCCCTCAGCCCCTGTCTCTTCCCTCAGCCCCTGTCTCTTCCCTCAGCCCCCGTCTCTTCCCTCAGCCCCTGTCTCTCCACTCAGCCCCTGTCTCCGTCTCTTCCCTCAGCCCCTGTCTCTTCCCTCAGCCCCTGTCTCTTCCCTCAGCCCCTGTCTCTCCACTCAGCCCCTGTCTCCGTCTCTTCCCTCAGCCCCTGTCTCTCCACTCAGCCCCTGTCTCCGTCTCTTCCCTCAGCCCCTGTCTCTCCACTCAGCCCCTGTCTCTGTCTCTCCCCTCAGACCCCGTCTCTCCCCTCAGACCCCGTCTCTCCCCTCAGACCCCGTCTCTTCCCCCAGCCCCTCTCCGTCTCTTCCCCCAGCCCCTCTCCGTCTCTTCCCCCAGCCCCTCTCCGTCTCTCCCCCCAGCCCCTCTCCGTCTCTCCACTCAGCCCCTGTCTCTCCACTCAGCCCGTCTCCGTCTCTTCCCTCAGCCCCTGTCTCCGTCCTCAGCCCCTGTCTCTCCACTCAGCCCCTGTCTCTCCACTCAGCCCCTGTCTCTCCACTCAGCCCCTGTCTCTCCACTCAGCCCCTGTCTCTCCACTCAGCCCCTGTCTCTCCACTCAGCCCCTGTCTCTCCACTCAGCCCGTCTCCGTCTCTTCCCTCAGCCCCTGTTTCCGTCCTCAGCCCCTGTCTCTCCACTCAGCCCCTGTCTCTCCACTCAGCCCCGTCTCTCCACTCAGCCCCTGTCTCTCCACAGCCCCTGTCTCTCCACTCAGCCCCTGTCTCTCCACTCAGCCCCTGTCTCTCCACTCAGCCCCTGTCTCTCCACTCAGCCCCCGTCTCCGTCTCTTCCCTCAGCCCCTGTCTCTTCCCTCAGTCCCTGTCTCTTCCCTCAGCCCCTGTCTCTTCCCTCAGCCCCTGTCTCTTCCCTCAGCCCCTGTCTCTTCCCTCAGCCCCTGTCTCTTCCCTCAGCCCCTGTCTCTCCACTCAGCCCCCGTCTCCGTCTCTTCCCTCAGCCCCTGTCTCTCCACTCAGCCCCTGTCTCTCCACTCAGCCCCTGTCTCTTCCCTCAGCCCCTGTCTCTTCCCTCAGCCCCTGTCTCTTCCCTCAGCCCCTGTCTCTTCCCTCAGCCCCTGTCTCTTCCCTCAGCCCCTGTCTCTGTCTCTTCCCTCAGCCCCTATCTCTCCACTCAGCCCCTGTCTCCGTCTCTTCCCTCAACCCCTGTCTCTCCACTCAGCCCCTGTCTCCGTCTCTTCCCTCAACCCGTCTCTCCACTCAGCCCCTGTCTCCGTCTCTTCCCTCAGCCCCTGTCTCGCCACTCAGCCCCTGTCTCTGTCTCTCTTGGGGTGAAAGGGGTTTTGAGTGTATAGTCTTGCACACACACACACACACACACACACACACACACACACACACACTGTGCCACAGGATTCCTGGGGTTTGTGCTGCTCTCTCACTGAGCCATCCCTAGTGAGTTGATTACAGAACAACACTGTAACAGAACCAAACTGTATTCTGCAACCTGTCATCCATGAGTCATGCTGCCATATCTCATAGCAGAGAGGAGGAAGAAAACACACTCACACAATGATTAGGAGGAAGAGGAAGAAAGAGAAAGTATACAGTGATGGGGCAGAGAGGAGAAAGTACATAGAGTAAAAAGGGCTGTTATCGTGATAGCACAGATGTTCCAAAGTTCACTCAGACAAGCTCTCACTTTCTATTTTTCTCTCTTTACTCCTCTCCTCTTGTCACTGCCACGCTTTCTGCTGACTCAGAGCTGTGTCCTGCAGCTACCAATCCCGCAGCTACCTCCCCTGACTGTTCCAATGCTGACAGTTTCCTGTTCTCTTTGCTGTGATTGGTGCAGAGTGCCCACCTGGCGGTGATGGATGCCCTGATGTCGTTGGGCGCCATGGAGATGGTGAGCGCAGTGTGGGGGAGGAGCTTCTGGGTGGAGTGGGAGGAGCCAGCCGGGAGAACACCCTGCTCCACTGGGTGAACGGGGTAAGGACAAGGAGGGCTGACTCTGTCTCTCTCATTCTCTTTGTCTCGCTCTCTGTCATTGAGTCATGATTTCATAACCCAATTTATATGTGAGTACAAAATATACATACTTGTAACGTGTGGCTTTCTACCCCCCCCCCCCCCCCCCCAGTTGAATCGGAGGCTGAGAGAGAAAACAGAGTGGTGTGACCCATCTCAGGACTGAGTCCATGGCGGTGGCAGACAGCCTGTACAACCTGCAGCTGATCCGAGAGTTCTGTGACAGCTGTCTGAAGAGCTGCTGCCCCCTGGTGTTGGAGGACCTGCTCTACACCCCACAGGAGCTCCAGGTACTACACCCCCACCTTATTGTGGGCCCATATAGCCACATCTACACCAACCCTTTTTCTGGAGAGTTACCTTCCTGTAGGTTTTTGCTTCAACCCCAGTTGTAACTAACCTGATTCATTTGGCTTATTATTAGGTGTGCTAGACTAGGGTTGTAGTACAAACCTACAGGATGGTAGCGCTCCAGAAACAGGGTTGGAGAGCTCTGATCTACACATTGTCTTTGCCTCAGAGCCATGTATTTAGAAATATATGGCTAAATATATGTCACTGCCTAGACTGTCTTATACAGAGAGTGTTTGGCCACCTGGGGCTGGATGCCATACATGTAGTAAAACTATTAGAGCATATAACTTTATTGATACCCAGGAATGATTTGTTATGGAGACCGAAACAGCATTACAGGGGCCCTTTAACTGTTTCTCTGGTATGTTCAGGTCAACGTGATGAGTTTCCTAGCAGAGCTACTGGGTTGGTTTGAGGTACGGAGGCCAGAGTTTGTTCAGCCACTGAACACCACTGGTAAGCGTTTTGCTGGGCCCTGTTCAAGAGGATGCAATGTTACAAAACATTCCAATCAAATCAACAACAAAAAATTCATGTGCGCCGAATACAACAGGTGTTACAGTAAAATGCTTACTTACAGGCTCTAACCAATAGTGCAAAAAAGGTATTAGGTGAGTAAAGAAATAAAACAACAGTAAAAAGACAGGCTATATACAGTAGCGAGGCTATATACAGTAGAGGGGTTATATACAGTAGCGAGGCTACATACAGACACCGGTTAGTGAGGCTGATTAAGGTAGTATGTACATGTAGATATGGTTAAAGTGACTATGCATATATGATGAACAGAGAGTAGCAGTAGCGTAAAAGAGGGGTTGGCGGGTGGTGGGTGGGATGCAGATAGCCCGGTTGCAGATATCCCGGTTAGCCAATGTGCGGGAACACTGGTTCGTCGGCCCAATTGAGGTAGCATGTTCATGAATGTATAGTTAAAGTGACTATGCATATGATAAACAGAGAGTAGCAGCAGCGTAGAAAATAGGGTTTGGGAAGGGGGCACACAATGCAAATAGTCCTGGTAGCCATTTGATTACCTGTTCAGGAGTCTTATGGCTTGGGGGTAAAAACTGTTGAGAAGCCTTTTTGTCCTAGACTTGGCACTCCGGTACCGCTTGCCATGCAGTAGTAGAGAGAACAGTCTATTGCTGGGGTCTTTGACACGTAGAAATGTGTCCTATAGAACAGATGGTCTGTCAAGTAGAATAGGGAATTATGTCAGCTCTAGTTATTACATTTCTATCTGCAATATTCAAAGCGTTTTGCCTCACTGAATACACCCCTAGGCCTATATTCATAAAGCGACTGAGTAGGAGTGCTGGTCTAGGATCAGGTTCTCTCTGTCCATATCTTATTCATTGTGATAAAAAAGGCTAAACTGATCCTATATCAAGCACTTCTACCTTTGAGATGCTTGATACATTATATGTGATTCCTGCGTAGGCCTAAATGGCTGTGTCGATATTTGACTAATGAGACCGTTTGTTTTATTCCAGATGCTTCTGCACTGCTCAAGCCAACCAGTTTGAGCAATAACAGGTACAGCAGCTCGCACAGTCATAATCACTAACATTACCACTAATATAGAAAATATAAAGTGATCTATTTCAGGAATGGTATCTTTAGAGTGAAAGTTTATTGTGAGAGCTGGTGAATGAGTAGATTTCCAATGTATTTATTACATATGGCAAATCAACTTGAACTTGAAACTGGAATCAAATTTTTGTCTGTATTTCAGCGGCTCTCCTTCCATCTTCAAGAAGCCATTCCTGCCCATCTCTTCACCAGTGTCGCCAGGGCCTGTGCCAGTTGAGACCAGGGCAACGCCATCCCATCATTTAGGTCTGTCACACTTCTGTTCTCTGCAGAACATCCGGGTTCAAATAGTATTTGTTTTATTTACAATAAAACAACATGATTATACATAGTACATATAATACAAAACTGATTGATTGATGAGCTTGCCTGGCACAATGAAAGCAATGGAGTAGTCCCGAAAGCGCAAACCCCGTTCATCTGTGACCACATGCAGGCATGCTCAATCAATCGCTCCTCAAAGTATTTGAGGGAGAACAGATAGTTAAGTTTACACCCAGGTCTGGTGAGGATGCCATTGCATCTTTTGTAACTGTGTGGTCTGCATGTGTTTATCAGTGGGTCCATGTAAAGCTTTTTCTGTCTCAGTTTTTTGTGCTTTTTGTTTGTGTGTGTGTATGTGTGTGAATATGTGTGAATGTGTACAGGATCTCTGACTCAGTCTGCCTCCATGTCTCATGTAGAGGGAGCTGGGAGAACAATGACCAAGAAGCCTTTCAGGTAGGCCCCATCTCATTGTCTTGCTCTGCCTGCCTGCCTGCCTGCCTTCCTTCCTTCCTTCCTTCCTTCCTTCCTTCTCAATACAACGGTTGAGGTCAATTCAGGAAGTAAACTCTCTCTCTCTTCCTGTCTCTCTCTGTCCAGTCATCCCCTGTACTCAGCCGTGTCATTTAGCATTCCCTTCAGCCTGGACAGCGACGTGGACGTTGTGATGGGCGGAGCCATCACCTGCTCGGTCAGCTCTGACAACGTGGCCCCCGGCCAGACTGTGACCCGCGTGCCCTACACTCCCCCAGAGGACATTAGCCATCTGCTCAACAAGCCCCCAGCCACCCCGGGCTCCCACAGAGGCTCCTGGGCCACCCAGAGCTCCTCTGTGGTGCCCATGCTGCTGAAGGAGAACTGCCTGGGAGACTGGGAAGGGGAGCTGCCCACCATCGAGGAGGCCCTGCAGATCATCCACAACGAGGGCAAGATGGAGCCCCGGCTCCACCCCGACGGGGCGGTCGATGGATTCTTCCTGCACTCGCCCGATGACCCGGCCAGCACCAGACACAACGGCCACGCCACTCACCCCTCCCACCCGCCTAACCCCATACCCCTCAGCTGCTCCGCCCCGTCCCGCTCTGGGATGATGTACCACCCCCACCTCCCCATGGGGGGCAAGACGCAGGCACCCAGGGAGCAGCCCTCCTCCTCCCATACCCGACACACCTCGGAGGGCTGGCGAGATGACGACTCGTTGCTGAGGGACGGGAGCATGGACTCTGACGCCTCTGAGGACCTCCTTCTCCTCCCCAATGCCCAGTCCACGCCTGCTGTCCACACCAGAAGCCACGGAGGGGATGACGACGCGTCGGACAGTGGCGTGAGGATGACCAGCTTTGCTGAGTTCAAGAAGAAACCGTCGACAGTGGGCAAATCACCTAAAAGCGGCGGCGCCAGCAGCAGTGAACCCGTCGCCCCGGCAGCAACGGCTCCGATGACAAGCTGGGTGGCCCAGCCCCAGAAGTCGACAGAGGAGAGCCCCAGTAAGCGCCCTGGACTGACCACCGAGATGTCAGAGCTGGGAGCCCGGCTGGATGAGAAGAGGAAGGCCATCGAGGCCCAGAAGAAACGTATTGAGGCCATCTTTGCCAAGCACCGCCAGAGACTGGGCAAGAGCGCCTTCCTGCAGTTGAAGAAGGAGCACAGAGAGGGGGAGAGAGAGGAGGAGGAGGGCGGTCAAGTCAGCGCCTTCTCCACAGAGGAGGACCTCGGGGGGCTGACGCTAGAGGAAACGCTGGCTCGCGTGGAGGACGAGGAGCAGCAGGAGGGGAATGTCAAACCTTCATCACACCTGGACAACAAGCAGGCCTCCTTACCCAGAAGGGAGAAGGGTGCAGGGGTGGCAGGGCCAGGAGGAGAGCAGGTCGGGGTGGCAAGGCATCAGCCAGCGCCCTTGGGGGTTTACAACAACGCCGTATCAAAGCTGAACGCGGCACTAAGCTCCCTGCAGAGCGACATGCAGCGCCTCTCCGAACAACAGGACCAACTCATCAGGAAGAAGCCCGTCGCTCCCGCCAGCAACAAGTCCTGGGTGATCCTGCCCAGTCTCAAATCCTCGGCCCCTCCCCCGACCCGCATGTCCCGCGCGTCCACCCCCCGTGACCTCGCCTCTGCCTCCTCTTCCCCCTCGTCATCCCGCCGCAACGCCGCCAGTCCCACCAGAACATCCAATTCGCCCCAGGTCCAGCGCCGGGCCAAGTCGGTGCCTCCCAAGAGCCCCAAGCACCAGGCCACCCACTACCACCACGTCCGCCCCCAGGACCTCAAAGTGCAGGGCCTGTCGCGCGTGCTCACCCCCCCGAAGAATGTGGACACTATCCCCCACCTGTGCCGCGCCTCCCCCTGGCAGTGCCGGGACCAGAACTCTTCCACCTCGGGGAGAAAGGAGCTTGTGGGTTGTGGGAGCTCTGGGGCGCCCTCAGAGTGCTCGTTTGAGGGTGATGTTCTGGCGGCGGGGTTTTTTAATGGCAAGCGCAGCAGCCTGATCGAGATTTCTCTATCAGCCTTGCGTGGGGACGAGGATGACCTGAGTGTCATGGATGACTCCATGAGCGACGTGACCGAACCTGAGATGAAGGGAGGGGTCGGCTTCTTCTTTAAGGTTAGTCGGACTATGTGTGTGTGTTTGTTTGTCTGTGTATGTGTTTAAGCCTGACTAATTCTGTATCTGTATGTGTGCGTTTGTGTCCTCCATCAGGATGGAAGGGTGTGGCCGGAGGACGAAATGGCCCAGAGGAAAGCAGCCCTGATGGAGAAACAGCAGAAGAGGGCGGAGGAGATGAAGAGACGCAGACTCGAGCAGGAGGAGAAGAGCGAGAAAGAGCATGCGATGTGCGTTGTGTTTTCAAGCCTCTTATAGAACTGCATTGTCCAATAGTCGAGTCTCTGAATCAACTAGATGGAGCTGCTTATGTTACCTCCTCTCTTACCTCCTCTCTCTATACCTGTAGCCGACCTGAGTGGTTTAACATCGAGGGATGTGGAGACAAGAGTGAGGGTGGCGGAAGTGAGGACAAGCCCCGGACCCCCTGTACCCACTCTTCGGATAGCACGACCCAGCGGAGAGACACCTTTACCAGGCAGGAGTACGAGCGGAGGCAGCAGCTGAAGATCATGGAGGATCTGGACGAGGTGTTGCAGCAGAAGCCCACCACGGTGCGTGGCGTGAAGAAGCAGAGACCCAAGACCATGTTCCGGGACGACTTAGTGCTTTTCCGCTGCCCCACCAAGGGATTAATGGGTAGATATAAACTCCACCGCCTGCTCTCCTGTTGCTGAGTCAGTCCTGGGCTGTTCCTTGTCGTTTTTTTGTTGTTGCTGCGTATATCAGAAGATTGCAATGTGTCATATTAATGTGTTTTTTTCTGTGTTTGTGTTTCTCTCACTCTCTCTCTGTCTCTCTCTCACTCACTCACTCACTAGGCTCCAAACTCAACAAGGTCTATTCCCACTCTACCATGAACCTGTCCTCAATGGCTAACGACACTGGCAATAGCGGGACACTGGCCGTCAGGAAATCTCCCAGGTAACTAACTGTCAACCATAACAAGTTGTATTTTACTGCACAGGTAACTATACCGCACAGTTGGTTAACCATAACGAGTTGTATTTCCCCCCCACAGGGACCTGTAGCTGCCCGACTATGCTCCCGTCCTCACTATCGGCCTGTTTTTTAAATAAATATGTGATTCGGTGTCTGTCTGTTTTATGTACCAGTATATAGATTGTTTTGTTGTTATGCTTCACAACACATTTCCTCTCCTCCCTACAGCCGATCTCACTCCCCCTCAAGGCTGATATCACCAGGACGAATGGCCAATCAGAACGGAGAGAAGGACTGGGAGAACGCCTCCACGGCCTCGTCTCCTACCTCCATTCCAGAATACACCGGTATGTTTACCTTACGTTACAGCTTACTGTTAACCATCACTCGGGGTCTATGACTGTGACATACCCTCTTCCAATATTCCTGTTCCAATAATATCCACACTAGCATTAATCAATAATCTTACTTAACCCAGAACTAAAGTATTGTGTAATTGGCCAGATGCTCGATTAAGAAAGCGAACCGGAACAAAGAACTCTCTCTTTAAATGTTCCCTCCCCGTCTGAATATTGAAAGATGCTAAGACCTGCAAAATCGTGATTTGTCCAAAGTACCAGAACTAATGCTGCTCGTTATCTCATGCATCCCTTTGTAATCATGACAGATCTACGCTACCATTTATGTTTACGATAGATTACTTTATCATAAGTGGAATGCTAGTGTGGATATGGGAATACGATGTCATCATAAGTATCTGTTTGAACCAATCCACCACATATTAACAGAAAGCCCATATGGGAACGTACTTGGTCTTTGATATATGGCGTGTTATTTGTATTGATTGTGTTTCGGCGTTGATTTGTGTTGGCTTACAGGGCCCAAGCTGTACAAGGAGCCCAGCTTCAAGTCCAACAAGTTCATCATCCACAACGCCATCTCCCGCTGCTGCCTTGCCGGCAAGGTCAACGCACTGCAGAAAAACAAGATTGTAGAGGTCAGAAATCTTTAAATCAACAACTCCCCTTAGATCCTTTTAAATCAATGTGTGCATCCCAAATGGCACCACCATAATCCATTATAGTGCACTTAGGATGCAAACAACCCCTGTTAGAGCCCTTTAAATCAACAACCTTTCTAACTGTCAGGAGAATTCTATACTCCTGTTCATTTACCAATTAAATTATGTTACCCCACTCTGTTATATCAGGATTTGTAAGATACTGATAGAAACAAAAACAGACAGAGGCCCAGGCTACCAAAGTTTAATGTTTAATCACGGGAACGTTCTGACGTGTACAGTACAGGACCTTCAATTTATAGCGACACAGATACTTCCACACCAAACATCAAATCCACCCGCCAATAGAGCCTAGGGGAGTACGTGAGAATAGTGTCTTCCTACCCTCCCCTAAGATAGGGAGATGTGGGACTGGGAAGTTCTCAGTGTCCCAGCCAAGGTCTTCCCGGATCTGGCTCAGACAGATAGTATAATAATATAATCATCGAATGAGACTGTGTGTGGTTTTAGTCAGAATCAACGTTTTGGGAACAATGTGTCTAGTGTTTTGAGAACAGACTGTCTGCGCCAGATCCGGGAAGACCTTGGCTGGGACACTGAGAACTTCCCAGTCCCAGGTCTCTCCCTATCATAGGGGAGGGTAGGAAGACACTATTCTCATGTACTCCCCTAGGCTCTATTGGCGGGCGGATTTGATGGTTGGTGTGGAAGTATGTGTGTCGCTATAAATTGAAGGTCCTGTACTGTACACGTCAGAACGTTCCCGTGAATAAACATTTAACTTCGGTAGACTGGGCCTCTGTCTGTTTTTGTTTCTATCAGTATCTTACAAATCCTGATATAACAGACTGAGGGTAACAATTGAATTGGTAAATGAACAGGAGTATAGAATTCTCCTGACACTAACCCCCTCTCCGCTCCGCTGGCTGGACTGGCTGTCACAGTCTACCTGGTTGGAGCCTCCCCATTGCCTCTGTTCATATCCCGTTTACCTCCTCTCTCTCAATTCAAAAGGGCTTTATTGGCATGGGAAACATATGTTTACAAAAGTGAAATAAACAATAAAAGGTGAACAGTAAATATTACAGTTCCAAAATAATAAAGACATTTCAAATGTCGTCATGTCTGTATAAAGTGTTGTAACAATGTGCAAATAGATAAAGTACAAAAGGGAAAATAAGTCAACATCAATATTGGTTGTATTTACAATGATATTTGTTCTTCATTGGTTTCCCTTTTCTTGTGGCAACAGTTCACACATCTTGCTGCTGTGATTGCACACTCCACCCAATAGATATGGGAGTTTATCAAAATTGGATTTGTTTTCATATTCTTTGTGGGTCTGTGTAATCTGAGGGAAATATGTCTCTATGGTCGTACATTTGGCAGGAGATTAGGAAGTGCAGGTCATTTTCCACCTAATTTTGTGGGCAGTGTTCACATAGCCTGTCTTCTCTTGAGAGCCAGGTCAGCCTACGGCAACCTTGCTCAATAGCAAGGCTATGCTTACTGAGTCTGTACATAGTCAAAGCTTTCCTTAATTTTGGTCAGTCACAGTGGTACACAGTGCCACTGTGTACTCTATGTTCAGGGCTAAATGGCATTGTAGTTTGCTAATTTTTATTGTTTGTTCTTTCCAATGTGTCAAGTAATAATTTTTTTGTTTTCTCATGATTTGGTTGGGTCTAATTGTGTTGCTGTCCTTGGGCTCTGTTTGTGAACAGAGGACCAGCTTGCTTATGGGACTCTCTCTCTTTGCCTCTCTCTCTCAATTCAATTCAATTCAATGCTTTATTGGCATGGGAAACATGTGTGTTACATTGGCAAAGCGCTCTCACTCTTTCTAATGTGTTTTTGCATTGAATTTGTTGAATTGTCATTGTTAAAGCGTTTTTAACATTGTTTTATCTTCCCCTCTCCTTCTATGGTTCAGGAGATGGAGAAGTGCCAGGCCAACCACTTCCTCATCCTCTTCCGTGACTCCAGCTGTCAGTTCCAGGCCGTCTACACCATGAACCCAGAGACCGAGGAGATGATGCACCTGACGGGCATCGGGCCTCGTGTCATCAGCCCTGCCATGGTGGAGTCCATATACAAGTATAGTTCGGACCGCAAACAGTTCACCACCATCCCATCCAAGACCATGTCCATGAGCGTCGATGCCTTCACCATCCCCGGGCACCTGTGGCAGAGCAAGCGCCCAGGGACCCCCAAGAAGCTGGGGAACCCCAAATAATAATGAGAACATCTCAAAGATGGAGGTGGTGATGGGCGGGGGGAGGAAGGAGGTGGACATATCTAAATCAGGGGCCCCTCTTCCCCCAGTCAACCCCCTCCTTTATCTTATATTGGTTTGGTCCAGTGTTGGCTGTTGATTTGGAGACTGCTTTAGCTCAGTAGGCTGGTCAGTTAGACCGCCAGAGGGATCTGAAAGGAATAAATGACACTGGTGCCTATACAAACCGCCTGTCCAACCAGATGGTCTCTGTCCCTTTAAGACCATCCTCGGTTGTATTCACTGGGAAGAAAACGGACCAAAACAGGGAGGGACTACCTGAATGTGTCCAATAAGAAAAGCTTGTTTTTCGTTGCAAAATGATTTGCTACGGTGTGCACTAATGAATATGACCCTTATCAGCTCTGTGCATGGGGGACATTGGTACATGTTATGTGACAAGGGGGCAAGCTAATCACTACTACTAAAGCCATTCATAGGGCTCTGTCTGTCACACACTACACCCCGTAGGTGTCTCTGATTGCCCCCCCCCCCCCCCCCCAGCCTGATCTACCTAGTTTGTAAAATAATAATAATAATGTTGTGATAGGACTGGAATGAACAAGCCGTCTTCCCACTGTACTGGGCCTATCACCCCCAGGGTCTGGCTCCCCCAGCCTCCCACTGCCTTCCCTTCTCCCCCCTGACCCTACTGCCTTCCCTTATACCCCTGACCCTACCTGCCTTCCCACTGTACTGGGCCTATCACCCCCAGGACCTGGCTCCCCCAGCCATCTACTGCCTTCCCTTCTCCCCCCTGACCCTACCTGCCTTCCCACTGTACTGGGCCTATCAACCCCAGGACCTGGCTCCCCCAGCCTCCTACTGCCTTCCCTTCTCCCCCCTGACCCTACCTGCCTTCCCACTGCCTCCCCTTGACTAACCCCGTCCACAGTCCTCCATTGTGACCTTAAACACTCGGTGGTGAGCGTGAGAGAGAACATCTCACACACTGCCGCAGCTCTCTGAACAGAACATGGGGGGGAACAGACCTGTAATCTCCCTCTATTTCTCTCTCTCTTCTCTTTCATCTGACCTTTCTTCTTTAATTCCAGGACTCTTTCTCCTCCCGTCTGCTGCTTCTCCGTGCAGACGGGACAGAAGAACCCAAGCTGAAAAAAATCAGACTTAGCAATCTGTTCTCTCATGAATGTAGGGCGCACCCGAACCACTGCTCCCCCAGTTTTCATTCGCCAGTCAAGGACTGGGAGGTACTGTATTGGGCGGGTCCACTGAGGGCTCTAGCACTCTTGACTGGCTGCCTTGCCTGTCAGTCAGAGCGGTATGAAGGGCTCCGCCCATCTCCAACTCTACTTCAGCTGTAGACATCTGGCTGTTTTTTTTACACCACTACTTTTGACATGTGCTGAGTGAATCTCTTCAGCCTTCGTGAGCAGAAATGAGAACTCAACTCTTAAAAAAAAAAAAAAATTGCTTTATTTCCTATTTCAGTACGACAGGAGGAATGAAAATAGCGTAATATTGTTGTACATGATTATCTTGATTAATAATATTGGAAAAAATGAAGGACTTTATACTCTGTTTAGCATTACCCTGGATTTACATTGTGTGGAGAGAAAAAAATAACTATGAATAAACTAGCCTGCTGCTTTACCATTAGCGAGGTGTGTGTGTGTTTGAGAGAAGAGCGTGCAAGTGAGTGAAAGAACGAGCGAATGAGTAGAAAAACTGTCTTAACAGAGACTTAGAGAAACAGAGACTTAGAGGACTATCCACAATCTGAGAAATAAACCGAGAAGGACAAAAATGAACAAGACGTGTCATTTGAGATCACACACACAGTATATGTTACCTGTGAATGAAGGATAATCAGGACTCAGCCCTAATTTGGTCCCTCTGCAGGGTATGGTGTAATACTATATGCAGTTTTGGGTAAGCCTAGACCCCATAGGGGACACATGGTGTTTCTGGTGTAACCTGTAGGCTCAAGTGGGTTCTGACCTCCTCTTGGCTTCATTTAGCACTACATCAGCTGATGTAGGTCAGCTGTCATCTCTCCTGTTTTGTTATACATCACAAACTGCCTCCAACAACAACAAAATGTTTCTGTCGTTTTGACTGAATTTCAAATGGAGATCTGAGATTTTTATTGTCTCTCTAAATCAGCATTTATTAAATGAAAGCGTGACAATGGGTTTGTATGTTCGGTGTATATTGCAAGGATTGTGTGACTGTTGGTTTAATCTGTTTGTAAAGAAGAGTACGTATGTGATAGTCAAACTATAACTGGATTCTGTGCAATTCTCCTGTAGACAGACAAGTCATGTAACCCCAAGCTGTGTTTATTGGGTAAGGATTGTTTTAGTTTCAAGATTGTATTATTTTTTTCTATTAAAGTGGTGATTCACGTTCATTTCATAAGAAGTCATGTTGTCTTTTTTATTTTACTCTGTCACCACCGTGTCAATGTGGGCGGAGTATTTGTGTTCCTCTCAAATTGTTCTTGATTACAGATCTATCCCAGGTAACTGGACCAGGCTAATACAATCCTTTTAAAAATCACCATTACCCCAGTTTTTGTCATGCTCATTCTTAGTGTTTCTGAACCCACCTTTAAATGAACAACTTTATAGGCTTAACAAAGCCTTCATGAACCCATTATAGGGCAACATATTCACAAATAATTTAGATGCCAAATTGTACTATATATATAAAAAAATAGAACATCTAGTGCTTATCCAAATATGACAGCTCTTATTTCACCCTTTATGTATACAGAATGGTATTTGCTAATAAATGATTTCTAAAGCATCTACCGTATGGAAGCCTTGGTGTTTATGAAAGCTTCATAAAACCTTTTAAAGTTACATTGCCTATCAGTTCCACGTTTTTAAAGTTTGAGAGAATTTCTTGCCTTTTTAATGTCTCTTTTTCCCCTCACTTCATTTTGATTTTTAGTTCAAGTCCGTACTATCATTGTCAGCATTAGCAGAATTGCACTGTGACTAAGAAGACTGCTTTGCTAAATGCCATGTGTGTAACAAACTCGTACCCTCTATGGCCCAAGTCAACAAAAAAGTGTGTGTGGAAATGAGAGTATAGGTTGAACACATTCTTGCTTACACACACACACACACACGAGACTTCCACTTTTCACAATTCTTGTTTATAGAGGTGTCATGCACCCCAAAAATCTAAGGGGGAACAAAGTGAGGATGGCTGGCGGGTGGTTCGGGGGTGAACTAGGTCCCCCGTCTGGAAGTTGGCGAATTTAGCATTTTTCAAACACCTGAAACCACTTTCTCCTGCAATCTAGAACCATAATCATTATGCTTAATTAAAGCATATACCTCTTGAGCAGTCTGTATCCTCCTGAGTGGTTGTTATTTTAATGAAACTATATATGCTCAAATCTGGGTACAAAATTAAAGGAATGTGAATCTTATTCAGTACATTTAGTAATTGCTTGCTTTTCTAAAGTCTACCAACCTTGCCAGCAGGCATGCCAGCTAACATAGACAATCTAGCTACTAACTTGATTGATAGCCTGAAATGGCTTCTTGGTAGCTAGTTGGGAGATGGCTAGCCCAGGTGGGGAACCTAAAACCAACTTCATAAAATTGTGAGTAGTATTACAGAGAAGGAACAACCAAAAATTAATAAAATGTACAGGACATCTCTGCTTGTATATTTCAAACCGGTCTTGTGGTAAAGGGATGACATACCTTACTCCAGATTCTATCTGACATAAAAATAGTACACAACATTAATTGTCTTGTCAAATGATATATGTCGTCTGCATAATGGGTGTACATGAGAAGAGGAGGGAGCATAATGGCAGTGTTTTGGTTCCTACTCCCATCTGAATGTATACTGACTAACTCGGGGTTTCAAACAAATGATCAATTGGAGATGTGTTTGAATAATGTAATACTTATCTGAATAACGATGATTACTTGGGAGGAAGTACACAAAGTAGATGGATGTTAAGGGATTTTTATGAATAATGACTAAATTATGTATACATTTCAATCAGAACTATGACAACAGAATACTGCTATGTTACTGTATGGATGTGTGAATCTTATAATCATAATACTGAATGCAATGTGTGTAGTTTTCATCCAGAATTAGGACATACTGTTCCTTGTTAGAAACTAATGAAGTTATCGTCAGACTGGCTAGAATGCTGTGTTCCTCACAGGACATCCTGTCTCTACACAGGGAGAGGAGAGACCTTGGGCTAGTAGTAGATTATTTAACAGGTGGTGGACAATGTGGGAAGGTTTGTGAACTATACTGCCATTGTATCGGAGAGGGGGAAGGACAGAATAAAACCGTCATTTTTAAATTGTTGTAAATTGTACCATGATCAGTACTCTCGAGAATAAACACTGTTGATTGATTTTGAGACTGGTCTCTGTCCATTTTATGCAAATAAGTATCTTACAAATTCTTAGAAATGGGCAGAGTGTTTTAATTGAATTGGTAAATGAACAAATAGGAACAAAATTCCTTTATCAATTGGTCCTTCGAGAGCCGGATCTAAATACCTGTCCCTGTCCTCTGAAGGTAATAAGCAGAGAATCGTGCACGGTCGGGCCGTGGTCCCGTATAACAAAGTCCTGTCCCCTGACATTGGGGCTCTATAACAGGCCGGTATACACCCCAGACCGACAGGGACGGTGACTAGATCCAACGAACATTGCTTTTCCCAGTCGGCGACAAGGTCAGGAGCCTATATTCTCGATTCTGGGGGGAATGATTTAAGTTATCTTTGATTTGATGTTCTAAAATGTTTTGAATTTATAGATAATAGGAGCTTTGCTATTCCAAACAGATCCACTGGGTTTTGTATGACCAATATACATATATCGATAACAGGGCAGGTCCGAAATGACCTGAGGTAAGGTGCACTTCCATAAATAAAATTAGCTTAAAACCTCTTTAGGATGCTGCGAATTTTCGCAGCTTTTTGTTAAAAATCGCGCAACATTTCAAAGTCCTGCTACTCATGCCAGGAATATAGTATATGCATATGATAAGTATGTGTGTATAGAAAACACTCTGAAGTCTCTAAAACTGGTTAAATCGAGTCTGTGGCTATAACAGAACGTGTTTAGGAGTAAAAATCCCTGGTAAAACTGTTTACCAAAAACACAAAAATAATATTAATCCGCCATTCAATTAATTGTTTAAGGCGACAGAAAATATATGCGAATGTAAACGCTTACAGCTTCCACACGATGTCGCCATTGCTGTCCATTTCTGCCTAATTTATCCTTGGTTACGTCACGAATAGGCCCCTCCTGACTTGAGGCGCACCACAGGATGTTGTGAAAATGAAAACATGGCCGATGATTTCCATACTTGCTGCTATCGAATACAGATCGCCCCGTGATCAATTTAATAGATTATTAACGTTTATTAATACCTAAAGTTGGTTTAGAAAAGTAGTTTCAAGTGATTTGTAAAGGTTTATAGGCAACTTTTGTAATTTTAAAAAGTGACGTTGCGTCTTGTAAAGGGGCATTTTCCAGGAAATGACTGGCCTTCAGCAAATTACATTTTGGGTATACAATGACGGATTTAATCGGGAAAAAGACCCAATTGTGATGTTTATGGGACATATAGGAGTGCCAACAAAGAAGCTTGTCAAAGGTAATGAATGTTTTATATTTTATTTCTGCGTTTTGTGTAGCGCCGGCTACTGCAAAATCTGTTGTTTAGGTGACGTTCTGGTATTTTGGGGGGTGCATGCTATCAGATAATAGCTTCTCATGCTTTCGCCGAAAAGCATTTTTACAAATCTGACTTGGTGGCTAGATTCACAACGAGTGTAGCTTTAATTCAGTACCTTTCATGTGTGTTTTAATGAAAGTTTGAGATTTATCGAGTACTATACTATAGTACTATAGGTGGCGCTCTGAAATTTCCGCTGAGGTGTTCCTGTGCAGGGATCACCTCGGTAAGAGGTAGATCCGGGTGCCTTGGTGGCCAGAGGGGTTATTAAGAGGGGATATTAAATAGGTGCTGGGAGATAGGACGGCGATCTTAAACAAATAGGATAACTCATAGGATTAAGAGGGAATATTAACTAGGCTTGGGGAGACAGGAAGGGAATTCTATGCGTACAAGATAACTTGAATGGTCAATTAAACTCAGGGTGAATTGACCATCGTTCCGATTCAACAAACAGTACTGAAATAAAGTCCAAAAGATTAGGAGAGGGATGCCTAATATAGCGGAGTGAGATACAAGTCCTATGACGCAACATGAAATAGGAGGTTAACTAGGGATTTACGACCCCTGGGTAACAGATTATAGTTGTAGTACGGGTGAGACCTAGTATCCGATCAACAGTCAACGCTATAGATAAAGTTTCCAGAAAGGAGAAAACACAAATAGAAATCCATAGACATAGATTGTAAGCATTAAAGAGAAACACACATAGTCAGGCAGGAGAACAGCCATAGGAACTAGGAAACGGTAAAAACAGCACATAAATAGATCATAGAAATACATACACATAGATAGTGATAATTACCATAGCTACTAGGAGTGGCTAGGATTTATTAAACATGCGTAGTAAATCCTCCAAGGAGGAGGAGATCAGCGTTACATGAAGCAGAATAAACAAGGGTTGAATACAGCTAGGGTCTGACTTTCTGAAGCCAGGAAAAGAGTCAAGGCTGAGAAAGGAGAAGAGCTCAGTCAATATCCCCTAATTGCCTTACTGAACCCACGGGCGGGGGAAGAAGGACAGGAACCCATTTTAGAAGTATATAGGGTCAGTCAAGAGAATAAGAAAGATGAGTTCTTAATGGCAGTGGTAGAAGATAGCGCAACGGGAGTTAAAAACAGAGAGAGCAGGACGGGGGCAGACAGAAAGGAAGGGAGAAAGAGGGTGCTAAAATGTTACAATTGTAATAAAAATGGACATTTCGCCAGGGTATGCGAGGCTCCATGTGGATATTATAAACAAAAAAGGACATCAGCGCCGCGATTGTAAACAGAAACCACATGGAAAGGGGGGTAAAAATAAAAAAAGGAGAGAGGCGCCCAAAGCCTGACTCAGACAATGACAATGATGAACCCTGACTAGAAACTGATACTGCTAAAATAGTCAGGAAGGGTTTAAAGCCCGTCTTCCATTTATCTCTTTCTCGTATCCGAACCAGATGGTAGTCATTCCAATGTCCAACATCGAGAATACAGTCGGCCACTGGAGATGCTCGAAAGCTGAGGAGAGAAGTGGTAGCGGGAAACGGTTCTTTACCGTGATGTCATTAAGCCCCCGGTAGTCGATACACTGGCGCAAGGTTTTGTCCTTCTCCACAAAGAAGAACCCTGCGCTGGCAGGGGAAGAAGAAGAACGAATGATCCCTGCCCCCAGAGAGTCCTCAATGTACCCTTCATTGGGCTTGGTCTCCGGACCAGACAGGGAATAAAGCTGCCCCCAAGGCGGTGTAGTGCCAGGGAGGAGGTCAATGGCACAGTCATAGGGCCGATGCGAAGGAAGAGATGTGGCACGGGCCTTGTCCTGATACGCCGTGGGAATAGCAGAGAGATCCGAGGCTTTACCCAAGCCCGCAGGAGGACATCCAGGGGCGGGCTGCGCTGCCTTGGGGCAATGCGTGTGGCAGAATGGCTCCAACGCATAACTGAACCGGTAGCCCAGTCAATCAGGGGGTTGTGCCTCTGGAGCCATGACAACCCCAAAACCATGAGTACATGAGGAGATTCACTAAGTAGAAAATGCATGAACTGACTGTGATTCCCTGACACTTGCATGATGATAGGAATTGTACTGTGAGTGACCATGCTAATAGAGCATCCGTCCAATGCTCTGGCATCCATGGGAACTGAGAGGAGATGTGTGGAGATACCCAGCTCCGACACCACTCAGTAAAAGAGGTCTCCTTTATAGTATAATCTTACAACTAGGATCTAAAGACGGTGACATCTAGTGGAAGCCCTGGGAAGTGCATGCACATCCATAACTATCAGGGATTTGAAAAGGCAGTGTTTTGAAATTCGACTTCTTCTCAGATTTTTGCTTGCCAGAAACTTCAGAGTGTTTTCTATCCGATATTAATAATACATATTAGCATCAGGGACAGAGTAGGAGGCAGTTCAGTTTGGTACGCAATTCATCAAAAAGTTACAATGCTGCCCCCTACCCCAACAGGCTGCTAGCTACCTGAGGACAACAACACAATGAGATGCAACAATTCAAGTTGTTTCTGTTAATGATGTATGCTCTCGAAGCGATTTGATAGGAGAGACGCCAAATCCAAGCTGGTTTCCCTTTACACTGTTTTTTATCCCCGCCAGGACCAGTCACAGTTGAGCTCGCTCCAATCAGCTCAATGCTGATTGTCTTATTTTTTATACTTTGTTGTCAATGGGATGCCAAATGCCCACTGGCTTCCTTTACATTCAGCGCTACGGGTGGCAACAATGTCATACTCCTTTGGGTCAGACAGTATCAGATAGATGGCCAATTTTACACGTAAAGAGACAGAGGGGCTCTGTTTCGCTAGCTCGGATGCTTTATCCTGTGAGATACATTCAGCCTCTTGCAAATTGAAGGAACATTATGAAACACTGAGACAAAATATCAATTATTTTAATGATTTTTTTGGTATAAAAAAATGGGAATCCTGAATTCCCTTGGCGTCCATGAATACATGCCACTGAGCAGGTGACCCGTAAATCAGAGGTGATTAACTCTGCCTGATATTCCAGCTCAAATATGTAGTTAATACTGGAATGGACTGGGTGAAATCCAGATGCAATTGGTAATTCTATGTATGACCCTGATGGAATAATTGGGACCCTTAGACTTTTCTGTGATGGCAAGGTATTTTTCTTGTAACTTTTAGAGGAAGTGGAAATGCTTTATCATAACCCTCTTTCAAGCCACCCATGCCATTTGGCTAAAGAGGACTGCTAATGCACAGTGATAACCATAGAAACAATGAAGGTTTCTTTCATCTGTTGTAGCAGAAACGCAAATTAGGCAAATAGTATCTGAATGAAATGCATTATTGAACCAAGAAACACATTGAAAGAACATATTTGTTTGGAAAATGTTTAATTCAAACCTCATCCCTTAGGCCTAAAGAGACACTCACTTTTATGGATTTTCTATTTAGTGACAGAAGTATTTTAATTTAGTCTGTTAATCATTTATTTTATTTATAACCAGTCTCTTCTGGCAAAAAACAAGGACACGGAAAGCCCCTCTATCTAAAGGAGTGTTTCAGCAACTCCATTCAATCGACTTGGAAGCCTTTTTAGATCTTGCCACACTGTGACCTGCCATAAAACCATTTCAGTACCACACCTCGTGATTGAATCCAAGGAGAGGGCTTCTATTTTAGGATCCAAGCGGACCATCAGACACAGCTAGTTAATGTCAGCGTTTATAAACTACTTTGGGTCAAAAGGATGCTCAACGGCTTTCTTTGTCCTTTAAAACTGTCAACTGAACTCGAACCACACATCATCCTTTGTATTCCTTCCAGTCAGTGGCAATTTTAGCAAGTAAATCAACACAAACACTAAACAATACATTTATTGCACTATAACAGTGACAAACGGTGCCCACAAACTGTTAGGGCCTACATAAGGCTGTCCCGACAGAGGAGCTTTCCTTTCCGCACCAGTGAATCCTTACCACCACTACACCTGGCTATCAGCGGTGCCTCTTCGGGTAGCGAAAGTTAATTCAGTCTAAATTACTGCCTTTTTAAAAAACAATTAAGCTGACTTGCTTAAATAAATATGGTTTCTACTCACTCCTGGTGGATTTGTGTAACTCGATAAGAACCGCATTCTCCTTCAATAATAACGAATGCCGACATAGGTTTTGACTTTTGAATCATATACAAACATTATTACATTTATGTTCAGTAAATTCATAAGGTTTGTTCTTATATAATTAACACTTAGCTCTAAGTATAAGCAAACATGCTGCGACGAGGTAAGCCTATTCGTTCAGCACTTTCAAAATTTACAATGACGGAAATTCAGACAGACGTTAGTTCTGTTCAATTCAGCAAGATGTTGAGGACTTAAACAGAAAGAGAGAGAAAGAGAGCGAGAGACGAGAGAGACATAGTTAGCCTACCATTGTATGTATTTTATTAGGTCTAGGTGGTCTAAAAATGAAGGGAAATACAATCACGAGGATCCACTTTTATAGAGAATATACCGACGCAGAGACAGAGCATTGCGCAAACAAACAAATACCTCACAATATTAGATGGAATTACATGGGTCTATTACTGAACTTTTTGTAAACAAAAACATTTGAATGCGAAGAGACTGTCACTGGCAAATATGGTTACAGACCCAACAACATTATATAGTTTACCCTCCTCGTGGAAAAAAGCACATGAGCTAATTACAATACACAAAGTAAGCAAAACAATGAAATGCATCCTTCCAACATGGCCTAAAAATGATGAATAAGGTACCAATGAGCTAGAACTATATAAGCAATATAACAATTAACATGTACAAACTATGGCATAAGGGAACAATGAGCAGATAGGAGGCAAGCCGTAATTTCAATTATGACATTAATGAGCAAGCTAAGGCGGACGTAGTAGCAATTTGCCTATTTGTTCAGCACTATAAAATTGACAGTGACAGAATTCATAACATGGGCCATTCTTACAGTATTCTCCAGGTACACCAGGTCAGAACCATAGAATAAATAACGGAGGGATACAGTACAAGCAGACAATGAAAGCTCTTACAATATTCAATGATAACATTTATCTTAAACAGGTCATAGGCTACATGAGCACCACCAAGTCAGAACACTAGGCTAAGTTCTGAGGGGGAGAGGGACCCAATTCTGATTGGCTATTTGGCATAATTTGTCAAATTATCAATTGGAGTGTACCTCTGGATGTATTTTAAGGCCTACCTTCAAACTCAGTGCGTCATTGCTTGACATCATGGGAAAATCAAAAGAAATCAGCCAAGACCTCAGAAAAAAATTGTAGAACCTGGTTCATCCTTGGGAGCAATTTCCAAATGCCTGATAGTACCACATTCATCTGTAAAAACAATAGTATGCACTTATAAACACCATGGGACCACACAGCCATCATAACTCTCATTAAGGAGACACTTTCTGTCTCCTAGAGATGTACTTTGGTGCGAAAGTGCAAATCAATCCCAGAACAACAGCAAAGCACCTTGTGAAGATTCTGGAGTAAACAGGTACAAAAGTATCTATATCCACCGTAAAAAACAGTCCTATATCAATATAACCTGAAAGGCCGCACAACAAGGAAGAAGCAACTGCTCCAAAACCATTATAAAAAAGCAGGACTATGGTTTGCAACTGCACATGGGGACAAAGATCATACTTTTTGGAGAAATGCCCTCTGATCTGATGAAAGAGAAATACAATTGTTTGGCCATAATGACCATCGTTATGTTTGGAGGAAAAAGGGGGATGCTTGCAAGCCGAAGAATACCAACCCAACCATGAAGCACAGGGTTGGCAGCATCATGTTGTGGGGATGGCAGCATCATGTTTTGGGGGTGCTTTGCTGCAGGAGGCACCACTTCACAAAATAGATGACATCATGAGGGTGAAAAAGGATGTAGATATATTGAAGCAACATCTCAAGACGTCAGTTTTAAAGCTTGGTCGCAAATGGGTCTTCCAAATGGACAATGACCCCATGCATACTTCAAAAGTTGTTTCAAAATAGCTTAAAGACAACAAAGTCAAGATATTGGAGTAGCCATCACAAAGCCCTGACCTCAATCCTATAGAAAATGTGTGGGCAGAACTGAAAAAGCGTGTGCGAGCAAGGAGGTCTACAAACCTAACTCAGTTACACCAGCTCTGTCAGGAGGAATGGGCCAAAATTCACCCAACTTATTGTGGGAAGCTTGTGGAAGGCTACCCGAAACAAATGACCCAAGATAAACCTTTTAAAGGCAATGCTACCAAATACTAATTGAGTGTATGTAAACTTCTGAACCACTGGGAATGTGATGAAAGAAATAATAGCTTATTCTGACATTTCACATTCTTAAAATACAGTGGTGATCCTAACTGATCCAAGACAGGGAATTTTTACAAGGATTAAATGTCAGGAATTATGAAAAACTGAGTTTAAATGTATTTGGCTAAGGGGTATGTTAACTTCCGACTTCAACTGTATGTACAGTCGTGGCCAAAAGTTGAGTATGACACAAATATTTATTTTCACAAAGTCTGCTGCCTCAGTTTGTATGATGGCAATTGCATATACTCCAGAATGTTATGAAGGGTGATGAGATGAATTGCAATTAATTGCAAAGTCCCTCTTTGCCATGCAAATTAACTGAATCCCCCCAAAAAACATTTCCACTGCATTTCAGCCCTGCCACAAAAGGACCAGCTGACATCATGTTAGTGATTCTCTGGTTAACACCGGTGTGAGTGTTGACGAGGACAGGGCTGGAGATCACTCTGTCAAGCTGATTGAGTTTGAATAACAGACTGGAAGCTTCAAAATGAGGATGGTGCTTGCAATCATTGTTCTTCCTCTATCAACCATGGTTACCTGCAAGGAAAAACATGCCGTCACCATTGCTTTGCACAAAAAGTGTCAGGACCCGGTTACGAACCCGGGTCTCCGGAGTGAGAAACAGTCACTTAACCTACTGAGCCACGAATAGTCGGCAGAACCCAGAAGATGAGGCAGACACAGCAGTACTTGAGACGGTGTATTTAATGAAGTAAAAAGTCATTCAGGAAAACATGTAACTTCACAACCTCAAAAGGAATTCCACAAGAACAAAGGTAATCCTCCAAGACAAAAAGGTAAATCCACAAGGTGGTAGGAATAGCATAAAAAGCCTCAAAAGATACTCAAAAATAAATAAACAAGAACAGAATTCCACAAGAGAGTCCACCGGGATCAACAAGAGTTCACAGAATACTAGGGCTGGGTGCTAACATACAAACACAGAGCAAAGAACTGAGGAAAACTAAGGGTTTAAATACAATCAGGGGAAACAAGGCACAGGTGCAAATAATAATGGGGATCAAGGGAAAACAAAAAGGTCAAAAAGCACAATGGGGGCATCTAGTGACCAAAAACCGGAACAACCCTGGCCAAATCCTGACAAAAAGGGCTTCGCAGGCAAGGATATTGCTGTCAGTAAGATTGCACCTAAATTTATCGGATCATCCAGAACTTCAAGAAGAGCGGTTCAATTGTTGTGAAGAAGGCTTCAGGGTGCCCAAGAAAGTCCAGCAAGCGCCAGGACTGTCTCCTAAAGTTGATTCAGCTGTGGGATCGGGGCACCACCAGTACAGAGCTTGCTCATGAATTGGCAGCAGGCAGGTGTGAGTGCATCTGCACGCACAGTGAGGCAAAGACTTTTGGAGGATGGCCTGGTGTCATAAAGGTCAGCAAAGAAGCCACTTCTCTCCAGGAAAAACATCAGGGACAGACTGATATTCTGCAAAAGGTACAGGGATTGGACTGCTGAGGGCTGGGGTAAAGTCATTTTCTCTGATGAATCCCCTTTCCGATTGTTTGGGGCATCCGTAAAAAAAGCTTGTCCGGAGAAGACAAGGTGAGCGCTACCATCAGTCCTGTGTCATACCAACAGTAAAACATCCTGAGACCATTCATGTGTGGGGTTGCTTCTCAGCCAAGGGAGTGGGCTCACTCACAATTTTGCCTAAGAACACAGCCACGAATAAAGAATGGTACCAACACATCCTCCGAGAGCAACTTCTCCCAACCATCCATCCTTTTTGGTGATGAACAATTCCTTTTCCAGCATGATGGAGCACCTTGCCATAAGACAAAAGTGATAACTAAGTGGCTCGGGGAACAAAACATCAATATTTTGGGTCCATGGCCAGGATACTCCCCAGACCTTAATCTCATTTAGAACTTGTGGTCAATCCTCAAGAGGCGGGTGGACAAACAAAAACCCACAAATTCTGACAAACTCCAAGCATTGATCATGCAGGAATGGGCTGCCATCAGTCAGGATGTGGCCCAGAAGTTAATTGACAGCATGCCAGGGCGAATTGCAGAGGTCTTGAAAAAGAAGGGTCAACACTGCAAATATTGAGTCTTTTCGTCAATATTCATGTAATTGTTAATATTTGTGTCATTCTCAAAACTTTAGGCGACGACTGTATTTACATTGTCAGAATTGGAAAGACATGGAATAATTAAATAAGTGTTGGAAGTAACGGTAGTGTTCTTGCTGACAAGAACTGTAATTTTCCTATGTAATAGCCCATTGTTAAGAATGAGAATTGGTCCACTGATCAGACTAAATAAATTAAATTCAGAAAATCTCCTGAAGACTCTCAACCCAAATATTTTCATATTTACTGTCTCCCCTCTAGAATCAAATTTACACTTTTGGGTTCAAAGTCTGTCTGTCAAAATTATTTCCATATTTACAAATCAGGTCACCCTACCAAACTTCCTTACTAAAACATACTGTAGGTAGGGCTGCTGCCTTTGCGTTGTCACAGCCTAAATGCCAATCACCAAACAAGGGGACTAATGCAAGTGTGGAATAAATCAACTTTAGTACATGTTGTTATAAGGCTGTATTCTGCAATAGGGACGGGAGTAACAGCAACCTAGTTTTGTTGACAACGTATATAAACAGAGCTACTGTGCTGCTCTTTTTATAGTTTTATAAACTCAGCAGAGAATGTTCTCTCTCCTTTTAACCTCACTCTAATCTTGAGGGGTGTTTCTTTAAATCATGCATCCAATCCCCTTGATCCTTTACATAATTAGACCAATCATATCTTTCAATGTGTCATAATTTACAGTGCTGGGGCAAGACAGGACAATTCCGCATGAGACGTTTAAATTGCATTTCAAAACGATTTGGAGCACAGTTGCTCCTGAGTGGCTCAGCAGTCTAAGGCACTGCATCTTAGTGCAAGAGGTATCACTACAGTTCCTAGTTTGAATCCAGGCTGTATCACATCCGGCTGAGATTGGGCGTCCCATAGGGTGGTTCACAATTGGCTCAGAGTCGTCCGGGTTTGGCATGGGTAGGCCGTCATAGTAAATATGATTTTGTTCTCAACTGACTTGCCCAGTTAAATAAAGGTAAGAACAAATAACAGTTGAAAGGTTAACACTGACACTCTGGACTAATTAGAAAAATAAATGCAGTACTTTTCAATCAATGAGATACAAGAGGTGTGCCGTGTGAGTGTGAGGGTGAAATGCATGTGTCTCACTGCCAATGCATGAGAGTTGGCAGCTCTGGAAGTTTTAAATCTTTAAACCCAGTCAATCAATCAATCAATCAAATGTATTTATAAAGCCCTTCTTACTTCAGCTAATGTCAGAAAGTGCTGTACAGAAACCCAGCCTAAAACCCCAAACAGCAAGCAATGCAGGTGTAGAAACACAGTCTTGGACCACACTCCCTCTCCACGGTATAGCAGGCAGGGGAAGCAAAATAGGGATTGTTTTGCAACGCTTGCAGTTAACCAGTGATTCCTTCCAAACCACTCATTATTGAATGTGATTTCTGACTTGTTGTGTAATGTTTATGCACCGATACGTTTTATCTATCATTTCTATTCCTACGACAAGGATTATAAACGATTTGCCAGTAACATTTTTGATGTGGTTTATAATGGTGACTGCTTGTCTCTTGCCTAGCTAGCTAAGATTTTGAAAGTATGATGTTGACATGATCCATCGAATCGTAGATATAAGGTGATGTTATGTCCTTTTATCTGTGGCCAATGACCTTGAGCCTTCTTGGACGGGGACTTCTACTGTAAATCTATGGCAGCACCCAAGGGGGCTTGAACTGCCTAGCTCTCCCTGTAGATTCTGCAATGATGCAGGGTCCCTATACATGAGTGACAGAACACTGAGCCAATCACGGTGCAACTAGATTACCATGCTCTGTCCCACCACCACATAATGCACTGAGCTAGGCTGAAACACCTGCATTATGGAGCTGCCTTACTCAAGAAAGAGGCCATGTTTATGTACAGCTTTATTAACTCAAGGATTTTTAGTTTTTTATTGACACGAATTTATGCCAGAATAACATGCTAAACAGGTGGGGCTAAATGAAGGGTCGCCA
This sequence comes from Oncorhynchus clarkii lewisi, assembly GCF_045791955.1. Classification (NCBI taxonomy): domain Eukaryota; kingdom Metazoa; phylum Chordata; class Actinopteri; order Salmoniformes; family Salmonidae; genus Oncorhynchus; species Oncorhynchus clarkii. The sequence continues at coordinate 32,907,820 of NC_092159.1, read as the reverse complement.
CTGCTTACAGTGCATTCTACTTTTGATTCTGAAGTTATAATAAGATACATTTTAATTTTTGTTAGCACTGTAGACAGGGCAAAGGATAGAGTATTTACCAAACACCTTTGTCAGGGTCCAAAGCTTCTAGACTATTATCTCCACATTTCCAGACCTGAGACGAAATCATCACACTTTCTTGCTGCAATAAGAGTGTGCATTATTCATCAGGCCTTGAGTTCTGCACTGGGCGAAGCTCACATTTATTGTACCTGTGTGTGAAGTCCATATGAACAGTCAATATGAACAGTCACATGACCTAACAACTTGGAATCAGGGGTAAATGTAACATAGTAAATCTAAACCCAAGACAGTTAAGTTTCATGTGGTATGTATTAATTTGTGATTGTCCATCATCCATTTCGTATAATATGTTACGAATTACAATTCGTATGATGTGTTAAGAATTGCATCGCTTACAATATGTTACAAATTGCAATTCATACAATATGTTACAAATTCCAATTTGTTGTTACTAGGTGGCTAATGCTAACATTAGCTAGGCTAGGGGTTCAAATCAAATCAAATTGTATTAGTCACATGCGCCGAATACAACAGGTACAGTGAAATGCTTACTTACGAGCCCTTAACCAACAATGCAGTTAAAAAAAATAAGAATAACAAATAAGAGTAACAAGTAATTAAAAACCAGCAGTAAAATAACAATAGCAAGACTATATACAGTGGGGTACCGGTACAGAGTCAATGTGCGGGGCCACCGGTTAGTCGAGGTAATTTGTAAAAAAATATATATATATATGTTTAACTAGGAAAGTCAGTTAATCTTAAAGCTAGGGGGCAGAATTTTCACTTTTGTATAAATAGCGTGCCCAATTTCAACTTCCTGCTACTCATGCCAAGAATATAAGATATGCATATTATTCATAGATTTGGATAGAAAACACGCTGAAGTTTCTAAAACTGTTTGAATCATGTCTGTGAGCATAACAGAACTTATGTAGCAGGCAAAACCCGAGGACTAACTGTTCAGAAATTTTTTTCCCCCCTCTCTGTTCACTAATTTGTCTTTGTCATTGGATATTTAATAGGAACCTATTTTCAGTTCCTACCACTTCCGCACGATGTCGCCAGTCTTTTGAATATGGTTGAGGTTAATTCCTTTGTGCTATGAAGAAGTAGGCCAACTCGGAACGCAAGATGTGAAAAGCAGTGCAGGTTTCTTTTTGTTCCTGTATTGAATACAGATTGCCCCATCTACAATTTGATCGATTACTAACGTTTAAAAATACCTAACGTTGTATTGCAAAAGTAGTTTGAAATATTTTACAAACAAATATACAAACGCGCTTTATAAATGGAAATTTTCGATTTATATTGACGGAATTAATTGAACAAAAGGACCAATTGTGATGTTTATGGGACATATTGGAGTGCCAACAAAAGAAGCTCATCAAAGGTAATGCATGTTTTATATTTTATTTCAGTGTTTTGTGTAGCGCCTGCTATGCTAGCTCCTTTGTTTTCTCCTAGTGCAGATGTTCCAGGCCATCAGATAATAGCTTCTTATGCTTTTGCCGAAAAGCATTTTTAAAATCTGACATGTTGGCTGGATTCACAACGAGTGTAGCTTTAATTGAGCATCTTACATGTGTGATTCAATGAAAGTTTGAATTTTATAGCATTTTATTTTAATCTGGCGCTCTGCATTTCCCCTGGCAATTGGCCAGTTGAGACGCTATCCCTATCCATAACCTCTTGAAACTAGGGTGCACTATTTTAATTTTTTGAAAAATAACATTCCCAAAGTAAACTCCTTTGATGACAATTATCCCGCTAACGGGATGTGTTGCGTCAAGAAGTTAAGCAATGAGTCAGAGGCCGAGTTCTAGAGTCTCTCCTCCACCCATTATGGGGTCTGAAACGCCGAAGCCTCCCACCATTAACTCTGGCAAATTGAACACCCTAGGCATTGGCGACTCCATTAGCCAGAGTATTAGAATTAAAAATAATCATCCAGCGATCATACACTGTTTACCAGGGGGCAGGGCTACTGACGTTAAGGCTAATCTGAAGATGGTGCTGACTAAGGCTAAAACTGGTGAGTGTAGAGAGTATAGGGATATTGTTATTCACGTCGGCACCAACGGTGTTCGGTGTTCAGTTTTAGGACCATAACTGTTTTCACTATACATATTACCTCTTGGTGATGTCATTCGGAAACAATGTTAGGATGAAACAGTCTGAGGTGATCAAGTGCAACATAGCTTCAGCGTGTAAATCAGCTAGAAAGATGTCAGCATCGAGTAATTTTCTCTGGCCCCCTCCCCGTTAGGGGGAGTGATGAGCTCAACAGCAGTCTCACAAGTCAATCGCTGGTTGAAAACTGTTTTCTGCCCCTTCCAAAAGATAGGAGTCTGCCACTAGCATAGTCGGTGTAGTCAGCTCAGCTATCCCCATTGAGACCGTTTCTGTGCCTCGTTCTAGGTAAAGGCTAAATTAAACATGGCAGTGTTCGCCTTAGCAATTTCACTGGAATAAAGACCTTCTCCATTCCTGTCATTATTGAAAGAGATTGTGATATCTCACATCTTAAAATAGGGCTACTTAATGTTAGATCCCTCAATCCAAGGCAGTTATAGTCAATAAACTAATCGCTGATCATAATCTTGATTTGACTGGCCTGACTGAAACATGGCTTAAGCCTGATGAATTTACTGTATTAAATGAGGCCTCTCCTCCTGGTTACACTAGTGACCATATTCCTCGCGTATCCTGCAAATGCAGAGGTTTTGCTAACATTTACAATAGCAAATGTCAATTTACAAAAAAATGACTCCGTTTTCGTCTTTTGAGCTTCTAGTCATGAAATCTATGCAGCCTACTTGAGTAGTCATTTTTATAGCTACTGTTTGCATGAAGATGTCTGTAATATTTATCATAGGTACACTTCAACTGTGAGAGACAGAATCTAAATCAAAAATACAGAAAATCACATTGTATGACTTTTTAAGTAATTCATTTGCATTTTTTTGCATGACATAAGTATTTGATCACTTACCAACCAGTAATAATTCCGTCTCTCACAGACCTGTTAGTTTTTCTTTAAGAAGCCCTCCTGTTCTCCATTCATTACTTTTATTAACTGCACCTGTTTGAACTTGTTACCTGTATAAAAGACACCTGTCCACACACTCAATCAAACAGACACCAACCTCTCCACAATGTCAAGACCAGAGAGCTGTGTAAGGACATCAGAGGTATCTACATGCTTTGTAAGTAGGAAAACCTGCAAAATTGTCAGTGTATCAAATACTTGTTCTCCCCACTGCAGCTTGTAGTAAAACGCCAAATGGATCTACCTCCTGGCCCTCTTCCCCTGCCTTTACCCACCAATGGTAGAGACAGAGATGACCACACCTACTGAAATGCCGGATTGGACAGCGTCACCAGAAGATGACTCAAGCCAACCCACTACTGAACAAGACTGGTGTCAGGAAGAACCACACTCTGCCTCAAGTGACACCTCTGAATGGGAACAGCTGTTAGACTCATTGCTGATAGAGTAAGGACACTGTCCTAAACGGATGCCCATATATGTACTGTTATAAGAGTAAGGGCACTATCATAAACGGATGCCCATATATCAACTGTTGTTAATATGTGGTAATGCAGCTGTGTGTCCTCCAAAGTTTGTAGAGGGGAGGACACTCACGTGACCTTGAGTGAGAGATAAAAAAAGGTATATATAGAGAAACTGCCGATACTTCGGCGCTGCCTTCTTGGATTCTGAATTCATTTAGACAGCCATTTGACTTAGGGTAATTGGCACCTGACTCAAATTACTTAAAGATTCTAACTTGTTGGATCTGTCACGCCCTGGTCGAAGTATTTTGTGTTTATCTTTATTTATTTGGTCAGGCCAGGGTGTGGCATGGGTTTCTGTGTATGTATGGGGATTGTAGCTAGTGGGGTGTTCTAGCTAAGTCTATGGCTGTCTGAAGTGGTTCTCAATCAGAGGCAGGTGTTTATCGTTGTCTCTGATTGGGAACCATATTTAGGCAGCCATATTCTTTGAGTTTGTCGTGGGTGATTGTCCTTAGTGTCCTTATTCTGTGTTAGTTTACACTAGTATAGGCTGTTTCGGTTTTCGTTACGTTTATTGTTTTGTAGTGTTTGTATTTAGATTCGTGTTTCGTTTGTTGAATAAACATGGATCGCAATCGACACGCTGCATTTTGGTCCGACTCTCCTTCACACCAAGAAAACCGTTACAGGATCTGAGAAGTGTCTCTCAGATATACCGTTTAACTATTGAACAGCTGTTCTGTCGCCTGTGGCCTTCGTGCTTGTATACTGGTGCAAATTACATCCAGAGAAAGTCTAAAAAACTTAACCTCTCGATTGAGCTCAGTACCTCGCCCTAGTTGCATGGCACAGACTATTTGATATTCCAGTGGGGCAGGGAATCACCAGCGGGTTCTCTCATCCAGTCCAAACTTGAATCTCTAAATTTAGTAAAGCACAACTCTAATTCAACCTCTCAGCCAGTAGAGGGGAGTCGCTACCTACCTAAATTCTTAAAAGAACTCTGACCGACTGAAACTCTGCTCCTGATACCGTGGGTCTCCCTGTCATCTTTTAAAGGTAATTAAGTTGAAATATCATGTTTTATTAGAGATAAGTGTTATCATTGTACCAGGCATTATAGAGCATTAAGGCAGTTGCATGTTTTTGATTAACGCTGTGTGTAACCAAGTAACAAATTGTGTATTTTGAAGTGTGTTTGATTGTAAAAGACAAAAAACAGAGTGTTTCCAAAAATAAACGGTAGCCATATTTTGTCTCGAGTAAAATGTCCTCCCAAAGACAGTTAGCGGCACGGGAGATAACAACTTTGACACTCCCCTCTACCGGGACACTGGAAATGGAGACTAATACTCTATGACAAAGTGAGTTATCATTAAAAGACAAGGAGGAAGGTGTGTCCAGTAGTGATTCATTAATTGTCTTAGCGATCTAAGTTTTATTATCCAAGTGATACATAGCCGACGGGCAGAGTAGTGAGACTAAGTTGACTAAAGGTCCTCACACTTTAAACTAGATACATCACAGAGGGGAAATACTCAACCTGAGGGAAATCATATAGAGACTGGTAGGAAGAAGGCTTAATAACAACTCAAGGATCCATTAGTGGTGTAAAAGTCTAGAGGATAAACGTGGGGTTCACACATCCCAGCTAGAGCTAGACCGTTGAGAGTGACAAGGCAAAAGACCTCTCTACGCGGACAACGTATCGATAAAGAAAGAGAGGCAGGGCTACGCGAGCGGTCCTGGTTATACCGAGATAGCCTGAAGTATCTATAGTGCCCTGTCCAATCCAGGGAACGGGACGCTAATCACCTCTAGCACCCCGCTGCCAGCCAAGGGGCGGGGCTGAAGGTTTCGTATCGCGACAAGCTGCTTCCTGTGCTTGACCCTCCTATGTTGAACATAATAAGCGTCTCCCTATCCACCGCATGTGTACCAAACTCACTAAAAGTGAAAGTAATAAAGCCTCTCTTGAAAAAGCCAAACCTTGACCCGGAAAATATAAAAAACTATCGGCCTATATCGAATCTCCCATTCCTCTCAAAGATTTTTGAAGAAGCTGTTGCGCAGCAATTCACTGCCTTCCTGAAGACAAACAATGTATGTGAAACGCTTCAGTCTGGTTTTAGACCTCATCATAGCACTGAAACTGCACTTGTGAAGGTGGTAAATTACCTTTTAACTTTTTATGCCTGCAGGGGCAGTACTGAGTAGCTTGGATGAAAAGGTGCCCATTGTAAAAGGCCAGCTCCTCAGTCTCAGTTGCTAATATTGGATAGAAAACACTCTGAAGTTTCTGTTTGAATTATGTCTGTGAGTATAACAGAACTCATATTGCAGGCAAAAACCTGAAATTCCACTCCCTTTCTGAGGGTGGCAGATTTTCAACCTAGCTCTCATTGAAATTACAGCGAGATATGGATGAGTTTTCACTTCCTACGCCTTCCACTAGATGTCAACAGTCAATAGAACTTTGTCTGATGACTAATGTGAAGGGGGGTCGAAAGAGACAGGAAATAGTCACCACTGCCATGAGTTGACCATGCTTTCACTATGCGCGTTCACAAGGGAAGGACCTCCGGTTGGAACGTTATTCAAGATGTATGTAAACAAAATTCTAAAGATTGATTCAGTACATCGTTTGACATGTTTCTACTGACTGTTGCGGAACTTTTGGACATTTCGTCACGGTTTAGTGGACATGCTTTGTGACTTTGGAATTGTTTACCAAACGCGCTAACCAAAGTAGCTAATCGGACATTATTGAACAAATCAAGCATTTATTGTGCACCTGGGATTCCTAGGACTGCATTCTGATGAAGTTCATGAAGTTTCATGACTAGGAAGATTTTCTAGGAAGATTTATGTCCGTTGCGTTATGCTAATTAGTGTCAGATGATGACAACGGTCCCGTTCACGGGATGGGGTGTCACTACAGGTTAAAGAGGTCTGGATGACAGGGCGCTCGGACCCAGTGATGTACTAGTTTGTATGCACTACCCTATCTAGCGCCTTGCAGTCAGATGCTGAGCAGTTGCCATACCAAGCGGTGATGCAGCCAGTCAAAACGCTCTCAATGGAGCAGCTGTAGAACCTTTTGAGGATCTGAGGGCCCATGACACATTTTTTCAGCCTCCTGAGGGGGAGAGGCGTGGTTATGCCATCTTCACAACTGTGCTGGTGTGTTTGGACCATGACAGGTCCTTACTGATGTGGACACTGAGGAACTTGAAGCTCTCGATTGTCTCCACTACAGCCCTGTCAATGTGAATCCATCTATACAGCCAATAACTCCAGGGACGTTCCCATATTTATAGAACTCTACAGTGTAGTTGGCTTGGACAGCAGCACCAGGGAACTTGATGTAAATGTCTTTCAGTTCACATAGACTTTGCGGGCTATTCTGCATACAGTCGGTTCACTTACATCACACAAATCTCCTGTTTCATGATGAAAAGTTCCAGATGCCAAAAACCTCAAGGTGATCAAAACTTGTAAGGGAAGGAGGGATGGGACTTCCCAGAAGAGAGTCAGATGAAAGCCTTGGCTCAAGCAAACAAATATTAGGTGGATTTTCTTTGTACATACAGAAACGGTCACAGAAATGTATTTAATAAATCATTCAGTTAGTCCAGTTTAAAAGTGCAATTTAGTCTAGGATTAAACTTCATCTGTGTCCGCAAATCTGCCCCTCGATCTTATATGATAATTCACCATTGCCTGTAGGGCAAGTCCTCCCTGGGAGATGAATTCTGTAACGGTTTTCTTCCGTTGAAGGAGAGGAGGACCAAAATGCAGCGTGGTTGGAGTTCCACATGTTTAATCGAGACCATACACGAGAACACTACAAAATACAAAACAACAAATGTGAAAACCGAAACAGTCCTATCTGGTAAATATGGTAAATATGGTTCCCAATCAGAGACAACGATAGACAGCTGCCAATCTAGGCAACCATTGACCTACAAACTACCTAGAAAGGAAACAGCCCCATAAATATACAAAAAACCCTAGACCAGGCGAAACACATAAATCCCCCATGTCACACCCTGACCTAACCAAAATAATAAAAAAACAAAGATCACTAAGGCCAAGGCGTGACAGTACCCCCCCCAAAGGTGCGGACTCCCGGCCGCACACCTAAATCCATAGGGGAGGGTCTGGGTGGGCGTCTGTCCACGGTAGCGGCTCTGGGCGCGGGAAGATAATGTCATAAAAACATGCTCCATAACACTAAACAGGAAAAGAACATAAACAAATATGGGTACGAAGACACTACACTGACACATGTTTAATCAAGACCATACACGAGAGCACTACAAAATACAAAACAACAAATGTGAAAACCGAAACAGTCCTATCTGGTGCAATGACACAAAGACAAGACAATCACCCACAAAATACCCACAGAATATGGCTGCCTAAATATGGTTCCCAATCAGAGACAATGATAGACAGCTGCCTCTAATTGAGAACCAATCTAGGCAACCATAGACCTACAAACTACCTAGAAAGGAAACAGCCCCATAAACATACAAAAAACCCTAGACCAGGCAAGACACATAAATCCCCCATGACACACCCTGACCTAACCAAAATAATAAAGAAAACAAAGATAACTAAGGCCAGGGCGTGACAAATTCAGTAGCCTTAACAGAGGGGGACAGGAATCAACAGAAAGAAAAACAAGCAAAAGCTTCCAACTCACAGCAGGGGACGATGTGCTGTTACCAGGTAAACAGCAGGTTGCTCTATTAGCCTAAAGCTCAGAGCTTCATCTTCCAGGTAGTGGGATGCTTTGTTGTACAACAAATGTGAATGTTTACCATATTTTTTTACGTTCAGAACCGGCTTCTTTATTAGCTTCAGAAGATGAAAAATAACTTACTAATTTGAAATGTGCGTAGTTAGAAAATATACTTTTCTATATGGAAAAAAACTAACACAATAGAGTACTACAAATATTTCATACTTTGTGTAGTAAAGTCTACATTCCCGTTGTTGAATAAATTATTGATGACTGACCTTTAGAAGCAAAACAACACACACACTGAGTAGATATCAGGTAGGTCCCAGCGGAAAGTCCGATTTATTTTTATTTTTAGGTTGACACATTTGGGTTAAAATCCCTCAAAAGAAACCTATTTAGAAACCACTTAAAAATGACTCACAGCCTCCACTGAAAAAAGTATAAGTTTCCTGGAGACAGATTAAGGCTAGCCCCTTAGGATTCAAACTGTTAACTTGAAGCTACATCATTTAGATTCATTATTATGGAGAAAGTATGCATTACCAGAAGCCCGATGGGGTCTACATAAGAATACATTTCGTTCCTCCCATATAATCCTCATAGTAAATACAGAATTTCACTATGTATCCTCAGATCATGCATGTTGTAAGCAATTTACCACACATGTTGTTACATTGATTTTACTGTCAGCTACAGTATATAGGCTTAACAGTAACCATCCAGTCAGAACATGAAAAGAAGATTGCCTACATGGGAATAACCTGCTGAACACTGTAGAAAACATACCTTTCCCTGTCAGCAGTGTAAACGTATGAGAATGTGGGTGTCTGCACCTCTGCAGGCATCCTATTTCCTCCCAAGGTGTGGTCTGCTTTTTGCAACCCGGTCTGCTTTTCTCATTAGATGTTACAAATTACACAGTGTGTGAATGGTGTAGGGCTGAACCCATTTAGTCAACTGGTCAATTGCTTGGTCAATAGGCTATTGGTCGACCGACATTTCTTTAGTGAAGCAGAAGCAAAACAAATTTATGGTGTACAAGACCTCTTTCTGAGTGAACTGATCCATTGTGGAGGCCGTGGTAATGGCACTGTCCATCAGTCAAAGATGTGCTACTGAAATTGAATATGGTTATATTACGTAAGAACAATGTTGCAACACAAATAACATTCTTTTATAACTTTCTCCCGTGTTGCGGTTCTGAAACACATCAGTGCGCTGTTGAATTTCCGGGTCTAACCAGCATGTTGGTGTTGAAAACAATGCGGTGGAGGCAGCAATGGAGTTAGGTGATTCTAAAACAGCCATTGCCTCAATTGCTATTTTTGCCATGATGTAATAAAGGCTTTACAGTTTTTTCGTTAGACCAGCCTCTCTGTTTTTATTTTTAATTGATTTGTGTTGTTTACACTGTTACAAAAATGATATTTATAATAACCCTCTTTTTTCCTTGATCTTATTCTCATTATTACTATTATATTTTACCATTGTGATAACAATAAGTAATGTCATTATCCTTAGTAGGCTTAGTGTAGCAGCCTTGTATAACCACCAACCAGCTGTAGGCCTAAGAGCAAATCCTGTTTAATCTTAATATCATAACTTAGTTACTGTATGCCTATATTTCAATACTTATATAGACTACTGTATCAATCAATCATTTATTAATTTCTGTCATCACACAGCATATTAGTAATTCATGGTGAAATGCAATCAAGCTTTTTAGTTTTGAAATAAAATAACAAAGCGACCATTGAATAAGATTTTATCTAGTCGGGGCCAGCATTTTGAGTGTCAGGACTGCACAAACCTCATGTCCACTTTGATTCACACAGAAAGTTTTGTATCCAGCAACACCCAAGAAGAGCTCTGATAATGCCTACAGGGATGTGCAGCACCATTTGTGATGTTTTGCTCCATATACAGTATGAACCAAAACTTTGGAAGAATGACCAACACTTGTGAAAACGTAGAAAATGATAATGCTGTAAGTCCATTATAGATTGTCCAATTTCAAAATATGTGCATGTTTTATGCATGAATTGCATGACAATAAAGAGGTACTGTAACGGTTCTCTTGAGGTGAAGGAGAGGCGGACCAAAATGCAGCGTGGTTTCTATTCATGGTTCTTTAATAAAGAAAACTATACATGAATAGACTAACAAAACAATAAACGTGAGAGAATTTAAACAGCCCTATCTGGTGCAAACACAGACACAGGAACAATCACCCACAAAACCCAACACCAAACAGGCTACCTAAATATGGTTCCCATTCAGAGACAATGACTAACACCTGCCTCTGATTGAGAACCATATCAGGCCAAACATAGAAATAGACAAACTAGACAAGTAAAAGAATGCCCACTCAGATCACACCCTGACCAAACATAGAAACATACAAAGCAAACTATGGTCAGGGTGTGACAGGTACTGCTTAGTTGAGCAAGACAAAGTAGCTGATCATGGACTACAGGAAAAAGAGGGCCGAACACGCACCCATTCACAGCGACGGGGCTGTGATTTGGCATGGGTCCCCAGATCCTCAAAAAGTTCTACAGGTGCACCATCGAGAGCAACTGGTTGCATCACCGCCTGGTGTGGTAACTGCTCAGCATCTGACCATAAGGTTCTACAGAGGGTAGTGCGTACGGCCCAGTACATCACTGGGGCCAAGCTACCTGCTGTCCAGGACCTATATGCTAGGTGGTGTCAGAGGAAGGCCCAAATGACTCAGTACCGGCACCCGCTGTATATAGCCTCATTGTTATTTTATTGTGTTACTTTTTATTTGATTTTTACTTTAGTTTATTTAGTAAATATTTTGACCAACTTTATTTCTTGAACTAAATTGTTGGTAAGGCTTGTAAGTAAGCATTTTACGGTATGGTCTACGGCACATGTGACAAATACAATTTGATTTGAAATACATTTCACAACTATAAACAAATGATTTGCCAAACAGTTCTGTCAAATGTCCTGTCTGAGGCTCTTTTATTTAAAAGAGTGTAACGCTTCTCGTTGGTGGAAGGAGAAGAGGACCACAACGCAGCATGGTAAGTGTCCATGTTACATTTATTCGATAACTGAACACTGAAACACAAAGTAAACAAAATAACAACCGAAACAGTCGTCTGGTAGAGACACAGAGACAGAAAACAACTACCCACAACTCAAGTGGGAAAAACAGGCTGCCTAAGTATGGTTCTCAATCAGAGACAACGATTGCCAGCTGCCTCTGATTGGGAACCATACCAGGCAAAACACATTGAAATGGAAAACATAGCACACAAAACATAGAATGCCCACCCCAACTCACGCCCTAAATCAAACTAAAATAGAGACATAAAAAAGGAACTAAGGTCAGGGCGTGACAGAGATTCTGAACATGTATATTGATTAATGCCCTCCTTGCCTGGTCTGTGAGTTTTGGTGGGCAGCCCTCTCTTGGCAGGTTTGTTGTGGTGCCATATTCTTTCTATTTTTTAATAATGGATTTAACGGTGCTCCGTGGGATGTTCAACATTTCTGATATTTTTTTAGAAACCAACCCTGATCTGTACTTCTCCATAACTTTGTCCTTGACCTGTTTGGAGAGCTCCTTGGTCTTCATGGTGCCGCTTGATTGGTGGTGCCCCTTGCTTAGTGGTGTTGCAGACTCTGGGACCTTTCAGAACAGGTGTATGTATATACAGTGGGGCAAAAAAGTATTTAGTCAGCCACAAATTGTGCAAGTTCTCCCACTTAAAAAGATGAGAGAGGCCTGTAATTTTCATCATAGGTACACTTCAACTATGACAGACAAAATGAGAAAAAAAAATCCAGAAAATCACATTGTAGGATTTTTAATTTATTTATTTGCAAATTATGGTGGAAAATAAGTATTTGATCAATAACAAAAGTTTATCTCAATACTTTGTTATATACCCTTTGTTGGCAATGACAGAGGTCAAACGTTTTCTGTAAGTCTTCACAAGGTTTTCACACACTGTTTCTGGTATTTTGGCCCATTCCTCTATGCAGATCTCCTCTAGAGCAGTGATGTTTTGGGGCTGTTGCTGGGCAACACGGACTTTCAACTCCCTCCAAAGATTTTCTATGGAGTTGAGATCTGGAGACTGGCTAGGCCACTCCAGGACCTTGAAATGCTTCTTATGAAGCCACTCCTTCGTTGCCCGGGCGGTGTGTTTGGGATCATTGTCATGCTGAAAGACCCAGCCACATTTCATCTTCAATGCCCTTGCTGATGGAAGATTTTATGCCAAACTATGTTTGTGTAACTGTTTGTTTAGTGGTCAAAACGATAGTTGTTTGGGAAAGTAATAAATTGCCTTGCTGCTGGCATACCTTAAGGGAACATTTCGGCATTTCGTGTATGATTAGTGAAAAAGTCCATATTGCAAATGTACGGTCCCTTACTAGACGTCCGAAATCGTTTGTAAAATTCGCGGTCGGCGTCGGGCCGTGCGGTAGGGCCGGACCTACCGGGAAGTCATCGAATGAACTTTGTCGGACGTTCGGTTTCCGTTTAATAAAATAAACAAGTTTTGGACCGTTTTTCCGCCATCCCGGAAATTCCCACCAGATGGCATACGGAATCATATGGCAATTTGTCACGACGGGGCCTTATCTCAAAAACGGAAAATATTTCGAAGCCGAAACTTGGTGAGCGTAGGTTTGGCATAATGGGCAGTTGGCCCCGAACGGGATGGCGTCTAGGCCTCAACGGTTTTTGAGTTACGGCCATTTTTCTGGGATTAAAGGCTTAAAATGGAAATAGAGAAATTATTTTTCCACTTCAGGTCAAAGTCAAGGAGCCTCCGGTGTCAATAAAAAAAGAACCAGCCATTTATCTATCGTCATTTAAGAGAAACGGAACAATGACAAATTGGTGATGGTCACAAATAGGCGTTTTTTTTTTTCAACAGTTACAGATCCAGTTGCAGGGTGTTCATACGAATCTTTTTAAAGTGTGCTGCGGAGCTCTGCGACATTTCTGTGATTTTCTATGATTTTCTGAAATAACACAATAACTCAGTTCTTAATGTAAAGACTTAAAACTCAGGATTATGTAAAGGCATACCCCAATCAGGATATGAGTTTATTTATAGCTTCCTGTGCCAACCAGAAGTGCCTTAAATGGTGTCATAGTGGCTGTTTCCAAGGGTTAAAAAGGTCAGATCTTTTCAAAACGTCATATGTGTGATTAGGCAACCCCCATAAACTGTAAGTCAGTCATTTCTCCCAACAGATGTCAAAGAAAAGCTCTCACACACACACACACAGCAAGGATGGAGTGACAAAGTGCGGTGCTTAAAGACACAGAGAGCAGGCAATGCAATGCATTACCATAATCCCTAGGCCGTGCCGAGTTCAATGAGATATCCCGCTTGACCGTAGCTCGCTCGGTCTAGGCGCAGCGACCATTAGAATAGTAGACCCAAAATGAAGCCTGCCCCACAATGTCATTTGCTTTTGAGTGACAGTGAGAGAACCGTTAGGGTGAGAAGAAAAATTCCACCACAGGAATGTTCCTAAGGTCCTCCCGATCTGAACAAGCCTAACCTTGACCGTGTGGCATTAACCCTTCACAGTAAAACAGGGTTTTTTGATCTCACAGATTAGTGACATCTCTCCCCATAGGAATACATAGCCTACACCACAAAATTCAACCTGAAGCCTATATGGGTTATGAATGCCGTATGAACCTGTCTTCGGTACCAGTCCATCAGGCCACTATGAGGTCTACCTGTGTCGAATCTAAGCTTCCTGGACCAACCGGAAGTGGTTAAAATGCCCCTAAAAGTGTATATCCATACCCTGCCTGCAGTTTGACAGACATGGTGCATTCAACCCTGTGTAGATCAGTCAATTCTTAACGTAAAGACTTAAAACTCAGGATTCTGTAAACGCAATGAGGATATGTGTTGATTTATAGCTTCCTGTGCCAACCGGAAGTGCCATAATTGGTGTCTCAGGGGCTGTTTCGAGGGGTTAAAAAAGTCTGATCTTTCCAAAACTTCATATATGTGATTAGGCAACCCCCATGAACTGTAAATCAGTCATTTTTCCCCCAAAAAATCAAAGGAAAAAAAAATTGCACTAAAACACAACTTGGATGGAGGGACGTATTGGGGTGCGTAGAGACAGACAGTGGCTGCAATAGTTAGCTTTGTTGGAGCTAAAAAAGAACCGTCAGACCTAGAGTTCCGAAACTTTAGAAACCTGTTCTAGACCTCCGGTCGATGGTGCGTGGTGAGTTACGTGGCTCTAGACGTTCTCGGACCGAGAAACAGCCTCGTACATTTGCAATATCTTCAATTCATTTTGACCATTACGAAAATGACGACGTTTAGAAAAGTCTCAGAGATGCAAGGCTAGGTGCATTGATACCGGCTCGGCCCATAGAGACGGACCCCAACGTTTCTGTCCGATAGCTCGTTCAAGGACCCCGTAGCAAGGCATAAGTGGATTTTCAGCACCAATTAGGGTTTTTCTCGGACACCAAATGACCTATCGAGCCGAAACTCGGGATTCGGGGTCGCCTCACATAGGACTTCACATAATGTCCGAACTGGACCCGCAGCTAGAACGTAACTATGTGTTTTACCTTTTTATTATGTTTTAAACTAGAGGCGCTGTGAATTATGGGACTGCTCTGACCTATATGATAGTTGGCTTCTAAATGAGTAGGAAAAAGTGGGTTTGGTGTCATAATGACATCTAATTGACTGATGGACACCGACTTGCTAGTTGACTTTTGTGCATTTGCAATATGTTTAAACGGAGAGGGACCATCACCAAAATGGCATTCTGAAATCAACACAAAAAATGGCATCACCATAGTCTCCAGACTGTGCCGAGTTCAACGAGACGCCCCGCTTGACCGTAGCTTGTTCTGAGTGCAGCGAACTTGAAAAAAAGAAGGCCCAAAATGAAGCCTGCCCCACAATGTCATTTGATTTTGGGTGGCAGTGAGAGAACCGTTAGGGTGAGAAGCACAATTCAACCTCAGGTACGTTCCTGAGGTCCACCCGATCCGTGCAAGCCTAACCTTGACCGTGTGGCATTAACCCTTCACAGTAAAAAGAAGGTGTTTACTTGAAACAGCTTGCTTTGACTTCTCTCCCCATAGGAATACATTGCCTGCACCTCTAAATTCAACCTGAAGCCTATGTGGGTTATGAATGCCTTATGAACCTGTCTTCTATGACAGTCCATCAGGCCACTATGAGGTCTACCTGTGTCGAATCTAAGCTTCCTGGAGCAACCGGAAGTGGTTAAAATCACCCTAAAAGTGTTTATCCATACACTGCCTGCAGTTTGATAGACAGTGCATTCAAGCCTGTGTAAATCAGTCAGTTCTTAACGTAAGGACTTAAAACTCAGGATTCTGTAACAGCATACCCCAATGAGGATATGTGTTGATTTATAGCTTCCTGTGCCAACCGGAAGTTCCATAATTGGTGTCTCAGGGGCTGTTTCGAGGGGTTAAAAAAGTCTGATCTTTCCAAAACTTCATATATGTGATTAGGCAACCCCCATGAACTGTAAATCAGTCATTTTCCCCAAAAAAATTCAAAGGAAAAAAAAATCACACTAAAACACAACTTGGAAGGAGGGACGTATAGGAGGTGCGTAGAGACAGACAGTGGCTGCAATAGTTAGCTTTGTTCGAGCTAAAAAAGAACCGTCAGACCTAGAGTTCCGAAACTTTAGAAACCTGTTCTAGCCCTCCCGTCGATGGTGCGTGGTGAGTTACGTGGCTCTAGAAGGTTCTCGGACCGAGAAACAGCCTCGTACATTTGCAATACTTTCAATTCATTTTTGCATCACGAAAATGACGACATTTAGAAATGTCCCAGAGTCGCAAGACAAGGTGCATTGCGAACGTCTCGGCCCATATAGACAGACCCCAACGTTTCTGTCCGATAGCTCATTCAAGGACCCCGTAGCAAGTCATGGAAAATAGTGGATTTTCAGCACCAATTAGGGTTTTTCTCGGACACCAAATGACCTATCGAGCCGAAACTTGGGATTCGGGGTCGCCTCAGCTAGGCCAACACATAACATAAGAAATGGACCCGCAGCTAGAACGTAACTACGTGTTTTATGGTTTTTTTATGGTTTGAACCGAAGGCGTTGTGAATTTTGGGCCAGCTCTGAAGTATGTAATAGTTGGCTACTAAACGAGTTGGAAAAAGTGGGTTTGGTGTCAGTTTGTATCAGTTTGGTGGTCAGAATGATGTCTAATTGACTGATGGACTCTTGTCCACTTGACTCTTGTACATTTGCAATATGTTTAAACAGTGAGGTACCATCACCAAAAGCGACATTCTGAAATCTACCCTAACGAGCAATTGAGATGAACCAGAATCACTGCAAAGCCATCCCGAGTTCATCGGGCCAGTCAATTTCACATTCCTGCAGGATTTTTATAGCATGACAAATTCGTGATGGTACCTGCCCATTGAAACATATTGCAAATGCACAGTGACTTTGAAAAAGTAAGGAAACATAAACAAATGGACATAATGAAATCAATTTTTTTTTTAGTTTTGGGTGACCAGTTGCACGTGCATTTGCAATATGATTCTATAGTGAAAAAACATCACCAAAAGCGACATTCTGAAATCAACCCAAACGAGCGATTGAGATGACCCAGAATCACTGCAAAGCCATCCCGAGTTCATCGGGCCAGTCAATTTCACATTCCTGCAGGATTTTTATAGCATGACAAATTCGTGATGGTACCTGCCCATTAAAACATATTGCAAATGCACAGTGACTTTGAAAAAGTAAGGAAACATAAACAAAAAAAATCAAAAAACATTTTTTTGGGGTTACCAGTTGCACATTTCAGGTCACCAGTTGCACATTTCAGGTCACCAGTTGCACGGAGGAAAATCGTTACTTTTGACTTTGACTTTTGACTTCCTATGACATCATATTGCAAATGGAGAAAACATATGCCTTATGCACAAGTAAAACAAAAATAAATATGATAATACAAGTTGACAAAGTTATAGTTTGAGCAAAGTAAAGTTTGAATTTTGAGCATGACAAATTCGTGATGGTACCTGCCCATTAAAACATATTGCAAATGCACAGTGACTTTGAAAAAGTAAGGAAACATAAACAAAAAAACATCAACAAATTTTTTGGGGGGGTTACCAGTTGCATATTTTAGATCACCAGTTGCACATTTCAGGTCACCAGTTGCACATTTCAGATCACCAGTTGCACGGAGGAAAATCGTTACTTTTGACTTTGACTTTTGACTTCCTATGACATCATATTGCAAATGGAGAAAACATATGCCTTATGCACAAGTAAAACAAAAAGAAATATGATAATACAAGTTGACAAAGGTATAGTTTGAGCAAAGTAAAGTTTGAATTTTGAGCATGACAAATTCGTGATGGTACCTGCCCATTAAAATATATTGCAAATGCACAGTGACTTTGAAAAAGTAAGGAAACATAAACAAAAAAACATCCCAAAATTTTTTTGGGGGGTTACCAGTTGCATATTTTAGATCACCAGTTGCACATTTCAGGTCACCAGTTGCACATTTCAGATCACCAGTTGCACGGAGGAAAATCATTACTTTTGACTTTGACTTTTGACTTCCTATGAAATCATATTGCAAATGGAGAAAATATATGCCTTATGTACAAGTAAAAAAAATAAAAATATGATAATAAAGTATGTTGATAAAGTTCTTATACATGTGTAATTGACACAAAAATCGAAAGAATTTTGAAAAACGGTCCAGAAAGCACTTTTTTAAGGATGTGTGAAGTTTTTTACCAAATTTTGACATTTTTGACTTTTGACTTTTGACTTCCTATGAAATCATATTGCAAATGGACAAAACATATGCCTTATGCGCATGTAATTAAAAAAAATTACATGTAATTAAAAAATAAAAAAAATTATGACAAAAGTATATTCATACATGTCTTACACATGTGTAAATTGACAAAAAAATCGAAAGAATTTCAAAAAAAGGTCCAGAAAGCACTTTTTTAAGGGGTGATAAGTTTTTTTTTTTTAAATACTTTTTTCAAAATGTTGCTTTTGGAAGTTGACTTGGGTTGCATTTGCAATATGAAAAACCCCGGTGGAACGCACACGCCCCCTGTTGGAATTTTGAAGTGTTACAATTGGCAATTGCCATATGGCATTTGCAATATACTTTGCATGAATCAACGCCAAATTGGGTGGTATTGGACATCGTGTACATGGTTTGTCCAATGCCAATATTTTGCCATTCATTTTTGTCCAAATCAGGGGGGTATTCCCTTACAAATAATGTAACTTGGAAGTGATGATGTCACAATGGGGCACTTGAGTTTGAGAGATCCAATGAAAGTGGAAGGAGGACATAAAGAGGACAAGAAAGTGAAAAACGGAAACAGTATAACATATCAAAAATTCTATACAAACAACTTGATCGAGACCGTTGCGAATTTCTTGGTATTGGAACGGCATATCTAGCTTAAACGATGTAGGAGGAGTGTCTCCTCATGATTTTGGCCCTGCAACGTCTGCGAGTATCCTAGCCAACGGTTCCGTTTTGGAATATCAGAATTGACACAGAGAGCTGTTAGTGAAGAGCAGGTGAGGGGTTTCTTAAAACCTCTTACTTCTACCCCTTCCTTTTTCGAAAATTCTGTTAAAAATCGCGCAACTTTTCAGCGTCCTGCTACTCATGCCAGGAATATAGTATATGCATATGATTAGAATGTGTGGATAGAAAACACTCTGAAGTTTATAAAACTGGTTAAATCACGGCTGTGACTATAACAGATCGTGTGTTTCATTGAAAAACGCAAGAAAAACTGCTCTCTGAAAGCTAAAAATAATTTCCATAAGTCACTTCCACCAGTTATTAAAAGAGAACAGAATTTAATGGCGATCTGCCTGAAATTCATACAAATTCCGCACGATGGCGCCATTGTCCTAATTTTCAATTGAATTAATTGTTGGAAAATCATTCTATCTGACCTGCAGTTTCCCAGTCTTCACCCGGATGCAGTTGAGGGAGATATCAGATGCCATTGTTTTTGCAAGTGAAGACCTATTGAAAAGACATCGCCCTGTAATCATTTTGATAGATTATAAACGTTTACTAATACCTAAAGTTGGATTACAAAAGGATTTCGAAGTGTTTTGTGAAAGTTTATCGTCAACTTTTTTAATTTTAAAAAATTACGCAGCGTTTAAAAACGATGATTTTTTCTGAATGACACAGATCCCATACAAAGCTATTTTGGGTATATATGGACCGATTTAAACGAAAAAAAGACCCAATAGTGATGTTTATGGGGCATATTGGAGTGCCAAGAAAGAAGCTCGTCAAAGGTAATGAATGTTTTATATTTTATTTCTGCGTTTTGGGTAGCGCCGGCTACCGCAAAATCTGTTGTTTACGTGTCGAGCTGGCATTTTGGGGGGTGCATGCTATCAGATAATAGCTTCTCATGCTTTCGCCGAAAAGCATTTTAAAAATCTGACTTGCTGGCTAGGTTCACAACGAGTGTAGCTTTAATTCAATACCCTGCTTGTGAATTTTGATCAAAGATTGAGTTGTAACGAGTACATTTAGCATTTAGCGTAGCGCATTTGCATTTCCAGGGGCATACTTGAGACGTCTGCGTCTCAAGTATGGTCAAGAAGTTAAATCGCTCTCCCTCGAGAACGGTAGACCCAATTTTAAAAGCGTTTCCGCCCTTGAGAAGCAGAGAAGTAGAGGAAGATTTGATCGAGACCGTTGCGAATTTCTTGGTATTGGAACGGCATTTCTAGCTTAAACGGTGTAGGAGGAGTGTCTCCTCATGATTTTGGCCCTGCAACGTCTGCGAGTATCCTAGCCAACGGTTCCGTTTTGGAATATCAGAATTGACACAGAGAGCTGTTAGTGAAGAGCAGGTGAGGGGTTTCTTAAATCACTCTCCCTCGAGAACGGTAGACCCAATTTTAAAAGCGTTTCCGCCCTTGAGAAGCAGAGAAGTAGAGGAAGATTTTATGCAAAACTATTTTTGTGTAACTGTTTGTTTAGTGGTCAAAACGACAGTTGTTTGGGAAAGTAATAAATTGCCTTGCTGCTGGCATGATTTACAGACACTTGAAAGTGAGGCGATGGGTTACGAAAACGGCTATAGGTACAGATTGGTAGCCCCGATTTGAAATCCGCCCTTTTCTATGAAGAGCAGAGAAGCAGGGGAAGATTTTAGCTTGCGGAACTTTTTTCCTCAAAAATGCTCCGAAAGTGGTCAAAACGACCGTTGTTTGGGAAGGTTGAAAAACACGTGTAATGCAGTTACAAAAACAGCTGTACCGTAAGTTCCGTATGGAATATTTTGATTCTGCACACAGCTATGAATAGCAGAGAAGTAGACAAATATCCCATTCACTCTAGTTTCTTGTCTAACTTGTTGCAGCATTGGTCAAAATAGACACTGCTTGCAAAAATGTTACAGAAACTGATGTTTGTGCTGTTACTTAAACTCCTGTAGCTTTTGATGCGAATATCATATTTGCCTCCAAACTCCAGATTTGAGTAGCAGAGAAGTAGACGAAGCTGGAACACTTGACATGTCTTGTCTAAGTGGTTGCAAAGTGGTTTTATTAGATGATTTGTGTCAAAAATTGCTTGATTTCACTTACAAATAATGTCACTTGGAAGTGATGATGTCACAATGGGGCACTTGAGTTTGAGAGATCCAATGAAAGTGGAAGGAGGACATAAAGAGGACAAGAAAGTGAAAAACGGAAACAGTATAACATATCAAAAATTCTATACAAACAACTTGATCGAGACCGTTGCGAATTTCTTGGTATTGGAACGGCATTTCTAGCTTAAACGGTGTAGGAGGAGTGTCTCCTCATGATTTTGGCCCTGCAACGTCTGCGAGTATCCTAGCCAACGGTTCCGTTTTGGAATATCAGAATTGACACAGAGAGCTGTTAGTGAAGAGCAGGTGAGGGGTTTCTTAAATCACTCTCCCTCGAGAACGGTAGACCCAATTTTAAAAGTGTTTCCGCCCTTGAGAAGCAGAGAAGTAGAGGAAGATTTTATGCAAAACTATTTTTGTGTAACTGTTTGTTTAGTGGTCAAAACGATAGTTGTTTGGGAAAGTAATAAATTGCCTTGCTGCTGGCATGATTTACAGACACTTGAAAGTGAGGCGATGGGTTACGAAAACGGCTATAGGTACAGATTGGTAGCCCTGATTTGAAATCCGCCCTTTTCTATGAAGAGCAGAGAAGCAGGGGAAGATTTTAGCTTGCGGAACTTTTTTCCTCAAAAATGCTCCGAAAGTGGTCAAAACGACCGTTGTTTGGGAAGGTTGAAAAACACGTGTAATGCAGTTACAAAAACAGCTGTACCGTAAGTTCCGTATGGAATATTTTGATTCTGCACACAGCTATGAATAGCAGAGAAGTAGACAAATATCCCATTCACTCTAGTTTCTTGTCTAACTTGTTGCAGCATTGGTCAAAATAGACACTGCTTGCAAAAATGTTACAGAAACTGATGTTTGTGCTGTTACTTAAACTCCTGTAACTTTTAATGCGAATATCATATTTGCCTCCAAACTCCAGATTTGAGTAGCAGAGAAGTAGACGAAGCTGGAACACTTGACATGTCTTGTCTAAGTGGTTGCAAAGTGGTTTTATTAGATGATTTGTGTCAAAAATTGCTTGATTTCACTTACAAATAATGTCACTTGGAAGTGATGATGTCACAATGGGGCACTTGAGTTTGAGAGATCCAATGAAAGTGGAAGGAGGACATAAAGAGGACAAGAAAGTGAAAAACGGAAACAGTATAACATATCAAAAATTCTATACAAACAACTTGATCGAGACCATTGCGAATTTCTTGGTATTGGAACGGCATTTCTAGCTTAAACGGTGTAGGAGGAGTGTCTCCTCATGATTTTGGCCCTGCAACGTCTGCGAGTATCCTAGCCAACGGTTCCGTTTTGGAATATCAGAATTGACACAGAGAGCTGTTAGTGAAGAGCAGGTGAGGGGTTTCTTAAATCACTCTCCCTCGAGAACGGTAGACCCAATTTTAAAAGCGTTTCCGCCCTTGAGAAGCAGAGAAGTAGAGGAAGATTTTATGCAAAACTATTTTTGTGTAACTGTTTGTTTAGTGGTCAAAACGACAGTTGTTTGGGAAAGTAATAAATTGCCTTGCTGCTGGCATGATTTACAGACACTTGAAAGTGAGGCGATGGGTTACGAAAACGGCTATAGGTACAGATTGGTAGTCCCGATTTGAAATCCTCCCTTTTCTATGAAGAGCAGAGAAGTAGAGGAAGATTTTATGCAAAACTATGTTTGTGTAACTGTTTGTTTAGTGGTCAAATTTTGTTGTTGTTTGGGAAAGTAATACATTGCCTTGCTGCTGGCATGATTTACAGACACTTGAAAGTGAGGCGATGGGTTACGAAAACGGCTATAGGTACAGATTGGTAGTCCCGATTTGAAATCCTCCCTTTTCTATGAAGAGCAGAGAAGTAGAGGAAGATTTTATGCAAAACTATGTTTGTGTAACTGTTTGTTTAGTGGTCAAATTTTGTTGTTGTTTGGGAAAGTAATACATTGCCTTGCTGCTGGCATGATTTACAGACACTTGAAAGTGAGGCGATGGGTTACGAAAACGGCTATAGGTACAGATTGGTAGCCCTGATTTGAAATCCGCCCTTTTCTATAAGGAGCAGAACATTGTATCCAGAGTGCATCAAACATGATTTTAGAGCTTTTTTATGGAAACGTTGTTATTTCTGTAGTTCAATTGCTGCAACTTGCTGAAAATTGTCCATAAGTACCATCTAGTTTGAACAGTTATGTTTAAAACAATGTATCCAGAGTGCATCATTTTAGACCTTTTTTATGGGAAAGTTGTTATTTCTGTAGTTCAATTGCTGCAACTTGTTGAAAATTGTCCATAAGTACCATCTAGTTTGAACAGTTATGTTTAAAACATTGTATCCAGAGTGCATCAAACATGATTTTAGAGCTTTTTTTATGGAAAAGTTGTTATTTCTGTAGTTCAATTGCTGCAACTTGCTGAAAATTGTCCATAAGTACCATCTAGTTTGAACAGTTATGTTTAAAACAATGTATCCAGAGTGAATCAAACATGATTTTAGAGCTTTTTTATGGAAAAGTTGTTATTTCTGTAGTTCAATTGCTGCAACTTGCTGAAAATTGTCCATAAGTGCCATCTAGTTTGAACATTTATGTTTAAAACAATGTATCCAGAGTGAATCAAACATGATTTTAGAGCTTTTTTATGGAAAAGTTGTTATTTCTGTAGTTCAATTGCTGCAACTTGCTGAAAATTGTCCATAAGTACCATGTAGTTTGAACAGTTATGTTTAAAACAATGTATCCAGAGTGAATCAAACATGATTTTAGAGCTTTTTTATGGAAAAGTTGTTATTTCTGTAGTTCAATTGCTGCAACTTGATGAAAATTGTCCATAAGTACCATCTAGTTTGAACAGTTATGTTTAAAACATTGTATCCAGAGTGCATCAAACATGATTTTAGACCTTTTATATGGAAAAGTTGTTATTTCTGTAGATCAATTGCTGCAACTTGCTGAAAATTGTCCATAAGTACCATCTAGTTTGAACAGTGATGTTCAAAACATTGTATCCAGAGTGCATCAAACATGATTTTAGAGCTTTTATATGGAAAAGTTGTTATTTCTGTAGTTCAATTGCTGCAACTTGCTGAAAATTGTCCATAAGTACCATCTAGTTTGAACAGTTATGTTTAAAACATTGTATCCAGAGTGCATCAAATATGATTTTAGACCTTTTTTATGGAAAAGTTGTTATTTCTGTAGTTCAATTGCTGCAACTTGCTGAAAGTTGTCCACAAGTACCATCTAGTTTGAACAGTTATGTTTAAAACATTGTATCCAGAGTGCATCAAACATGATTTTAGACCTTTTTTATGGAAAAGTTGTTATTTCTGTAGTTCAATTGCTGCAACTTGCTGAAAATTGTCCATAAGTACCATCTAGTTTGAAGAGTTATGTTTAAAACAATGTATCCAGAGTGAATCAAACATGATTTTAGACCTTTTTTATGGAAAAGTTGTTATTTCTGTAGTTCAATTGCTGCAACTTGATGAAAATTGTCCATAAGTACCATCTAGTTTGAACAGTTATGTTTAAAACATTGTATCCAGAGTGCATCAAACATGATTTTAGACCTTTTTTATGGAAAAGTTGTTATTTCTGTAGTTCAATTGCTGCAACTTGCTGAAAATTGTCCATAAGTACCATGTAGTTTGAACAGTTATGTTTAAAACAATGTATCCAGAGTGCATCATTTTAGACCTTTTTTATGGAAAAGTTGTTATTTCTGTAGTTCAATTGCTGCAACTTGCTGAAAATTGTCCATAAGTACCATCTAGTTTGAACAGTTATGTTTAAAACATTGTATCCAGAGTGCATCAAACATGATTTTAGAGCTTTTATATGGAAAAGTTGTTATTTCTGTAGATCAATTGCTGCAACTTGCTGAAAATTGTCCATAAGTACCATCTAGTTTGAACAGTGATGTTTAAAACATTGTATCCAGAGTGCATCAAACATGATTTTAGAGCTTTTATATGGAAAAGTTGTTATTTCTGTAGTTCAATTGCTGCAACTTGCTGAAAATTGTCCATAAGTACCATGTAGTTTGAACAGTTATGTTTAAAACATTGTATCCAGAGTGAATCAAACATGATTTTAGAGCTTTTATATGGAAAAGTTGTTTTTTCTGTAGTTCAATTGCTGCAACTTGCTGAAAATTGTCCATAAGTACCATCTAGTTTGAACAGTTATGTTTAAAACATTGTATCCAGAGTGCATCAAGCATGATTTTAGAGCTTTTATATGGAAAAGTTGTTATTTCTGTAGTTCAATTGCTGCAACTTGCTGAAAATTGTCCATAAGTACCATCTAGTTTGAACAGTTATGTTTAAAACAATGTATCCAGAGTGCATCAAACATGATTTTAGAGCTTTTATATGGAAAAGTTGTTATTTCTGTAGTTCAATTGCTGCAACTTGCTGAAAATTGTCCATAAGTACCATCTAGTTTGAACAGTTATGTTTAAAACAATGTATCCAGAGTGCATCAAACATGATTTTAGAGCTTTTATATGGAAAAGTTGTTATTTCTGTAGTTCAATTGCTGCAACTTGCTGAAAATTGTCCATAAGTACCATCTAGTTTGAACAGTTATGTTTAAAACAATGTATCCAGAGTGCATCAAACATGATTTTAGACCTTTTTTATGGAAAAGTTGTTATTTCTGTAGTTCAATTGCTGCAACTTGCTGAAAATTGTCCATAAGTACCATCTAGTTTGAACAGTTATGTTTAAAACATTGTATCCAGAGTGCATCAAACATGATTTTAGACCTTTTTTATGGAAAAGTTGTTTTTTCTGTAGTTCAATTGCTGCAACTTGCTGAAAATTGTCCATAAGTACCATCTAGTTTGAACAGTTATGTTTAAAACATTGTATCCAGAGTGCATCAAACATGATTTTAGAGCTTTTATATGGAAAAGTTGTTATTTCTGTAGTTCAATTGCTGCAACTTGCTGAAAATTGTCCATAAGTACCATCTAGTTTGAACAGTTATGGTTAAAACATTGTATCCAGAGTGCATCAAACATGATTTTAGAGCTTTTATATGGAAAAGTTGTTATTTCTGTAGTTCAATTGCTGCAACTTGCTGAAAATTGTCCATAAGTACCATCTAGTTTGAACAGTTATGTTTAAAACAATGTATCCAGAGTGCATCAAACATGATTTTAGAGCTTTTATATGGAAAAGTTGTTATTTCTGTAGTTCAATTGCTGCAACTTGCTGAAAATTGTCCATAAGTACCATCTAGTTTGAACAGTTATGTTTAAAACAATGTATCCAGAGTGCATCAAACATGATTTTAGACCTTTTTTATGGAAAAGTTGTTATTTCCATCTAGTTTGAACAGTTATGTTTAAAACAATGTATCCAGAGTGCATCAAACATTGATTTTAGACCTTTTTTATGGAAAAGTTGTTATTTCTGTAGTTCAATTGCTGCAACTTGCTGAAAATTGTCCATAAGTACCATCTAGTTTGAACAGTTATGTTTAAAACATTGTATCCAGAGTGCATCAAACATGATTTTAGACCTTTTTTATGGAAAAGTTGTTATTTCTGTAGTTCAATTGCTGCAACTTGCTGAAAATTGTCCATAAGTACCATCTAGTTTGAACAGTTATGTTTAAAACATTGTATCCAGAGTGCATCAAACATGATTTTAGAGCTTTTTTATGGAAAAGTTATTTCTGTAGTTCAATTGCTGCAACTTGCTGAAAATTGTCCATAAGTACCATCTAGTTTAAACAGTTATGTTTAAAACATTGTATCCAGAGTGCATCAAACATGATTTTAGAGCTTTTATATGGAAAAGTTGTTATTTCTGTAGTTCAATTGCTGCAACTTGCTGAAAATTGTCCATAAGTACCATGTAGTTTGAACAGTTATGTTTAAAACAATGTATCCAGAGTGCATCAAACATGATTTTAGACCTTTTTTATGGAAAAGTTGTTATTTCTGTGTATTTCAATTGCTGCAACTTGCTGAAAATTGTCCATAAGTACCATGTAGTTTGAACAGTTATGTTTAAAACATTGTATCCAGAGTGCATCAAACATGATTTTAGAGCTTTTATATGGAAAAGTTGTTATTTCTGTAGTTCAATTGCTGCAACTTGCTGAAAATTGTCCATAAGTACCATCTAGTTTGAACAGTTATGTTTAAAACAATGTATCCAGAGTGCATCAAACATGATTTTAGACCTTTTTTATGGAAAAGTTGTTATTTCTGTAGTTCAATTGCTGCAACTTGCTGAAAATTGTCCATAAGTACCATCTAGTTTGAACAGTTATGTTTAAAACATTGTATCCAGAGTGCATCAAACATGATTTTAGACCTTTTTTATGGAAAAGTTGTTATTTCTGTAGTTCAATTGCTGCAACTTGCTGAAAATTGTCCATAAGTACCATCTAGTTTAAACAGTTATGTTTAAAAAATTGTATCCAGAGTGCATCAAACATGATTTTAGAGCTTTTATATGGAAAAGTTGTTATTTCTGTAGTTCAATTGCTGCAACTTGCTGAAAATTGTCCATAAGTACCATCTAGTTTGAACAGTTATGTTTAAAACAATGTATCCAGAGTGAATCAAACATGATTTTAGACCTTTTTTATGGAAAAGTTGTTATTTCTGTAGTTCAATTGCTGCAACTTGCTGAAAATTGTCCATAAGTACCATCTAGTTTGAACAGTTATGTTTAAAACATTGTATCCAGAGTGCATCAAACATGATTTTAGAGCTTTTTTATGGAAAAGTTGTTATTTCTGTAGTTCAATTGCTGCAACTTGCTGAAAATTGTCCATAAGTACCATCTAGTTTAAACAGTTATGTTTAAAAAATTGTATCCAGAGTGCATCAAACATGATTTTAGAGCTTTTATATGGAAAAGTTGTTATTTCTGTAGTTCAATTGCTGCAACTTGCTGAAAATTGTCCATAAGTACCATCTAGTTTGAACAGTTATGTTTAAAACAATGTATCCAGAGTGAATCAAACATGATTTTAGACCTTTTTTATGGAAAAGTTGTTATTTCTGTAGTTCAATTGCTGCAACTTGCTGAAAATTGTCCATAAGTACCATCTAGTTTGAACAGTTATGGTTAAAACATTGTATCCAGAGTGCATCAAACATGATTTTAGAGCTTTTTTATGGAAAAGTTGTTATTTCTGTAGTTCAATTGCTGCAACTTGCTGAAAATTGTCCATAAGTACCATCTAGTTTGAACAGTTATGTTTAAAACATTGTATCCAGAGTGCATCAAACATGATTTTAGAGCTTTTATATGGAAAAGTTGTTATTTCTGTAGTTCAATTGCTGCAACTTGCTGAAAATTGTCCATAAGTACCATGTAGTTTGAACAGTTATGTTTAAAACATTGTATCCAGAGTGCATCAAACATGATTTTAGAGCTTTTATATGGAAAAGTTGTTATTTCTGTAGTTCAATTGCTGCAACTTGCTGAAAATTGTCCATAAGTACCATCTAGTTTGAACAGTCATGCTTAAAACAATGTATCCAGAGTGCATCAAACATGATTTTAGACCTTTTTTATGGAAAAGTTGTTATTTCTGTAGTTCAATTGCTGCAACTTGCTGAAAATTGTCCATAAGTACCAGCTAGTTTGAACAGTTATGTTTAAAACATTGTATCCAGAGTGAATCAAACATGATTTTAGAGCTTTTTTATGGAAAAGTTGTTATTTCTGTAGTTCAATTGCTGCAATTTGCTGAAAATTGTCCATAAGTACCATGTAGTTTGAACAGTTATGTTTAAAACAATGTATCCAGAGTGCATCAAACATGATTTTAGACCTTTTTTATGGAAAAGTTGTTATTTCTGTAGTTCAATTGCTGCAACTTGCTGAAAATTGTCCATAAGTACCATCTAGTTTGAACAGTTATGTTTAAAACATTGTATCCAGAGTGCATCAAACATGATTTTAGAGCTTTTTTATGGAAAAGTTGTTATTTCTGTAGTTCAATTGCTGCAACTTGCTGAAAATTGTCCATAAGTACCATGTAGTTTGAACAGTTATGTTTAAAACAATGTATCCAGAGTGCATCAAACATGATTTTAGACCTTTTTTATGGAAAAGTTGTTATTTCTGTGTATTTCAATTGCTGCAACTTGCTGAAAATTGTCCATAAGTACCATGTAGTTTGAACAGTTATGTTTAAAACATTGTATCCAGAGTGCATCAAACATGATTTTAGAGCTTTTATATGGAAAAGTTGTTATTTCTGTAGTTCAATTGCTGCAACTTGCTGAAAATTGTCCATAAGTACCATCTAGTTTGAACAGTTATGTTTAAAACAATGTATCCAGAGTGCATCAAACATGATTTTAGACCTTTTTTATGGAAAAGTTGTTATTTCTGTAGTTCAATTGCTGCAACTTGCTGAAAATTGTCCATAAGTACCATCTAGTTTGAACAGTTATGTTTAAAACATTGTATCCAGAGTGCATCAAACATGATTTTAGACCTTTTTTATGGAAAAGTTGTTATTTCTGTAGTTCAATTGCTGCAACTTGCTGAAAGTTGTCCACAAGTACCATCTAGTTTGAACAGTTATGTTTAAAACATTGTATCCAGAGTGCATCAAACATGATTTTAGAGCTTTTTTATGGAAAAGTTGTTATTTCTGTAGTTCAATTGCTGCAACTTGCTGAAAGTTGTCCACAAGTACCATCTAGTTTGAACAGTTATGTTTAAAACATTGTATCCAGAGTGCATCAAACATGATTTTAGACCTTTTTTTATGGAAAAGTTGTTATTTCTGTAGTTCAATTGCTGCAACTTGCTGAAAATTGTCCATAAGTACCATCTAGTTTGAACAGTTATGTTTAAAACATTGTATCCAGAGTGCATCAAACATGATTTTAGAGCTTTTTTATGGAAAAGTTGTTATTTCTGTAGTTCAATTGCTGCAACTTGCTGAAAATTGTCCATAAGTACCATCTAGTTTAAACAGTTATGTTTAAAACATTGTATCCAGAGTGCATCAAACATGATTTTAGAGCTTTTATATGGAAAAGTTGTTATTGCTGTAGTTCAATTGCTGCAACTTGCTGAAAATTGTCCATAAGTACCATCTAGTTTGAACAGTTATGTTTAAAACAATGTATCCAGAGTGCATCATTTTAGACCTTTTTTATGGAAAAGTTGTTATTTCTGTAGTTCAATTGCTGCAACTTGCTGAAAATTGTCCATAAGTACCATCTAGTTTGAACAGTTATGTTTAAAACATTGTATCCAGAGTGCATCAAACATGATTTTAGACCTTTTTTATGGAAAAGTTGTTATTTCTGTAGTTCAATTGCTGCAACTTGCTGAAAATTGTCCATAAGTACCATCTAGTTTAAACAGTTATGTTTAAAACATTGTATCCAGAGTGCATCAAACATGATTTTAGAGCTTTTATATGGAAAAGTTGTTATTTCTGTAGTTCAATTGCTGCAACTTGCTGAAAATTGTCCATAAGTACCATCTAGTTTGAACAGTTATGTTTAAAACAATGTATCCAGAGTGCATCATTTTAGACCTTTTTTATGGAAAAGTTGTTATTTCTGTGTATTTCAATTGCTGCAACTTGCTGAAAATTGTCCATAAGTACCATGTAGTTTGAACAGTTATGTTTAAAACATTGTATCCAGAGTGCATCAAACATGATTTTAGAGCTTTTATATGGAAAAGTTGTTATTTCTGTAGTTCAATTGCTGCAACTTGCTGAAAATTGTCCATAAGTACCATCTAGTTTGAACAGTCATGTTTAAAACAATGTATCCAGAGTGCATCAAACACGATTTTAGACCTTTTTTATGGAAAAGTTGTTATTTCTGTAGTTCAATTGCTGCAACTTGCTGAAAATTGTCCATAAGTACCATCTAGTTTGAACAGTTATGTTTAAAACAATGTATCCAGAGTGAATCAAACATGATGTTAGACCTTTTTTATGGAAAATTTGTTATTTCTGTAGTTCAATTGCTGCAACTTGCTGAAAATTGTCCATAAGTACCATCTAGTTTGAACAGTTATGTTTAAAACAATGTCTCCAGAGTGAATCAAACATGATTTTAGAGCTTTTTTATGGAAAAGTTGTTATTTCTGTAGTTCAATTGCTGCAACTTGCTGAAAATTGTCCATAAGTACCATCTAGTTTGAACAGTTATGTTTAAAACAATGTATCCAGAGTGCATCATTTTAGACCTTTTTTATGGAAAAGTTGTTATTTCTGTAGTTCAATTGCTGCAACTTGCTGAAAATTGTCCATAAGTACCATCTAGTTTGAACAGTTATGTTTAAAACATTGTATCCAGAGTGCATCAAACATGATTTTAGAGCTTTTTTATGGAAAAGTTGTTATTTCTGTAGTTCAATTGCTGCAACTTGCTGAAAATTGTCCATAAGTACCATCTAGTTTAAACAGTTATGTTTATAAAATTGTATCCAGAGTGCATCAAACATGATTTTAGAGCTTTTATATGGAAAAGTTGTTATTTCTGAAGTTCAATTGCTGCAACTTGCTGAAAATTGTCCATAAGTACCATCTAGTTTGAACAGTTATGTTTAAAACAATGTATCCAGAGTGCATCATTTTAGACCTTTTTTATGGAAAAGTTGTTATTTCTGTAGTTCAATTGCTGCAACTTGCTGAAAATTGTCCATAAGTACCATCTAGTTTGAACAGTTATGTTTAAAACATTGTATCCAGAGTGCATCAAACATGATTTTAGAGCTTTTTTATGGAAAAGTTGTTATTTCTGTAGTTCAATTGCTGCAACTTGCTGAAAATTGTCCATAAGTACCATCTAGTTTAAACAGTTATGTTTATAAAATTGTATCCAGAGTGCATCAAACATGATTTTAGAGCTTTTATATGGAAAAGTTGTTATTTCTGAAGTTCAATTGCTGCAACTTGCTGAAAATTGTCCATAAGTACCATCTAGTTTGAACAGTTATGTTTAAAACAATGTCTCCAGAGTGAATCAAACATGATTTTAGAGCTTTTTTATGGAAAAGTTGTTATTTCTGTAGTTCAATTGCTGAAATTTGCTGAAAATTGTCCATAAGTACCACGTAGTTTGAACAGTTATGTTTAAAACATTGTATCCAGAGTGCATCAAACATGATTTTAGACCTTTTTTATGGAAAAGTTGTTATTTCTGTAGTTCAATTGCTGCAACTTGCTGAAAATTGTCCATAAGTACCATCTAGTTTGAACAGTTATGTTTAAAACATTGTATCCAGTGTGCATCAAACATGATTTTAGAGCTTTTATATGGAAAAGTTGTTATTTCTGTAGTTCAATTGCTGCAACTTGCTGAAAATTGTCCATAAGTACCATCTAGTTTGAACAGTTATGTTTAAAACAATGTATCCAGAGAGCATCAAACATGATTTTAGACCTTTTTTATGGAAAAGTTGTTATTTCTGTAGTTCAATTGCTGCAACTTGCTGAAAATTGTCCATAAGTACCATCTAGTTTGAACAGTTATGTTTAAAACATTGTATCCAGAGTGCATCAAACATGATTTTAGAGCTTTTTTATGGAAAAGTTGTTATTTCTGTAGTTCAATTGCTGCAACTTGCTGAAAATTGTCCATAAGTACCATCTAGTTTGAACAGTTATGTTTAAAACATTGTATCCAGAGTGCATCAAACATGATTTTAGAGCTTTTATATGGAAAAGTTGTTATTTCTGTAGTTCAATTGCTGCAACTTGCTGAAAATTGTCCATAAGTACCATCTAGTTTGAACAGTTATGTTTAAAACAATGTATCCAGAGTGCATCAAACATGATTTTAGACCTTTTTTATGGAAAAGTTGTTATTTCTGTAGTTCAATTGCTGCAACTTGCTGAAAATTGTCCATAAGTACCATCTAGTTTAAACAGTTATGTTTAAAAAATTGTATCCAGAGTGCATCAAACATGATTTTAGACCTTTTTTATGGAAAAGTTGTTATTTCTGTAGTTCAATTGCTGCAACTTGCTGAAAATTGTCCATAAGTACCATGTAGTTTGAACAGTTATGTTTAAAACAATGTATCCAGAGTGCATCATTTTAGACCTTTTTTATGGAAAAGTTGTTATTTCTGTGTATTTCAATAGCTGCAACTTGCTGAAAATTGTCCATAAGTACCATCTAGTTTGAACAGTTATGTTTAAAACAATGTATCCAGAGTGCATCAAACATGATTTTAGACCTTTTTTATGGAAAAGTTGTTATTTCTGTAGTTCAATTGCTGCAACTTGCTGAAAATTGTCCATAAGTACCATCTAGTTTAAACAGTTATGTTTAAAAAATTGTATCCAGAGTCTATCAAACATGATTTTAGAGCTTTTATATGGAAAAGTTGTTATTTCTGTAGTTCAATTGCTGCAACTTGCTGAAAATTGTCCATAAGTACCATCTAGTTTGAACAGTTATGTTTAAAACATTGTATCCAGAGTGCATCAAACATGATTTTAGAGCTTTTTTATGGAAAAGTTGTTATTTCTGTAGTTCAATTGCTGCAACTTGCTGAAAATTGTCCATAAGTACCATCTAGTTTGAACAGTTATGTTTAAAACAATGTATCCAGAGTGCATCAAACATGATTTTAGACCTTTTTTATGGAAAAGTTGTTATTTCTGTAGTTCAATTGCTGCAACTTGCTGAAAATTGTCCATAAGTACCATCTAGTTTAAACAGTTATGTTTAAAAAATTGTATCCAGAGTCTATCAAACATGATTTTAGAGCTTTTATATGGAAAAGTTGTTATTTCTGTAGTTCAATTGCTGCAACTTGCTGAAAGTTGTCCATAAGTACCATCTAGTTTGAACAGTTATGTTTAAAACATTGTATCCAGAGTGCATCAAACATGATTTTAGAGCTTTTTTATGGAAAAGTTGTTATTTCTGTAGTTCAATTGCTGCAACTTGCTGAAAATTGTCCATAAGTACCATCTAGTTTGAACAGTTATGTTTAAAACAATGTATCCAGAGTGCATCAAACATGATTTTAGACCTTTTTTATGGAAAAGTTGTTATTTCTGTAGTTCAATTGCTGCAACTTGCTGAAAATTGTCCATAAGTACCATCTAGTTTAAACAGTTATGTTTAAAACATTGTATCCAGAGTGCATCAAACATGATTTTAGAGCTTTTATATGGAAAAGTTGTTATTTCTGTAGTTCAATTGCTGCAACTTGCTGAAAATTGTCCATAAGTACCATCTAGTTTGAACAGTTATGTTTAAAACATTGTATCCAGAGTGCATCAAACATGATTTTAGACCTTTTTTATGGAAAAGTTGTTATTTCTGTAGTTCAATTGCTGCAACTTGCTGAAAGTTGTCCACAAGTACCATCTAGTTTGAACAGTTATGTTTAAAACATTGTATCCAGAGTGCATCAAACATGATTTTAGACCTTTTTTATGGAAAAGTTGTTATTTCTGTAGTTCAATTGCTGCAACTTGCTGAAAATTGTCCATAAGTACCATGTAGTTTGAACAGTTATGTTTAAAACAATGTATCCAGAGTGCATCAAACATGATTTTAGACCTTTTTTATGGAAAAGTTGTTATTTCTGTGTATTTCAATTGCTGCAACTTGCTGAAAATTGTCCATAAGTACCATCTAGTTTGAACAGTTATGTTTAAAACAATGTATCCAGAGTGCATCAAACATGATTTTAGACCTTTTTTATGGAAAAGTTGTTATTTCTGTAGTTCAATTGCTGCAACTTGCTGAAAATTGTCCATAAGTACCATCTAGTTTGAACAGTTATGTTTAAAACAATGTATCCAGAGTGCATCAAACATGATTTTAGACCTTTTTTATGGAAAAGTTGTTATTTCTGTAGTTCAATTGCTGCAACTTGCTGAAAATTGTCCATAAGTACCATCTAGTTTGAACAGTTATGTTTAAAACATTGTATCCAGAGTGCATCAAACATGATTTTAGAGCTTTTTTATGGAAAAGTTGTTATTTCTGTAGTTCAATTGCTGCAACTTGCTGAAAATTGTCCAGAAGTACCATCTAGTTTGAACAGTTATGTTTAAAACAATGTATCCAGAGTGCATCAAACATGATTTTAGACCTTTTTTATGGAAAAGTTGTTATTTCTGTAGTTCAATTGCTGCAACTTGCTGAAAATTGTCCATAAGTACCATCTAGTTTGAACAGTTATGTTTAAAACAATGTCTCCAGAGTGAATCAAACATGATTTTAGAGCTTTTTTATGGAAAAGTTGTTATTTCTGTAGTTCAATTGCTGCAATTTGCTGAAAATTGTCCATAAGTACCATGTAGTTTGAACAGTTATGTTTAAAACAATGTATCCAGAGTGCATCAAATATGATTTTAGACCTTTTTTATGGAAAAGTTGTTATTTCTGTAGTTCAATTGCTGCAACTTGCTGAAAATTGTCCATAAGTACCATCTAGTTTAAACAGTTATGTTTAAAAAATTGTATCCAGAGTGCATCAAACATGATTTTAGACCTTTTTTATGGAAAAGTTGTTATTTCTGTAGTTCAATTGCTGCAACTTGCTGAAAATTGTCCATAAGTACCATCTAGTTTGAACAGTTATGTTTAAAACAATGTATCCAGAGTGCATCAAACATGATTTTAGACCTTTTTTATGGAAAAGTTGTTATTTCTGTAGTTCAATTGCTGCAACTTGCTGAAAATTGTCCATAAGTACCATCTAGTTTGAACAGTTATGTTTAAAACATTGTATCCAGAGTGCATCAAACATGATTTTAGAGCTTTTTTATGGAAAAGTTGTTATTTCTGTAGTTCAATTGCTGCAACTTGCTGAAAATTGTCCAGAAGTACCATCTAGTTTGAACAGTTATGTTTAAAACAATGTATCCAGAGTGCATCAAACATGATTTTAGACCTTTTTTATGGAAAAGTTGTTATTTCTGTAGTTCAATTGCTGCAACTTGCTGAAAATTGTCCATAAGTACCATCTAGTTTGAACAGTTATGTTTAAAACAATGTCTCCAGAGTGAATCAAACATGATTTTAGAGCTTTTTTATGGAAAAGTTGTTATTTCTGTAGTTCAATTGCTGCAATTTGCTGAAAATTGTCCATAAGTACCATGTAGTTTGAACAGTTATGTTTAAAACAATGTATCCAGAGTGCATCAAATATGATTTTAGACCTTTTTTATGGAAAAGTTGTTATTTCTGTAGTTCAATTGCTGCAACTTGCTGAAAATTGTCCATAAGTACCATCTAGTTTAAACAGTTATGTTTAAAAAATTGTATCCAGAGTGCATCAAACATGATTTTAGAGCTTTTATATGGAAAAGTTGTTATTTCTGTAGTTCAATTGCTGCAACTTGCTGAAAATTGTCCATAAGTACCATCTAGTTTGAACAGTTATGTTTAAAACAATGTATCCAGAGTGAATCAAACATGATTTTAGACCTTTTTTATGGAAAAGTTGTTATTTCTGTAGTTCAATTGCTGCAACTTGCTGAAAATTGTCCATAAGTACCATCTAGTTTGAACAGTTATGTTTAAAACATTGTATCCAGAGTGCATCAAACATGATTTTAGAGCTTTTTTATGGAAAAGTTGTTATTTCTGTAGTTCAATTGCTGCAACTTGCTGAAAATTGTCCATAAGTACCATCTAGTTTGAACAGTTATGTTTAAAACAATGTATCCAGAGTGCATCAAACATGATTTTAGACCTTTTTTATGGAAAAGTTGTTATTTCTGTAGTTCAATTGCTGCAACTTGCTGAAAATTGTCCATAAGTACCATCTAGTTTAAACAGTTATGTTTAAAACATTGTATCCAGAGTGCATCATTTTAGACCTTTTTTATGGAAAAGTTGTTATTTCTGTGTATTTCAATTGCTGCAACTTGCTGAAAATTGTCCATAAGTACCATGTAGTTTGAACAGTTATGTTTAAAACAATGTATCCAGAGTGCATCAAACATGATTTTAGACCTTTTTTATGGAAAAGTTGTTATTTCTGTAGTTCAATTGCTGCAACTTGCTGAAAATTGTCCATAAGTACCATCTAGTTTGAACAGTTATGTTTAAAACAATGTATCCAGAGTGAATCAAACATAATTTTAGACCTTTTTTATGGAAAAGTTGTTATTTCTGTAGTTCAATTGCTGCAACTTGCTGAAAATTGTCCATAAGTACCATCTAGTTTGAACAGTTATGTTTAAAACAATGTATCCAGAGTGAATCAAACATGATTTTAGACCTTTTTTATGGAAAAGTTGTTATTTCTGTAGTTCAATTGCTGCAACTTGCTGAAAATTGTCCATAAGTACCATCTAGTTTGAACAGTTATGTTTAAAACAATGTCTCCAGAGTGAATCAAACATGATTTTAGAGCTTTTTTATGGAAAAGTTGTTATTTCTGTAGTTCAATTGCTGCAATTTGCTGAAAATTGTCCATAAGTACCATGTAGTTTGAACAGTTATGTTTAAAACAATGTATCCAGAGTGCATCAAATATGATTTTAGACCTTTTTTATGGAAAAGTTGTTATTTCTGTAGTTCAATTGCTGCAACTTGCTGAAAATTGTCCATAAGTACCATCTAGTTTAAACAGTTATGTTTAAAAAATTGTATCCAGAGTGCATCAAACATGATTTTAGAGCTTTTATATGGAAAAGTTGTTATTTCTGTAGTTCAATTGCTGCAACTTGCTGAAAATTGTCCATAAGTACCATCTAGTTTGAACAGTTATGTTTAAAACAATGTATCCAGAGTGAATCAAACATGATTTTAGACCTTTTTTATGGAAAAGTTGTTATTTCTGTAGTTCAATTGCTGCAACTTGCTGAAAATTGTCCATAAGTACCATCTAGTTTGAACAGTTATGTTTAAAACATTGTATCCAGAGTGCATCAAACATGATTTTAGAGCTTTTTTATGGAAAAGTTGTTATTTCTGTAGTTCAATTGCTGCAACTTGCTGAAAATTGTCCATAAGTACCATCTAGTTTGAACAGTTATGTTTAAAACAATGTATCCAGAGTGCATCAAACATGATTTTAGACCTTTTTTATGGAAAAGTTGTTATTTCTGTAGTTCAATTGCTGCAACTTGCTGAAAATTGTCCATAAGTACCATCTAGTTTGAACAGTTATGTTTAAAACATTGTATCCAGAGTGCATCAAACATGATTTTAGAGCTTTTTTATGGAAAAGTTGTTATTTCTGTAGTTCAATTGCTGCAACTTGCTGAAAATTGTCCATAAGTACCATCTAGTTTGAACAGTTATGTTTAAAACAATGTATCCAGAGTGCATCAAACATGATTTTAGACCTTTTTTATGGAAAAGTTGTTATTTCTGTAGTTCAATTGCTGCAACTTGCTGAAAATTGTCCATAAGTACCATCTAGTTTAAACAGTTATGTTTAAAACATTGTATCCAGAGTGCATCATTTTAGACCTTTTTTATGTAAAAGTTGTTATTTCTGTGTATTTCAATTGCTGCAACTTGCTGAAAATTGTCCATAAGTACCATGTAGTTTGAACAGTTATGTTTAAAACATTGTGTCCAGAGTGCATCAAACATGATTTTAGAGCTTTTATATGGAAAAGTTGTTATTTCTGTAGTTCAATTGCTGCAACTTGCTGAAAATTGTCCATAAGTACCATCTAGTTTGAACAGTTATGTTTAAAACAATGTATCCAGAGTGCATCAAACATGATTTTAGACCTTTTTTATGGAAAAGTTGTTATTTCTGTAGTTCAATTGCTGCAACTTGCTGAAAATTGTCCATAAGTACCATCTAGTTTGAACAGTTATGTTTAAAACAATGTCTCCAGAGTGAATCAAACATGATTTTAGAGCTTTTTTATGGAAAAGTTGTTATTTCTGTAGTTCAATTGCTGCAATTTGCTGAAAATTGTCCATAAGTACCATGTAGTTTGAACAGTTATGTTTAAAACAATGTATCCAGAGTGCATCAAACATGATTTTAGACCTTTTTTATGGAAAAGTTGTTATTTCTGTAGTTCAATTGCTGCAACTTGCTGAAAATTGTCCATAAGTACCATCTAGTTTGAACAGTTATGTTTAAAACAATGTATCCAGAGTGCATCAAACATGATTTTAGACCTTTTTTATGGAAAAGTTGTTATTTCTGTAGTTCAATTGCTGCAACTTGCTGAAAATTGTCCATAAGTACCATCTAGTTTGAACAGTTATGTTTAAAACAATGTATCCAGAGTGAATCAAACATAATTTTAGACCTTTTTTATGGAAAAGTTGTTATTTCTGTAGTTCAATTGCTGCAACTTGCTGAAAATTGTCCATAAGTACCATCTAGTTTGAACAGTTATGTTTAAAACAATGTATCCAGAGTGAATCAAACATGATTTTAGACCTTTTTTATGGAAAAGTTGTTATTTCTGTAGTTCAATTGCTGCAATTTGATGAAAATTGTCCATAAGTACCATGTAGTTTGAACAGTTATGTTTAAAACAATGTATCCAGAGTGCATCAAACATGATTTTAGACCTTATTTATGGAAAAGTTGTTATTTCTGTAGTTCAATTGCTGCAACTTGCTGAAAATTGTCCATAAGTACCATCTAGTTTAAACAGTTATGTTTAAAAAATTGTATCCAGAGTGCATCAAACATGATTTTAGAGCTTTTATATGGAAAAGTTGTTATTTCTGTAGTTCAATTGCTGCAATTTGCTGAAAATTGTCCATAAGTACCATGTAGTTTGAACAGTTATGTTTAAAACAATGTATCCAGAGTGCATCAAACATGATTTTAGAGCTTTTATATGGAAAAGTTGTTATTTCTGTAGTTCAATTGCTGCAACTTGCTGAAAATTGTCCATAAGTACCATGTAGTTTGAACAGTTATGTTTAAAACATTGTATCCAGAGTGCATCAAACATGATTTTAGAGCTTTTTTATGGAAAAGTTGTTATTTCTGTAGTTCAATTGCTGCAACTTGCTGAAAATTGTCCATAAGTACCATCTAGTTTGAACAGTTATGTTTAAAACAATGTATCCAGAGTGCATCAAACATGATTTTAGACCTTTTTTATGGAAAAGTTGTTATTTCTGTAGTTCAATTGCTGCAACTTGCTGAAAATTGTCCATAAGTACCATCTAGTTTAAACAGTTATGTTTAAAACATTGTATCCAGAGTGCATCAAACATGATTTTAGACCTTTTATATGGAAAAGTTGTTATTTCTGTAGTTCAATTGCTGCAACTTGCTGAAAATTGTCCATAAGTACCATCTAGTTTAAACAGTTATGTTTAAAACATTGTATCCAGAGTGCATCAAACATGATTTTAGAGCTTTTATATGGAAAAGTTGTTATTTCTGTAGTTCAATTGCTGCAACTTGCTGAAAATTGTCCATAAGTACCATCTAGTTTGAACAGTTATGTTTAAAACATTGTATCCAGAGTGCATCAAACATGATTTTAGACCTTTTTTATGGAAAAGTTGTTATTTCTGTAGTTCAATTGCTGCAACTTGCTGAAAGTTGTCCACAAGTACCATCTAGTTTGAACAGTTATGTTTAAAACATTGTATCCAGAGTGCATCATTTTAGACCTTTTTTATGGAAAAGTTGTTATTTCTGTGTATTTCAATTGCTGCAACTTGCTGAAAATTGTCCATAAGTACCATGTAGTTTGAACAGTTATGTTTAAAACATTGTGTCCAGAGTGCATCAAACATGATTTTAGAGCTTTTATATGGAAAAGTTGTTATTTCTGTAGTTCAATTGCTGCAACTTGCTGAAAATTGTCCATAAGTACGATCTAGTTTGAACAGTTATGTTTAAAACAATGTATCCAGAGTGCATCAAACATGATTTTAGACCTTTTTTATGGAAAAGTTGTTATTTCTGTAGTTCAATTGCTGCAACTTGCTGAAAATTGTCCATAAGTACCATCTAGTTTGAACAGTTATGTTTAAAACAATGTCTCCAGAGTGAATCAAACATGATTTTAGAGCTTTTTTATGGAAAAGTTGTTATTTCTGTAGTTCAATTGCTGCAATTTGCTGAAAATTGTCCATAAGTACCATGTAGTTTGAACAGTTATGTTTAAAACAATGTATCCAGAGTGCATCAAACATGATTTTAGACCTTTTTTATGGAAAAGTTGTTATTTCTGTAGTTCAATTGCTGCAACTTGCTGAAAATTGTCCATAAGTACCATCTAGTTTGAACAGTTATGTTTAAAACAATGTATCCAGAGTGCATCAAACATGATTTTAGACCTTTTTTATGGAAAAGTTGTTATTTCTGTAGTTCAATTGCTGCAACTTGCTGAAAATTGTCCATAAGTACCATCTAGTTTGAACAGTTATGTTTAAAACAATGTATCCAGAGTGAATCAAACATAATTTTAGACCTTTTTTATGGAAAAGTTGTTATTTCTGTAGTTCAATTGCTGCAACTTGCTGAAAATTGTCCATAAGTACCATCTAGTTTGAACAGTTATGTTTAAAACAATGTATCCAGAGTGAATCAAACATGATTTTAGACCTTTTTTATGGAAAAGTTGTTATTTCTGTAGTTCAATTGCTGCAATTTGATGAAAATTGTCCATAAGTACCATGTAGTTTGAACAGTTATGTTTAAAACAATGTATCCAGAGTGCATCAAACATGATTTTAGACCTTTTTTATGGAAAAGTTGTTATTTCTGTAGTTCAATTGCTGCAACTTGCTGAAAATTGTCCATAAGTACCATCTAGTTTAAACAGTTATGTTTAAAAAATTGTATCCAGAGTGCATCAAACATGATTTTAGAGCTTTTATATGGAAAAGTTGTTATTTCTGTAGTTCAATTGCTGCAATTTGCTGAAAATTGTCCATAAGTACCATCTAGTTTGAACAGTTATGTTTAAAACAATGTATCCAGAGTGCATCATTTTAGAGCTTTTATATGGAAAAGTTGTTATTTCTGTAGTTCAATTGCTGCAATTTGCTGAAAATTGTCCATAAGTACCATCTAGTTTAAACAGTTATGTTTAAAACATTGTATCCAGAGTGCATCAAACATGATTTTAGAGCTTTTTTATGGAAAAGTTGTTATTTCTGTAGTTCAATTGCTGCAACTTGCTGAAAATTGTCCATAAGTACCATCTAGTTTGAACAGTTATGTTTAAAACATTGTATCCAGAGTGCATCAAACATGATTTTAGAGCTTTTATATGGAAAAGTTCTTATTTCTGTAGTTCAATTGCTGCAACTTGCTGAAAATTGTCCATAAGTACCATCTAGTTTGAACAGTTATGTTTAAAACAATGTATCCAGAGTGCATCAAACATGATTTTAGACCTTTTTTATGGAAAAGTTGTTATTTCTGTAGTTCAATTGCTGCAACTTGCTGAAAATTGTCCATAAGTACCATCTAGTTTAAACAGTTATGTTTAAAAAATTGTATCCAGAGTGCATCAAACATGATTTTAGAGCTTTTATATGGAAAAGTTGTTATTTCTGTAGTTCAATTGCTGCAACTTGCTGAAAATTGTCCATAAGTACCATCTAGTTTGAACAGTTATGTTTAAAACATTGTATCCAGAGTGCATCAAACATGATTTTAGAGCTTTTTTATGGAAAAGTTGTTATTTCTGTAGTTCAATTGCTGCAACTTGCTGAAAATTGTCCATAAGTACCATCTAGTTTGAACAGTTATGTTTAAACAATGTATCCAGAGTGCATCAAACATGATTTTAGACCTTTTTTATGGAAAAGTTGTTATTTCTGTAGTTCAATTGCTGCAACTTGCTGAAATTTGTCCATAAGTACCATCTAGTTTAAACAGTTATGTTTAAAACATTGTATCCAGAGTGCATCAAACATGATTTTAGAGCTTTTATATGGAAAAGTTGTTATTTCTGTAGTTCAATTGCTGCAACTTGCTGAAAATTGTCCATAAGTACCATCTAGTTTGAACAGTTATGTTTAAAACATTGTATCCAGAGTGCATCAAACATGATTTTAGACCTTTTTTATGGAAAAGTTGTTATTTCTGTAGTTCAATTGCTGCAACTTGCTGAAAGTTGTCCACAAGTACCATCTAGTTTGAACAGTTATGTTTAAAAC
This sequence comes from Oncorhynchus clarkii lewisi, assembly GCF_045791955.1. NCBI lineage: Eukaryota > Metazoa > Chordata > Actinopteri > Salmoniformes > Salmonidae > Oncorhynchus > Oncorhynchus clarkii. The sequence continues at coordinate 32,864,744 of NC_092159.1, read as the reverse complement.
AATGTCTCCAGAGTGAATCAAACATGATTTTAGAGCTTTTTTATGGAAAAGTTGTTATTTCTGTAGTTCAATTGCTGCAATTTGCTGAAAATTGTCCATAAGTACCATCTAGTTTGAACAGTTATGTTTAAAACAATGTATCCAGAGTGCATCAAACATGATTTTAGACCTTTTTTATGGAAAAGTTGTTATTTCTGTAGTTCAATTGCTGCAACTTGCTGAAAATTGTCCACAAGTACCATCTAGTTTGAACAGTTATGTTTAAAACATTGTATCCAGAGTGCATCAAACATGATTTTAGAGCTTTTTTATGGAAAAGTTGTTATTTCTGTAGTTCAATTGCTGCAACTTGCTGAAAATTGTCCATAAGTACCATCTAGTTTGAACAGTTATGTTTAAACAATGTATCCAGAGTGCATCAAACATGATTTTAGACCTTTTTTATGGAAAAGTTGTTATTTCTGTAGTTCAATTGCTGCAACTTGCTGAAATTTGTCCATAAGTACCATCTAGTTTAAACAGTTATGTTTAAAACATTGTATCCAGAGTGCATCAAACATGATTTTAGAGCTTTTATATGGAAAAGTTGTTATTTCTGTAGTTCAATTGCTGCAACTTGCTGAAAATTGTCCATAAGTACCATCTAGTTTGAACAGTTATGTTTAAAACATTGTATCCAGAGTGCATCAAACATGATTTTAGACCTTTTTTATGGAAAAGTTGTTATTTCTGTAGTTCAATTGCTGCAACTTGCTGAAAGTTGTCCACAAGTACCATCTAGTTTGAACAGTTATGTTTAAAACAATGTCTCCAGAGTGAATCAAACATGATTTTAGAGCTTTTTTATGGAAAAGTTGTTATTTCTGTAGTTCAATTGCTGCAATTTGCTGAAAATTGTCCATAAGTACCATCTAGTTTGAACAGTTATGTTTGAAACAATGTATCCAGAGTGCATCAAACATGATTTTAGACCTTTTTTATGGAAAAGTTGTTATTTCTGTAGTTCAATTGCTGCAACTTGCTGAAAATTGTCCATAAGTACCATCTAGTTTAAACAGTTATGTTTAAAACATTGTATCCAGAGTGCATCAAACATGATTTTAGAGCTTTTATATGGAAAAGTTGTTATTTCTGTAGTTCAATTGCTGCAACTTGCTGAAAATTGTCCATAAGTACCATCTAGTTTGAACAGTTATGTTTAAAACAATGTATCCAGAGTGCATCATTTTAGACCTTTTTTATGGAAAAGTTGTTATTTCTGTAGTTCAATTGCTGCAACTTGCTGAAAATTGTCCATAAGTACCATCTAGTTTAAACAGTTATGTTTAAAACATTGTATCCAGAGTGCATCAAACATGATTTTAGAGCTTTTATATGGAAAAGTTGTTATTTCTGTAGTTCAATTGCTGCAACTTGCTGAAAATTGTCCATAAGTACCATCTAGTTTGAACAGTTATGTTTAAAACATTGTATCCAGAGTGCATCAAACATGATTTTAGACCTTTTTTATGGAAAAGTTGTTATTTCTGTAGTTCAATTGCTGCAACTTGCTGAAAGTTGTCCACAAGTACCATCTAGTTTGAACAGTTATGTTTAAAACATTGTATCCAGAGTGCATCAAACATGATTTTAGACCTTTTTTATGGAAAAGTTGTTATTTCTGTAGTTCAATTGCTGCAACTTGCTGAAAGTTGTCCACAAGTACCATCTAGTTTGAACAGTTATGTTTAAAACATTGTATCCAGAGTGCATCATTTTAGACCTTTTTTATGGAAAAGTTGTTATTTCTGTAGTTCAATTGCTGCAACTTGCTGAAAATTGTCCATAAGTACCATCTAGTTTGAACAGTTATGTTTAAAACATTGTATCCAGAGTGCATCAAACATGATTTTAGACCTTTTTTATGGAAAAGTTGTTATTTCTGTAATTCAATTGCTGCAATTTGCTGAAAATTGTCCATAAGTACCATCTAGTTTGAACAGTTATGTTTAAAACAATGTATCCAGAGTGCATCAAACATGATTTTAGACCTTTTTTATGGAAAATTTGTTATTTCTGTAGTTCAATTGCTGCAACTTGCTGAAAATTGTCCATAAGTACCATCTAGTTTAAACAGTTATGTTTAAAACATTGTATCCAGAGTGCATCAAACATGATTTTAGAGCTTTTATATGGAAAAGTTGTTATTTCTGTAGTTCAATTGCTGCAACTTGCTGAAAATTGTCCATAAGTACCATCTAGTTTGAACAGTTATGTTTAAAACAATGTATCCAGAGTGCATCAAACATGATTTTAGAGCTTTTATATGGAAAAGTTGTTATTTCTGTAGTTCAATTGCTGCAACTTGCTGAAAATTGTCCATAAGTACCATCTAGTTTGAACAGTTATGTTTAAAACAATGTATCCAGAGTGAATCAAACATGATTTTAGACCTTTTTTATGGAAAAGTTGTTATTTCTGTAGTTCAATTGCTGCAACTTGCTGAAAATTGTCCATAAGTACCATCTAGTTTGAACAGTTATGTTTAAAACATTGTATCCAGAGTGCATCAAACATGATTTTAGAGCTTTTTTATGGAAAAGTTGTTATTTCTGTAGTTCAATTGCTGCAACTTGCTGAAAATTGTCCATAAGTACCATCTAGTTTGAACAGTTATGTTTAAAACAATGTCTCCAGAGTGAATCAAACATGATTTTAGAGCTTTTTTATGGAAAAGTTGTTATTTCTGTAGTTCAATTGCTGCAACTTGCTGAAAATTGTCCATAAGTACCATCTAGTTTGAACAGTTATGTTTAAAACAATGTATCCAGAGTGAATCAAACATGATTTTAGACCTTTTTTATGGAAAAGTTGTTATTTCTGTAGTTCAATTGCTGCAACTTGCTGAAAATTGTCCATAAGTACCATCTAGTTTAAACAGTTATGTTTAAAACATTGTATCCAGAGTGCATCAAACATGATTTTAGACCTTTTTTATGGAAAAGTTGTTATTTCTGTAGTTCAATTGCTGCAACTTGCTGAAAATTGTCCACAAGTACCATCTAGTTTGAACAGTTATGTTTAAAACATTGTATCCAGAGTGCATCAAACATGATTTTAGACCTTTTTTATGGAAAAGTTGTTATTTCTGTAGTTCAATTGCTGCAACTTGCTGAAAATTGTCCATAAGTACCATCTAGTTTAAACAGTTATGTTTAAAACATTGTATCCACAGTGCATCAAACATGATTTTAGAGCTTTTTTATGGAAAAGTTGTTATTTCTGTAGTTCAATTGCTGCAACTTGCTGAAAATTGTCCATAAGTACCATCTAGTTTGAACAGTTATGTTTAAAACATTGTATCCAGAGTGCATCAAACATGATTTTAGACCTTTTTTATGGAAAAGTTGTTATTTCTGTAGTTCAATTGCTGCAACTTGCTGAAAATTGTCCATAAGTACCATGTAGTTTGAACAGTTATGTTTAAAACATTGTATCCAGAGTGCATCAAACATGATTTTAGAGCTTTTATATGGAAAAGTTGTTATTTCTGTAGTTCAATTGCTGCAACTTGCTGAAAATTGTCCATAAGTACCATCTAGTTTGAACAGTTATGTTTAAAACAATGTATCCAGAGTGCATCAAACATGATTTTAGAGCTTTTATATGGAAAAGTTGTTATTTCTGTAGTTCAATTGCTGCAACTTGCTGAAAATTGTCCATAAGTACCATCTAGTTTGAACAGTTATGTTTAAAACAATGTATCCAGAGTGAATCAAACATGATTTTAGACCTTTTTTATGGAAAAGTTGTTATTTCTGTAGTTCAATTGCTGCAACTTGCTGAAAATTGTCCATAAGTACCATCTAGTTTGAACAGTTATGTTTAAAACATTGTATCCAGAGTGCATCAAACATGATTTTAGACCTTTTTTATGGAAAAGTTGTTATTTCTGTAGTTCAATTGCTGCAACTTGCTGAAAATTGTCCATAAGTACCATCTAGTTTGAACAGTTATGTTTAAAACAATGTCTCCAGAGTGAATCAAACATGATTTTAGAGCTTTTTTATGGAAAAGTTGTTATTTCTGTAGTTCAATTGCTGCAATTTGCTGAAAATTGTCCATAAGTACCATCTAGTTTGAACAGTTATGTTTAAAACAATGTATCCAGAGTGCATCAAACATGATTTTAGACCTTTTTTATGGAAAAGTTGTTATTTCTGTAGTTCAATTGCTGCAACTTGCTGAAAATTGTCCATAAGTACCATGTAGTTTGAACAGTTATGTTTAAAACATTGTATCCAGAGTGCATCAAACATGATTTTAGAGCTTTTATATGGAAAAGTTGTTATTTCTGTAGTTCAATTGCTGCAACTTGCTGAAAATTGTCCATAAGTACCATCTAGTTTGAACAGTTATGTTTAAAACAATGTATCCAGAGTGCATCATTTTAGACCTTTTTTATGGAAAAGTTGTTATTTCTGTGTATTTCAATTGCTGCAACTTGCTGAAAATTGTCCATAAGTACCATGTAGTTTGAACAGTTATGTTTAAAACATTGTATCCAGAGTGCATCAAACATGATTTTAGAGCTTTTATATGGAAAAGTTGTTATTTCTGTAGTTCAATTGCTGCAACTTGCTGAAAATTGTCCATAAGTACCATCTAGTTTGAACAGTTATGTTTAAAACAATGTATCCAGAGTGAATCAAACATGATTTTAGAGCTTTTTTATGGAAAAGTTGTTATTTCTGTAGTTCAATTGCTGCAACTTGCTGAAAATTGTCCATAAGTACCATCTAGTTTGAACAGTTATGTTTAAAACAATGTATCCAGAGTGAATCAAACATGATTTTAGACCTTTTTTATGGAAAAGTTGTTATTTCTGTAGTTCAATTGCTGCAACTTGCTGAAAATTGTCCATAAGTACCATCTAGTTTAAACAGTTATGTTTAAAACATTGTATCCAGAGTGCATCAAACATGATTTTAGAGCTTTTTTATGGAAAAGTTGTTATTTCTGTAGTTCAATTGCTGCAACTTGCTGAAAATTGTCCATAAGTACCATCTAGTTTGAACAGTTATGTTTAAAACAATGTATCCAGAGTGAATCAAACATGATTTTAGAGCTTTTTTATGGAAAAGTTGTTATTTCTGTAGTTCAATTGCTGCAACTTGCTGAAAATTGTCCATAAGTACCATCTAGTTTGAACAGTTATGTTTAAAACAATGTATCCAGAGTGCATCAAACATGATTTTAGAGCTTTTATATGGAAAAGTTGTTATTTCTGTAGTTCAATTGCTGCAACTTGCTGAAAATTGTCCATAAGTACCATCTAGTTTGAACAGTTATGTTTAAAACAATGTATCCAGAGTGAATCAAACATGATTTTAGACCTTTTTTATGGAAAAGTTGTTATTTCTGTAGTTCAATTGCTGCAACTTGCTGAAAATTGTCCATAAGTACCATCTAGTTTAAACAGTTATGTTTAAAACATTGTATCCAGAGTGCATCAAACATGATTTTAGAGCTTTTTTATGGAAAAGTTGTTATTTCTGTAGTTCAATTGCTGCAACTTGCTGAAAATTGTCCATAAGTACCATCTAGTTTGAACAGTTATGTTTAAAACAATGTATCCAGAGTGCATCAAACATGATTTTAGAGCTTTTATATGGAAAAGTTGTTATTTCTGTAGTTCAATTGCTGCAACTTGCTGAAAATTGTCCATAAGTACCATCTAGTTTGAACAGTTATGTTTAAAACAATGTATCCAGAGTGAATCAAACATGATTTTAGACCTTTTTTATGGAAAAGTTGTTATTTCTGTAGTTCAATTGCTGCAACTTGCTGAAAATTGTCCATAAGTACCATCTAGTTTGAACAGTTATGTTTAAAACATTGTATCCAGAGTGCATCAAACATGATTTTAGACCTTTTTTATGGAAAAGTTGTTATTTCTGTAGTTCAATTGCTGCAACTTGCTGAAAATTGTCCATAAGTACCATCTAGTTTGAACAGTTATGTTTAAAACAATGTCTCCAGAGTGAATCAAACATGATTTTAGAGCTTTTTTATGGAAAAGTTGTTATTTCTGTAGTTCAATTGCTGCAATTTGCTGAAAATTGTCCATAAGTACCATCTAGTTTGAACAGTTATGTTTAAAACAATGTATCCAGAGTGCATCAAACATGATTTTAGACCTTTTTTATGGAAAAGTTGTTATTTCTGTAGTTCAATTGCTGCAACTTGCTGAAAATTGTCCATAAGTACCATCTAGTTTAAACAGTTATGTTTAAAACATTGTATCCAGAGTGCATCAAACATGATTTTAGAGCTTTTATATGGAAAAGTTGTTATTTCTGTAGTTCAATTGCTGCAACTTGCTGAAAATTGTCCATAAGTACCATCTAGTTTGAACAGTTATGTTTAAAACAATGTATCCAGAGTGAATCAAACATGATTTTAGAGCTTTTATATGGAAAAGTTGTTATTTCTGTAGTTCAATTGCTGCAACTTGCTGAAAATTGTCCATAAGTACCATCTAGTTTGAACAGTTATGTTTAAAACAATGTATCCAGAGTGCATCATTTTAGACCTTTTTTATGGAAAAGTTGTTATTTCTGTGTATTTCAATTGCTGCAACTTGCTGAAAATTGTCCATAAGTACCATGTAGTTTGAACAGTTATGTTTAAAACATTGTATCCAGAGTGCATCAAACATGATTTTAGAGCTTTTATATGGAAAAGTTGTTATTTCTGTAGTTCAATTGCTGCAACTTGCTGAAAATTGTCCATAAGTACCATCTAGTTTGAACAGTTATGTTTAAAACAATGTATCCAGAGTGCATCAAACATGATTTTAGAGCTTTTATATGGAAAAGTTGTTATTTCTGTAGTTCAATTGCTGCAACTTGCTGAAAATTGTCCATAAGTACCATCTAGTTTGAACAGTTATGTTTAAAACAATGTATCCAGAGTGAATCAAACATGATTTTAGACCTTTTTTATGGAAAAGTTGTTATTTCTGTAGTTCAATTGCTGCAACTTGCTGAAAATTGTCCATAAGTACCATCTAGTTTGAACAGTTATGTTTAAAACATTGTATCCAGAGTGCATCAAACATGATTTTAGAGCTTTTTTATGGAAAAGTTGTTATTTCTGTAGTTCAATTGCTGCAACTTGCTGAAAATTGTCCATAAGTACCATCTAGTTTGAACAGTTATGTTTAAAACAATGTCTCCAGAGTGAATCAAACATGATTTTAGAGCTTTTTTATGGAAAAGTTGTTATTTCTGTAGTTCAATTGCTGCAACTTGCTGAAAATTGTCCATAAGTACCATCTAGTTTGAACAGTTATGTTTAAAACAATGTATCCAGAGTGAATCAAACATGATTTTAGACCTTTTTTATGGAAAAGTTGTTATTTCTGTAGTTCAATTGCTGCAACTTGCTGAAAATTGTCCATAAGTACCATCTAGTTTAAACAGTTATGTTTAAAACATTGTATCCAGAGTGCATCAAACATGATTTTAGACCTTTTTTATGGAAAAGTTGTTATTTCTGTAGTTCAATTGCTGCAACTTGCTGAAAATTGTCCACAAGTACCATCTAGTTTGAACAGTTATGTTTAAAACATTGTATCCAGAGTGCATCAAACATGATTTTAGACCTTTTTTATGGAAAAGTTGTTATTTCTGTAGTTCAATTGCTGCAACTTGCTGAAAATTGTCCATAAGTACCATCTAGTTTAAACAGTTATGTTTAAAACATTGTATCCAGAGTGCATCAAACATGATTTTAGAGCTTTTTTATGGAAAAGTTGTTATTTCTGTAGTTCAATTGCTGCAACTTGCTGAAAATTGTCCATAAGTACCATCTAGTTTGAACAGTTATGTTTAAAACAATGTATCCAGAGTGAATCAAACATGATTTTAGAGCTTTTTTATGGAAAAGTTGTTATTTCTGTAGTTCAATTGCTGCAACTTGCTGAAAATTGTCCATAAGTACCATCTAGTTTGAACAGTTATGTTTAAAACATTGTATCCAGAGTGCATCAAACATGATTTTAGACCTTTTTTATGGAAAAGTTGTTATTTCTGTAGTTCAATTGCTGCAACTTGCTGAAAATTGTCCATAAGTACCATCTAGTTTGAACAGTTATGTTTAAAACAATGTCTCCAGAGTGAATCAAACATGATTTTAGAGCTTTTTTATGGAAAAGTTGTTATTTCTGTAGTTCAATTGCTGCAACTTGCTGAAAATTGTCCATAAGTACCATCTAGTTTGAACAGTTATGTTTAAAACAATGTATCCAGAGTGAATCAAACATGATTTTAGACCTTTTTTATGGAAAAGTTGTTATTTCTGTAGTTCAATTGCTGCAACTTGCTGAAAATTGTCCATAAGTACCATCTAGTTTAAACAGTTATGTTTAAAACATTGTATCCAGAGTGCATCAAACATGATTTTAGACCTTTTTTATGGAAAAGTTGTTATTTCTGTAGTTCAATTGCTGCAACTTGCTGAAAATTGTCCACAAGTACCATCTAGTTTGAACAGTTATGTTTAAAACATTGTATCCAGAGTGCATCAAACATGATTTTAGACCTTTTTTATGGAAAAGTTGTTATTTCTGTAGTTCAATTGCTGCAACTTGCTGAAAATTGTCCATAAGTACCATCTAGTTTAAACAGTTATGTTTAAAACATTGTATCCAGAGTGCATCAAACATGATTTTAGAGCTTTTTTATGGAAAAGTTGTTATTTCTGTAGTTCAATTGCTGCAACTTGCTGAAAATTGTCCATAAGTACCATCTAGTTTGAACAGTTATGTTTAAAACAATGTATCCAGAGTGAATCAAACATGATTTTAGAGCTTTTTTATGGAAAAGTTGTTATTTCTGTAGTTCAATTGCTGCAACTTGCTGAAAATTGTCCATAAGTACCATCTAGTTTGAACAGTTATGTTTAAAACATTGTATCCAGAGTGCATCAAACATGATTTTAGACCTTTTTTATGGAAAAGTTGTTATTTCTGTAGTTCAATTGCTGCAACTTGCTGAAAATTGTCCATAAGTACCATCTAGTTTGAACAGTTATGTTTAAAACATTGTATCCAGAGTGCATCAAACATGATTTTAGACCTTTTTTATGGAAAAGTTGTTATTTCTGTAGTTCAATTGCTGCAACTTGCTGAAAATTGTCCATAAGTACCATCTAGTTTGAACAGTTATGTTTAAAACAATGTATCCAGAGTGAATCAAACATGATTTTAGAGCTTTTTTATGGAAAAGTTGTTATTTCTGTAGTTCAATTGCTGCAATTTGCTGAAAATTGTCCATAAGTACCATCTAGTTTGAACAGTTATGTTTAAAACATTGTATCCAGAGTGCATCAAACATGATTTTAGACCTTTTTTATGGAAAAGTTGTTATTTCTGTAGTTCAATTGCTGCAACTTGCTGAAAATTATCCATAAGTACCATCTAGTTTGAACAGTTATGTTTAAAACATTGTATCCAGAGTGCATCAAACATGATTTTAGAGCTTTTTTATGGAAAAGTTGTTATTTCTGTAGTTCAATTGCTGCAACTTGCTGAAAATTGTCCATAAGTACCATGTAGTTTGAACAGTTATGTTTAAAACAATGAATCCAGAGTGAATCAAACATGATTTTAGAGCTTTTTTATGGAAAAGTTGTTATTTCTGTAGTTCAATTGCTGCAACTTGCTGAAAATTGTCCATAAGTACCATCTAGTTTGAACAGTTATGTTTAAAACATTGTATCCAGAGTGCATCAAACATGATTTTAGATCTTTTTTATGGAAAAGTTGTTATTTCTGTAGTTCAATTGCTGCAACTTGCTGAAAATTGTCCATAAGTACCATCTAGTTTGAACAGTTATGTTTAAAATATTGTATCCAGAGTGCATCAAACATGATTTTAGATATTTTTTATGGAAAAGTTGTTATTTCTGTAGTTCAATTGCTGCAACTTGCTGAAAATTGTCCATAAGTACAATGTAGTTTGAACAGTTATGTTTAAAACAATGTATCCAGAGTGAATCAAACATGATTTTAGAGCTTTTTTATGGAAAAGTTGTTATTTCTGTAGTTCAATTGCTGCAACTTGCTGAAAATTGTCCATAAGTACCATCTAGTTTGAACAGTTATGTTTAAAACAATGAATCCAGAGTGAATCAAACATGATTTTAGAGCTTTTTTATGGAAAAGTTGTTATTTCTGTAGTTCAATTGCTGCAACTTGCTGAAAATTGTCCATAAGTACCATCTAGTTTGAACAGTTATGTTTAAAACATTGTATCCAGAGTGCATCAAACATGATTTTAGATCTTTTTTATGGAAAAGTTGTTATTTCTGTAGTTCAATTGCTGCAACTTGCTGAAAATTGTCCATAAGTACAATGTAGTTTGAACAGTTATGTTTAAAACAATGTATCCAGAGTGAATCAAACATGATTTTAGACCTTTTTTATGGAAAAGTTGTTATTTCTGTAGTTCAATTGCTGCAACTTGCTGAAAATTGTCCATCAGTACAATGTAGTTTGAACAGTTATGTTTAAAACAATGTATCCAGAGTGAATCAAACATGATTTTAGAGCTTTTTTATGGAAAAGTTGTTATTTCTGTAGTTCAATTGCTGCAACTTGCTGAAAATTGTCCATAAGTACCATCTAGTTTAAACAGTTATGTTTAAAACAATGTATCCAGAGTGAATCAAACATGATTTTAGATATTTTTTATGGAAAAGTTGTTATTTCTGTAGTTCAATTGCTGCAACTTGCTGAAAATTGTCCATAAGTACCATGTAGTTTGAACAGTTATGTTTAAAACATTGTATCCAGAGTGCATCAAACATGATTTTAGATCTTTTTTATGGAAAAGTTGTTATTTCTGTAGTTCAATTGCTGCAACTTGCTGAAAATTGTCCATAAGTACCATCTAGTTTAAACAGTTATGTTTAAAACAATGAATCCAGAGTGAATCAAACATGATTTTAGAGCTTTTTTATGGAAAAGTTGTTATTTCTGTAGTTCAATTGCTGCAACTTGCTGAAAATTGTCCATAAGTACCATCTAGTTTGAACAGTTATGTTTAAAACATTGTATCCAGAGTGCATCAAACATGATTTTAGATCTTTTTTATGGAAAAGTTGTTATTTCTGTAGTTCAATTGCTGCAACTTGCTGAAAATTGTCCATAAGTACCATCTAGTTTGAACAGTTATGTTTAAAATATTGTATCCAGAGTGCATCAAACATGATTTTAGATATTTTTTATGGAAAAGTTGTTATTTCTGTAGTTCAATTGCTGCAACTTGCTGAAAATTGTCCATAAGTACAATGTAGTTTGAACAGTTATGTTTAAAACAATGTATCCAGAGTGAATCAAACATGATTTTAGAGCTTTTTTATGGAAAAGTTGTTATTTCTGTAGTTCAATTGCTGCAACTTGCTGAAAATTGTCCATAAGTACCATCTAGTTTGAACAGTTATGTTTAAAACAATGAATCCAGAGTGAATCAAACATGATTTTAGAGCTTTTTTATGGAAAAGTTGTTATTTCTGTAGTTCAATTGCTGCAACTTGCTGAAAATTGTCCATAAGTACCATCTAGTTTGAACAGTTATGTTTAAAACATTGTATCCAGAGTGCATCAAACATGATTTTAGATCTTTTTTATGGAAAAGTTGTTATTTCTGTAGTTCAATTGCTGCAACTTGCTGAAAATTGTCCATAAGTACAATGTAGTTTGAACAGTTATGTTTAAAACAATGTATCCAGAGTGAATCAAACATGATTTTAGACCTTTTTTATGGAAAAGTTGTTATTTCTGTAGTTCAATTGCTGCAACTTGCTGAAAATTGTCCATCAGTACAATGTAGTTTGAACAGTTATGTTTAAAACAATGTATCCAGAGTGAATCAAACATGATTTTAGAGCTTTTTTATGGAAAAGTTGTTATTTCTGTAGTTCAATTGCTGCAACTTGCTGAAAATTGTCCATAAGTACCATCTAGTTTAAACAGTTATGTTTAAAACAATGTATCCAGAGTGAATCAAACATGATTTTAGATATTTTTTATGGAAAAGTTGTTATTTCTGTAGTTCAATTGCTGCAACTTGCTGAAAATTGTCCATAAGTACCATCTAGTTTGAACAGTTATGTTTAAAACAATGAATCCAGAGTGAATCAAACATGATTTTAGAGCTTTTTTATGGAAAAGTTGTTATTTCTGTAGTTCAATTGCTGCAACTTGCTGAAAATTGTCCATAAGTACCATCTAGTTTAAACAGTTATGTTTAAAACAATGTATCCAGAGTGAATCAAACATGATTTTAGAGCTTTTTTATGGAAAAGTCGTTATTTCTGTAGTTCAATTGCTGCAACTTGCTGAAAATTGTCCATAAGTACCATCTAGTTTGAACAGTTATGTTTAAAACAATGTATCCAGAGTGCATCAAACATGATTTTAGACCTTTTTTATGGAAAAGTTGTTATTTCTGTAGTTCAATTGCTGCAACTTGCTGAAAATTGTCCATAAGTACTATCTAGTTTGAACAGTTATGTTTAAAACATTGTATCCAGAGTGCATCAAACATGATTTTAGACATTTTTTATGGAAAAGTTGTTATTTCTGTAGTTCAATTGCTGCAACTTGCTGAAAATTGTCCATAAGTACCGTCTAGTTTAAACAGTTATGTTTAAAACATTGTATCCAGAGTGCATCAAACATGATTTTAGAGCTTTTTTATGGAAAAGTTGTTATTTCTGTAGTTCAATTGCTGCAACTTGCTGAAAATTGTCCATAAGTACCATCTAGTTTGAACAGTTATGTTTAAAACATTGTATCCAGAGTGCATCAAACATGATTTTAGATATTTTTTATGGAAAAGTTGTTATTTCTGTAGTTCAATTGCTGCAACTTGCTGAAAATTGTCCATAAGTACAATGTAGTTTGAACAGTTATGTTTAAAACATTGTATCCAGAGTGAATCAAACATGATTTTAGAGCTTTTTTATGGAAAAGTTGTTATTTCTGTAGTTCAATTGCTGCAACTTGCTGAAAATTGTCCATAAGTACAATGTAGTTTGAACAGTTATGTTTAAAACAATGTATCCAGAGTGAATCAAACATGATTTTAGAGCTTTTTTATGGAAAAGTTGTTATTTCTGTAGTTCAATTGCTGCAACTTGCTGAAAATTGTCCATAAGTACAATGTAGTTTGAACAGTTATGTTTAAAACAATGTATCCAGAGTGAATCAAACATGATTTTAGAGCTTTTTTATGGAAAAGTTGTTATTTCTGTAGTTCAATTGCTGCAACTTGCTGAAAATTGTCCATAAGTACAATGTAGTTTGAACAGTTATGTTTAAAACAATGTATCCAGAGTGAATCAAACATGATTTTAGAGCTTTTTTATGGAAAAGTTGTTATTTCTGTAGTTGAATTGCTGCAACTTGCTGAAAATTGTCCATAAGTACCATCTAGTTTGAACAGTTATGTTTAAAACATTGTATCCAGAGTGCATCAAACATGATTTTAGATCTTTTTTATGGAAAAGTTGTTATTTCTGTAGTTCAATTGCTGCAACTTGCTGAAAATTGTCCATAAGTACAATGTAGTTTAAACAGTTATGTTTAAAACAATGTATCCAGAGTGAATCAAACATGATTTTAGAGCTTTTTTATGGAAAAGTTGTTATTTCTGTAGTTCAATTGCTGCAACTTGCTGAAAATTGTCCATAGGTACCATCTAGTTTGAACAGTTATGTTTAAAACAATGTATCCAGAGTGAATCAAACATGATTTTAGACCTTTTTTATGGAAAAGTTGTTATTTCTGTTGTTCAATTGCTGCAACTTGCTGAAAATTGTCCATAAGTACCATCTAGTTTGAACAGTTATGTTTAAAACATTGTATCCAGAGTGCATCAAACATGATTTTAGAGCTTTTTTATGGAAAAGTTGTTATTTCTGTAGTTCAATTGCTGCAACTTGCTGAAAATTGTCCATAAGTACCATCTAGTTTGAATAGTTATGTTTAAAACATTGTATCCAGAGTGCATCAAACATGATTTTAGACCTTTTTTATGGAAAAGTTGTTATTTCTGTAGTTAAATTGCTGCAACTTGCTGAAAATTGTCCATAAGTACCATCTAGTTTGAACAGTTATGTTTAAAACAATGTATCCAGAGTGAATCAAACATGATTTTAGAGCTTTTTTTATGGAAAAGTTGTTATTTCTGTAGTTCAATTGCTGCGACTTGCTGAAAATTGTCCATAGGTACCATCTAGTTTGAACAGTTATGTTTAAAACAATGTATCCAGAGTGAATCAAACATGATTTTAGAGCTTTTTTATGGAAAAGTTGTTATTTCTGTAGTTCAATTGCTGCAACTTGCTGAAAATTGTCCATAAGTACAATGTAGTTTGAACAGTTATGTTTAAAACATTGTATCCAGAGTGAATCAAACATGATTTTAGAGCTTTTTTATGGAAAAGTTGTTATTTCTGTAGTTCAATTGCTGCAACTTGCTGAAAATTGTCCATAAGTACAATGTAGTTTGAACAGTTATGTTTAAAACAATGTATCCAGAGTGAATCAAACATGATTTTAGAGCTTTTTTATGGAAAAGTTGTTATTTCTGTAGTTCAATTGCTGCAACTTGCTGAAAATTGTCCATAAGTACAATGTAGTTTGAACAGTTATGTTTAAAACAATGTATCCAGAGTGAATCAAACATGATTTTAGACCTTTTTTATGGAAAAGTTGTTATTTCTGTAGTTCAATTGCTGCAACTTGCTGAAAATTGTCCATAAGTACCATCTAGTTTGAACAGTTATGTTTAAAACATTGTATCCAGAGTGCATCAAACATGATTTTAGATCTTTTTTATGGAAAAGTTGTTATTTCTGTAGTTCAATTGCTGCAACTTGCTGAAAATTGTCCATAAGTACAATGTAGTTTAAACAGTTATGTTTAAAACAATGTATCCAGAGTGAATCAAACATGATTTTAGAGCTTTTTTATGGAAAAGTTGTTATTTCTGTAGTTCAATTGCTGCAACTTGCTGAAAATTGTCCATAGGTACCATCTAGTTTGAACAGTTATGTTTAAAACAATGTATCCAGAGTGAATCAAACATGATTTTAGACCTTTTTTATGGAAAAGTTGTTATTTCTGTTGTTCAATTGCTGCAACTTGCTGAAAATTGTCCATAAGTACCATCTAGTTTGAACAGTTATGTTTAAAACATTGTATCCAGAGTGCATCAAACATGATTTTAGAGCTTTTTTATGGAAAAGTTGTTATTTCTGTAGTTCAATTGCTGCAACTTGCTGAAAATTGTCCATAAGTACCATCTAGTTTGAACAGTTATGTTTAAAACATTGTATCCAGAGTGAATCAAACATGATTTTAGAGCTTTTTCATGGAAAAGTTGTTATTTCTGTAGTTCAATTGCTGCAACTTGCTGAAAATTGTCCATAAGTACCATCTAGTTTGAACAGTTATGTTTAAAACATTGTATCCAGAGTGCATCAAACATGATTTTAGACCTTTTTTATGGAAAAGTTGTTATTTCTGTAGTTAAATTGCTGCAACTTGCTGAAAATTGTCCATAAGTACCATCTAGTTTGAACAGTTATGTTTAAAACAATGTATCCAGAGTGAATCAAACATGATTTTAGAGCTTTTTTTATGGAAAAGTTGTTATTTCTGTAGTTCAATTGCTGCGACTTGCTGAAAATTGTCCATAGGTACCATCTAGTTTGAACAGTTATGTTTAAAACAATGTATCCAGAGTGAATCAAACATGATTTTAGAGCTTTTTTATGGAAAAGTCGTTATTTCTGTAGTTCAATTGCTGCAACTTGCTGAAAATTGTCCATAAGTACCATCTAGTTTGAACAGTTATGTTTAAAACAATGTATCCAGAGTGAATCAAACATGATTTTAGACCTTTTTTATGGAAAAGTTGTTATTTCTGTAGTTCAATTGCTGCAACTTGCTGAAAATTGTCCATAAGTACCATCTAGTTTGAACAGTTATGTTTAAAACATTGTATCCAGAGTGCATCAAACATGATTTTAGACCTTTTTTATGGAAAAGTTGTTATTTCTGTAGTTCAATTGCTGCAACTTGCTGAAAATTGTCCATAAGTACCATGTAGTTTGAACAGTTATGTTTAAAACAATGTATCCAGCGTGAATCAAACATGATTTTAGAGCTTTTTTATGGAAAAGTTGTTATTTCTGTAGTTCAATTGCTGCAATTTGCTGAAAATTGTCCATAAGTACCATCTAGTTTGAACAGTTATGTTTAAAACAATGTATCCAGAGTGAATCAAACATGATTTTAGACCTTTTTTATGGAAAAGTTGTTATTTCTGTAGTTCAATTGCTGCAACTTGCTGAAAATTGTCCATAAGTACCATGTAGTTTGAACAGTTATGTTTAAAACAATGTATCCAGAGTGAATCAAACATGATTTTAGACCTTTTTTATGGAAAAGTTGTTATTTCTGTAGTTCAATTGCTGCAACTTGCTGAAAATTGTTCTTAAGTACCATCTAGTTTGAACAGTTATGTTTAAAACAATGTATCCAGAATGCATCAAACATGATTTTAGACCTTTTTTATGGAAAAGTTGTTATTTCTCTAGTTCAATTGCTGCAACTTGCTGAAAATTGTCCATAAGTACCATCTAATTTGAACAGTTATGTTTAAAACATTGTATCCAGAGTGCATCAAACATGATTTTAGACTTTTTTTTTGGAAAAGTTGTTATTTCTGTAGTTCAATTGCTGCAACTTGCTGAAAATTGTCCATAAGTACCATCTAGTTTGAACAGTTATGTTTAAAACAATGTATCCAGAGTGCATCAAACATGATTTTAGACCTTTTTTATGGAAAAGTTGTTATTTCTGTAGTTCAATTGCTGCAACTTGCTGAAAATTGTCCATAAGTACCATCTAGTTTGAACAGTTCTGTTTAAAACATTGTATCCAGAGTGCATCAAACATGATTTTAGACCTTTTTTATGGAAAAGTTGTTATTTCTGTAGTTCAATTGCTGCAACTTGCTGAAAATTGTCCATAAGTACCATGTAGTTTGAACAGTTATGTTTAAAACAATGTATCCAGCGTGAATCAAACATGATTTTAGAGCTTTTTTATGGAAAAGTTGTTATTTCTGTAGTTCAATTGCTGCAATTTGCTGAAAATTGTCCATAAGTACCATCTAGTTTGAACAGTTATGTTTAAAACAATGTATCCAGAGTGAATCAAACATGATTTTAGACCTTTTTTATGGAAAAGTTGTTATTTCTGTAGTTCAATTGCTGCAACTTGCTGAAAATTGTCCATAAGTACCATGTAGTTTGAACAGTTATGTTTAAAACAATGTATCCAGAGTGAATCAAACATGATTTTAGACCTTTTTTATGGAAAAGTTGTTATTTCTGTAGTTCAATTGCTGCAACTTGCTGAAAATTGTTCTTAAGTACCATCTAGTTTGAACAGTTATGTTTAAAACAATGTATCCAGAATGCATCAAACATGATTTTAGACCTTTTTTATGGAAAAGTTGTTATTTCTCTAGTTCAATTGCTGCAACTTGCTGAAAATTGTCCATAAGTACCATCTAATTTGAACAGTTATGTTTAAAACATTGTATCCAGAGTGCATCAAACATGATTTTAGACTTTTTTTTTGGAAAAGTTGTTATTTCTGTAGTTCAATTGCTGCAACTTGCTGAAAATTGTCCATAAGTACCATCTAGTTTGAACAGTTATGTTTAAAACAATGTATCCAGAGTGCATCAAACATGATTTTAGACCTTTTTTATGGAAAAGTTGTTATTTCTGTAGTTCAATTGCTGCAACTTGCTGAAAATTGTCCATAAGTACCACGTAGTTTGAACAGTTATGTTTAAAACAATTTATCCAGAGTGCATCAAACATGATTTTAGACCTTTTTTATGGAAAAGTTGTTATTTCTGTAGTTCAATTGCTGCAACTTGCTGAAAATTGTCCATAAGTACCATGTAGTTTGAACAGTTATGTTTAAAACAATGTATCCAGCGTGAATCAAACATGATTTTAGAGCTTTTTTATGGAAAAGTTGTTATTTCTGTAGTTCAATTGCTGCAATTTGCTGAAAATTGTCCATAAGTACCATCTAGTTTGAACAGTTATGTTTAAAACAATGTATCCAGAGTGAATCAAACATGATTTTAGACCTTTTTTATGGAAAAGTTGTTATTTCTGTAGTTCAATTGCTGCAACTTGCTGAAAATTGTCCATAAGTACCATGTAGTTTGAACAGTTATGTTTAAAACAATGTATCCAGCGTGAATCAAACATGATTTTAGACCTTTTTTATGGAAAAGTTGTTATTTCTGTAGTTCAGTTGCTGCAACTTGCTGAAAATTGTTCTTAAGTACCATCTAGTTTGAACAGTTATGTTTAAAACAATGTATCCAGAATGCATCAAACATGATTTTAGACCTTTTTTATGGAAAAGTTGTTATTTCTCTAGTTCAATTGCTGCAACTTGCTGAAAATTGTCCATAAGTACCATCTAATTTGAACAGTTATGTTTAAAACATTGTATCCAGAGTGCATCAAACATGATTTTAGACTTTTTTTATGGAAAAGTTGTTATTTCTGTAGTTCAATTGCTGCAACTTGCTGAAAATTGTCCATAAGTACCATCTAGTTTGAACAGTTATGTTTAAAACAATGTATCCAGAGTGCATCAAACATGATTTTAGACCTTTTTTATGGAAAAGTTGTTATTTCTGTAGTTCAATTGCTGCAACTTGCTGAAAATTGTCCATAAGTACCATGTAGTTTGAACAGTTATGTTTAAAACAATTTATCCAGAGTGCATCAAACATGATTTTAGACCTTTTTTATGGAAAAGTTGTTATTTCTGTAGTTCAATTGCTGCAACTTGCTGAAAATTGTCCATAAGTACCATGTAGTTTGAACAGTTATGTTTAAAACAATGTATCCAGCGTGAATCAAACATGATTTTAGAGCTTTTTTATGGAAAAGTTGTTATTTCTGTAGTTCAATTGCTGCAATTTGCTGAAAATTGTCCATAAGTACCATCTAGTTTGAACAGTTATGTTTAAAACAATGTATCCAGAGTGAATCAAACATGATTTTAGACCTTTTTTATGGAAAAGTTGTTATTTCTGTAGTTCAATTGCTGCAACTTGCTGAAAATTGTCCATAAGTACCATGTAGTTTGAACAGTTATGTTTAAAACAATGTATCCAGCGTGAATCAAACATGATTTTAGACCTTTTTTATGGAAAAGTTGTTATTTCTGTAGTTCAATTGCTGCAACTTGCTGAAAATTGTTCTTAAGTACCATCTAGTTTGAACAGTTATGTTTAAAACAATGTATCCAGAATGCATCAAACATGATTTTAGACCTTTTTTATGGAAAAGTTGTTATTTCTCTAGTTCAATTGCTGCAACTTGCTGAAAATTGTCCATAAGTACCATCTAATTTGAACAGTTATGTTTAAAACATTGTATCCAGAGTGCATCAAACATGATTTTAGACTTTTTTTATGGAAAAGTTGTTATTTCTGTAGTTCAATTGCTGCAACTTGCTGAAAATTGTCCATAAGTACCATCTAGTTTGAACAGTTATGTTTAAAACAATGTATCCAGAGTGCATCAAACATGATTTTAGACCTTTTTTATGGAAAAGTTGTTATTTCTGTAGTTCAATTGCTGCAACTTGCTGAAAATTGTCCATAAGTACCATGTAGTTTGAACAGTTATGTTTAAAACAATGTATCCAGAGTGAATCAAACATGATTTTAGACCTTTTTTATGGAAAAGTTGTTATTTCTGTATTTCAATTGCTGCAACTTGCTGAAAATTGTCCATAAGTACCATCTAGTTTGAACAGTTATGTTTAAAACATTGTATCCAGAGTGCATCAAACATGATTTTAGAGCTTTTTTATGGAAAAGTTGTTATTTCTGTAGTTCAATTGCTGCAGCTTGCTGAAAATTGTCCATAAGTACCATCTAGTTTGAACAGTTATGTTTAAAACATTGTATCCAGAGTGAATCAAACATGATTTTAGAGCTTTTTTATGGAAAAGTTGTTATTTCTGTAGTTCAATTGCTGCAACTTGCTGAAAATTGTCCATAAGTACCATCTGGTTTGGACAGTTCTGTTTAAAACATTGTATCCAGAATGCATCAAACATGATTTTAGAGCTTTTTTATGGAAAAGTTGTTATTTCTGTAGTTCAATTGCTGCAACTTGCTGAAAATTGTCCATAAGTACCATCTAGTTTGAACAGTTATGTTTAAAACATTGTATCCAGAGTGAATCAAACATGATTTTAGAGCTTTTTTTATGGAAAAGTTGTTATTTCTGTAGTTCAATTGCTGCGACTTGCTGAAAATTGTCCATAGGTACCATCTAGTTTGAACAGTTATGTTTAAAACAATGTATCCAGAGTGAATCAAACATGATTTTAGAGCTTTTTTATGGAAAAGTCGTTATTTCTGTAGTTCAATTGCTGCAACTTGCTGAAAATTGTCCATAAGTACCATCTAGTTTGAACAGTTATGTTTAAAACAATGTATCCAGAGTGAATCAAACATGATTTTAGACCTTTTTTATGGAAAAGTTGTTATTTCTGTAGTTCAATTGCTGCAACTTGCTGAAAATTGTCCATAAGTACCATCTAGTTTGAACAGTTATGTTTAAAACATTGTATCCAGAGTGCATCAAACATGATTTTAGACCTTTTTTATGGAAAAGTTGTTATTTCTGTAGTTCAATTGCTGCAACTTGCTGAAAATTGTCCATAAGTACCATGCAGTTTGAACAGTTATGTTTAAAACAATGTATCCAGCGTGAATCAAACATGATTTTAGAGCTTTTTTATGGAAAAGTTGTTATTTCTGTAGTTCAATTGCTGCAGCTTGCTGAAAATTGTCCATAAGTACCATCTAGTTTGAACAGTTATGTTTAAAACATTGTATCCAGAGTGAATCAAACATGATTTTAGAGCTTTTTTATGGAAAAGTTGTTATTTCTGTAGTTCAATTGCTGCAATTTGCTGAAAATTGTCCATAAGTACCATCTAGTTTGAACAGTTATGTTTAAAACAATGTATCCAGCGTGAATCAAACATGATTTTAGACCTTTTTTATGGAAAAGTTGTTATTTCTGTAGTTCAATTGCTGCAACTTGCTGAAAATTGTTCTTAAGTACCATCTAGTTTGAACAGTTATGTTTAAAACAATGTATCCAGAATGCATCAAACATGATTTTAGACCTTTTTTATGGAAAAGTTGTTATTTCTCTAGTTCAATTGCTGCAACTTGCTGAAAATTGTCCATAAGTACCATCTAGTTTGAACAGTTATGTTTAAAACATTTTATCCAGAGTGCATCAAACATGATTTTAGACTTTTTTTATGGAAAAGTTGTTATTTCTGTAGTTCAATTGCTGCAACTTGCTGAAAATTGTCCATAAGTACCATCTAGTTTGAACAGTTATGTTTAAAACAATGTATCCAGAGTGCATCAAACATGATTTTAGACCTTTTTTATGGAAAAGTTGTTATTTCTGTAGTTCAATTGCTGCAACTTGCTGAAAATTGTCCATAAGTACCATGTAGTTTGAACAGTTATGTTTAAAACAATGTATCCAGAGTGAATCAAACATGATTTTAGACCTTTTTTATGGAAAAGTTGTTATTTCTGTAGTTCAATTGCTGCAACTTGCTGAAAATTGTCCATAAGTACCATCTAGTGTGAACAGTTATGTTTAAAACAATGTATCCAGAATGCATCAAACATGATTTTAGACCTTTTTTATGGAAAAGTTGTTATTTCTGTAGTTCAATTGCTGCAACTTGCTGAAAATTGTCCATAAGTACCATCTAGTTTGAACAGTTATGTTTAAAACATTGTATCCAGAGTGCATCAAACATGATTTTAGACTTTTTTTATGGAAAAGTTGTTATTTCTGTAGTTCAATTGCTGCAACTTGCTGACAATTGTCCATAAGTACCATCTAGTTTGAACAGTTATGTTTAAAACAATGTATCGAGAGTGCATCAAACATGATTTTAGAGCTTTTTTATGGAAAAGTTGTTATTTCTGTAGTTCAATTGCTGCAACTTGCTGAAAATTGTCCATAAGTACCATCTAGTTTGAACAGTTATGTTTAAAACATTGTATCCAGAGTGCATCAAACATGATTTTAGACCTTTTTTATGGAAAAGTTGTTATTTCTGTAGTTCAATTGCTGCAACTTGCTGAAAATTGTCCATAAGTACCATGTAGTTTGAACAGTTATGTTTAAAACAATGTATCCAGCGTGAATCAAACATGATTTTAGACCTTTTTTATGGAAAAGTTGTTATTTCTGTAGTTCAATTGCTGCAACTTGCTGAAAATTGTTCTTAAGTACCATCTAGTTTGAACAGTTATGTTTAAAACAATGTATCCAGAATGCATCAAACATGATTTTAGACCTTTTTTATGGAAAAGTTGTTATTTCTCTAGTTCAATTGCTGCAACTTGCTGAAAATTGTCCATAAGTACCATCTAATTTGAACAGTTATGTTTAAAACATTGTATCCAGAGTGCATCAAACATGATTTTAGACTTTTTTTATGGAAAAGTTGTTATTTCTGTAGTTCAATTGCTGCAACTTGCTGAAAATTGTCCATAAGTACCATCTAGTTTGAACAGTTATGTTTAAAACAATGTATCCAGAGTGCATCAAACATGATTTTAGACCTTTTTTATGGAAAAGTTGTTATTTCTGTAGTTCAATTGCTGCAGCTTGCTGAAAATTGTCCATAAGTACCATCTAGTTTGAACAGTTATGTTTAAAACATTGTATCCAGAGTGAATCAAACATGATTTTAGAGCTTTTTTATGGAAAAGTTGTTATTTCTGTAGTTCAATTGCTGCAACTTGCTGAAAATTGTCCATAAGTACCATCTGGTTTGGACAGTTCTGTTTAAAACATTGTATCCAGAATGCATCAAACATGATTTTAGAGCTTTTTTATGGAAAAGTTGTTATTTCTGTAGTTCAATTGCTGCAACTTGCTGAAAATTGTCCATAAGTACCATCTAGTTTGAACAGTTATGTTTAAAACATTGTATCCAGAGTGCATCAAACATGATTTTAGACCTTTTTTATGGAAAAGTTGTTATTTCTGTAGTTCAATTGCTGCAACTTGCTGAAAATTGTCCATAAGTACCATCTAGTTTGAACAGTTATGTTTAAAACAATGTATCCAGAGTGAATCAAACATGATTTTAGAGCTTTTTTATGGAAAAGTCGTTATTTCTGTAGTTCAATTGCTGCAACTTGCTGAAAATTGTCCATAAGTACCATCTAGTTTGAACAGTTATGTTTAAAACAATGTATCCAGAGTGAATCAAACATGATTTTAGACCTTTTTTATGGAAAAGTTGTTATTTCTGTAGTTCAATTGCTGCAACTTGCTGAAAATTGTCCATAAGTACCATCTAGTTTGAACAGTTATGTTTAAAACATTGTATCCAGAGTGCATCAAACATGATTTTAGACCTTTTTTATGGAAAAGTTGTTATTTCTGTAGTTCAATTGCTGCAACTTGCTGAAAATTGTCCATAAGTACCATGCAGTTTGAACAGTTATGTTTAAAACAATGTATCCAGCGTGAATCAAACATGATTTTAGAGCTTTTTTATGGAAAAGTTGTTATTTCTGTAGTTCAATTGCTGCAGCTTGCTGAAAATTGTCCATAAGTACCATCTAGTTTGAACAGTTATGTTTAAAACATTGTATCCAGAGTGAATCAAACATGATTTTAGAGCTTTTTTATGGAAAAGTTGTTATTTCTGTAGTTCAATTGCTGCAATTTGCTGAAAATTGTCCATAAGTACCATCTAGTTTGAACAGTTATGTTTAAAACAATGTATCCAGCGTGAATCAAACATGATTTTAGACCTTTTTTATGGAAAAGTTGTTATTTCTGTAGTTCAATTGCTGCAACTTGCTGAAAATTGTTCTTAAGTACCATCTAGTTTGAACAGTTATGTTTAAAACAATGTATCCAGAATGCATCAAACATGATTTTAGACCTTTTTTATGGAAAAGTTGTTATTTCTCTAGTTCAATTGCTGCAACTTGCTGAAAATTGTCCATAAGTACCATCTAGTTTGAACAGTTATGTTTAAAACATTTTATCCAGAGTGCATCAAACATGATTTTAGACTTTTTTTATGGAAAAGTTGTTATTTCTGTAGTTCAATTGCTGCAACTTGCTGAAAATTGTCCATAAGTACCATCTAGTTTGAACAGTTATGTTTAAAACAATGTATCCAGAGTGCATCAAACATGATTTTAGACCTTTTTTATGGAAAAGTTGTTATTTCTGTAGTTCAATTGCTGCAACTTGCTGAAAATTGTCCATAAGTACCATGTAGTTTGAACAGTTATGTTTAAAACAATGTATCCAGAGTGAATCAAACATGATTTTAGACCTTTTTTATGGAAAAGTTGTTATTTCTGTAGTTCAATTGCTGCAACTTGCTGAAAATTGTCCATAAGTACCATCTAGTGTGAACAGTTATGTTTAAAACAATGTATCCAGAATGCATCAAACATGATTTTAGACCTTTTTTATGGAAAAGTTGTTATTTCTGTAGTTCAATTGCTGCAACTTGCTGAAAATTGTCCATAAGTACCATCTAGTTTGAACAGTTATGTTTAAAACATTGTATCCAGAGTGCATCAAACATGATTTTAGACTTTTTTTATGGAAAAGTTGTTATTTCTGTAGTTCAATTGCTGCAACTTGCTGACAATTGTCCATAAGTACCATCTAGTTTGAACAGTTATGTTTAAAACAATGTATCCAGAGTGCATCAAACATGATTTTAGAGCTTTTTTATGGAAAAGTTGTTATTTCTGTAGTTCAATTGCTGCAACTTGCTGAAAATTGTCCATAAGTACCATCTAGTTTGAACAGTTATGTTTAAAACATTGTATCCAGAGTGCATCAAACATGATTTTAGACCTTTTTTATGGAAAAGTTGTTATTTCTGTAGTTCAATTGCTGCAACTTGCTGAAAATTGTCCATAAGTACCATGTAGTTTGAACAGTTATGTTTAAAACAATGTATCCAGAGTGAATCAAACATGATTTTAGACCTTTTTTATGGAAAAGTTGTTATTTCTGTAGTTCAATTGCTGCAACTTGCTGAAAATTGTCCATAAGTACCATGTAGTTTGAACAGTTATGTTTAAAACAATGTATCCAGCGTGAATCAAACATGATTTTAGACCTTTTTTATGGAAAAGTTGTTATTTCTGTAGTTCAATTGCTGCAACTTGCTGAAAATTGTCCATAAGTACCATGTAGTTTGAACAGTTATGTTTAAAACAATGTATCCAGCGTGAATCAAACATGATTTTAGACCTTTTTTATGGAAAAGTTGTTATTTCTGTAGTTCAATTGCTGCAACTTGCTGAAAATTGTCCATAAGTACCATGTAGTTTGAACAGTTATGTTTAAAACAATGTATCCAGAGTGAATCAAACATGATTTTAGACCTTTTTTATGGAAAAGTTGTTATTTCTGTAGTTCAATTGCTGCAACTTGCTGAAAATTGTCCATAAGTACCATGTAGTTTCAACAGTTATGTTTAAAACAATGTATCCAGGGTGCACCAAACATGATTTTAGACCTTTTTTATGGAAAAGTTGTTATTTCTGTAGTTCAATTGCTGCAACTTGCTGAAAATTGTCCATAAGTACCATCTAGTTTGAACAGTTATGTTTAAAACAATGTATCCAGAGTGCATCAAACATGATTTTAGAGCTTTTTTATGGAAAAGTTGTTATTTCTGTAGTTCAATTGCTGCAACTTGCTGAAAATTGTCCATAAGTACCATCTAGTTTGAACAGTTATGTTTAAAACAATGTATCCAGAGTGCATCAAACATGATTTTAGACCTTTTTTATGGAAAAGTTGTTATTTCTGTAGTTCAATTGCTGCAACTTGCTGAAAATTGTCCATAAGTACCATCTAGTGTGAACAGTTATGTTTAAAACAATGTATCCAGAGTGCATCAAACATGATTTTAGAGCTTTTTTATGGAAAAGTTGTTATTTCTGTAGTTCAATTGCTGCAACTTGCTGAAAATTGTCCATAAGTACCATGTAGTTTGAACAGTTATGTTTAAAACATTGTATCCAGAGTGCACCAAACATGATTTTAGACCTTTTTTTATGGAAAAGTTGTTATTTCTGTAGTTCAATTGCTGCAACTTGCTGAAAATTGTCCATAAGTACCATCTAGTTTGAACAGTTATGTTTAAAACAATGTATCCAGAGTGCATCAAACATGATTTTAGACCTTTTTTATGGAAAAGTTGTTATTTCTGTAGTTCAATTGCTGCAACTTGCTGAAAATTGTCCATAGGTACCATCTAGTTTGAACAGTTATGTTTAAAACAATGTATCCAGAGTGCATCAAACATGATTTTAGACATTTTTTATGGAAAAGTTGTTATTTCTGTACTTCAATTGCTGCAACTTGCAGAAAATTGTCCATAGGTACCATGTAGTTTGAACAGTTATGTTTAAAACAATGTATCCAGAGTGAATCAAACATGATTTTAGAGCTTTTTTATGGAAAAGTTGTTATTTCTGTAGTTCAATTGCTGCAACTTGCTGAAAATTGTCCATAAGTACCATCTAGTTTGAACAGTTATGTTTAAAACATTGTATCCAGAGTGCATCAAACATGATTTTAGAGCTTTTTTATGGAAAAGTTGTTATTTCTGTAGTTCAATTGCTGCAACTTGCTGAAAATTGTCCATAAGTACCATGTAGTTTGAACAGTTATGTTTAAAACATTGTATCCAGAGTGCATCAAACATGATTTTAGACCTTTATTTATGGAAAAGTTGTTATTTCTGTAGTTCAATTGCTGCAACTTGCTGAAAATTGTCCATAAGTACCATCTAGTTTGAACAGTTATGTTTAAAACAATGTATCCCGAGTGAATCAAACATGATTTTAGACTTTTTTTATGGAAAAGTTGTTATTTCTGTATTTCAATTGCTGCAACTTGCTGAAAATTGTCCATAAGTACCATCTAGTTTGAACAGTTATGTTTAAAACATTGTATCCAGAGTGCATCAAACATGATTTTAGAGCTTTTTTATGGAAAAGTTGTTATTTCTGTAGTTCAATTGCTGCAACTTGCTGAAAATTGTCCATAAGTACCATGTAGTTTGAACAGTTATGTTTAAAACAATGTATCCAGAGTGAATCAAACATGATTTTAGAGCTTTTTTATGGAAAAGTTGTTATTTCTGTAGTTCAATTGCTGCAATTTGCTGAAAATTGTCCATAAGTACCATGTAGTTTGAACAGTTATGTTTAAAACAATGTATCCAGAGAGAATCAAACATGATTTTAGACCTTTTTTATGGAAAAGTTGTTATTTCTGTAGTTCAATTGCTGCAATTTGCTGAAAATTGTCCATAAGTACCATGTAGTTTGAACAGTTATGTTTAAAACAATGTATCCAGAGTGAATCAAACATGATTTTAGAGCTTTTTTATGGAAAAGTTGTTATTTCTGTAGTTCAATTGCTGCAACTTGCTGAAAATTGTCCATAAGTACCATCTAGTGTGAACAGTTATGTTTAAAACAATGTATCCAGAGTGCATCAAACATGATTTTAGAGCTTTTTTATGGAAAAGTTGTTATTTCTGTAGTTCAATTGCTGCAACTTGCTGAAAATTGTCCATAAGTACCATCTAGTTTGAACAGTTATGTTTAAAACATTGTATCCAGAGTGAATCAAACATGATTTTAGAGCTTTTTTAAGGAAAAGTTATTTGTGTATTTTAATTGCTGCAACTTGCTGAAAATTGTCCATAAGTACCATGTAGTTTGAACAGTTATGTTTAAAACAATGTATCCAGAGTGAATCAAACATGATTTTAGAGCTTTTTTATGGAAAAGTTGTGTTTCTGTAGTTCAATTCCTGCAACTTGCTGAAAATTGTCCATAAGTACAATGTAGTTTGAACAGTTATGTTTAAAACAATGTATCGAGAGTGCATCAAACATGATTTTAGAGCTTTTTTAAGGAAAAGTTGTTATTTCTGTAGTTCAATTGCTGCAACTTGCTGAAAATTGTCCATAAGTACCATGTAGTTTGAACAGTTATGTTTAAAACAATGTATCCAGAGTGAATCAAACATGATTTTAGACCTTTTTCATGGAAAAGTTGTTATTTCTGTAGTTCATTTGCTGCAACTTGCTGAAAATTGTCCATAAGTACCATGTAGTTTGAACAGTTATGTTTAAAACAATGTATCCAGAGTGAATCAAACATGATTTTAGACCTTTTTTATGGAAAAGTTGTTATTTCTGTAGTTCAATTGCTGCAATTTGCTGAAAATTGTCCATAAGTACCATGTAGTTTGAACAGTTATGTTTAAAACATTGTATCCAGAGTGCATCAAACATGATTTTAGACCTTTTTTATGG
Organism: Oncorhynchus clarkii lewisi; assembly: GCF_045791955.1. Classification (NCBI taxonomy): domain Eukaryota; kingdom Metazoa; phylum Chordata; class Actinopteri; order Salmoniformes; family Salmonidae; genus Oncorhynchus; species Oncorhynchus clarkii. The sequence goes on along the minus strand of NC_092159.1, from coordinate 32,836,180 downwards.
AAAAGTTGTTATTTCTGTAGTTCAATTGCTGCAACTTGCTGAAATTGTCCATAAGTACCATGTAGTTTGAACAGTTATGTTTAAAACAATGTATCCAGAGTGAATCAAACATGATTTTAGAGCTTTTTTATGGAAAAGTTGTTATTTCTGTATTTCAATTGCTGCAACTTGCTGAAATTGTCCATAAGTACCATCTAGTTTGAACAGTTATGTTTAAAACAATGTATCCAGAGTGCATCAAACATGATTTTAGACCTTTTTTATGGAAAAGTTGTTATTTCTGTAGTTCAATTGCTGCAACTTGCTGAAAATTGTCCATAAGTACCATCTAGTTTGAACAGTTATGTTTAAAACATTGTATCCAGAGTGAATCAAACATGATTTTAGAGCTTTTTTAAGGAAAAGTTATTTGTGTATTTTAATTGCTGCAACTTGCTGAAAATTGTCCATAAGTACCATGTAGTTTGAACAGTTATGTTTAAAACAATGTATACAAGAGTGAATCAAACATGATTTTAGAGCTTTTTTATGGAAAAGTTGTTATTTCTGTAGTTCAATTGCTGCAACTTGCTGAAAATTGTCCATAAGTACCATCTAGTTTGAACAGTTATGTTGAAAACATTGTATCCAGAGTGCATCAAACATGATTTTAGACCTTTTTTATGGAAAAGTTGTTATTTCTGTAGTTCAATTGCTGCAACTTGCTGAAAATTGTCCATAAGTACAATGTAGTTTGAACAGTTATGTTTAAAACAATGTATCCAGAGTGCATCAAACATGATTTTAGACCTTTTTTTGGAAAATGTGTTACTTCTGTAGTTTAATTGCTGCAACTTGCTGACAATTGTCCATAAGTACCATCTAGTTTGAACAGTTATGTTTAAAACAATGTATCCAGAGTGAATCAAACATGATTTTAGAGCTTTTTTATGGAAAAGTTGTTATTTCTGAAGTTCAATTGCTGCAACTTGCTGAAAATTGTCCATAAGTACCATGTAGTTTGAACAGTTATGTTTAAAACAATGTATCCAGAGTGAATCAAACATGATTTTAGACCTTTTTCATGGAAAAGTTGTTATTTCTGTAGTTCATTTGCTGCAACTTGCTGAAAATTGTCCATAAGTACCATGTAGTTTGAACAGTTATGTTTAAAACAATGTATCCAGAGTGCATCAAACATGATTTTAGAGCTTTTTTATGGAAAAGTTGTTATTTCTGTAGTTCAATTGCTGCAATTTGCTGAAAATTGTCCATAAGTACCATGTAGTTTGAACAGTTATGTTTAAAACATTGTATCCAGAGTGCATCAAACATGATTTTAGAGCTTTTTTATGGAAAAGTTGTTATTTCTGTAGTTCAATTGCTGCAACTTGCTGAAAATTGTCCATAAGTACCATCTAGTTTGAACAGTTATGTTTAAAACATTGTATCCAGAGTGCATCAAACATGATTTTAGACCTTTTTTATGGAAAAGTTGTTATTTCTGTAGTTAAATTGCCGCAACTTGCTGAAAATTGTCCATAAGTACCATCTAGTTTGAACAGTTATGTTTAAAACATTGTATCCAGAGTGAATCAAACATGATTTTAGAGCTTTTTTAAGGAAAAGTTGTTATTTCTGTAGTTCAATTGCTGCAACTTGCTGAAATTGTCCATAAGTACCATGTAGTTTGAACAGTTATGTTTAAAACAATGTATCCAGAGTGAATCAAACATGATTTTAGAGCTTTTTTATGGAAAAGTTGTTATTTCTGTATTTCAATTGCTGCAACTTGCTGAAATTGTCCATAAGTACCATGTAGTTTGAACAGTTATGTTTAAAACATTCTATCCAGAGTGAATCAAACATGATTTTAGAGCTTTTTTTATGGAAAAGTTGTTATTTCTGAAGTTCAATTGCTGCAACTTGCTGAAAATTGTCCATAAGTACCATGTAGTTTGAATAGTTATGTTTAAAACAATGTATCCAGAGTGAATCAAACATGATTTTAGAGCTTTTTTATGGAAAAGTTGTTATTTCTGTAGTTCAATTGCTGCAACTTGCTGAAAATTGTTCATAAGTACAATGTAGTTTGAACAGTTATGTTTAAAACAATGTATCCAGAGTGCATCAAACATGATTTTAGAGCTTTTTTATGGAAAAGTTGTTATTTCTGTAGTTCAATTGCTGCAATTTGCTGAAAATTGTCCATAAGTACCATGTAGTTTGAACAGTTATGTTTAAAACATTGTATCCAGAGTGCATCAAACATGATTTTAGAGCTTTTTTATGGAAAAGTTGTTATTTCTGTAGTTCAATTGCTGCAACTTGCTGAAAATTGTCCATAAGTACCATCTAGTTTGAACAGTTATGTTTAAAACATTGTATCCAGAGTGCATCAAACATGATTTTAGACCTTTTTTATGGAAAAGTTGTTATTTCTGTAGTTAAATTGCCGCAACTTGCTGAAAATTGTCCATAAGTACCATCTAGTTTGAACAGTTATGTTTAAAACATTGTATCCAGAGTGCATCAAACATGATTTTAGACCTTTTTTATGGAAAAGTTGTTATTTCTGTAGTTAAATTGCCGCAACTTGCTGAAAATTGTCCATAAGTACCATCTAGTTTGAACAGTTATGTTTAAAACATTGTATCCAGAGTGAATCAAACATGATTTTAGAGCTTTTTTAAGGAAAAGTTGTTATTTCTGTAGTTCAATTGCTGCAACTTGCTGAAATTGTCCATAAGTACCATGTAGTTTGAACAGTTATGTTTAAAACAATGTATCCAGAGTGAATCAAACATGATTTTAGAGCTTTTTTATGGAAAAGTTGTTATTTCTGTATTTCAATTGCTGCAACTTGCTGAAATTGTCCATAAGTACCATGTAGTTTGAACAGTTATGTTTAAAACATTCTATCCAGAGTGAATCAAACATGATTTTAGAGCTTTTTTTATGGAAAAGTTGTTATTTCTGAAGTTCAATTGCTGCAACTTGCTGAAAATTGTCCATAAGTACCATGTAGTTTGAATAGTTATGTTTAAAACAATGTATCCAGAGTGAATCAAACATGATTTTAGAGCTTTTTTATGGAAAAGTTGTTATTTCTGTAGTTCAATTGCTGCAACTTGCTGAAAATTGTCCATAAGTACCATCTAGTTTGAACAGTTATGTTTAAAACATTGTATCCAGAGTGCATCAAACATGATTTTAGACCTTTTTTATGGAAAAGTTGTTATTTCTGTAGTTAAATTGCCGCAACTTGCTGAAAATTGTCCATAAGTACCATCTAGTTTGAACAGTTATGTTTAAAACATTGTATCCAGAGTGAATCAAACATGATTTTAGAGCTTTTTTATGGAAAAGTTGTTATTTCTGTATTTCAATTGCTGCAACTTGCTGAAATTGTCCATAAGTACCATCTAGTTTGAACAGTTATGTTTAAAACAATGTATCCAGAGTGCATCAAACATGATTTTAGACCTTTTTTATGGAAAAGTTGTTATTTCTGCAGTTCAATTGCTGCAACTTGCTGAAAATTGTCCATAAGTACCATCTAGTTTGAACAGTTATGTTTAAAACAATGTATCGAGAGTGCATCAAACATGATTTTAGACCTTTTTTATGGAAAAGTTGTTATTTCTGTAGTTCAATTGCTGCAACTTGCTAAAAATTGTCCATAAGTACCATCTAGTTTGAACAGTTATGTTTAAAACATTGTATCCAGAGTGCATCAAACATGATTTTAGACCTTTTTTATGGAAAAGTTGATATTTCTGTAGTTCAATTGCTGCAACTTGCTGAAAATTGTCCATAAGTACCATGTAGTTTGAACAGTTATGTTTAAAACAATGTATCGAGAGTGCATCAAACATGATTTTAGAGCTTTTTTATGGAAAAGTTGTTATTTCTGTAGTTCAATTGCTGCAACTTGCTGAAAATTGTCCATAAGTACCATCTAGTTTGAACAGTTATGTTTAAAACATTGTATCCAGAGTGAATCAAACATGATTTTAGACCTTTTTTTATGGAAAAGTTGTTATTTCTGTAGTTCAATTGCTGCAACTTGCTGAAAATTGTCCATAAGTACCATCTAGTTTGAACAGTTATGTTTAAAACATTGTATCCAGAGTGAATCAAACATGATTTTAGAGCTTTTTTAAGGAAAAGTTATTTGTGTATTTTAATTGCTGCAACTTGCTGAAAATTGTCCATAAGTACAATGTAGTTTGAACAGTTATGTTTAAAACAATGTATCCAGAGTGAATCAAACATGATTTTAGAGCTTTTTTATGGAAAAGTTGTTATTTCTGTATTTCAATTGCTGCAACTTGCTGAAAATTGTCCATAAGTACCATGTAGTTTGAACGGTTATGTTTAAAACAATGTATCCAGAGTGAATCAAACATGATTTTAGAGCTTTTTTATGGAAAAGTTGTTATTTCTGTAGTTCAATTGCTGCAACTTGCTGAAAATTGTCCATAAGTACCATGTAGTTTGAACAGTTATGTTTAAAACAATGTATCGAGAGTGCATCAAACATGATTTTAGAGCTTTTTTATGGAAAAGTTGTTATTTCTGTAGTTCAATTGCTGCAACTTGCTGAAAATTGTCCATAAGTACCATCTAGTTTGAACAGTTATGTTTAAAACATTGTATCCAGAGTGAATCAAACATGATTTTAGACCTTTTTTTATGGAAAAGTTGTTATTTCTGTAGTTCAATTGCTGCAACTTGCTGAAAATTGTCCATAAGTACCATCTAGTTTGAACAGTTATGTTTAAAACATTGTATCCAGAGTGAATCAAACATGATTTTAGAGCTTTTTTAAGGAAAAGTTATTTGTGTATTTTAATTGCTGCAACTTGCTGAAAATTGTCCATAAGTACCATGTAGTTTGAACAGTTATGTTTAAAACAATGTATACAAGAGTGAATCAAACATGATTTTAGAGCTTTTTTATGGAAAAGTTGTTATTTCTGTAGTTCAATTGCTGCAACTTGCTGAAAATTGTCCATAAGTACCATCTAGTTTGAACAGTTATGTTGAAAACATTGTATCCAGAGTGCATCAAACATGATTTTAGACCTTTTTTATGGAAAAGTTGTTATTTCTGTAGTTCAATTGCTGCAACTTGCTGAAAATTGTCCATAAGTACAATGTAGTTTGAACAGTTATGTTTAAAACAATGTATCCAGAGTGCATCAAACATGATTTTAGACCTTTTTTTGGAAAATGTGTTACTTCTGTAGTTTAATTGCTGCAACTTGCTGACAATTGTCCATAAGTACCATGTAGTTTGAACAGTTATGTTTAAAACATTGTATCCAGAGTGCATCAAACATGATTTTAGACCTTTTTTATGGAAAAGTTGTTATTTCTGTAGTTCAATTGCTGCAACTTGCTGAAAATTGTCCATAAGTGCCATCTAGTTTGAACAGTTATGTTTAAAACAATGTATCGAGAGTGAATCAAACATGATTTTAGACCTTTTTTATGGAAAAGTTGTTATTTCTGTAGTTCAATTGCTGCAACTTGCTGAAAATAGTCCATAAGTACCATGTAGTTTGAACAGTTATGTTTAAAACATTCTATCCAGAGTGAATCAAACATGATTTTAGAGCTTTTTTTATGGAAAAGTTGTTATTTCTGAAGTTCAATTGCTGCAACTTGCTGAAAATTGTCCATAAGTACCATGTAGTTTGAACAGTTATGTTTAAAACAATGTATCCAGAGTGAATCAAACATGATTTTAGAGCTTTTTTATGGAAAAGTTGTTATTTCTGTAGTTCAATTGCTGCAACTTGCTGAAAATTGTTCATAAGTACAATGTAGTTTGAACAGTTATGTTTAAAACAATGTATCCAGAGTGCATCAAACATGATTTTAGAGCTTTTTTATGGAAAAGTTGTTATTTCTGTAGTTCAATTGCTGCAATTTGCTGAAAATTGTCCATAAGTACCATGTAGTTTGAACAGTTGTTTAAAACATTGTATCCAGAGTGCATCAAACATGATTTTAGAGCTTTTTTATGGAAAAGTTGTTATTTCTGTAGTTCAATTGCTGCAACTTGCTGAAAATTGTCCATAAGTACCATCTAGTTTGAACAGTTATGTTTAAAACATTGTATCCAGAGTGCATCAAACATGATTTTAGACCTTTTTTATGGAAAAGTTGTTATTTCTGTAGTTAAATTGCCGCAACTTGCTGAAAATTGTCCATAAGTACCATCTAGTTTGAACAGTTATGTTTAAAACATTGTATCCAGAGTGAATCAAACATGATTTTAGAGCTTTTTTAAGGAAAATTTGTTATTTCTGTAGTTCAATTGCTGCAACTTGCTGAAATTGTCCATAAGTACCATGTAGTTTGAACAGTTATGTTTAAAACAATGTATCCAGAGTGAATCAAACATGATTTTAGAGCTTTTTTAAGGAAAAGTTGTTATTTCTGTATTTCAATTGCTGCAACTTGCTGAAATTGTCCATAAGTACCATCTAGTTTGAACAGTTATGTTTAAAACAATGTATCCAGAGTGCATCAAACATGATTTTAGACCTTTTTTATGGAAAAGTTGTTATTTCTGTAGTTCAATTGCTGCAACTTGCTGAAAATTGTCCATAAGTACCATCTAGTTTGAACAGTTATGTTTAAAACAATGTATCGAGAGTGCATCAAACATGATTTTAGAGCTTTTTTATGGAAAAGTTGTTATTTCTGTAGTTCAATTGCTGCAACTTGCTAAAAATTGTCCATAAGTACCATCTAGTTTGAACAGTTATGTTTAAAACATTGTATCCAGAGTGCATCAAACATGATTTTAGACCTTTTTTATGGAAAAGTTGATATTTCTGTAGTTCAATTGCTGCAACTTGCTGAAAATTGTCCATAAGTACCATCTAGTTTGAACAGTTATGTTTAAAACATTGTATCCAGAGTGAATCAAACATGATTTTAGAGCTTTTTTAAGGAAAAGTTATTTGTGTATTTTAATTGCTGCAACTTGCTGAAAATTGTCCATAAGTACCATGTAGTTTGAACAGTTATGTTTAAAACAATGTATACAAGAGTGAATCAAACATGATTTTAGAGCTTTTTTATGGAAAAGTTGTTATTTCTGTAGTTCAATTGCTGCAACTTGCTGAAAATTGTCCATAAGTACCATCTAGTTTGAACAGTTATGTTTAAAACAATGTATCCAGAGTGAATCAAACATGATTTTAGAGCTTTTTTATGGAAAAGTTGTTATTTCTGAAGTTCAATTGCTGCAACTTGCTGAAAATTGTCCATAAGTACCATGTAGTTTGAACAGTTATGTTTAAAACAATGTATCCAGAGTGAATCAAACATGATTTTAGAGCTTTTTTATGGAAAAGTTGTTATTTCTGTAGTTCAATTGCTGCAACTTGCTGAAAATTGTCCATAAGTACCATGTAGTTAGAACAGTTATGTTTAAAACAATGTATCCAGAGTGAATCAAACATGATTTTAGACCTTTTTCATGGAAAAGTTGTTATTTCTGTAGTTCATTTGCTGCAACTTGCTGAAAATTGTCCATAAGTACCATCTAGTTTGAACAGTTATGTTTAAAACATTGTATCCAGAGTGCATCAAACATGATTTTAGAGCTTTTTTATGGAAAAGTTGTTATTTCTGTAGTTCAATTGCTGCAACTTGCTGAAAATTGTCCATAAGTACCATGTAGTTTGAACAGTTATGTTTAAAACATTGTATCCAGAGTGCATCAAACATGATTTTAGAGCTTTTTTATGGAAAAGTTGTTATTTCTGTAGTTCAATTGCTGCAACTTGCTGAAAATTGTCCATAAGTACCATCTAGTTTGAACAGTTATGTTTAAAACATTGTATCCAGAGTGCATCAAACATGATTTTAGAGCTTTTTTATGGAAAAGTTGTTATTTCTGTAGTTCAATTGCTGCAACTTGCTGAAAATTGTCCATAAGTACCATCTAGTTTGAACAGTTATGTTTAAAACATTGTATCCAGAGTGCATCAAACATGATTTTAGAGCTTTTTTATGGAAAAGTTGTTATTTCTGTAGTTCAATTGCTGCAACTTGCTGAAAATTGTCCATAAGTACCATGTAGTTTGAACAGTTATGTTTAAAACAATGTATCCAGAGTGCATCATTTTAGACCTTTTTTATGGAAAAGTTGTTATTTCTGTAGTTCAATTGCTGCAACTTGCTGAAAATTGTCCATAAGTACCATGTAGTTTGAACAGTTATGTTTAAAACAATGTATCCAGAGTGAATCAAACATGATTTTAGAGCTTTTTTATGGAAAAGTTGTTATTTCTGTAGTTCAATTGCTGCAATTTGCTGAAAATTGTCCATAAGTACCATGTAGTTTGAACAGTTATGTTTAAAACATTGTATCCAGAGTGCATCAAACATGATTTTAGAGCTTTTTTATGGAAAAGTTGTTATTTCTGTAGTTCAATTGCTGCAACTTGCTGAAAATTGTCCATAAGTACCATCTAGTTTGAACAGTTATGTTTAAAACATTGTATCCAGAGTGAATCAAACATGATTTTAGAGCTTTTTTAAGGAAAAGTTGTTATTTCTGTAGTTCAATTGCTGCAACTTGCTGAAATTGTCCATAAGTACCATGTAGTTTGAACAGTTATGTTTAAAACAATGTATCCAGAGTGAATCAAACATGATTTTAGACCTTTTTTTATGGAAAAGTTGTTATTTCTGTAGTTCAATTGCTGCAACTTGCTGAAAATTGTCCATAAGTACCATCTAGTTTGAACAGTTATGTTTAAAACAATGTATCCAGAGTGAATCAAACATGATTTTAGAGCTTTTTTATGGAAAAGTTGTTATTTCTGAAGTTCAATTGCTGCAACTTGCTGAAATTGTCCATAAGTACCATGTAGTTTGAACAGTTATGTTTAAAACATTGTATCCAGAGTGAATCAAACATGATTTTAGAGCTTTTTTAAGGAAAAGTTATTTGTGTATTTTAATTGCTGCAACTTGCTGAAAATTGTCCATAAGTACCATGTAGTTTGAACAGTTATGTTTAAAACAATGTATACAAGAGTGAACCAAACATGATTTTAGAGCTTTTTTATGGAAAAGTTGTTATTTCTGTAGTTCAATTGCTGCAACTTGCTGAAAATTGTCCATAAGTACCATCTAGTTTGAACAGTTATGTTTAAAACATTGTATCCAGAGTGCATCAAACATGATTTTAGACCTTTTTTATGGAAAAGTTGTTATTTCTGTAGTTCAATTGCTGCAACTTGCTGAAAATTGTCCATAAGTACAATGTAGTTTGAACAGTTATGTTTAAAACAATGTATCCAGAGTGCATCAAACATGATTTTAGACCTTTTTTTGGAAAATGTGTTACTTCTGTAGTTTAATTGCTGCAACTTGCTGACAATTGTCGATAAGTACCATCTAGTTTGAACAGTTATGTTTAAAACAATGTATCCAGAGTGAATCAAACATGATTTTAGAGCTTTTTTATGGAAAAGTTGTTATTTCTGAAGTTCAATTGCTGCAACTTGCTGAAATTGTCCATAAGTACCATGTAGTTTGAACAGTTATGTTTAAAACAATGTATCCAGAGTGAATCAAACATGATTTTAGAGCTTTTTTATGGAAAAGTTGTTATTTCTGTATTTCAATTGCTGCAACTTGCTGAAATTGTCCATAAGTACCATCTAGTTTGAACAGTTATGTTTAAAACAATGTATCCAGAGTGCATCAAACATGATTTTAGACCTTTTTTATGGAAAAGTTGTTATTTCTGTAGTTCAATTGCTGCAACTTGCTGAAAATTGTCCATAAGTACCATCTAGTTTGAACAGTTATGTTTAAAACAATGTATCGAGAGTGCATCAAACATGATTTTAGAGCTTTTTTATGGAAAAGTTGTTATTTCTGTAGTTCAATTGCTGCAACTTGCTAAAAATTGTCCATAAGTACCATCTAGTTTGAACAGTTATGTTTAAAACATTGTATCCAGAGTGCATCAAACATGATTTTAGACCTTTTTTATGGAAAAGTTGATGTTTCTGTAGTTCAATTGCTGCAACATGCTGAAAATTGTCCATAAGTACCATCTAGTTTGAACAGTTATGTTTAAAACAATGTATCCAGAGTGAATCAAACATGATTTTAGAGCTTTTTTATGGAAAAGTTGTTATTTCTGTAGTTCAGTTGCTGCAACTTGCTGAAAATTGTCCATAAGTACAATGTAGTTTGAACAGTTATGTTTAAAACAATGTATCCAGAGTGCATCAAACATGATTTTAGAGCTTTTTTATGGAAAACTTGTTATTTCTGTATTTCAATTGCTGCAACTTGCTGAAAATTGTCCATAAGTACCATGTAGTTTGAACGGTTATGTTTAAAACAATGTATCCAGAGTGAATCAAACATGATTTTAGAGCTTTTTTATGGAAAAGTTGTTATTTCTGTAGTTCAATTGCTGCAACTTGCTGAAAATTGTCCATAAGTACCATGTAGTTTGAACAGTTATGTTTAAAACAATGTATCGAGAGTGCATCAAACATGATTTTAGAGCTTTTTTATGGAAAAGTTGTTATTTCTGTAGTTCAATTGCTGCAACTTGCTGAAAATTGTCCATAAGTACCATCTAGTTTGAACAGTTATGTTTAAAACATTGTATCCAAAGTGAATCAAACATGATTTTAGACCTTTTTTTATGGAAAAGTTGTTATTTCTGTAGTTCAATTGCTGCAACTTGCTGAAAATTGTCCATAAGTACCATCTAGTTTGAACAGTTATGTTTAAAACATTGTATCCAGAGTGAATCAAACATGATTTTAGAGCTTTTTTAAGGAAAAGTTATTTGTGTATTTTAATTGCTGCAACTTGCTGAAAATTGTCCATAAGTACCATGTAGTTTGAACAGTTATGTTTAAAACAATGTATACAAGAGTGAACCAAACATGATTTTAGAGCTTTTTTATGGAAAAGTTGTTATTTCTGTAGTTCAATTGCTGCAACTTGCTGAAAATTGTCCATAAGTACCATCTAGTTTGAACAGTTATGTTTAAAACATTGTATCCAGAGTGCATCAAACATGATTTTAGACCTTTTTTATGGAAAAGTTGTTATTTCTGTAGTTCAATTGCTGCAACTTGCTGAAAATTGTCCATAAGTACAATGTAGTTTGAACAGTTATGTTTAAAACAATGTATCCAGAGTGCATCAAACATGATTTTAGACCTTTTTTTGGAAAATGTGTTACTTCTGTAGTTTAATTGCTGCAACTTGCTGACAATTGTCGATAAGTACCATCTAGTTTGAACAGTTATGTTTAAAACAATGTATCCAGAGTGAATCAAACATGATTTTAGAGCTTTTTTATGGAAAAGTTGTTATTTCTGAAGTTCAATTGCTGCAACTTGCTGAAAATTGTCCATAAGTACCATGTAGTTTGAACAGTTATGTTTAAAACAATGTATCCAGAGTGAATCAAACATGATTTTAGAGCTTTTTTATGGAAAAGTTGTTATTTCTGTAGTTCAATTGCTGCAACTTGCTGAAAATTGTCCATAAGTACCATCTAGTTTAAACAGTTATGTTTAAAACATTGTATCCAGAGTGCATCAAACATGATTTTAGAGCTTTTATATGGAAAAGTTGTTATTTCTGTAGTTCAATTGCTGCAACTTGCTGAAAATTGTCCATAAGTACCATCTAGTTTGAACAGTTATGTTTAAAACATTTTATCCAGAGTGCATCAAACATGATTTTAGACCTTTTTTATGGAAAAGTTGTTATTTCTGTAGTAAATTGCTGCGACTTGCTGAAAATTGTCCATAAGTACCATGTAGTTTGAACAGTTATGTTTAAAACATTGTATCCAGAGTGCATCAAACATGATTTTAGAGCTTTTTTATGGAAAAGTTGTTATTTCTGTAGTTCAATTCCTGCAACTTGCTGAAAATTGTCCATAAGTACCATGTAGTTTGAACAGTTATGTTTAAAACATTGTATCCAGAGTGCATCAAACATGATTTTAAAGCTTTTTTATGGAAAAGTTGTTATTTCTGTAGTTCAATTGCTGCAACTTGCTGAAAATTGTCCATAAGTACCATGTAGTTTGAACAGTTATGTTTAAAACAATGTATCCAGAGTGCATCATTTTAGACCTTTTTTATGGAAAAGTTGTTATTTCTGTAGTTCAATTGCTGCAACTAGCTGAAAATTGTCCATAAGTACCATCTAGTTTGAACAGTTATGTTTAAAACATTGTATCCAGAGTGCATCAAACATGATTTTAGAGCTTTTTTATGGAAAAGTTGTTATTTCTGTAGTTCAATTGCTGCAATTTGCTGAAAATTGTCCATAAGTACCATCTAGTTTGAACAGTTATGTTTAAAACATTGTATCCAGAGTGCATCAAACATGATTTTAGAGCTTTTTTATGGAAAAGTTGTTATTTCTGTAGTTCAATTCCTGCAACTTGCTGAAAATTGTCCATAAGTACCATGTAGTTTGAACAGTTATGTTTAAAACATTGTATCCAGAGTGCATCATTTTAGACCTTTTTTATGGAAAAGTTGTTATTTCTGTAGTTCAATTGCTGCAACTAGCTGAAAATTGTCCATAAGTACCATGTAGTTTGAACAGTTATGTTTAAAACAATGTATCCAGAGTGAATCAAACATGATTTTAGAGCTTTTTTATGGAAAAGTTGTTATTTCTGTAGTTCAATTCCTGCAACTTGCTGAAAATTGTCCATAAGTACAATGTAGTTTGAACAGTTATGTTTAAAACAATGTATCGAGAGTGCATCAAACATGATTTTAGAGCTTTTTTAAGGAAAAGTTGTTATTTCTGTAGTTTAATTGCTGCAACTTGCTGAAAATTGTCCATAAGTACCATCTAGTTTGAACAGTTATGTTTAAAACAATGTATCGAGAGTGCATTAAACATGATTTTAGAGCTTTTTTATGGAAAAGTTGTTATTTCTGTAGTTCAATTCCTGCAACTTGCTGAAAATTGTCCATAAGTACAATGTAGTTTGAACAGTTATGTTTAAAACAATGTATCGAGAGTGCATCAAACATGATTTTAGAGCTTTTTTAAGGAAAAGTTGTTATTTCTGTAGTTTAATTGCTGCAACTTGCTGAAAATTGTCCATAGGTACCATCTAGTTTGAACAGTTATGTTTAAAACAATGTATCCAGAGTGCATCAAACATGATTTTAGAGCTTTTTTATGGAAAAGTTGTTATTTCTGTAGTTCAATTGCTGCAACTTGCTGAAAATTGTCCATAGGTACCATCTAGTTTGAACAGTTATGTTTAAAACAATGTATCCAGAGTGAATCAAACATGATTTTAGACCTTTTTCATTGAAAAGTTGTTATTTCTGTAGTTCAATTGCTGCAACTTGCTGAAAATTGTCCATAAGTACCATCTAGTTTGAACAGTTATGTTTAAAACATTGTATCCAGAGTGCATCAAACATGATTTTAGACCTTTTTTATGGAAAAGTTGTTATTTCTGTAGTTCAATTGCTGCAACTTGCTGAAAATTGTCCATAAGTACCATCTAGTTTGAACAGTTATGTTTAAAACATTGTATCCAGAGTGCATCAAACATGATTTTAGACCTTTTTTATGGAAAAGTTGTTATTTCTGTAGTTCAATTGCTGCAACTTGCTGAAAATTGTCCATAAGTACCATCTAGTTTGAACAGTTATGTTTAAAACATTGTATCCAGAGTGCATCAAACATGATTTTAGAGCTTTTTTATGGAAAAGTTGTTATTTCTGTAGTTCAATTGCTGCAACTTGCTGAAAATTGTCCTTAAGTACCACGTAGTTTGAACAGTTATGTTTAAAACATTGTATCCAGAGTGCATCAAACATGATTTTGGAGCTTTTTTATGGAAAAGTTATTATTTCTGTAGTTCAATTGCTGCAACTTGCTGAAAATTGTCCATAAGTACCATGTAGTTTGAACAGTTATGTTTAAAACATTGTATCCAGAGTGCATCAAACATGATTTTAGACCTTTTTTATGGAAAAGTTCTTATTTCTGTAGTTCAATTGCTGCAACTTGCTGAAAATTGTCCATAAGTACCATCTAGTTTGAACAGTTATGTTTAAAACATTGTATCCAGAGTGCATCAAACATGATTTTAGAGCTTTTTTATGGAAAAGTTGTTATTTCTGTAGTTCAATTGCTGCAACTTGCTGAAAATTGTCCATAAGTACCATGTAGTTTGAACAGTTATGTTTAAAACAATGTATCCAGAGTGAATCAAACATGATTTTAGACCTTTTTTATGGAAAAGTTGTTATTTCTGTAGTTCAATTGCTGCAACTTGCTGAAAATTGTCCATAAGTACCATGTAGTTTGAACAGTTATGTTTAAAACAATGTATCCAGAGTGCATCAAACATGATTTTAGAGCTTTTTTAAGGAAAAGTTGTTATTTCTGTAGTTTAATTGCTGCAACTTGCTGAAAATTGTCCATAAGTACCATCTAGTTTGAACAGTTATGTTTAAAACAATGTATCGAGAGTGCATCAAACATGATTTTAGAGCTTTTTTATGGAAAAGTTGTTATTTCTGTAGTTCAATTCCTGCAACTTGCTGAAAATTGTCCATAAGTACAATGTAGTTTGAACAGTTATGTTTAAAACAATGTATCGAGAGTGCATCAAACATGATTTTAGAGCTTTTTTAAGGAAAAGTTGTTATTTCTGTAGTTTAATTGCTGCAACTTGCTGAAAATTGTCCATAGGTACCATCTAGTTTGAACAGTTATGTTTAAAACAATGTATCCAGAGTGCATCAAACATGATTTTAGAGCTTTTTTATGGAAAAGTTGTTATTTCTGTAGTTCAATTGCTGCAACTTGCTGAAAATTGTCCATAGGTACCATCTAGTTTGAACAGTTATGTTTAAAACAATGTATCCAGAGTGAATCAAACATGATTTTAGACCTTTTTCATTGAAAAGTTGTTATTTCTGTAGTTCAATTGCTGCAACTTGCTGAAAATTGTCCATAAGTACCATCTAGTTTGAACAGTTATGTTTAAAACATTGTATCCAGAGTGCATCAAACATGATTTTAGACCTTTTTTATGGAAAAGTTGTTATTTCTGTAGTTCAATTGCTGCAACTTGCTGAAAATTGTCCATAAGTACCATCTAGTTTGAACAGTTATGTTTAAAACATTGTATCCAGAGTGCATCAAACATGATTTTAGACCTTTTTTATGGAAAAGTTGTTATTTCTGTAGTTCAATTGCTGCAACTTGCTGAAAATTGTCCATAAGTACCATCTAGTTTGAACAGTTATGTTTAAAACATTGTATCCAGAGTGCATCAAACATGATTTTAGAGCTTTTTTATGGAAAAGTTGTTATTTCTGTAGTTCAATTGCTGCAACTTGCTGAAAATTGTCCTTAAGTACCACGTAGTTTGAACAGTTATGTTTAAAACATTGTATCCAGAGTGCATCAAACATGATTTTGGAGCTTTTTTATGGAAAAGTTATTATTTCTGTAGTTCAATTGCTGCAACTTGCTGAAAATTGTCCATAAGTACCATGTAGTTTGAACAGTTATGTTTAAAACATTGTATCCAGAGTGCATCAAACATGATTTTAGACCTTTTTTATGGAAAAGTTCTTATTTCTGTAGTTCAATTGCTGCAACTTGCTGAAAATTGTCCATAAGTACCATCTAGTTTGAACAGTTATGTTTAAAACATTGTATCCAGAGTGCATCAAACATGATTTTAGAGCTTTTTTATGGAAAAGTTGTTATTTCTGTAGTTCAATTGCTGCAACTTGCTGAAAATTGTCCATAAGTACCATGTAGTTTGAACAGTTATGTTTAAAACAATGTATCCAGAGTGAATCAAACATGATTTTAGACCTTTTTTATGGAAAAGTTGTTATTTCTGTAGTTCAATTGCTGCAACTTGCTGAAAATTGTCCATAAGTACCATGTAGTTTGAACAGTTATGTTTAAAACAATGTATCCAGAGTGCATCATTTTAGACCTTTTTTATGGAAAAGTTGTTATTTCTGTAGTTCAATTGCTGCAACTAGCTGAAAATTGTCCATAAGTACCATGTAGTTTGAACAGTTATGTTTAAAACAATGTATCCAGAGTGAATCAAACATGATTTTAGAGCTTTTTTATGGAAAAGTTGTTATTTCTGTAGTTCAATTCCTGCAACTTGCTGAAAATTGTCCATAAGTACAATGTAGTTTGAACAGTTATGTTTAAAACAATGTATCGAGAGTGCATCAAACATGATTTTAGAGCTTTTTTAAGGAAAAGTTGTTATTTCTGTAGTTTAATTGCTGCAACTTGCTGAAAATTGTCCATAAGTACCATCTAGTTTGAACAGTTATGTTTAAAACAATGTATCCAGAGTGAATCAAACATGATTTTAGAGCTTTTTTATGGAAAAGTTGTTATTTCTGAAGTTCAATTGCTGCAACTTGCTGAAAATTGTCCATAAGTACCATGTAGTTTGAACAGTTATGTTTAAAACAATGTATCCAGAGTGAATCAAACATGATTTTATAGCTTTTTTATGGAAAAGTTGTTATTTCTGTAGTTCAATTGCTGCAACTTGCTGAAAATTGTCCATAAGTACCATGTAGTTTGAACAGTTATGTTTAAAACAATGTATCCAGAGTGAATCAAACATGATTTTAGAGCTTTTTTATGGAAAAGTTGTTATTTCTGTAGTTCAATTCCTGCAACTTGCTGAAAATTGTCCATAAGTACAATGTAGTTTGAACAGTTATGTTTAAAACAATGTATCGAGAGTGCATCAAACATGATTTTAGAGCTTTTTTAAGGAAAAGTTGTTATTTCTGTAGTTTAATTGCTGCAACTTGCTGAAAATTGTCCATAGGTACCATCTAGTTTGAACAGTTATGTTTAAAACAATGTATCCAGAGTGCATCAAACATGATTTTAGAGCTTTTTTATGGAAAAGTTGTTATTTCTGTAGTTCAATTGCTGCAACTTGCTGAAAATTGTCCATAGGTACCATCTAGTTTGAACAGTTATGTTTAAAACAATGTATCCAGAGTGAATCAAACATGATTTTAGACCTTTTTCATTGAAAAGTTGTTATTTCTGTAGTTCAATTGCTGCAACTTGCTGAAAATTGTCCATAAGTACCATCTAGTTTGAACAGTTATGTTTAAAACATTGTATCCAGAGTGCATCAAACATGATTTTAGACCTTTTTTATGGAAAAGTTGTTATTTCTGTAGTTCAATTGCTGCAACTTGCTGAAAATTGTCCATAAGTACCATCTAGTTTGAACAGTTATGTTTAAAACATTGTATCCAGAGTGCATCAAACATGATTTTAGACCTTTTTTATGGAAAAGTTGTTATTTCTGTAGTTCAATTGCTGCAACTTGCTGAAAATTGTCCATAAGTACCATCTAGTTTGAACAGTTATGTTTAAAACATTGTATCCAGAGTGCATCAAACATGATTTTAGAGCTTTTTTATGGAAAAGTTGTTATTTCTGTAGTTCAATTGCTGCAACTTGCTGAAAATTGTCCTTAAGTACCACGTAGTTTGAACAGTTATGTTTAAAACATTGTATCCAGAGTGCATCAAACATGATTTTGGAGCTTTTTTATGGAAAAGTTATTATTTCTGTAGTTCAATTGCTGCAACTTGCTGAAAATTGTCCATAAGTACCATGTAGTTTGAACAGTTATGTTTAAAACATTGTATCCAGAGTGCATCAAACATGATTTTAGACCTTTTTTATGGAAAAGTTCTTATTTCTGTAGTTCAATTGCTGCAACTTGCTGAAAATTGTCCATAAGTACCATCTAGTTTGAACAGTTATGTTTAAAACATTGTATCCAGAGTGCATCAAACATGATTTTAGAGCTTTTTTATGGAAAAGTTGTTATTTCTGTAGTTCAATTGCTGCAACTTGCTGAAAATTGTCCATAAGTACCATGTAGTTTGAACAGTTATGTTTAAAACAATGTATCCAGAGTGAATCAAACATGATTTTAGACCTTTTTTATGGAAAAGTTGTTATTTCTGTAGTTCAATTGCTGAAACTTGCTGAAAATTGTCCATAAGTACCATCTAGTTTAAACAGTTATGTTTAAAACATTGTATCCAGAGTGCATCAAACATGATTTTAGAGCTTTTTTATGGAAAAGTTGTTATTTCTGTAAAACATTGTTCAATTGCTGCAACTTGCTGAAAATTGTCCATAAGTACCATGTAGTTTGAACAGTTATGTTTAAAACATTGTATCCAGAGTGCGTCAAACATGATTTTAGAGCTTTTTTATGGAAAAGTTGTTATTTCTGTAGTTCAATTGCTGCAACTTGCTGAAAATTGTCCATAGGTACCATCTAGTTTGAACAGTTATGTTTAAAACAATGTATCCAGAGTGAATCAAACATGATTTTAGACCTTTTTCATTGAAAAGTTGTTATTTCTGTAGTTCAATTGCTGCAACTTGCTGAAAATTGTCCATAAGTACCATCTAGTTTGAACAGTTATGTTTAAAACATTGTATCCAGAGTGCATCAAACATGATTTTAGAGCTTTTTTATGGAAAAGTTGTTATTTCTGTAGTTCAATTGCTGCAACTTGCTGAAAATTGTCCATAGGTACCATCTAGTTTGAACAGTTATGTTTAAAACAATGTATCCAGAGTGAATCAAACATGATTTTAGACCTTTTTCATTGAAAAGTTGTTATTTCTGTAGTTCAATTGCTGCAACTTGCTGAAAATTGTCCATAAGTACAATGTAGTTTGAACAGTTATGTTTAAAACAATGTATCGAGAGTGCATCAAACATGATTTTAGAGCTTTTTTAAGGAAAAGTTGTTATTTCTGTAGTTTAATTGCTGCAACTTGCTGAAAATTGTCCATAAGTACCATGTAGTTTGAACAGTTATGTTTAAAACAATGTATCCAGAGTGCATCAAACATGATTTTTGACCTTTTTTATGGAAAAGTTGTTATTTCTGTAGTTCAATTGCTGCAACTTGCTGAAAATTGTCCATAAGTACCATGTAGTTTGAACAGTTATGTTTAAAACAATGTATCCAGAGTGAATCAAACATGATTTTAGAGCTTTTTTATGGAAAAGTTGTTATTTCTGTAGTTCAATTGCTGCAACTTGCTGAAAATTGTCCATAGGTACCATCTAGTTTGAACAGTTATGTTTAAAACAATGTATCCAGAGTGAATCAAACATGATTTTAGACCTTTTTCATGGAAAAGTTGTTATTTCTGTAGTTCAATTGCTGCAACTTGCTGAAAATTGTCCATAAGTACCATCTAGTTTGAACAGTTATGTTTAAAACATTGTATCCAGAGTGAATCAAACATGATTTTAGACCTTTTTTTATGGAAAAGTTGTTATTTCTGTAGTTCAATTGCTGCAACTTGCTGAAAATTGTCCATAAGTACCATCTAGTTTGAACAGTTATGTTTAAAACATTGTATCCAGAGTGAATCAAACATGATTTTAGAGCTTTTTTAAGGAAAAGTTGTTATTTCTGTAGTTCAATTGCTGCAACTTGCTGAAAATTGTCCATAAGTACCATGTAGTTTGAACAGTTATGTTTAAAACAATGTATCCAGAGTGAATCAAACATGATTTTAGAGCTTTTTTATGGAAAAGTTGTTATTTCTGTAGTTCAATTGCTGCAACTTGCTGAAAATTGTCCACAAGTACCATCTAGTTTGAACAGTTATGTTTAAAACAATGTATCCAGAGTGCATCAAACATGATTTTAGACCTTTTTTATGGAAAAGTTGTTATTTCTGTAGTTCAATTGCTGCAACTTGCTGAAAATTGTCCATAAGTACAATGTAGTTTGAACAGTTATGTTTAAAACAATGTATCCAGAGTGCATCAAACATGATTTTAGACCTTTTTTTGGAAAATGTGTTACTTCTGTAGTTTAATTGCTGCAACTTGCTGACAATTGTCCATAAGTACCATCTAGTTTGAACAGTTATGTTTAAAACAATGTATCCAGAGTGAATCAAACATGATTTTAGAGCTTTTTTATGGAAAAGTTGTTATTTCTGTAGTTCAATTCCTGCAACTTGCTGAAAATTGTCCATAAGTACCATGTAGTTTGAACAGTTATGTTTAAAACAATGTATCCAGAGTGCATCAAACATGATTTTTGACCTTTTTTATGGAAAAGTTGTTATTTCTGTAGTTCAATTGCTGCAACTTGCTGAAAATTGTCCATAAGTACCATGTAGTTTGAACAGTTATGTTTAAAACAATGTATCCAGAGTGAATCAAACATGATTTTAGAGCTTTTTTATGGAAAAGTTGTTATTTCTGTAGTTCAATTGCTGCAACTTGCTGAAAATTGTCCATAGGTACCATCTAGTTTGAACAGTTATGTTTAAAACAATGTATCCAGAGTGAATCAAACATGATTTTAGACCTTTTTCATGGAAAAGTTGTTATTTCTGTAGTTCAATTGCTGCAACTTGCTGAAAATTGTCCATAAGTACCATCTAGTTTGAACAGTTATGTTTAAAACATTGTATCCAGAGTGAATCAAACATGATTTTAGACCTTTTTTTATGGAAAAGTTGTTATTTCTGTAGTTCAATTGCTGCAACTTGCTGAAAATTGTCCATAAGTACCATCTAGTTTGAACAGTTATGTTTAAAACATTGTATCCAGAGTGAATCAAACATGATTTTAGAGCTTTTTTAAGGAAAAGTTGTTATTTCTGTAGTTCAATTGCTGCAACTTGCTGAAAATTGTCCATAAGTACCATGTAGTTTGAACAGTTATGTTTAAAACAATGTATCCAGAGTGAATCAAACATGATTTTAGAGCTTTTTTATGGAAAAGTTGTTATTTCTGTAGTTCAATTGCTGCAAATTGCTGAAAATTGTCCACAAGTACCATCTAGTTTGAACAGTTATGTTTAAAACAATGTATCCAGAGTGCATCAAACATGATTTTAGACCTTTTTTATGGAAAAGTTGTTATTTCTGTAGTTCAATTGCTGCAACTTGCTGAAAATTGTCCATAAGTACAATGCAGTTTGAACAGTTATGTTTAAAACAATGTATCCAGAGTGCATCAAACATGATTTTAGACCTTTTTTTGGAAAATGTGTTACTTCTGTAGTTTAATTGCTGCAACTTGCTGACAATTGTCCATAAGTACCATCTAGTTTGAACAGTTATGTTTAAAACAATGTATCCAGAGTGAATCAAACATGATTTTAGAGCTTTTTTATGGAAAAGTTGTTATTTCTGTAGTTCAATTCCTGCAACTTGCTGAAAATTGTCCATAAGTACAATGTAGTTTGAACAGTTATGTTTAAAACAATGTATCGAGAGTGCATCAAACATGATTTTAGAGCTTTTTTAAGGAAAAGTTGTTATTTCTGTAGTTCAATTGCTGCAACTTGCTGAAAATTGTCCATAAGTACCATGTAGTTTGAACAGTTATGTTTAAAACAATGTATCCAGAGTGAATCAAACATGATTTTAGACCTTTTTCATGGAAAAGTTGTTATTTCTGTAGTTCATTTGCTGCAACTTGCTGAAAATTGTCCATAAGTACCATCTAGTTTGAACAGTTATGTTTAAAACATTGTATCCAGAGTGCATCAAACATGATTTTAGACCTTTTTTATGGAAAAGTTGTTATTTCTGTAGTTCAATTGCTGCAACTTGCTGAAAATTGTCCTTAAGTACCACGTAGTTTGAACAGTTATGTTTAAAACATTGTATCCAGAGTGCATCAAACATGATTTTAGAGCTTTTTTATGGAAAAGTTGTTATTTCTGTAGTTCAATTGCTGCAACTTGCTGAAAATTGTCCATAAGTACCATGTAGTTTGAACAGTTATGTTTAAAACATTGTATCCAGAGTGCATCAAACATGATTTTAGACCTTTTTTATGGAAAAGTTGTTATTTCTGTAGTTCAATTGCTGCAACTTGCTGAAAATTGTCCATAAGTACCATCTAGTTTGAACAGTTATGTTTAAAACATTGTATCCAGAGTGCATCAAACATGATTTTAGAGCTTTTTTATGGAAAAGTTGTTATTTCTGTAGTTCAATTGCTGCAACTTGCTGAAAATTGTCCATAAGTACCATGTAGTTTGAACAGTTATGTTTAAAACAATGTATCCAGAGTGCATCATTTTAGACCTTTTTTATGGAAAAGTTGTTATTTCTGTAGTTCAATTGCTGCAACTTGCTGAAAATTGTCCATAAGTACCATCTAGTTTAAACAGTTATGTTTAAAACATTGTATCCAGAGTGCATCAAACATGATTTTAGAGCTTTTATATGGAAAAGTTGTTATTTCTGTAGTTCAATTGCTGCAACTTGCTGAAAATTGTCCATAAGTACCATCTAGTTTGAACAGTTATGTTTAAAACATTTTATCCAGAGTGCATCAAACATGATTTTAGACCTTTTTTATGGAAAAGTTGTTATTTCTGTAGTAAATTGCTGCGACTTGCTGAAAATTGTCCATAAGTACCATGTAGTTTGAACAGTTATGTTTAAAACAATGTATCCAGAGTGAATCAAACATGATTTTAGAGCTTTTTTATGGAAAAGTTGTTATTTCTGTAGTTCAATTGCTGCAATTTGCTGAAAATTGTCCATAAGTACCATCTAGTTTGAACAGTTATGTTTAAAACATTGTATCCAGAGTGCATCAAACATGATTTTAGAGCTTTTTTATGGAAAAGTTGTTATTTCTGTAGTTCAATTGCTGCAATTTGCTGAAAATTGTCCATAAGTACCATCTAGTTTGAACAGTTATGTTTAAAACATTGTATCCAGAGTGCATCAAACATGATTTTAGAGCTTTTTTATGGAAAAGTTGTTATTTCTGTAGTTCAATTCCTGCAACTTGCTGAAAATTGTCCATAAGTACCATGTAGTTTGAACAGTTATGTTTAAAACATTGTATCCAGAGTGCATCAAACATGATTTTAGACCTTTTTTATGGAAAAGTTGTTATTTCTGTAGTTCAATTGCTGCAACTTGCTGAAAATTGTCCATAAGTACCATCTAGTTTGAACAGTTATGTTTAAAACATTGTATCCAGAGTGCATCAAACATGATTTTAGACCTTTTTTATGGAAAAGTTGTTATTTCTGTAGTTCAATTGCTGCAACTTGCTGAAAATTGTCCATAAGTACCATCTAGTTTGAACAGTTATGTTTAAAACATTGTATCCAGAGTGCATCAAACATGATTTTAGACCTTTTTTATGGAAAAGTTGTTATTTCTGTAGTTCAATTGCTGCGACTTGCTGAAAATTGTCCTTAAGTACCACGTAGTTTGAACAGTTATGTTTAAAACATTGTATCCAGAGTGCATCAAACATGATTTTAGAGCTTTTTTATGGAAAAGTTGTTATTTCTGTAGTTCAATTGCTGCAACTTGCTGAAAATTGTCCATAAGTACCATGTAATTTGAACAGTTATGTTTAAAACAATGTATCCAGAGTGAATCAAACATGATTTTAGACCTTTTTTATGGAAAAGTTGTTATTTCTGTAGTTCAATTGCTGCAACTTGCTGAAAATTGTCCATAAGTACCATCTAGTTTGAACAGTTATGTTTAAAACATTGTATCCAGAGTGCATCAAACATGATTTTAGAGCTTTTTTATGGAAAAGTTGTTATTTCTGTAGTTCAATTGCTGCAACTTGCTGAAAATTGTCCATAAGTACCATGTAGTTTGAACAGTTATGTTTAAAACAATGTATCCAGAGTGAATCAAACATGATTTTAGAGCTTTTATATGGAAAAGTTGTTATTTCTGTAGTTCAATTGCTGCAACTTGCTGAAAATTGTCCATAAGTACCATCTAGTTTAAACAGTTATGTGTAAAACATTGTATCCAGAGTGCATCAAACATGATTTTAGAGCTTTTATATGGAAAAGTTGTTATTTCTGTAGTTCAATTGCTGCAACTTGCTGAAAATTGTCCATAAGTACCATGTAGTTTGAACAGTTATGTTTAAAACAATGTATCCAGAGTGAATCAAACATGATTTTAGAGCTTTTTTATGGAAAAGTTGTTATTTCTGTAGTTCAATTCCTGCAACTTGCTGAAAATTGTCCATAAGTACAATGTAGTTTGAACAGTTATGTTTAAAACAATGTATCGAGAGTGCATCAAACATGATTTTAGAGCTTTTTTAAGGAAAAGTTGTTATTTCTGTAGTTTAATTGCTGCAACTTGCTGAAAATTGTCCATAAGTACCATGTAGTTTGAACAGTTATGTTTAAAACAATGTATCCAGAGTGCATCAAACATGATTTTTGACCTTTTTTATGGAAAAGTTGTTATTTCTGTAGTTCAATTGCTGCAACTTGCTGAAAATTGTCCATAAGTACCATGTAGTTTGAACAGTTATGTTTAAAACAATGTATCCAGAGTGAATCAAACATGATTTTAGAGCTTTTTTATGGAAAAGTTGTTATTTCTGTATTTCAATTGCTGCAACTTGCTGAAAATTGTCCATAGGTACCATCTAGTTTGAACAGTTATGTTTAAAACAATGTATCCAGAGTGAATCAAACATGATTTTAGACCTTTTTCATGGAAAAGTTGTTATTTCTGTAGTTCATTTGCTGCAACTTGCTGAAAATTGTCCATAAGTACCATCTAGTTTGAACAGTTATGTTTAAAACATTGTATCCAGAGTGCATCAAACATGGTTTTAGACCTTTTTTATGGAAAAGTTGTTATTTCTGTAGTTCAATTGCTGCAACTTGCTGAAAATTGTCCATAAGTACAATGTAGTTTGAACAGTTATGTTTAAAACAATGTATCCAGAGTGCATCAAACATGATTTTAGACCTTTTTTTGGAAAATGTGTTACTTCTGTAGTTTAATTGCTGCAACTTGCTGACAATTGTCCATAAGTACCATCTAGTTTGAACAGTTATGTTTAAAACAATGTATCCAGAGTGAATCAAACATGATTTTAGAGCTTTTTTATGGAAAAGTTGTTATTTCTGTAGTTCAATTCCTGCAACTTGCTGAAAATTGTCCATAAGTACAATGTAGTTTGAACAGTTATGTTTAAAACAATGTATCGAGAGTGCATCAAACATGATTTTAGAGCTTTTTTAAGGAAAAGTTGTTATTTCTGTAGTTTAATTGCTGCAACTTGCTGAAAATTGTCCATAAGTACCATCTAGTTTGAACAGTTATGTTTAAAACAATGTATCCAGAGTGAATCAAACATGATTTTAGAGTTTTTTTATGGAAAAGTTGTTATTTCTGTAGTTCAATTGCTGCAACTTGCTGAAAATTGTCCATAAGTACCATGTAGTTTGAACAGTTATGTTTAAAACAATGTATCCAGAGTGAATCAAACATGATTTTAGAGCTTTTTTATGGAAAAGTTGTTATTTCTGTAGTTCAATTGCTGCAACTTGCTGAAAATTGTCCATAAGTACAATGTAGTTTGAACAGTTATGTTTAAAACAATGTATCGAGAGTGCATCAAACATGATTTTTGACCTTTTTTATGGAAAAGTTGTTATTTCTGTAGTTCAATTGCTGCAACTTGCTGAAAATTGTCCATAAGTACCATGTAGTTTGAACAGTTATGTTTAAAACAATGTATCCAGAGTGAATCAAACATGATTTTAGAGCTTTTTTATGGAAAAGTTGTTATTTCTGTAGTTCAATTGCTGCAACTTGCTGAAAATTGTCCATAGGTACCATCTAGTTTGAACAGTTATGTTTAAAACAATGTATCCAGAGTGAATCAAACATGATTTTAGACCTTTTTCATGGAAAAGTTGTTATTTCTGTAGTTCATTTGCTGCAACTTGCTGAAAATTGTCCATAAGTACCATCTAGTTTGAACAGTTATGTTTAAAACATTGTATCCAGAGTGCATCAAACATGATTTTAGACCTTTTTTATGGAAAAGTTGTTATTTCTGTAGTTCAATTGCTGCAACTTGCTGAAAATTGTCCATAAGTACCATCTAGTTTGAACAGTTATGTTTAAAACATTGTATCCAGAGTGCATCAAACATGATTTTAGAGCTTTTTTATGGAAAAGTTGTTATTTCTGTAGTTCAATTGCTGCAACTTGCTGAAAATTGTCCATAAGTACCATCTAGTTTGAACAGTTATGTTTAAAACATTGTATCCAGAGTGCATCAAACATGATTTTAGACCTTTTTTATGGAAAAGTTGTTATTTCTGTAGTTCAATTGCTGCAACTTGCTGAAAATTGTCCTTAAGTACCACGTAGTTTGAACAGTTATGTTTAAAACATTGTATCCAGAGTGCATCAAACATGATTTTAGACCTTTTTTATGGAAAAGTTGTTATTTCTGTAGTTCAATTGCTGCAACTTGCTGAAAATTGTCCATAAGTACCATCTAGTTTGAACAGTTATGTTTAAAACAATGTATCCAGAGTGAATCAAACATGATTTTAGACCTTTTTCATGGAAAAGTTGTTATTTCTGTAGTTCATTTGCTGCAACTTGCTGAAAATTGTCCATAAGTACCATCTAGTTTGAACAGTTATGTTTAAAACATTGTATCCAGAGTGCATCAAACATGATTTTAGACCTTTTTTATGGAAAAGTTGTTATTTCTGTAGTTCAATTGCTGCAACTTGCTGAAAATTGTCCATAAGTACCATGTAGTTTGAACAGTTATGTTTAAAACATTGTATCCAGAGTGCATCAAACATGATTTTAGACCTTTTTTATGGAAAAGTTGTTATTTCTGTAGTTCAATTGCTGCAACTTGCTGAAAATTGTCCATAAGTACCATCTAGTTTGAACAGTTATGTTTAAAACATTGTATCCAGAGTGCATCAAACATGATTTTAGACCTTTTTTATGGAAAAGTTGTTATTTCTGTAGTTCAATTGCTGCAACTTGCTGAAAATTGTCCATAAGTACCATGTAGTTTGAACAGTTATGTTTAAAACATTGTATCCAGAGTGCATCAAACATGATTTTAGACCTTTTTCATGGAAAAGTTGTTATTTCTGTAGTTCAATTGCTGCAACTTGCTGAAAATTGTCCATAAGTACCATCTAGTTTGAACAGTTATGTTTAAAACATTGTATCCAGAGTGCATCAAAAATGATTTTAGAGCTTTTTTATGGAAAAGTTGTTATTTCTGTAGTTCAATTGCTGCAACTTGCTGAAAATTGTCCATAAGTACCATGTAATTTGAACAGTTATGTTTAAAACAATGTATCCAGAGTGAATCAAACATGATTTTAGACCTTTTTTATGGAAAAGTTGTTATTTCTGTAGTTCAATTGCTGCAACTTGCTGAAAATTGTCCATAAGTACCATCTAGTTTGAACAGTTATGTTTAAAACATTGTATCCAGAGTGCATCAAACATGATTTTAGAGCTTTTTTATGGAAAAGTTGTTATTTCTGTAGTTCAATTGCTGCAACTTGCTGAAAATTGTCCATAAGTACCATGTAGTTTGAACAGTTATGTTTAAAACAATGTATCCAGAGTGCATCATTTTAGACCTTTTTTATGGAAAAGTTGTTATTTCTGTAGTTCAATTGCTGCAACTTGCTGAAAATTGTCCATAAGTACCATCTAGTTTAAACAGTTATGTTTAAAACATTGTATCCAGAGTGCACCAAACATGATTTTAGAGCTTTTATATGGAAAAGTTGTTATTTCTGTAGTTCAATTGCTGCAACTTGCTGAAAATTGTCCATAAGTACCATCTAGTTTGAACAGTTATGTTAAAAACATTTTATCCAGAGTGCATCAAACATGATTTTAGACCTTTTTTATGGAAAAGTTGTTATTTCTGTAGTAAATTGCTGCAACTTGCTGAAAATTGTCCATAAGTACCATCTAGTTTGAACAGTTATGTTTAAAACATTGTATCCAGAGTGCATCAAACATGATTTTAGACCTTTTTTATGGAAAAGTTGTTATTTCTGTAGTTCAATTGCTGCAACTTGCTGAAAATTGTCCTTAAGTACCACGTAGTTTGAACAGTTATGTTTAAAACATTGTATCCAGAGTGCATCAAACATGATTTTAGACCTTTTTTATGGAAAAGTTGTTATTTCTGTAGTTCAATTGCTGCAACTTGCTGAAAATTGTCCATAGGTACCATCTAGTTTGAACAGTTATGTTTAAAACAATGTATCCAGAGTGAATCAAACATGATTTTAGACCTTTTTCATGGAAAAGTTGTTATTTCTGTAGTTCATTTGCTGCAACTTGCTGAAAATTGTCCATAAGTACCATCTAGTTTGAACAGTTATGTTTAAAACATTGTATCCAGAGTGCATCAAACATGATTTTAGACCTTTTTTATGGAAAAGTTGTTATTTCTGTAGTTCAATTGCTGCAACTTGCTGAAAATTGTCCATAAGTACCATCTAGTTTGAACAGTTATGTTTAAAACATTGTATCCAGAGTGCATCAAACATGATTTTAGACCTTTTTTATGGAAAAGTTGTTATTTCTGTAGTTCAATTGCTGCAACTTGCTGAAAATTGTCCTTAAGTACCACGTAGTTTGAACAGTTATGTTTAAAACATTGTATCCAGAGTGCATCAAACATGATTTTAGACCTTTTTTATGGAAAAGTTGTTATTTCTGTAGTTCAATTGCTGCAACTTGCTGAAAATTGTCCATAAGTACCATGTAGTTTGAACAGTTATGTTTAAAACATTGTATCCAGAGTGCATCAAACATGATTTTAGACCTTTTTTATGGAAAAGTTCTTATTTCTGTAGTTCAATTGCTGCAACTTGCTGAAAATTGTCCATAAGTACCATCTAGTTTGAACAGTTATGTTTAAAACATTGTATCCAGAGTGCATCAAACATGATTTTAGAGCTTTTTTATGGAAAAGTTGTTATTTCTGTAGTTCAATTGCTGCAACTTGCTGAAAATTGTCCATAAGTACCATGTAGTTTGAACAGTTATGTTTAAAACATTGTATCCAGAGTGCATCAAACATGATTTTAGACCTTTATTATGGAAAAGTTGTTATTTCTGTAGTTCAATTGCTGCAACTTGCTGAAAATTGTCCATAAGTACCATCTAGTTTGAACAGTTATGTTTAAAACATTGTATCCAGAGTGAATCAAACATGATTTTAGAGCTTTTTTATGGAAAAGTTGTTATTTCTGTAGTTCAATTGCTGCAACTTGCTGAAAATTGTCCATAAGTACCATCTAGTTTGAACAGTTATGTTTAAAACATTGTATCCAGAGTGCATCAAACATGATTTTAGAGCTTTTTTATGGAAAAGTTGTTATTTCTGTAGTTCAATTGCTGCAACTTGCTGAAAATTGTCCATAAGTACCATGTAGTTTGAACAGTTATGTTTAAAACAATGTATCCAGAGTGCATCATTTTAGACCTTTTTTATGGAAAAGTTGTTATTTCTGTAGTTCAATTGCTGCAACTTGCTGAAAATTGTCCATAAGTACCATCTAGTTTAAACAGTTATGTTTAAAACATTGTATCCAGAGTGCACCAAACATGATTTTAGAGCTTTTATATGGAAAAGTTGTTATTTCTGTAGTTCAATTGCTGCAACTTGCTGAAAATTGTCCATAGGTACCATCTAGTTTGAACAGTTATGTTTAAAACAATGTATCCAGAGTGAATCAAACATGATTTTAGACCTTTTTCATTGAAAAGTTGTTATTTCTGTAGTTCAATTGCTGCAACTTGCTGAAAATTGTCCATAAGTACCATCTAGTTTGAACAGTTATGTTTAAAACATTGTATCCAGAGTGCATCAAACATGATTTTAGACCTTTTTTATGGAAAAGTTGTTATTTCTGTAGTTCAATTGCTGCAACTTGCTGAAAATTGTCCATAAGTACCATCTAGTTTGAACAGTTATGTTTAAAACATTGTATCCAGAGTGCATCAAACATGATTTTAGACCTTTTTTATGGAAAAGTTGTTATTTCTGTAGTTCAATTGCTGCAACTTGCTGAAAATTGTCCGTAAGTACCATCTAGTTTGAACAGTTATGTTTAAACCATTGTATCCAGAGTGCATCAAACATGATTTTAGAGCTTTTTTATGGAAAAGTTGTTATTTCTGTAGTTCAATTCCTGCAACTTGCTGAAAATTGTCCTTAAGTACCACGTAGTTTGAACAGTTATGTTTAAAACATTGTATCCAGAGTGCATCAAACATGATTTTGGAGCTTTTTTATGGAAAAGTTATTATTTCTGTAGTTCAATTGCTGCAACTTGCTGAAAATTGTCCATAAGTACCATGTAGTTTGAACAGTTATGTTTAAAACATTGTATCCAGAGTGCATCAAACATGATTTTAGACCTTTTTTATGGAAAAGTTCTTATTTCTGTAGTTCAATTGCTGCAACTTGCTGAAAATTGTCCATAAGTACCATCTAGTTTGAACAGTTATGTTTAAAACATTGTATCCAGAGTGCATCAAACATGATTTTAGAGCTTTTTTATGGAAAAGTTGTTATTTCTGTAGTTCAATTGCTGCAACTTGCTGAAAATTGTCCATAAGTACCATGTAGTTTGAACAGTTATGTTTAAAACAATGTATCCAGAGTGAATCAAACATGATTTTAGACCTTTTTTATGGAAAAGTTGTTATTTCTGTAGTTCAATTGCTGCAACTTGCTGAAAATTGTCCATAAGTACCATCTAGTTTGAACAGTTATGTTTAAAACATTGTATCCAGAGTGCATCAAACATGATTTTAGACCTTTTTTATGGAAAAGTTGTTATTTCTGTAGTTCAATTGCTGCAACTTGCTGAAAATTGTCCATAAGTACCATCTAGTTTGAACAGTTATGTTTAAAACATTGTATCCAGAGTGCATCAAACATGATTTTAGACCTTTTTTATGGAAAAGTTGTTATTTCTGTAGTTCAATTGCTGCAACTTGCTGAAAATTGTCCATAAGTACCATGTAGTTTGAACAGTTATGTTTAAAACATTGTATCCAGAGTGCATCAAACATGATTTTAGACCTTTTTCATGGAAAAGTTGTTATTTCTGTAGTTCAATTGCTGCAACTTGCTGAAAATTGTCCATAAGTACCATCTAGTTTGAACAGTTATGTTTAAAACATTGTATCCAGAGTGCATCAAAAATGATTTTAGAGCTTTTTTATGGAAAAGTTGTTATTTCTGTAGTTCAATTGCTGCAACTTGCTGAAAATTGTCCATAAGTACCATGTAATTTGAACAGTTATGTTTAAAACAATGTATCCAGAGTGAATCAAACATGATTTTAGACCTTTTTTATGGAAAAGTTGTTATTTCTGTAGTTCAATTGCTGCAACTTGCTGAAAATTGTCCATAAGTACCATCTAGTTTGAACAGTTATGTTTAAAACATTGTATCCAGAGTGCATCAAACATGATTTTAGACCTTTTTCATGGAAAAGTTGTTATTTCTGTAGTTCAATTGCTGCAACTTGCTGAAAATTGTCCATAAGTACCATCTAGTTTGAACAGTTATGTTTAAAACATTGTATCCAGAGTGCATCAAAAATGATTTTAGAGCTTTTTTATGGAAAAGTTGTTATTTCTGTAGTTCAATTGCTGCAACTTGCTGAAAATTGTCCATAAGTACCATGTAATTTGAACAGTTATGTTTAAAACAATGTATCCAGAGTGAATCAAACATGATTTTAGACCTTTTTTATGGAAAAGTTGTTATTTCTGTAGTTCAATTGCTGCAACTTGCTGAAAATTGTCCATAAGTACCATCTAGTTTGAACAGTTATGTTTAAAACATTGTATCCAGAGTGCATCAAACATGATTTTAGAGCTTTTTTATGGAAAAGTTGTTATTTCTGTAGTTCAATTGCTGCAACTTGCTGAAAATTGTCCATAAGTACCATGTAGTTTGAACAGTTATGTTTAAAACAATGTATCCAGAGTGCATCATTTTAGACCTTTTTTATGGAAAAGTTGTTATTTCTGTAGTTCAATTGCTGCAACTTGCTGAAAATTGTCCATAAGTACCATCTAGTTTAAACAGTTATGTTTAAAACATTGTATCCAGAGTGCACCAAACATGATTTTAGAGCTTTTATATGGAAAAGTTGTTATTTCTGTAGTTCAATTGCTGCAACTTGCTGAAAATTGTCCATAAGTACCATCTAGTTTGAACAGTTATGTTAAAAACATTTTATCCAGAGTGCATCAAACATGATTTTAGACCTTTTTTATGGAAAAGTTGTTATTTCTGTAGTAAATTGCTGCAACTTGCTGAAAATTGTCCATAAGTACCATCTAGTTTGAACAGTTATGTTTAAAACATTGTATCCAGAGTGCATCAAACATGATTTTAGACCTTTTTTATGGAAAAGTTGTTATTTCTGTAGTTCAATTGCTGCAACTTGCTGAAAATTGTCCTTAAGTACCACGTAGTTTGAACAGTTATGTTTAAAACATTGTATCCAGAGTGCATCAAACATGATTTTAGACCTTTTTTATGGAAAAGTTGTTATTTCTGTAGTTCAATTGCTGCAACTTGCTGAAAATTGTCCATAAGTACCATGTAATTTGAACAGTTATGTTTAAAACAATGTATCCAGAGTGAATCAAACATGATTTTAGACCTTTTTTATGGAAAAGTTGTTATTTCTGTAGTTCAATTGCTGCAACTTGCTGAAAATTGTCCATAAGTACCATCTAGTTTGAACAGTTATGTTTAAAACATTGTATCCAGAGTGCATCAAACATGATTTTAGAGCTTTTTTATGGAAAAGTTGTTATTTCTGTAGTTCAATTGCTGCAACTTGCTGAAAATTGTCCATAAGTACCATGTAGTTTGAACAGTTATGTTTAAAACAATGTATCCAGAGTGCATCATTTTAGACCTTTTTTATGGAAAAGTTGTTATTTCTGTAGTTCAATTGCTGCAACTTGCTGAAAATTGTCCATAAGTACCATCTAGTTTAAACAGTTATGTTTAAAACATTGTATCCAGAGTGCACCAAACATGATTTTAGAGCTTTTATATGGAAAAGTTGTTATTTCTGTAGTTCAATTGCTGCAACTTGCTGAAAATTGTCCATAAGTACCATCTAGTTTGAACAGTTATGTTAAAAACATTTTATCCAGAGTGCATCAAACATGATTTTAGACCTTTTTTATGGAAAAGTTGTTATTTCTGTAGTAAATTGCTGCAACTTGCTGAAAATTGTCCATAAGTACCATCTAGTTTGAACAGTTATGTTTAAAACATTGTATCCAGAGTGCATCAAACATGATTTTAGACCTTTTTTATGGAAAAGTTGTTATTTCTGTAGTTCAATTGCTGCAACTTGCTGAAAATTGTCCTTAAGTACCACGTAGTTTGAACAGTTATGTTTAAAACATTGTATCCAGAGTGCATCAAACATGATTTTAGACCTTTTTTATGGAAAAGTTGTTATTTCTGTAGTTCAATTGCTGCAACTTGCTGAAAATTGTCCATAGGTACCATCTAGTTTGAACAGTTATGTTTAAAACAATGTATCCAGAGTGAATCAAACATGATTTTAGACCTTTTTCATGGAAAAGTTGTTATTTCTGTAGTTCATTTGCTGCAACTTGCTGAAAATTGTCCATAAGTACCATCTAGTTTGAACAGTTATGTTTAAAACATTGTATCCAGAGTGCATCAAACATGATTTTAGACCTTTTTTATGGAAAAGTTGTTATTTCTGTAGTTCAATTGCTGCAACTTGCTGAAAATTGTCCATAAGTACCATCTAGTTTGAACAGTTATGTTTAAAACATTGTATCCAGAGTGCATCAAACATGATTTTAGACCTTTTTTATGGAAAAGTTGTTATTTCTGTAGTTCAATTGCTGCAACTTGCTGAAAATTGTCCTTAAGTACCACGTAGTTTGAACAGTTATGTTTAAAACATTGTATCCAGAGTGCATCAAACATGATTTTAGACCTTTTTTATGGAAAAGTTGTTATTTCTGTAGTTCAATTGCTGCAACTTGCTGAAAATTGTCCATAAGTACCATGTAGTTTGAACAGTTATGTTTAAAACATTGTATCCAGAGTGCATCAAACATGATTTTAGACCTTTTTTATGGAAAAGTTCTTATTTCTGTAGTTCAATTGCTGCAACTTGCTGAAAATTGTCCATAAGTACCATCTAGTTTGAACAGTTATGTTTAAAACATTGTATCCAGAGTGCATCAAACATGATTTTAGAGCTTTTTTATGGAAAAGTTGTTATTTCTGTAGTTCAATTGCTGCAACTTGCTGAAAATTGTCCATAAGTACCATGTAGTTTGAACAGTTATGTTTAAAACATTGTATCCAGAGTGCATCAAACATGATTTTAGACCTTTATTATGGAAAAGTTGTTATTTCTGTAGTTCAATTGCTGCAACTTGCTGAAAATTGTCCATAAGTACCATCTAGTTTGAACAGTTATGTTTAAAACATTGTATCCAGAGTGAATCAAACATGATTTTAGAGCTTTTTTATGGAAAAGTTGTTATTTCTGTAGTTCAATTGCTGCAACTTGCTGAAAATTGTCCATAAGTACCATCTAGTTTGAACAGTTATGTTTAAAACATTGTATCCAGAGTGCATCAAACATGATTTTAGAGCTTTTTTATGGAAAAGTTGTTATTTCTGTAGTTCAATTGCTGCAACTTGCTGAAAATTGTCCATAAGTACCATGTAGTTTGAACAGTTATGTTTAAAACAATGTATCCAGAGTGCATCATTTTAGACCTTTTTTATGGAAAAGTTGTTATTTCTGTAGTTCAATTGCTGCAACTTGCTGAAAATTGTCCATAAGTACCATCTAGTTTAAACAGTTATGTTTAAAACATTGTATCCAGAGTGCACCAAACATGATTTTAGAGCTTTTATATGGAAAAGTTGTTATTTCTGTAGTTCAATTGCTGCAACTTGCTGAAAATTGTCCATAGGTACCATCTAGTTTGAACAGTTATGTTTAAAACAATGTATCCAGAGTGAATCAAACATGATTTTAGACCTTTTTCATTGAAAAGTTGTTATTTCTGTAGTTCAATTGCTGCAACTTGCTGAAAATTGTCCATAAGTACCATCTAGTTTGAACAGTTATGTTTAAAACATTGTATCCAGAGTGCATCAAACATGATTTTAGACCTTTTTTATGGAAAAGTTGTTATTTCTGTAGTTCAATTGCTGCAACTTGCTGAAAATTGTCCATAAGTACCATCTAGTTTGAACAGTTATGTTTAAAACATTGTATCCAGAGTGCATCAAACATGATTTTAGACCTTTTTTATGGAAAAGTTGTTATTTCTGTAGTTCAATTGCTGCAACTTGCTGAAAATTGTCCGTAAGTACCATCTAGTTTGAACAGTTATGTTTAAACCATTGTATCCAGAGTGCATCAAACATGATTTTAGAGCTTTTTTATGGAAAAGTTGTTATTTCTGTAGTTCAATTGCTGCAACTTGCTGAAAATTGTCCTTAAGTACCACGTAGTTTGAACAGTTATGTTTAAAACATTGTATCCAGAGTGCATCAAACATGATTTTGGAGCTTTTTTATGGAAAAGTTATTATTTCTGTAGTTCAATTGCTGCAACTTGCTGAAAATTGTCCATAAGTACCATGTAGTTTGAACAGTTATGTTTAAAACATTGTATCCAGAGTGCATCAAACATGATTTTAGACCTTTTTTATGGAAAAGTTCTTATTTCTGTAGTTCAATTGCTGCAACTTGCTGAAAATTGTCCATAAGTACCATCTAGTTTGAACAGTTATGTTTAAAACATTGTATCCAGAGTGCATCAAACATGATTTTAGAGCTTTTTTATGGAAAAGTTGTTATTTCTGTAGTTCAATTGCTGCAACTTGCTGAAAATTGTCCATAAGTACCATGTAGTTTGAACAGTTATGTTTAAAACAATGTATCCAGAGTGAATCAAACATGATTTTAGACCTTTTTTATGGAAAAGTTGTTATTTCTGTAGTTCAATTGCTGCAACTTGCTGAAAATTGTCCATAAGTACCATCTAGTTTGAACAGTTATGTTTAAAACATTGTATCCAGAGTGCATCAAACATGATTTTAGAGCTTTTATATGGAAAAGTTGTTATTTCTGTAGTTCAATTGCTGCAACTTGCTGAAAATTGTCCATAAGTACCATCTAGTTTGAACAGTTATGTTTAAAACATTGTATCCAGAGTGCATCAAACATGATTTTAGAGCTTTTTTATGGAAAAGTTGTTATTTCTGTAGTTCAATTCCTGCAACTTGCTGAAAATTGTCCATAAGTACAATGTAGTTTGAACAGTTATGTTTAAAACAATGTATCGAGAGTGCATCAAACATGATTTTAGAGCTTTTTTAAGGAAAAGTTGTTATTTCTGTAGTTTAATTGCTGCAACTTGCTGAAAATTGTCCATAGGTACCATCTAGTTTGAACAGTTATGTTTAAAACAATGTATCCAGAGTGCATCAAACATGATTTTAGAGCTTTTTTATGGAAAAGTTGTTATTTCTGTAGTTCAATTGCTGCAACTTGCTGAAAATTGTCCATAGGTACCATCTAGTTTGAACAGTTATGTTTAAAACAATGTATCCAGAGTGAATCAAACATGATTTTAGACCTTTTTCATTGAAAAGTTGTTATTTCTGTAGTTCAATTGCTGCAACTTGCTGAAAATTGTCCATAAGTACCATCTAGTTTGAACAGTTATGTTTAAAACATTGTATCCAGAGTGCATCAAACATGATTTTAGACCTTTTTTATGGAAAAGTTGTTATTTCTGTAGTTCAATTGCTGCAACTTGCTGAAAATTGTCCATAAGTACCATGTAGTTTGAACAGTTATGTTTAAAACAATGTATCCAGAGTGAATCAAACATGATTTTAGACCTTTTTTATGGAAAAGTTGTTATTTCTGTAGTTCAATTGCTGCAACTTGCTGAAAATTGTCCATAAGTACCATCTAGTTTGAACAGTTATGTTTAAAACAATGTATCCAGAGTGCATCATTTTAGACCTTTTTTATGGAAAAGTTGTTATTTCTGTAGTTCAATTGCTGCAACTTGCTGAAAATTGTCCTTAAGTACCACGTAGTTTGAACAGTTATGTTTAAAACATTGTATCCAGAGTGCATCAAACATGATTTTAGAGCTTTTTTATGGAAAAGTTGTTATTTCTGTAGTTCAATTGCTGCAACTTGCTGAAAATTGTCCATAAGTACCATGTAGTTTGAACAGTTATGTTTAAAACATTGTATCCAGAGTGCATCAAACATGATTTTAGAGCTTTTTTATGGAAAAGTTGTTATTTCTGTAGTTCAATTGCTGCAACTTGCTGAAAATTGTCCATAAGTACCATCTAGTTTAAACAGTTATGTTTAAAACATTGTATCCAGAGTGCACCAAACACGATTTTAGAGCTTTTATATGGAAAAGTTGTTATTTCTGTAGTTCAATTGCTGCAACTTGCTGAAAATTGTCCATAAGTACCATCTAGTTTGAACAGTTATGTTAAAAACATTTTATCCAGAGTGCATCAAACATGATTTTAGACCTTTTTTATGGAAAAGTTGTTATTTCTGTAGTAAATTGCTGCAACTTGCTGAAAATTGTCCATAAGTACCATCTAGTTTGAACAGTTATGTTTAAAACATTGTATCCAGAGTGCATCAAACATGATTTTAGAGCTTTTTTATGGAAAAGTTGTTATTTCTGTAGTTCAATTGCTGCAACTTGCTGAAAATTGTCCATAAGTACCATCTAGTTTGAACAGTTATGTTTAAAACATTTTATCCAGAGTGCATCAAACATGATTTTAGACCTTTTTTATGGAAAAGTTGTTATTTCTGTAGTAAATTGCTGCAACTTGTTGAAAATTGTCCATAAGTACCATCTAGTTTGAACAGTTATGTTTAAAACATTGTATCCAGAGTGCATCAAACATGATTTTAGACCTTTTTTATGGAAAAGTTGTTATTTCTGTAGTTCAATTGCTGCAACTTGCTGAAAATTGTCCGTAAGTACCATCTAGTTTGAACAGTTATGTTTAAACCATTGTATCCAGAGTGCATCAAACATGATTTTAGAGCTTTT
Organism: Oncorhynchus clarkii lewisi; assembly: GCF_045791955.1. Classification (NCBI taxonomy): domain Eukaryota; kingdom Metazoa; phylum Chordata; class Actinopteri; order Salmoniformes; family Salmonidae; genus Oncorhynchus; species Oncorhynchus clarkii. The sequence continues at coordinate 32,798,099 of NC_092159.1, read as the reverse complement.
TTATGGAAAAGTTGTTATTTCTGTAGTTCAATTGCTGCAACTTGCTGAAAATTGTCCTTAAGTACCACGTAGTTTGAACAGTTATGTTTAAAACATTGTATCCAGAGTGCATCAAACATGATTTTGGAGCTTTTTTATGGAAAAGTTATTATTTCTGTAGTTCAATTGCTGCAACTTGCTGAAAATTGTCCATAAGTACCATGTAGTTTGAACAGTTATGTTTAAAACATTGTATCCAGAGTGCATCAAACATGATTTTAGACCTTTTTTATGGAAAAGTTCTTATTTCTGTAGTTCAATTGCTGCAACTTGCTGAAAATTGTCCATAAGTACCATCTAGTTTGAACAGTTATGTTTAAAACATTGTATCCAGAGTGCATCAAACATGATTTTAGAGCTTTTTTATGGAAAAGTTGTTATTTCTGTAGGTCAATTGCTGCAACTTGCTGAAAATTGTCCATAAGTACCATGTAGTTTGAACAGTTATGTTTAAAACAATGTATCCAGAGTGAATCAAACATGATTTTAGACCTTTTTTATGGAAAAGTTGTTATTTCTGTAGTTCAATTGCTGCAACTTGCTGAAAATTGTCCATAAGTACCATCTAGTTTGAACAGTTATGTTTAAAACATTGTATCCAGAGTGCATCAAACATGATTTTAGAGCTTTTATATGGAAAAGTTGTTATTTCTGTAGTTCAATTGCTGCAACTTGCTGAAAATTGTCCATAAGTACCATCTAGTTTGAACAGTTATGTTTAAAACATTGTATCCAGAGTGCATCAAACATGATTTTAGAGCTTTTTTATGGAAAAGTTGTTATTTCTGTAGTTCAATTCCTGCAACTTGCTGAAAATTGTCCATAAGTACAATGTAGTTTGAACAGTTATGTTTAAAACAATGTATCGAGAGTGCATCAAACATGATTTTAGAGCTTTTTTAAGGAAAAGTTGTTATTTCTGTAGTTTAATTGCTGCAACTTGCTGAAAATTGTCCATAGGTACCATCTAGTTTGAACAGTTATGTTTAAAACAATGTATCCAGAGTGCATCAAACATGATTTTAGAGCTTTTTTATGGAAAAGTTGTTATTTCTGTAGTTCAATTGCTGCAACTTGCTGAAAATTGTCCATAGGTACCATCTAGTTTGAACAGTTATGTTTAAAACAATGTATCCAGAGTGAATCAAACATGATTTTAGACCTTTTTCATTGAAAAGTTGTTATTTCTGTAGTTCAATTGCTGCAACTTGCTGAAAATTGTCCATAAGTACCATCTAGTTTGAACAGTTATGTTTAAAACATTGTATCCAGAGTGCATCAAACATGATTTTAGACCTTTTTTATGGAAAAGTTGTTATTTCTGTAGTTCAATTGCTGCAACTTGCTGAAAATTGTCCATAAGTACCATGTAGTTTGAACAGTTATGTTTAAAACAATGTATCCAGAGTGAATCAAACATGATTTTAGACCTTTTTTATGGAAAAGTTGTTATTTCTGTAGTTCAATTGCTGCAACTTGCTGAAAATTGTCCATAAGTACCATCTAGTTTGAACAGTTATGTTTAAAACAATGTATCCAGAGTGCATCATTTTAGACCTTTTTTATGGAAAAGTTGTTATTTCTGTAGTTCAATTGCTGCAACTTGCTGAAAATTGTCCTTAAGTACCACGTAGTTTGAACAGTTATGTTTAAAACATTGTATCCAGAGTGCATCAAACATGATTTTAGAGCTTTTTTATGGAAAAGTTGTTATTTCTGTAGTTCAATTGCTGCAACTTGCTGAAAATTGTCCATAAGTACCATGTAGTTTGAACAGTTATGTTTAAAACATTGTATCCAGAGTGCATCAAACATGATTTTAGAGCTTTTTTATGGAAAAGTTGTTATTTCTGTAGTTCAATTGCTGCAACTTGCTGAAAATTGTCCATAAGTACCATCTAGTTTAAACAGTTATGTTTAAAACATTGTATCCAGAGTGCACCAAACACGATTTTAGAGCTTTTATATGGAAAAGTTGTTATTTCTGTAGTTCAATTGCTGCAACTTGCTGAAAATTGTCCATAAGTACCATCTAGTTTGAACAGTTATGTTAAAAACATTTTATCCAGAGTGCATCAAACATGATTTTAGACCTTTTTTATGGAAAAGTTGTTATTTCTGTAGTAAATTGCTGCAACTTGCTGAAAATTGTCCATAAGTACCATCTAGTTTGAACAGTTATGTTTAAAACATTGTATCCAGAGTGCATCAAACATGATTTTAGAGCTTTTTTATGGAAAAGTTGTTATTTCTGTAGTTCAATTGCTGCAACTTGCTGAAAATTGTCCATAAGTACCATCTAGTTTGAACAGTTATGTTTAAAACATTTTATCCAGAGTGCATCAAACATGATTTTAGACCTTTTTTATGGAAAAGTTGTTATTTCTGTAGTAAATTGCTGCAACTTGTTGAAAATTGTCCATAAGTACCATCTAGTTTGAACAGTTATGTTTAAAACATTGTATCCAGAGTGCATCAAACATGATTTTAGAGCTTTTTTATGGAAAAGTTGTTATTTCTGTAGTTCAATTGCTGCAACTTGCTGAAAATTGTCCATAAGTACCATCTAGTTTGAACAGTTATGTTTAAAACAATGTATCCAGAGTGCATCAAACATGATTTTAGACCTTTTTTATGGAAAAGTTGTTATTTCTGTAGTTCAATTGCTGCAACTTGCTGAAAATTGTCCATAAGTACAATGTAGTTTGAACAGTTATGTTTAAAACAATGTATCCAGAGTGCATCAAACATGATTTTAGACCTTTTTTTGGAAAATGTGTTACTTCTGTAGTTTAATTGCTGCAACTTGCTGACAATTGTCCATAAGTACCATCTAGTTTGAACAGTTATGTTTAAAACAATGTATCCAGAGTGAATCAAACATGATTTTAGAGCTTTTTTATGGAAAAGTTGTTATTTCTGAAGTTCAATTGCTGCAACTTGCTGAAAATTGTCCATAAGTACCATGTAGTTTGAACAGTTATGTTTAAAACAATGTATCCAGAGTGAATCAAACATGATTTTAGAGCTTTTTTATGGAAAAGTTGTTATTTCTGTAGTTCAATTCCTGCAACTTGCTGAAAATTGTCCATAAGTACAATGTAGTTTGAACAGTTATGTTTAAAACAATGTATCGAGAGTGCATCAAACATGATTTTAGAGCTTTTTTAAGGAAAAGTTGTTATTTCTGTAGTTTAATTGCTGCAACTTGCTGAAAATTGTCCATAAGTACCATCTAGTTTGAACAGTTATGTTTAAAACAATGTATCCAGAGTGAATCAAACATGATTTTAGAGCTTTTTTATGGAAAAGTTGTTATTTCTGAAGTTCAATTGCTGCAACTTGCTGAAAATTGTCCATAAGTACCATGTAGTTTGAACAGTTATGTTTAAAACAATGTATCGAGAGTGCATCAAACATGATTTTAGAGCTTTTTTAAGGAAAAGTTGTTATTTCTGTAGTTTAATTGCTGCAACTTGCTGAAAATTGTCCATAAGTACCATGTAGTTTGAACAGTTATGTTTAAAACATTGTATCCAGAGTGCATCAAACATGATTTTAGACCTTTTTTATGGAAAAGTTGTTATTTCTGTAGTTCAATTGCTGCAACTTGCTGAAAATTGTCCATAAGTACCATCTAGTTTGAACAGTTATGTTTAAAACATTGTATCCAGAGTGCATCAAACATGATTTTAGAGCTTTTTTATGGAAAAGTTGTTATTTCTGTAGTTCAATTGCTGCAACTTGCTGAAAATTGTCCATAAGTACCATGTAGTTTGAACAGTTATGTTTAAAACAATGTATCCAGAGTGAATCAAACATGATTTTAGACCTTTTTTATGGAAAAGTTGTTATTTCTGTAGTTCAATTGCTGCAACTTGCTGAAAATTGTCCATAAGTACCATCTAGTTTGAACAGTTATGTTTAAAACAATGTATCCAGAGTGAATCAAACATGATTTTATAGCTTTTTTATGGAAAAGTTGTTATTTCTGTAGTTCAATTGCTGCAACTTGCTGAAAATTGTCCATAAGTACCATGTAGTTTGAACAGTTATGTTTAAAACAATGTATCCAGAGTGAATCAAACATGATTTTAGAGCTTTTTTATGGAAAAGTTGTTATTTCTGTAGTTCAATTCCTGCAACTTGCTGAAAATTGTCCATAAGTACAATGTAGTTTGAACAGTTATGTTTAAAACAATGTATCGAGAGTGCATCAAACATGATTTTAGAGCTTTTTTAAGGAAAAGTTGTTATTTCTGTAGTTTAATTGCTGCAACTTGCTGAAAATTGTCCATAAGTACCATGTAGTTTGAACAGTTATGTTTAAAACAATGTATCCAGAGTGAATCAAACATGATTTTAGAGCTTTTTTATGGAAAAGTTGTTATTTCTGAAGTTCAATTGCTGCAACTTGCTGAAAATTGTCCATAAGTACCATGTAGTTTGAACAGTTATGTTTAAAACAATGTATCCAGAGTGAATCAAACATGATTTTATAGCTTTTTTATGGAAAAGTTGTTATTTCTGTAGTTCAATTGCTGCAAATTGCTGAAAATTGTCCATAAGTACCATGTAGTTTGAACAGTTATGTTTAAAACAATGTATCCAGAGTGAATCAAACATGATTTTAGAGCTTTTTTATGGAAAAGTTGTTATTTCTGTAGTTCAATTCCTGCAACTTGCTGAAAATTGTCCATAAGTACAATGTAGTTTGAACAGTTATGTTTAAAACAATGTATCGAGAGTGCATCAAACATGATTTTAGAGCTTTTTTAAGGAAAAGTTGTTATTTCTGTAGTTTAATTGCTGCAACTTGCTGAAAATTGTCCATAAGTACCATGTAGTTTGAACAGTTATGTTTAAAACATTGTATCCAGAGTGCATCAAACATGATTTTAGACCTTTTTTATGGAAAAGTTGTTATTTCTGTAGTTCAATTGCTGCAACTTGCTGAAAATTGTCCATAAGTACCATCTAGTTTGAACAGTTATGTTTAAAACATTGTATCCAGAGTGCATCAAACATGATTTTAGAGCTTTTTTATGGAAAAGTTGTTATTTCTGTAGTTCAATTGCTGCAACTTGCTGAAAATTGTCCATAAGTACCATGTAGTTTGAACAGTTATGTTTAAAACAATGTATCCAGAGTGAATCAAACATGATTTTAGACCTTTTTTATGGAAAAGTTGTTATTTCTGTAGTTCAATTGCTGCAACTTGCTGAAAATTGTCCATAAGTACCATCTAGTTTGAACAGTTATGTTTAAAACAATGTATCCAGAGTGAATCAAACATGATTTTATAGCTTTTTTATGGAAAAGTTGTTATTTCTGTAGTTCAATTGCTGCAACTTGCTGAAAATTGTCCATAAGTACCATGTAGTTTGAACAGTTATGTTTAAAACAATGTATCCAGAGTGAATCAAACATGATTTTAGAGCTTTTTTATGGAAAAGTTGTTATTTCTGTAGTTCAATTCCTGCAACTTGCTGAAAATTGTCCATAAGTACAATGTAGTTTGAACAGTTATGTTTAAAACAATGTATCGAGAGTGCATCAAACATGATTTTAGAGCTTTTTTAAGGAAAAGTTGTTATTTCTGTAGTTTAATTGCTGCAACTTGCTGAAAATTGTCCATAAGTACCATGTAGTTTGAACAGTTATGTTTAAAACATTGTATCCAGAGTGCATCAAACATGATTTTAGACCTTTTTTATGGAAAAGTTGTTATTTCTGTAGTTCAATTGCTGCAACTTGCTGAAAATTGTCCATAAGTACCATCTAGTTTGAACAGTTATGTTTAAAACATTGTATCCAGAGTGCATCAAACATGATTTTAGAGCTTTTTTATGGAAAAGTTGTTATTTCTGTAGTTCAATTGCTGCAACTTGCTGAAAATTGTCCATAAGTACCATGTAGTTTGAACAGTTATGTTTAAAACAATGTATCCAGAGTGAATCAAACATGATTTTAGACCTTTTTTATGGAAAAGTTGTTATTTCTGTAGTTCAATTGCTGCAACTTGCTGAAAATTGTCCATAAGTACCATCTAGTTTGAACAGTTATGTTTAAAACAATGTATCCAGAGTGCATCATTTTAGACCTTTTTTATGGAAAAGTTGTTATTTCTGTAGTTCAATTGCTGAAACTTGCTGAAAATTGTCCATAAGTACCATCTAGTTTAAACAGTTATGTTTAAAACATTGTATCCAGAGTGCATCAAACATGATTTTAGAGCTTTTATATGGAAAAGTTGTTATTTCTGTAGTTCAATTGCTGCAACTTGCTGAAAATTGTCCATAAGTACCATCTAGTTTGAACAGTTATGTTTAAAACAATGTATCCAGAGTGAATCAAACATGATTTTAGAGCTTTTTTATGGAAAAGTTGTTATTTCTGTAGTTCAATTGCTGCAATTTGCTGAAAATTGTCCATAAGTACCATCTAGTTTGAACAGTTATGTTTAAAACATTGTATCCAGAGTGCATTAAACATGATTTTAGAGCTTTTTTATGGAAAAGTTGTTATTTCTGTAGTTCAATTGCTGCAACTTGCTGAAAATTGTCCATAAGTACCATGTAGTTTGAACAGTTATGTTTAAAACATTGTATCCAGAGTGCGTCAAACATGATTTTAGAGCTTTTTTTATGGAAAAGTTGTTATTTCTGTAGTTCAATTGCTGCAACTTGCTGAAAATTGTCCATAGGTACCATCTAGTTTGAACAGTTATGTTTAAAACAATGTATCCAGAGTGAATCAAACATGATTTTAGACCTTTTTCATTGAAAAGTTGTTATTTCTGTAGTTCAATTGCTGCAACTTGCTGAAAATTGTCCATAAGTACCATCTAGTTTGAACAGTTATGTTTAAAACATTGTATCCAGAGTGCATCAAACATGATTTTAGAGCTTTTTTATGGAAAAGTTGTTATTTCTGTAGTTCAATTGCTGCAACTTGCTGAAAATTGTCCATAGGTACCATCTAGTTTGAACAGTTATGTTTAAAACAATGTATCCAGAGTGAATCAAACATGATTTTAGACCTTTTTTATGGAAAAGTTGTTATTTCTGTAGTAAATTGCTGCAACTTGCTGAAAATTGTCCATAAGTACCATCTAGTTTGAACAGTTATGTTTAAAACATTGTATCCAGAGTGCATCAAACATGATTTTAGACCTTTTTTATGGAAAAGTTGTTATTTCTGTAGTTCAATTGCTGCAACTTGCTGAAAATTGTCCATAAGTACCATCTAGTTTGAACAGTTATGTTTAAAACATTGTATCCAGAGTGCATCAAACATGATTTTAGAGCTTTTTTATGGAAAAGTTGTTATTTCTGTAGTTCAATTGCTGCAACTTGCTGAAAATTGTCCTTAAGTACCACGTAGTTTGAACAGTTATGTTTAAAACATTGTATCCAGAGTGCATCAAACATGATTTTAGAGCTTTTTTATGGAAAAGTTGTTATTTCTGTAGTAAATTGCTGCAACTTGCTGAAAATTGTCCATAAGTACCATGTAGTTTGAACAGTTATGTTTAAAACAATGTATCCAGTGTGAATCAAACATGATTTTAGAGCTTTTTTATGGAAAAGTTGTTATTTCTGTAGTTCAATTGCTGCAATTTGCTGAAAATTGTCCATAAGTACCATCTAGTTTGAACAGTTATGTTTAAAACATTGTATCCAGAGTGCATCAAACATGATTTTAGAGCTTTTTTATGGAAAAGTTGTTATTTCTGTAGTTCAATTGCTGCAACTTGCTGAAAATTGTCCATAAGTACCATGTAGTTTGAACAGTTATGTTTAAAACATTGTATCCAGAGTGCGTCAAACATGATTTTAGAGCTTTTTTATGGAAAAGTTGTTATTTCTGTAGTTCAATTGCTGCAACTTGCTGAAAATTGTCCATAGGTACCATCTAGTTTGAACAGTTATGTTTAAAACAATGTATCCAGAGTGAATCAAACATGATTTTAGAGCTTTTTTATGGAAAAGTTGTTATTTCTGTAGTTCAATTGCTGCAATTTGCTGAAAATTGTCCATAGGTACCATCTAGTTTGAACAGTTATGTTTAAAACATTGTATCCAGAGTTTATCAAACATGATTTTAGAGCTTTTTTATAGAAAAGTTGTTATTTCTGTAGTTCAATTGCTGCAACTTGCTGAAAATTGTCCTTAAGTACCATCTAGTTTGAACAGTTATGTTTAAAACATTGTATCCAGAGTGCATCAAACATGATTTTAGAGCTTTTTTATGGAAAAGTTGTTATTTCTGTAGTTCAATTGCTGCAACTTGCTGAAAATTGTCCATAAGTACCATGTAGTTTGAACAGTTATGTTTAAAACATTGTATCCAGAGTGCATCAAACATGATTTTAGACCTTTTTTATGGAAAAGTTGTTATTTCTGTAGTTCAATTGCTGCAACTTGCTGAAAATTGTCCATAAGTACCATCTAGTTTGAACAGTGATGTTTAAAACATTGTATCCAGAGTGAATCAAACATGATTTTAGAGCTTTTTTATGGAAAAGTTGTTATTTCTGTAGTTCAATTGCTGCAACTTGCTGAAAATTGTCCATAGGTACCATCTAGTTTGAACAGTTATGTTTAAAACAATATATCCAGAGTGAATCAAACATGATTTTACAGCTTTTTTATGGAAAAGTTGTTATTTCTGTAGTTCAATTGTTGCAACTTGCTGAGAATTGTCCATAGGTACCATCTAGTTTGAACAGTTATGTTTAAAACAATGTATCCAGAGTGAATCAAACATGATTTTAGAGCTTTTTTATGGAAAAGTTGTTATTTCTGTAGTTCAATTGCTGCAACTTGCTGAAAATTGTCCATAAGTACCATGTAGTTTGAACAGTTATGTTTAAAACATTGTATCCAGAGTGCATAAAACATGATTTTAGAGCTTTTTTATGGAAAAGTTGTTATTTCTGTAGTTCAATTGCTGCAACTTGCTGAAAATTGTCCATAAGTACCATCTAGTTTGAACAGTTATGTTTAAAACAATGTATCTAGAGTGCATCAAACATGATTTTAGACCTTTTTTATGGAAAAGTTGTTATTTCTGTAGTTCAATTGCTGCAACTTGCTGAAAATTGTCCATAAGTACCATCTAGTTTGAACAGTTATGTTTAAAACATTGTATCCAGAGTGCATCAAACATGATTTTAGAGCTTTTTTATGGAAAAGTTGTTATTTCTGTAGTTCAATTGCTGCAACTTGCTGAAAATTGTCCATAGGTACCATCTAGTTTGAACAGTTATGTTTAAAACAATGTATCCAGAGTGAATCAAACATGATTTTAGACCTTTTTCATTGAAAAGTTGTTATTTCTGTAGTTCAATTGCTGCAACTTGCTGAAAATTGTCCATAAGTACCATCTAGTTTGAACAGTTATGTTTAAAACATTGTATCCAGAGTGCATCAAACATGATTTTAGACCTTTTTTATGGAAAAGTTGTTATTTCTGTAGTTCAATTGCTGCAACTTGCTGAAAATTGTCCATAAGTACCATCTAGTTTGAACAGTTATGTTTAAAACATTGTATCCAGAGTGCATCAAACATGATTTTAGACCTTTTTTATGGAAAAGTTGTTATTTCTGTAGTTCAATTGCTGCAACTTGCTGAAAATTGTCCATAAGTACCATCTAGTTTGAACAGTTATGTTTAAAACATTGTATCCAGAGTGCATCAAACATGATTTTAGAGCTTTTTTATGGAAAAGTTGTTATTTCTGTAGTTCAATTGCTGCAACTTGCTGAAAATTGTCCTTAAGTACCACGTAGTTTGAACAGTTATGTTTAAAACATTGTATCCAGAGTGCATCAAACATGATTTTAGAGCTTTTTTATGGAAAAGTTGTTATTTCTGTAGTTCAATTGCTGCAACTTGCTGAAACTTGTCCATAAGTACCATCTAGTTTGAACAGTTATGTTTAAAACATTGTATCCAGAGTGCATCAAACATGATTTTAGAGCTTTTTTATGGAAAAGTTGTTATTTCTGTAGTTCAATTGCTGCAACTTGCTGAAAATTGTCCATAAGTACCATGTAGTTTGAACAGTTATGTTTAAAACATTGTATCCAGAGTGCATCAAACATGATTTTAGACCTTTTTTATGGAAAGGTTGTTATTTCTGTAGTTCGATTGCTGCAACTTGCTGAAAATTGTCCATAAGTACCATCTAGTTTAAACAGTTATGTTTAAAACATTGTATCCAGAGTGCATCAAACATGATTTTAGAGCTTTTTTAAAGTTGTTATTTCTGTAGTTCGATTGCTGCAACTTGCTGAAAATTTTCCATAAGTACCATCTAGTTTGAACAGTTATGTTTAAAACATTGTATCCAGAGTGCATAACATGATTTTAGAGCTTTTTTATGGAAAAGTTGTTATTTCTGTAGTTCAATTGCTGCAACTTGCTGAAAATTGTCCATAAGTACCATGTAGTTTGAACAGTTATGTTTAAAACAATGTATCCAGAGTGAATCAAACATGATTTTAGAGCTTTTTTATGGAAAAGTTGTTATTTCTGTAGTTCAATTGCTGCAACTTGCTGAAAATTGTCCATAAGTACCATCTAGTTTGAACAGTTATGTTTAAAACATTGTATCCAGAGTGCATCAAACATGATTTTAGACCTTTTTTATGGAAAAGTTGTTATTTCTGTAGTTCAATTGCTGCAATTTGCTGAAAATTGTCCATAAGTACCATGTAGTTTGAACAGTTATGTTTAAAACAATGTATCCAGAGTGAATCAAACATGATTTTAGAGCTTTTTTATGGAAAAGTTGTTATTTCTGTAGTTCAATTGCTGCAACTTGCTGAAAATTGTCCATAAGTACCATCTAGTTTGAACAGTTATGTTTAAAATATTGTATCCAGAGTGCATCAAACATGATTTTAGACCTTTTTTATGGAAAAGTTGTTATTTCTGTAGTTCAATTGCTTCAACTTGCTGAAAATTGTCCATAAGTACCATCTAGTTTGAACAGTTATGTTTAAAACATTGTATCCAGAGTGCATCAAACATGATTTTAGACCTTTTTTATGGAAAAGTTGTTATTTATGTAGTTCAATTGCTGCAACTTGCTGAAAATTGTCCATAAGTACCATGTAGTTTGAACAGTTATGTTTAAAAAAATGTATCCAGAGTGAATCAAACATGATTTTAGAGCTTTTTTATGGAAAAGTTGTTATTTCTGTAGTTCAATTGCTGCACCTTGCTGAAAATTGTCCATAAGTACAATGTAGTTTGAACAGTTATGTTTAAAACAATGTATCCAGAGTGAATCAAACATGATTTTAGAGCTTTTTTATGGAAAAGTTGTTATTTCTGTAGTTCAATTGCTGCAACTTGCTGAAAATTGTCCATAAGTACCATCTAGTTTGAACAGTGATGTTTAAAACATTGTATCCAGAGTGAATCAAACATGATTTTAGAGCTTTTTTATGGAAAAGTTGTTATTTCTGTAGTTCAATTGTTGCAACTTGCTGAAAATTGTCCATAGGTACCATCTAGTTTGAACAGTTATGTTTAAAACAATGTATCCAGAGTGAATCAAACATGATTTTAGAGCTTTTTTATGGAAAAGTTGTTATTTCTGTAGTTCAATTGCTGCAACTTGCTGAAAATTGTCCATAAGTACCATGTAGTTTGAACAGTTATGTTTAAAACAATGTATCCAGAGTGAATCAAACATGATTTTAGAGCTTTTTTATGGAAAAGTTGTTATTTCTGTAGTTCAATTGCTGCAACTTGCTGAAAATTGTCCACAAGTACCATCTAGTTTGAACAGTTATGTTTAAAACAATGTATCCAGAGTGCATCAAACATGATTTTAGACCTTTTTTATGGAAAAGTTATTTCTGTAGTTCAATTGCTGCAACTTGCTGAAAATTGTCCATAAGTACCATCTAGTTTAAACAGTTATGTTTTAAACATTGTATCCAGAGTGCATCAAACATGATTTTAGAGCTTTTTTATGGAAAAGTTGTTATTTCTGTAGTTCAATTGCTGCAACTTGCTGAAAATTGTCCATAAGTACCATGTAGTTTGAACAGTTATGTTTAAAACAATGTATCCAGAGTGAATCAAACATGATTTTAGAGCTTTTTTATGGAAAAGTTCTTATTTCTGTAGTTCAATTGCTGCAACTTGCTTAAAATTGTCCATAAGTACCATCTAGTTTAAACAGTTATGTTTAAAACATTGTATCCAGAGTGCATCAAACATGATTTTAGACCTTTTTTATGGAAAAGTTGTTATTTCTGTAGTTCAATTGCTGCAACTTGCTGAAAATTGTCCATAAGTACAATGTAGTTTGAACAGTTATGTTTAAAACAATGTATCCAGAGTGAATCAAACATGATTTTAGAGCTTTTTTATGGAAAAGTTGTTATTTCTGTAGTTCAATTGCTGCAACTTGCTGAAAATTGTCCATAAGTACCATCTAGTTTAAACAGTTATGTTTAAAACATTGTATCCAGAGTGCATCAAACATGATTTTAGAGCTTTTTTATGGAAAAGTTGTTATTTCTGTAGTTCAATTGCTGCAACTTGCTGAAAATTGTCCATAAGTACCATGTAGTTTGAACAGTTATGTTTAAAACAATGTATCCAGAGTGAATCAAACATGATTTTAGAGCTTTTTTATGGAAAAGTTCTTATTTCTGTAGTTCAATTGCTGCAACTTGCTTAAAATTGTCCATAAGTACCATCTAGTTTAAACAGTTATGTTTAAAACATTGTATCCAGAGTGCATCAAACATGATTTTAGACCTTTTTTATGGAAAAGTTGTTATTTCTGTAGTTCAATTGCTGCAACTTGCTGAAAATTGTCCATAAGTACAATGTAGTTTGAACAGTTATGTTTAAAACAATGTATCCAGAGTGAATCAAACATGATTTTAGAGCTTTTTTATGGAAAAGTTGTTATTTCTGTAGTTCAATTGCTGCAACTTGCTGAAAATTGTCCATAAGTACCATCTAGTTTAAACAGTTATGTTTAAAACATTGTATCCAGAGTGCATCAAACATGATTTTAGACCTTTTTTATGGAAAAGTTGTTATTTCTGTAGTTCAATTGCTGCAACTTGCTGAAAATTGTCCATAAGTACAATGTAGTTTGAACAGTTATGTTTAAAACAATGTATCCAGAGTGAATCAAACATGATTTTAGACCTTTTTTATGGAAAAGTTGTTATTTCTGTAGTTCAATTGCTGCAACTTGCTGAAAATTGTCCATAAGTACCATCTAGTTTGAACAGTTATGTTTAAAACATTGTATCCAGAGTGCATCAAACATGATTTTAGACCTTTTTTATGGAAAAGTTGTTATTTCTGTAGTTCAATTGCTGCAATTTGCTGAAAATTGTCCATAAGTACCATGTAGTTTGAACAGTTATGTTTAAAACAATGTATCCAGAGTGAATCAAACATGATTTTAGAGCTTTTTTATGGAAAAGTTGTTATTTCTGTAGTTCAATTGCTGCAACTTGCTGAAAATTGTCCATAAGTACAATGTAGTTTGAACAGTTATGTTTAAAACAATGTATCCAGAGTGAATCAAACATGATTTTAGAGCTTTTTTATGGAAAAGTTGTTATTTCTGTAGTTCAATTGCTGCAACTTGCTGAAAATTGTCCATAAGTACCATCTAGTTTGAACAGTGATATTTAAAACATTGTATCCAGAGTGAATCAAACATGATTTTAGAGCTTTTTTATGGAAAAGTTGTTATTTCTGTAGTTCAATTGCTGCAACTTGCTGAAAATTGTCCATAGGTACCATCTAGTTTGAACAGTTATGTTTAAAACAATGTATCCAGAGTGAATCAAACATGATTTTACAGCTTTTTTATGGAAAAGTTGTTATTTCTGTAGTTCAATTGCTGCAACTTGCTGAAAATTGTCCATAAGTACCATGTAGTTTGAACAGTTATGTTTAAAACAATGTATCCAGAGTGAATCAAACATGATTTTAGAGCTTTTTTATGGAAAAGTTGTTATTTCTGTAGTTCAATTGCTGCAACTTGCTGAAAATTGTCCACAAGTACCATCTAGTTTGAACAGTTATGTTTAAAACAATGTATCCAGAGTGCATCAAACATGATTTTAGACCTTTTTTATGGAAAAGTTATTTCTGTAGTTCAATTGCTGCAACTTGCTGAAAATTGTCCACAAGTACCATCTAGTTTGAACAGTTATGTTTAAAACAATGTATCCAGAGTGCATCAAACATGATTTTAGACCTTTTTTATGGAAAAGTTATTTCTGTAGTTCAATTGCTGCAACTTGCTGAAAATTGTCCATAAGTACCATCTAGTTTAAACAGTTATGTTTTAAACATTGTATCCAGAGTGCATCAAACATGATTTTAGAGCTTTTTTATGGAAAAGTTGTTATTTCTGTAGTTCAATTGCTGCAACTTGCTGAAAATTGTCCATAAGTACCATGTAGTTTGAACAGTTATGTTTAAAACAATGTATCCAGAGTGAATCAAACATGATTTTAGAGCTTTTTTATGGAAAAGTTCTTATTTCTGTAGTTCAATTGCTGCAACTTGCTGAAAATTGTCCATAAGTACCATCTAGTTTAAACAGTTATGTTTAAAACATTGTATCCAGAGTGCATCAAACATGATTTTAGACCTTTTTTATGGAAAAGTTGTTATTTCTGTAGTTCAATTGCTGCAACTTGCTGAAAATTGTCCATAAGTACCATGTAGTTTGAACAGTTATGTTTAAAACAATGTATCCAGAGTGAATCAAACATGATTTTAGAGCTTTTTTATGGAAAAGTTGTTATTTCTGTAGTTCAATTGCTGCAACTTGCTGAAAATTGTCCATAAGTACCATGTAGTTTGAACAGTTATGTTTAAAACAATGTATCCAGAGTGAATCAAACATGATTTTAGACATTTTTTTATGGAAAAGTTGTTATTTCTGTAGTTCAATTGCTGCAACTTGCTGAAAATTGTCCATAAGTACCATCTAGTTTGAACAGTTATGTTTAAAACATTGTATCCAGAGTGAATCAAACATGATTTTAGACCTTTTTTATGGAAAAGTTGTTATTTCTGTAGTTCAATTGCTGCAACTTGCTGAAAATTGTCCATAAGTACCATCTAGTTTGAACAGTTATGTTTAAAACAATGTATCCAGAGTGAATCAAACATGATTTTAGAGCTTTTTTATGGAAAAGTTGTTATTTCTGTAGATCAATTGCAGCAATTTGCTGAAAATTGTCCATAAGTCCCATCTAGTTTGAACAGTTATGTTTAAAACAATGTATCCAGAGTGCATCAAACATGATTTTAGAGCTTTTTTATGGAAAAGTTGTTATTTCTGTAGTTCAATTGCTGCAACTTGCTGAAAATTGTCCATAAGTACAATGTAGTTTGAACAGTTATGTTTAAAACAATGTATCCAGAGTGCATCAAACATGATTTTAGAGCTTTTTTATGGAAAAGTTGTTATTTCTGTAGTTCAATTGCTGCAACTTGCTGAAAATTGTCCATAAGTACCATCTAGTTTGAACAGTTATGTTTAAAACATTGTATCCAGAGTGCATCAAACATGATTTTAGACCTTTTTTATGGAAAAGTTGTTATTTCTGTAGTTCAATTGCTGCAACTTGCTGAAAATTGTCCATAAGTACCATGTAGTTTGAACAGTTATGTTTAAAACAATGTATCCAGAGTGAATCAAACATGATTTTAGAGCTTTTTTATGGAAAAGTTGTTATTTCTGTAGTTCAATTGCTGCACCTTGCTGAAAATTGTCCATAAGTACAATGTAGTTTGAACAGTTATGTTTAAAAAAAAGTATCCAGAGTGAATCAAACATGATTTTAGAGCTTTTTTATGGAAAAGTTGTTATTTCTGTAGTTCAATTGCTGCAACTTGCTGAAAATTGTCCATAAGTACAATGTAGTTTGAACAGTCATGTTTAAAACAATGTATCCAGAGTGCATCAAACATGATTTTAGAGCTTTTTTATGGAAAAGTTGTTATTTCTGTAGTTCAATTGCTGCAACTTGCTGAAAATTGTCCATAAGTACCATGTAGTTTGAACAGTTATGTTTAAAACAATGTATCCAGAGTGAATCAAACATGATTTTAGACCTTTTTTATGGAAAAGTTGTTATTTCTGTAGTTCAATTGCTGCAACTTGCTGAAAATTGTCCATAAGTACCATGTAGTTTGAACAGTTATGTTTAAAACAATGTATCGAGAGTGCATCAAACATGATTTTAGAGCTTTTTTATGGAAAAGTTGTTATGTCTGTAGTTCAATTGCTGCAACTTGCTGAAAATTGTCCATAAGTACCATCTAGTTTGAACAGTTATGTTTAAAACATTGTATCCAGAGTGAATCAAACATGATTTTACAGCTTTTTTATGGAAAAGTTGTTATTTCTGTAGTTCAATTGCTGCAACTTGCTGAAAAGTGTCCATAAGTACCATGTAGTTTGAAAAATTATGTTTAAAACAATGTATTCAGAGTGCATCAAACATGATTTTAGACCTTTTTTATGGAAAAGTTGTTATTTCTGTAGTTCAATTGCTGCAACTTGCTGAAAATTGTCCATAAGTACCATGTAGTTTGAACAGTTATGTTTAAAACATTGTATCCAGAGTGAATCAAACATGATTTTAGAGCTTTTTTATGGAAAAGTTGTTATTTCTGTAGTTCAATTGCTGCAACTTGCTGAAAATTGTCCATAAGTACCATCTAGTTTGAACAGTTATGTTTAAAACAATGTATCCAGAGTGAATCAAACATGATTTTAGAGCTTTTTTATGGAAAAGTTGTTATTTCTGAAGTTCAATTGCTGCAACTTGCTGAAAATTGTCCATAAGTACCATGTAGTTTGAACAGTTATGTTTAAAACAATGTATCGAGAGTGCATCAAACATGATTTTAGAGCTTTTTTAAGGAAAAGTTGTTATTTCTGTAGTTCAATTGCTGCAACTTGCTGAAAATTGTCCATAAGTACCATCTAGTTGGAACAGTTATGTTTAAAACATTGTATCCAGAGTGCATCAAACATGATTTTAGAGCTTTTTTAAAGTTGTTATTTCTGTAGTTCGATTGCTGCAACTTGCTGAAAATGTTCCATAAGTACCATCTAGTTTGAACAGTTATGTTTAAAACATTGTATCCAGAGTGCATCAAACATGATTTTAGAGCTTTTTTATGGAAAAGTTGTTATTTCTGTAGTTCAATTGCTGCAACTTGCTGAAAATTGTCCATAAGTACCATGTAGTTTGAACAGTTATGTTTAAAACAATGTATCCAGAGTGAATCAAACATGATTTTAGAGCTTTTTTATGGAAAAGTTGTTATTTCTGTAGTTCAATTGCTGCAACTTGCTGAAAATTGTCCATAAGTACCATCTAGTTTAAACAGTTATGTTTAAAACATTGTATCCAGAGTGCATCAAACATGATTTTAGACCTTTTTTATGGAAAAGTTGTTATTTCTGTAGTTCAATTGCTGCAACTTGCTGAAAATTGTCCATAAGTACAATGTAGTTTGAACAGTTATGTTTAAAACAATGTATCCAGAGTGAATCAAACATGATTTTAGACCTTTTTTATGGAAAAGTTGTTATTTCTGTAGTTCAATTGCTGCAACTTGCTGAAAATTGTCCATAAGTACCATCTAGTTTGAACAGTTATGTTTAAAACAATGTATCCAGAGTGCATCATTTTAGACCTTTTTTATGGAAAAGTTGTTATTTCTGTAGTTCAATTGCTGCAACTTGCTGAAAATTGTCCATAAGTACCATGTAGTTTGAAAAATTATGTTTAAAAAAATGTATCCAGAGTGCATCAAACATGATTTTAGACCTTTTTTATGGAAAAGTTGTTATTTCTGTAGTTCAATTGCTGCAACTTGCTGAAAATTGTCCATAAGTACCATGTAGTTTGAACAGTTATGTTTAAAACATTGTATCCAGAGTGAATCAAACATGATTTTAGAGCTTTTTTATGGAAAAGTTGTTATTTCTGTAGTTCAATTGCTGCAACTTGCTGAAAATTGTCCATAAGTACCATGTAGTTTGAACAGTTATGTTTAAAACAATGTATCCAGAGTGCATCATTTTAGACCTTTTTTATGGAAAAGTTGTTATTTCTGTAGTTCAATTGCTGCAACTTGCTGAAAATTGTCCATAAGTACCATCTAGTTTGAACAGTTATGTTTAAAACAATGTATCCAGAGTGAATCAAACATGATTTTAGAGCTTTTTTATGGAAAAGTTGTTATTTCTGAAGTTCAATTGCTGCAACTTGCTGAAAATTGTCCATAAGTACCATGTAGTTTGAACAGTTATGTTTAAAACAATGTATCGAGAGTGCATCAAACATGATTTTAGAGCTTTTTTAAGGAAAAGTTGTTATTTCTGTAGTTCAATTGCTGCAACTTGCTGAAAATTGTCCATAAGTACCATCTAGTTGGAACAGTTATGTTTAAAACATTGTATCCAGAGTGCATCAAACATGATTTTAGAGCTTTTTTAAAGTTGTTATTTCTGTAGTTCGATTGCTGCAACTTGCTGAAAATGTTCCATAAGTACCATCTAGTTTGAACAGTTATGTTTAAAACATTGTATCCAGAGTGCATCAAACATGATTTTAGAGCTTTTTTATGGAAAAGTTGTTATTTCTGTAGTTCAATTGCTGCAACTTGCTGAAAATTGTCCATAAGTACCATGTAGTTTGAACAGTTATGTTTAAAACAATGTATCCAGAGTGAATCAAACATGATTTTAGAGCTTTTTTATGGAAAAGTTGTTATTTCTGTAGTTCAATTGCTGCAACTTGCTGAAAATTGTCCATAAGTACCATCTAGTTTAAACAGTTATGTTTAAAACATTGTATCCAGAGTGCATCAAACATGATTTTAGACCTTTTTTATGGAAAAGTTGTTATTTCTGTAGTTCAATTGCTGCAACTTGCTGAAAATTGTCCATAAGTACAATGTAGTTTGAACAGTTATGTTTAAAACAATGTATCCAGAGTGAATCAAACATGATTTTAGACCTTTTTTATGGAAAAGTTGTTATTTCTGTAGTTCAATTGCTGCAACTTGCTGAAAATTGTCCATAAGTACCATCTAGTTTAAACAGTTATGTTTAAAACATTGTATCCAGAGTGCATCAAACATGATTTTAGACCTTTTTTATGGAAAAGTTGTTATTTCTGTAGTTCAATTGCTGCAACTTGCTGAAAATTGTCCATAAGTACAATGTAGTTTGAACAGTTATGTTTAAAACAATGTATCCAGAGTGAATCAAACATGATTTTAGACCTTTTTTATGGAAAAGTTGTTATTTCTGTAGTTCAATTGCTGCAACTTGCTGAAAATTGTCCATAAGTACCATCTAGTTTGAACAGTTATGTTTAAAACATTGTATCCAGAGTGCATCAAACATGATTTTAGACCTTTTTTATGGAAAAGTTGTTATTTCTGTAGTTCAATTGCTGCAATTTGCTGAAAATTGTCCATAAGTACCATGTAGTTTGAACAGTTATGTTTAAAACAATGTATCCAGAGTGAATCAAACATGATTTTAGAGCTTTTTTATGGAAAAGTTGTTATTTCTGTAGTTCAATTGCTGCAACTTGCTGAAAATTGTCCATAAGTACCATCTAGTTTGAACAGTTATGTTTAAAACATTGTATCCAGAGTGCATCAAACATGATTTTAGACCTTTTTTATGGAAAAGTTGTTATTTCTGTAGTTCAATTGCTGCAACTTGCTGAAAATTGTCCACAAGTACCATCTAGTTTGAACAGTTATGTTTAAAACAATGTATCCAGAGTGCATCAAACATGATTTTAGACCTTTTTTATGGAAAAGTTATTTCTGTAGTTCAATTGCTGCAACTTGCTGAAAATTGTCCACAAGTACCATCTAGTTTGAACAGTTATGTTTAAAACAATGTATCCAGAGTGCATCAAACATGATTTTAGACCTTTTTTATGGAAAAGTTATTTCTGTAGTTCAATTGCTGCAACTTGCTGAAAATTGTCCATAAGTACCATCTAGTTTAAACAGTTATGTTTTAAACATTGTATCCAGAGTGCATCAAACATGATTTTAGAGCTTTTTTATGGAAAAGTTGTTATTTCTGTATATCAATTGCTGCAACTTGCTGAAAATTGTCCATAAGTACCATGTAGTTTGAACAGTTATGTTTAAAACAATGTATCCAGAGTGAATCAAACATGATTTTAGAGCTTTTTTATGGAAAAGTTCTTATTTCTGTAGTTCAATTGCTGCAACTTGCTGAAAATTGTCCATAAGTACCATCTAGTTTAAACAGTTATGTTTAAAACATTGTATCCAGAGTGCATCAAACATGATTTTAGACCTTTTTTATGGAAAAGTTGTTATTTCTGTAGTTCAATTGCTGCAACTTGCTGAAAATTGTCCATAAGTACCATGTAGTTTGAACAGTTATGTTTAAAACAATGTATCCAGAGTGAATCAAACATGATTTTAGAGCTTTTTTATGGAAAAGTTGTTATTTCTGTAGTTCAATTGCTGCAACTTGCTGAAAATTGTCCATAAGTACCATGTAGTTTGAACAGTTATGTTTAAAACAATGTATCCAGAGTGAATCAAACATGATTTTAGACATTTTTTTATGGAAAAGTTGTTATTTCTGTAGTTCAATTGCTGCAACTTGCTGAAAATTGTCCATAAGTACCATCTAGTTTGAACAGTTATGTTTAAAACATTGTATCCAGAGTGAATCAAACATGATTTTAGACCTTTTTTATGGAAAAGTTGTTATTTCTGTAGTTCAATTGCTGCAACTTGCTGAAAATTGTCCATAAGTACCATCTAGTTTGAACAGTTATGTTTAAAACAATGTATCCAGAGTGAATCAAACATGATTTTAGAGCTTTTTTATGGAAAAGTTGTTATTTCTGTAGATCAATTGCAGCAATTTGCTGAAAATTGTCCATAAGTCCCATCTAGTTTGAACAGTTATGTTTAAAACAATGTATCCAGAGTGCATCAAACATGATTTTAGAGCTTTTTTATGGAAAAGTTGTTATTTCTGTAGTTCAATTGCTGCAACTTGCTGAAAATTGTCCATAAGTACAATGTAGTTTGAACAGTTATGTTTAAAACAATGTATCCAGAGTGCATCAAACATGATTTTAGAGCTTTTTTATGGAAAAGTTGTTATTTCTGTAGTTCAATTGCTGCAACTTGCTGAAAATTGTCCATAAGTACCATCTAGTTTGAACAGTTATGTTTAAAACATTGTATCCAGAGTGCATCAAACATGATTTTAGACCTTTTTTATGGAAAAGTTGTTATTTCTGTAGTTCAATTGCTGCAACTTGCTGAAAATTGTCCATAAGTACCATGTAGTTTGAACAGTTATGTTTAAAACAATGTATCCAGAGTGAATCAAACATGATTTTAGAGCTTTTTTATGGAAAAGTTGTTATTTCTGTAGTTCAATTGCTGCACCTTGCTGAAAATTGTCCATAAGTACAATGTAGTTTGAACAGTTATGTTTAAAACAATGTATCCAGAGTGAATCAAACATGATTTTAGAGCTTTTTTATGGAAAAGTTGTTATTTCTGTAGTTCAATTGCTGCAACTTGCTGAAAATTGTCCATAAGTACCATGTAGTTTGAACAGTTATGTTTAAAACAATGTATCCAGAGTGAATCAAACATGATTTTAGAGCTTTTTTATGGAAAAGTTGTTATTTCTGTATTTCAATTGCTGCAACTTGCTGAAAATAGTCCATAAGTACCATGTAGTTTGAACAGTTATGTTTAAAACAATGTATCCAGAGTGAATCAAACATGATTTTAGACCTTTTTTATGGAAAAGTTGTTATTTCTGTATTTCAATTGCTGCAACTTGCTGAAAATTGTCCATAAGTACCATGTAGTTTGAACAGTTATGTTTAAGACATTGTATCCAGAGTGCATCAAACATGATTTTAGAGCTTTTTTATGGAAAAGTTGTTATGTCTGTAGTTCAATTGCTGCAACTTGCTGAAAATTGTCCATAAGTACCATCTAGTTTGAACAGTTATGTTTAAAACATTGTATCCAGAGTGAATCAAACATGATTTTACAGCTTTTTTATGGAAAAGTTGTTATTTCTGTAGTTCAATTGCTGCAACTTGCTGAAAATTGTCCATAAGTACCATGTAGTTTGAACAGTTATGTTTAAAACAATGTATCCAGAGTGCATCATTTTAGACCTTTTTTATGGAAAAGTTGTTATTTCTGTAGTTCAATTGCTGCAACTTGCTGAAAATTGTCCATAAGTACCATCTAGTTTGAACAGTTATGTTTAAAACAATGTATCGAGAGTGCATCAAACATGATTTTAGACCTTTTTTATGGAAAAGTTGTTATTTCTGTATTTCAATTGCTGCAACTTGCTGAAAATTGTCCATAAGTACCATGTAGTTTGAACAGTTATGTTTAAAACAATGTATCCAGAGTGAATCAAACATGATTTTAGACCTTTTTTATGGAAAAGTTGTTATTTCTGTATTTCAATTGCTGCAACTTGCTGAAAATTGTCCATAAGTACCATGTAGTTTGAACAGTTATGTTTAAGACATTGTATCCAGAGTGCATCAAACATGATTTTAGAGCTTTTTTATGGAAAAGTTGTTATGTCTGTAGTTCAATTGCTGCAACTTGCTGAAAATTGTCCATAAGTACCATCTAGTTTGAACAGTTATGTTTAAAACATTGTATCCAGAGTGAATCAAACATGATTTTAGACCTTTTTTATGGAAAAGTTGTTATTTCTGTAGTTCAATTGCTGCAACTTGCTGAAAATTGTCCATAAGTACCATGTAGTTTGAACAGTTATGTTTAAAACAATGTATCGAGAGTGCATCAAACATGATTTTAGAGCTTTTTTATGGAAAAGTTGTTATGTCTGTAGTTCAATTGCTGCAACTTGCTGAAAATTGTCCATAAGTACCATGTAGTTTGAACAGTTATGTTTAAAACAATGTATCCAGAGTGCATCATTTTAGACCTTTTTTATGGAAAAGTTGTTATTTCTGTATTTCAATTGCTGCAACTTGCTGAAAATTGTCCATAAGTACCATGTAGTTTGAACAGTTATGTTTAAAACAATGTATCCAGAGTGAATCAAACATGATTTTAGACCTTTTTTATGGAAAAGTTGTTATTTCTGTATTTCAATTGCTGCAACTTGCTGAAAATTGTCCATAAGTACCATGTAGTTTGAACAGTTATGTTTAAGACATTGTATCCAGAGTGCATCAAACATGATTTTAGAGCTTTTTTATGGAAAAGTTGTTATGTCTGTAGTTCAATTCCTGCAACTTGCTGAAAATTGTCCATAAGTACCATCTAGTTTGAACAGTTATGTTTAAAACATTGTATCCAGAGTGAATCAAACATGATTTTAGACCTTTTTTATGGAAAAGTTGTTATTTCTGTAGTTCAATTGCTGCAACTTGCTGAAAATTGTCCATAAGTACCATGTAGTTTGAACAGTTATGTTTAAAACAATGTATCGAGAGTGCATCAAACATGATTTTAGAGCTTTTTTATGGAAAAGTTGTTATGTCTGTAGTTCAATTGCTGCAACTTGCTGAAAATTGTCCATAAGTACCATCTAGTTTGAACAGTTATGTTTAAAACATTGTATCCAGAGTGAATCAAACATGATTTTACAGCTTTTTTATGGAAAAGTTGTTATTTCTGTAGTTCAATTGCTGCAACTTGCTGAAAATTGTCCATAAGTACCATGTAGTTTGAACAGTTATGTTTAAAACAATGTATCCAGAGTGCATCATTTTAGACCTTTTTTATGGAAAAGTTGTTATTTCTGTAGTTCAATTGCTGCAACTTGCTGAAAATTGTCCATAAGTACCATCTAGTTTGAACAGTTATGTTTAAAACAATGTATCCAGAGTGAATCAAACATGATTTTAGAGCTTTTTTATGGAAAAGTTGTTATTTCTGAAGTTCAATTGCTGCAACTTGCTGAAAATTGTCCATAAGTACCATCTAGTTTAAACAGTTATGTTTAAAACATTGTATCCAGAGTGCATCAAACATGATTTTAGACCTTTTTTATGGAAAAGTTGTTATTTCTGTAGTTCAATTGCTGCAACTTGCTGAAAATTGTCCATAAGTACAATGTAGTTTGAACAGTTATGTTTAAAACAATGTATCCAGAGTGAATCAAACATGATTTTAGACCTTTTTTATGGAAAAGTTGTTATTTCTGTAGTTCAATTGCTGCAGCTTGCTGAAAATTGTCCATAAGTACCATCTAGTTTAAACAGTTATGTTTAAAACATTGTATCCAGAGTGCATCAAACATGATTTTAGAGCTTTTTTATGGAAAAGTTGTTATTTCTGTAGTTCAATTGCTGCAACTTGCTGAAAATTGTCCATAAGTACAATGTAGTTTGAACAGTTATGTTTAAAACAATGTATCCAGAGTGCATCAAACATGATTTTAGACCTTTTTTATGGAAAAGTTGTTATTTCTGTAGTTCAATTGCTGCAACTTGCTGAAAATTGTCCATAAGTACCATCTAGTTTGAACAGTTATGTTTAAAACAATGTATCCAGAGTGAATCAAACATGATTTTAGACCTTTTTTATGGAAAAGTTGTTATTTATGTAGTTCAATTGCTGCAACTTGCTGAAAATTGTCCATAAGTACCATCTAGTTTGAACAGTTATGTTTAAAACATTGTATCCAGAGTGCATCAAACATGATTTTAGACCTTTTTTATGGAAAAGTTGTTATTTCTGTAGTTCAATTGCTGCAACTTGCTGAAAATTGTCCATAAGTACCATGTAGTTTGAACAGTTATGTTTAAAAAAATGTATCCAGAGTGAATCAAACATGATTTTAGAGCTTTTTTATGGAAAAGTTATTATTTCTGTAGTTCAATTGTTGCAACTTGCTGAAAATTGTCCATAAGTACCATGTAGTTTGAACAGTTATGTTTAAAACAATGTATCCAGAGTGCATCATTTTAGACCTTTTTTATGGAAAAGTTGTTATTTCTGTAGTTCAATTGCTGCAACTTGCTGAAAATTGTCCATAAGTACCATCTAGTTTGAACAGTTATGTTTAAAACAATGTATCGAGAGTGCATCAAACATGATTTTAGAGCTTTTTTAAGGAAAAGTTGTTATTTGTGTATTTTAATTGCTGCAACTTGCTGAAAATTGTCCATAAGTACCATGTAGTTTGAACAGTTATGTTTAAAACAATGTATCGAGAGTGCATCAAACATGATTTTAGAGCTTTTTTAAGGAAAAGTTGTTATTTCTGTAGTTTAATTGCTGCAACTTGCTGAAAATTGTCCATAAGTACCATGTAGTTTGAACAGTTATGTTTAAAACAATGTATCGAGAGTGCATCAAACATGATTTTAGAGCTTTTTTAAGGAAAAGTTGTTATTTCTGTAGTTTAATTGCTGCAACTTGCTGAAAATTGTCCATAAGTACCATGTAGTTTGAAAAATTATGTTTAAAACAATGTATCCAGAGTGAATCAAACATGATTTTAGAGTTTTTTTATGGAAAAGTTGTTATTTCTGTAGTTCAATTGCTGCAACTTGCTGAAAATTGTCCATAAGTACCATGTAGTTTGAACAGTTATGTTTAAAACAATGTATCCAGAGTGCATCAAACATGATTTTAGACCTTTTTTATGGAAAAGTTGTTATTTCTGTAGTTCAATTGCTGCAACTTGCTGAAAATTGTCCATAAGTACCATGTAGTTTGAACAGTTATGTTTAAAACATTGTATCCAGAGTGAATCAAACATGATTTTAGAGCTTTTTTATGGAAAAGTTGTTATTTCTGTAGTTCAATTGCTGCAACTTGCTGAAAATTGTCCATAAGTACCATGTAGTTTGAACAGTTATGTTTAAAACAATGTATCCAGAGTGCATCATTTTAGACCTTTTTTATGGAAAAGTTGTTATTTCTGTAGTTCAATTGCTGCAACTTGCTGAAAATTGTCCATAAGTACCATCTAGTTTGAACAGTTATGTTTAAAACAATATATCCAGAGTGAATCAAACATGATTTTAGAGCTTTTTTATGGAAAAGTTGTTATTTCTGAAGTTCAATTGCTGCAACTTGCTGAAAATTGTCCATAAGTACCATGTAGTTTGAACAGTTATGTTTAAAACAATGTATCGAGAGTGCATCAAACATGATTTTAGAGCTTTTTTAAGGAAAAGTTGTTATTTCTGTAGTTCAATTGCTGCAACTTGCTGAAAATTGTCCATAAGTACCATCTAGTTGGAACAGTTATGTTTAAAACATTGTATCCAGAGTGCATCAAACATGATTTTAGAGCTTTTTTAAAGTTGTTATTTCTGTAGTTCGATTGCTGCAACTTGCTGAAAATGTTCCATAAGTACCATCTAGTTTGAACAGTTATGTTTAAAACATTGTATCCAGAGTGCATCAAACATGATTTTAGAGCTTTTTTATGGAAAAGTTGTTATTTCTGTAGTTCAATTGCTGCAACTTGCTGAAAATTGTCCATAAGTACCATGTAGTTTGAACAGTTATGTTTAAAACAATGTATCCAGAGTGAATCAAACATGATTTTAGACCTTTTTTATGGAAAAGTTGTTATTTCTGTAGTTCAATTGCTGCAACTTGCTGAAAATTGTCCATAAGTACCATCTAGTTTAAACAGTTATGTTTAAAACATTGTATCCAGAGTGCATCAAACATGATTTTAGACCTTTTTTATGGAAAGGTTGTTATTTCTGTAGTTCAATTGCTGCAACTTGCTGAAAATTGTCCATAAGTACAATGTAGTTTGAACAGTTATGTTTAAAACAATGTATCCAGAGTGAATCAAACATGATTTTAGACCTTTTTTATGGGAAAGTTGTTATTTCTGTAGTTCAATTGCTGCAACTTGCTGAAAATTGTCCTTAAGTACCATGTAGTTTGAACAGTTATGTTTAAAACAATGTATCGAGAGTGCATCAAACATGATTTTAGAGCTTTTTTAAGGAAAAGTTGTTATTTCTGTAGTTTAATTGCTGCAACTTGCTGAAAATTGTCCATAAGTACCATGTAGTTTGAACAGTTATGTTTAAAACAATGTATCGAGAGTGCATCAAACATGATTTTAGAGCTTTTTTAAGGAAAAGTTGTTATTTCTGTAGTTTAATTGCTGCAACTTGCTGAAAATTGTCCATAAGTACCATGTAGTTTGAAAAATTATGTTTAAAACAATGTATCCAGAGTGAATCAAACATGATTTTAGAGTTTTTTTATGGAAAAGTTGTTATTTCTGTAGTTCAATTGCTGCAACTTGCTGAAAATTGTCCATAAGTACCATGTAGTTTGAACAGTTATGTTTAAAACAATGTATCCAGAGTGCATCAAACATGATTTTAGACCTTTTTTATGGAAAAGTTGTTATTTCTGTAGTTCAATTGCTGCAACTTGCTGAAAATTGTCCATAAGTACCATGTAGTTTGAACAGTTATGTTTAAAACATTGTATCCAGAGTGAATCAAACATGATTTTAGAGCTTTTTTATGGAAAAGTTGTTATTTCTGTAGTTCAATTGCTGCAACTTGCTGAAAATTGTCCATAAGTACCATGTAGTTTGAACAGTTATGTTTAAAACAATGTATCCAGAGTGCATCATTTTAGACCTTTTTTATGGAAAAGTTGTTATTTCTGTAGTTCAATTGCTGCAACTTGCTGAAAATTGTCCATAAGTACCATCTAGTTTGAACAGTTATGTTTAAAACAATATATCCAGAGTGAATCAAACATGATTTTAGAGCTTTTTTATGGAAAAGTTGTTATTTCTGAAGTTCAATTGCTGCAACTTGCTGAAAATTGTCCATAAGTACCATGTAGTTTGAACAGTTATGTTTAAAACAATGTATCGAGAGTGCATCAAACATGATTTTAGAGCTTTTTTAAGGAAAAGTTGTTATTTCTGTAGTTCAATTGCTGCAACTTGCTGAAAATTGTCCATAAGTACCATCTAGTTGGAACAGTTATGTTTAAAACATTGTATCCAGAGTGCATCAAACATGATTTTAGAGCTTTTTTAAAGTTGTTATTTCTGTAGTTCGATTGCTGCAACTTGCTGAAAATGTTCCATAAGTACCATCTAGTTTGAACAGTTATGTTTAAAACATTGTATCCAGAGTGCATCAAACATGATTTTAGAGCTTTTTTATGGAAAAGTTGTTATTTCTGTAGTTCAATTGCTGCAACTTGCTGAAAATTGTCCATAAGTACCATGTAGTTTGAACAGTTATGTTTAAAACAATGTATCCAGAGTGAATCAAACATGATTTTAGACCTTTTTTATGGAAAAGTTGTTATTTCTGTAGTTCAATTGCTGCAACTTGCTGAAAATTGTCCATAAGTACCATCTAGTTTAAACAGTTATGTTTAAAACATTGTATCCAGAGTGCATCAAACATGATTTTAGACCTTTTTTATGGAAAAGTTGTTATTTCTGTAGTTCAATTGCTGCAACTTGCTGAAAATTGTCCATAAGTACAATGTAGTTTGAACAGTTATGTTTAAAACAATGTATCCAGAGTGAATCAAACATGATTTTAGACCTTTTTTATGGAAAAGTTGTTATTTCTGTAGTTCAATTGCTGCAACTTGCTGAAAATTGTCCATAAGTACCATCTAGTTTGAACAGTTATGTTTAAAACATTGTATCCAGAGTGCATCAAACATGATTTTAGACCTTTTTTATGGAAAAGTTGTTATTTCTGTAGTTCAATTGCTGCAATTTGCTGAAAATTGTCCATAAGTACCATGTAGTTTGAACAGTTATGTTTAAAACAATGTATCCAGAGTGAATCAAACATGATTTTAGAGCTTTTTTATGGAAAAGTTGTTATTTCTGAAGTTCAATTGCTGCAACTTGCTGAAAATTGTCCATAAGTACCATGTAGTTTGAACAGTTATGTTTAAAACAATGTATCGAGAGTGCATCAAACATGATTTTAGAGCTTTTTTAAGGAAAAGTTGTTATTTCTGTAGTTCAATTGCTGCAACTTGCTGAAAATTGTCCATAAGTACCATCTAGTTGGAACAGTTATGTTTAAAACATTGTATCCAGAGTGCATCAAACATGATTTTAGAGCTTTTTTAAAGTTGTTATTTCTGTAGTTCGATTGCTGCAACTTGCTGAAAATGTTCCATAAGTACCATCTAGTTTGAACAGTTATGTTTAAAACATTGTATCCAGAGTGCATCAAACATGATTTTAGAGCTTTTTTATGGAAAAGTTGTTATTTCTGTAGTTCAATTGCTGCAACTTGCTGAAAATTGTCCATAAGTACCATGTAGTTTGAACAGTTATGTTTAAAACAATGTATCCAGAGTGAATCAAACATGATTTTAGACCTTTTTTATGGAAAAGTTGTTATTTCTGTAGTTCAATTGCTGCAACTTGCTGAAAATTGTCCATAAGTACCATCTAGTTTAAACAGTTATGTTTAAAACATTGTATCCAGAGTGCATCAAACATGATTTTAGACCTTTTTTATGGAAAAGTTGTTATTTCTGTAGTTCAATTGCTGCAACTTGCTGAAAATTGTCCATAAGTACAATGTAGTTTGAACAGTTATGTTTAAAACAATGTATCCAGAGTGAATCAAACATGATTTTAGACCTTTTTTATGGAAAAGTTGTTATTTCTGTAGTTCAATTGCTGCAACTTGCTGAAAATTGTCCATAAGTACCATCTAGTTTGAACAGTTATGTTTAAAACATTGTATCCAGAGTGCATCAAACATGATTTTAGACCTTTTTTATGGAAAAGTTGTTATTTCTGTAGTTCAATTGCTGCAATTTGCTGAAAATTGTCCATAAGTACCATGTAGTTTGAACAGTTATGTTTAAAACAATGTATCCAGAGTGAATCAAACATGATTTTAGAGCTTTTTTATGGAAAAGTTGTTATTTCTGTAGTTCAATTGCTGCAACTTGCTGAAAATTTTCCATAAGTACCATCTAGTTTGAACAGTTATGTTTAAAACAATGTATCCAGAGTGCATCAAACATGATTTTAGAGCTTTTTTATGGAAAAGTTGTTATTTCTGTAGTTCAATTGCTGCAACTTGCTGAAAATTGTCCATAAGTACCATGTAGTTTGAACAGTTATGTTTAAAACAATGTATCCAGAGTGCATCAAACATGATTTTAGACCTTTTTTATGGAAAAGTTGTTATTTCTGTAGTTCAATTGCTGCAACTTGCTGAAAATTGTCCATAAGTACCATGTAGTTTGAACAGTTATGTTTAAAAAAATGTATCCAGAGTGAATCAAACATGATTTTAGAGCTTTTTTATGGAAAAGTTGTTATTTCTGTAGTTCAATTGCTGCAACTTGCTGAAAATTGTCCATAAGTACCATGTAGTTTGAACAGTTATGTTTAAAACAATGTATCCAGAGTGCATCAAACATGATTTTAGAGCTTTTTTATGGAAAAGTTGTTATTTCTGTAGTTCAATTGCTGCAACTTGCTGAAAATTGTCCATAAGTACCATGTAGTTTGAACAGTTATGTTTAAAAAAATGTATCCAGAGTGAATCAAACATGATTTTAGAGCTTTTTTATGGAAAAGTTGTTATTTCTGTAGTTCAATTGCTGCAACTTGCTGAAAATTGTCCATAGGTACCATCTAGTTTGAACAGTTATGTTTAAAACAATGTATCCAGAGTGAATCAAACATGATTTTACAGCTTTTTTATGGAAAAGTTGTTATTTCTGTAGTTCAATTGTTGCAACTTGCTGAAAATTGTCCATAGGTACCATCTAGTTTGAACAGTTATGTTTAAAACAATGTATCCAGAGTGAATCAAACATGATTTTAGAGCTTTTTTATGGAAAAGTTGTTATTTCTGTAGTTCAATTGCTGCAACTTGCTGAAAATTGTCCATAAGTACCATGTAGTTTGAACAGTTATGTTTAAAACAATGTATCCAGCCAGAGTGAATCAAATATGATTTTAGAGCTTTTTTATGGAAAAGTTGTTATTTCTGTAGTTCAATTGCTGCAACTTGCTGAAAATTGTCCATAGGTACCATCTAGTTTGAACAGTTATGTTTAAAACATTGTATCCAGAGTGCATAAAACATGATTTTAGAGCTTTTTTATGGAAAAGTTGTTATTTCTGTAGTTCAATTGCTGCAACTTGCTGAAAATTGTTCATAAGTACCATCTAGTTTGAACAGTTATGTTTAAAACAATGTATCCAGAGTGCATCAAACATGATTTTAGACCTTTTTTATGGAAAAGTTGTTATTTTTGTAGTTCAATTGCTGCAACTTGCTGAAAATTGTCCATAAGTACCATCTAGTTTAAACAGTTATGTTTAAAACATTGTATCCAGAGTGCATCAAACATGATTTTAGAGCTTTTTTATGGAAAAGTTGTTATTTCTGTAGTTCAATTGCTGCAACTTGCTGAAAATTGTCCACAAGTACCATCTAGTTTGAACAGTTATGTTTAAAACATTGTATCCAGAGTGCATCAAACATGATTTTAGAGCTTTTTTATGGAAAAGTTGTTATTTCTGTCGTTCAATTGCTGCAACTTGCTGAAAATTGCCCATAAGTACCATCTAGTTTGAACAGTTATGTTTAAAACAATGTATCCAGAGTGCATCAAACATGATTTTAGACCTTTTTTATGGAAAAGTTGTTATTTCTGTAGTTCGATTGATGCAACTTGCTGAAAATTGTCCATAAGTACCATCTAGTTTAAACAGTTATGTTTAAAACATTGTATCCAGAGTGCATAAAACATGATTTTAGAGCTTTTTTAAAGTTGTTATTTCTGTAGTTCGATTGCTGCAACTTGCTGAAAATTGTCCATAAGTACCATGTAGTTTGAACAGTTATGTTTAAAACATTGTATCCAGAGTGAATCAAACATGATTTTAGACCTTTTTTATGGAAAAGTTGTTATTTCTGTAGTTCAATTGCTGCAACTTGCTGAAAATTGTCCATAAGTACCATCTAGTTTGAAAAGTTATGTTTAAAACAATGTATCCAGAGTGAATCAAACATGATTTTAGAGCTTTTTTATGGAAAAGTTGTTATTTCTGTAGTTCAATTGCTGCAACTTGCTGAAAATTGTCCATAAGTACAATGTAGTTTGAACAGTTATGTTTAAAACAATGTATCCAGAGTGCATCAAACATGATTTTAGAGCTTTTTTATGGAAAAGTTGTTATTTTTGTAGTTCAATTGCTGCAACTTGCTGAAAATTGTCCATAAGTACCATCTAGTTTAAACAGTTATGTTTAAAACATTGTATCCAGAGTGCATCAAACATGATTTTAGAGCTTTTTTATGGAAAAGTTGTTATTTCTGTAGTTCAATTGCTGCAACTTGCTGAAAATTGTCCACAAGTACCATCTAGTTTGAACAGTTATGTTTAAAACATTGTATCCAGAGTGCATCAAACATGATTTTAGAGCTTTTTTATGGAAAAGTTGTTATTTCTGTCGTTCAATTGCTGCAACTTGCTGAAAATTGCCCATAAGTACCATCTAGTTTGAACAGTTATGTTTAAAACAATGTATCCAGAGTGCATCAAACATGATTTTAGACCTTTTTTATGGAAAAGTTGTTATTTCTGTAGTTCGATTGATGCAACTTGCTGAAAATTGTCCATAAGTACCATCTAGTTTAAACAGTTATGTTTAAAACATTGTATCCAGAGTGCATAAAACATGATTTTAGAGATTTTTTAAAGTTGTTATTTCTGTAGTTCGATTGCTGCAACTTGCTGAAAATTGTCCATAAGTACCATGTAGTTTGAACAGTTATGTTTAAAACATTGTATCCAGAGTGAATCAAACATGATTTTAGACCTTTTTTATGGAAAAGTTGTTATTTCTGTAGTTCAATTGCTGCAACTTGCTGAAAATTGTCCATAAGTACCATGTAGTTTGAACAGTTATGTTTAAAACAATGTATCCAGAGTGAATCAAACATGATTTTAGACATTTTTTTATGGAAAAGTTGTTATTTCTGTAGTTCAATTGCTGCAACTTGCTGAAAATTGTCCATAAGTACCATCTAGTTTGAACAGTTATGTTTAAAACATTGTATCCAGAGTGAATCAAACATGATTTTAGACCTTTTTTATGGAAAAGTTGTTATTTCTGTAGTTCAATTGCTGCAACTTGCTGAAAATTGTCCATAAGTACCATCTAGTTTGAAAAGTTATGTTTAAAACAATGTATCCAGAGTGAATCAAACATGATTTTAGAGCTTTTTTATGGAAAAGTTGTTATTTCTGTAGTTCAATTGCTGCAACTTGCTGAAAATTGTCCATAAGTACAATGTAGTTTGAACAGTTATGTTTAAAACAATGTATCCAGAGTGCATCAAACATGATTTTAGAGCTTTTTTATGGAAAAGTTGTTATTTCTGTAGTTCAATTGCTGCAACTTGCTGAAAATTGTCCATAAGTACCATGTAGTTTGAACAGTTATGTTTAAAACAATGTATCCAGAGTGAATCAAACATGATTTTAGACATTTTTTTATGGAAAAGTTGTTATTTCTGTAGTTCAATTGCTGCAACTTGCTGAAAATTGTCCATAAGTACCATCTAGTTTGAACAGTTATGTTTAAAACATTGTATCCAGAGTGAATCAAACATGATTTTAGACCTTTTTTATGGAAAAGTTGTTATTTCTGTAGTTCAATTGCTGCAACTTGCTGAAAATTGTCCATAAGTACCATCTAGTTTGAACAGTTATGTTTAAAACAATGTATCCAGAGTGAATCAAACATGATTTTAGAGCTTTTTTATGGAAAAGTTGTTATTTCTGTAGTTCAATTGCAGCAATTTGCTGAAAATTGTCCATAAGTCCCATCTAGTTTGAACAGTTATGTTTAAAACAATGTATCCAGAGTGCATCAAACATGATTTTAGAGCTTTTTTATGTAAAAGTTGTTATTTCTGTAGTTCAATTGCTGCAACTTGCTGAAAATTGTCCATAAGTACCATCTAGTTTGAACAGTTATGTTTAAAACAATGTATCCAGAGTGAATCAAACATGATTTTAGACATTTTTTTATGGAAAAGTTGTTATTTCTGTAGTTCAATTGCTGCAACTTGCTGAAAATTGTCCATAAGTACCATCTAGTTTAAACAGTTATGTTTAAAACATTGTATCCAGAGTGCATAAAACATGATTTTAGAGCTTTTTTAAAGTTGTTATTTCTGTAGTTCGATTGCTGCAACTTGCTGAAAATTGTCCATAAGTACCATGTAGTTTGAACAGTTATGTTTAAAACATTGTATCCAGAGTGAATCAAACATGATTTTAGACCTTTTTTATGGAAAAGTTGTTATTTCTGTAGTTCAATTGCTGCAACTTGCTGAAAATTGTCCATAAGTACCATGTAGTTTGAACAGTTATGTTTAAAACAATGTATCCAGAGTGAATCAAACATGATTTTAGACATTTTTTTATGGAAAAGTTGTTATTTCTGTAGTTCAATTGCTGCAACTTGCTGAAAATTGTCCATAAGTACCATCTAGTTTGAACAGTTATGTTTAAAACATTGTATCCAGAGTGAATCAAACATGATTTTAGACCTTTTTTATGGAAAAGTTGTTATTTCTGTAGTTCAATTGCTGCAACTTGCTGAAAATTGTCCATAAGTACCATCTAGTTTGAACAGTTATGTTTAAAACAATGTATCCAGAGTGAATCAAACGAGATTTTAGACCTTTTTTATGGAAAAGTTGTTATTTCTGTATTTCAATTGCTGCAACTTGCTGAAAATTGTCCATAAGTACCATGTAGTTTGAACAGTTATGTTTAAAACATTGTATCCAGAGTGCATCAAACATGATTTTAGAGCTTTTTTATGGAAAAGTTGTTATGTCTGTAGTTCAATTGCTGCAACTTGCTGAAAATTGTCCATAAGTACCATCTAGTTTGAACAGTTATGTTTAAAACATTGTATCCAGAGTGAATCAAACATGATTTTAGACCTTTTTTATGGAAAAGTTGTTATTTCTGTAGTTCAATTGCTGCAACTTGCTGAAAATTGTCCATAAGTACCATCTAGTTTGAACAGTTATGTTTAAAACAATGTATCCAGAGTGAATCAAACATGATTTTAGAGCTTTTTTATGGAAAAGTTGTTATTTCTGTAGTTCAATTGCAGCAATTTGCTGAAAATTGTCCATAAGTACCATCTAGTTTGAACAGTTATGTTTAAAACAATGTATCCAGAGTGCATCAAACATGATTTTAGAGCTTTTTTATGGAAAAGTTGTTATTTCTGTAGTTCAATTGCTGCAACTTGCTGAAAATTGTCCATAAGTACAATGTAGTTTGAACAGTTATGTTTAAAACAATGTATCCAGAGTGCATCAAACATGATTTTAGAGCTTTTTTATGGAAAAGTTGTTATTTCTGTAGTTCAATTGCTGCAACTTGCTGAAAATTGTCCATAAGTACCATGTAGTTTGAACAGTTATGTTTAAAACAATGTATCCAGAGTGAATCAAACATGATTTTAGAGCTTTTTTATGGAAAAGTTGTTATTTCTGTAGTTCAATTGCTGCAACTTGCTGAAAATTGTCCATAAGTACAATGTAGTTTGAACAGTTATGTTTAAAACAATGTATCCAGAGTGCATCAAACATGATTTTAGAGCTTTTTTATGGAAAAGTTGTTATTTCTGTAGTTCAATTGCTGCAACTTGCTGAAAATTGTCCATAAGTACCATGTAGTTTGAACAGTTATGTTTAAAACAATGTATCCAGAGTGAATCAAACATGATTTTAGAGCTTTTTTATGGAAAAGTTGTTATTTCTGTATTTCAATTGCTGCAACTTGCTGAAAATTGTCCATAAGTACCATGTAGTTTGAACAGTTATGTTTAAAACAATGTATCCAGAGTGAATCAAACGAGATTTTAGACCTTTTTTATGGAAAAGTTGTTATTTCTGTATTTCAATTGCTGCAACTTGCTGAAAATTGTCCATAAGTACCATGTAGTTTGAACAGTTATGTTTAAAACATTGTATCCAGAGTGCATCAAACATGATTTTAGAGCTTTTTTATGGAAAAGTTGTTATGTCTGTAGTTCAATTGCTGCAACTTGCTGAAAATTGTCCATAAGTACCATCTAGTTTGAACAGTTATGTTTAAAACATTGTATCCAGAGTGAATCAAACATGATTTTAGACCTTTTTTATGGAAAAGTTGTTATTTCTGTAGTTCAATTGCTGCAACTTGCTGAAAATTGTCCATAAGTACCATCTAGTTTGAACAGTTATGTTTAAAACAATGTATCCAGAGTGAATCAAACATGATTTTAGAGCTTTTTTATGGAAAAGTTGTTATTTCTGTAGTTCAATTGCAGCAATTTGCTGAAAATTGTCCATAAGTACCATCTAGTTTGAACAGTTATGTTTAAAACAATGTATCCAGAGTGCATCAAACATGATTTTAGAGCTTTTTTATGGAAAAGTTGTTATTTCTGTAGTTCAATTGCTGCAACTTGCTGAAAATTGTCCATAAGTACAATGTAGTTTGAACAGTTATGTTTAAAACAATGTATCCAGAGTGCATCAAACATGATTTTAGAGCTTTTTTATGGAAAAGTTGTTATTTCTGTAGTTCAATTGCTGCAACTTGCTGAAAATTGTCCATAAGTACCATGTAGTTTGAACAGTTATGTTTAAAACAATGTATCCAGAGTGAATCAAACATGATTTTAGAGCTTTTTTATGGAAAAGTTGTTATTTCTGTAGTTCAATTGCTGCAACTTGCTGAAAATTGTCCATAAGTACAATGTAGTTTGAACAGTTATGTTTAAAACAATGTATCCAGAGTGCATCAAACATGATTTTAGAGCTTTTTTATGGAAAAGTTGTTATTTCTGTAGTTCAATTGCTGCAACTTGCTGAAAATTGTCCATAAGTACCATGTAGTTTGAACAGTTATGTTTAAAACAATGTATCCAGAGTGAATCAAACATGATTTTAGAGCTTTTTTATGGAAAAGTTGTTATTTCTGTATTTCAATTGCTGCAACTTGCTGAAAATTGTCCATAAGTACCATGTAGTTTGAACAGTTATGTTTAAAACAATGTATCCAGAGTGAATCAAACGAGATTTTAGACCTTTTTTATGGAAAAGTTGTTATTTCTGTATTTCAATTGCTGCAACTTGCTGAAAATTGTCCATAAGTACCATGTAGTTTGAACAGTTATGTTTAAAACATTGTATCCAGAGTGAATCAAACATGATTTTAGAGCTTTTTTATGGAAAAGTTGTTATTTCTGTATTTCAATTGCTGCAACTTGCTGAAAATTGTCCATAAGTACCATGTAGTTTGAACAGTTATGTTTAAAACAATGTATCCAGAGTGAATCAAACAAGATTTTAGACCTTTTTTATGGAAAAGTTGTTATTTCTGTATTTCAATTGCTGCAACTTGCTGAAAATTGTCCATAAGTACCATGTAGTTTGAACAGTTATGTTTAAAACATTGTATCCAGAGTGCATCAAACATGATTTTAGAGCTTTTTTATGGAAAAGTTGTTATGTCTGTAGTTCAATTGCTGCAACTTGCTGAAAATTGTCCATAAGTACCATCTAGTTTGAACAGTTATGTTTAAAACATTGTATCCAGAGTGAATCAAACATGATTTTAGAGCTTTTTTAAGGAAAAGTTGTTATTTCTGTAGTTCAATTGCTGCAACTTGCTGAAAATTGTCCATAAGTACCATCTAGTTTGAACAGTTATGTTTAAAACATTGTATCCAGAGTGAATCAAACATGATTTTAGAGCTTTTTTAAGGAAAAGTTGTTATTTGTGTAGTTCGATTGCTGCAACTTGCTGAAAATTGTCCATAAGTACCATCTAGTTTGAACAGTTATGTTTAAAATATTGTATCCAGAGTGCATCAAACATGATTTTAGAGCTTTTTTATGGAAAAGTTGTTATTTCTGTAGTTCAATTGCTGCAACTTGCTGAAAATTGTCCATAAGTACCATGTAGTTTGAACAGTTATGTTTAAAACAATGTATCCAGAGTGAATCAAACATGATTTTAGAGCTTTTTTATGGAAAAGTTGTTATTTCTGTAGTTCAATTGCTGCAACTTGCTGAAAATTGTCCATAAGTACCATCTAGTTTAAACAGTTATGTTTAAAACATTGTATCCAGAGTGCATCAAACATGATTTTAGACCTTTTTTATGGAAAAGTTGTTATTTCTGTAGTTCAATTGCTGCAACTTGCTGAAAATTGTCCATAAGTACCATCTAGTTTGAACAGTTATGTTTAAAACATTGTATCCAGAGTGAATCAAACATGATTTTAGAGCTTTTTTATGGAAAAGTTGTTATTTCTGTATTTCAATTGCTGCAACTTGCTGAAAATTGTCCATAAGTACCATCTAGTTTGAACAGTTATGTTTAAAACAATGTATCGAGAGTGCATCAAACATGATTTTAGAGCTTTTTTAAGGAAAAGTTGTTATTTCTGTAGTTTAATTGCTGCAACTTGCTGAAAATTGTCCATAAGTACCATGTAGTTTGAAAAATTATGTTTAAAACAATGTATCCAGAGTGAATCAAACATGATTTTAGAGTTTTTTTATGGAAAAGTTGTTATTTCTGTAGTTCAATTGCTGCAACTTGCTGAAAATTGTCCATAAGTACCATGTAGTTTGAACAGTTATGTTTAAAACAATGTATCCAGAGTGCATCAAACATGATTTTAGACCTTTTTTATGGAAAAGTTGTTATTTCTGTAGTTCAATTGCTGCAACTTGCTGAAAATTGTCCATAAGTACCATGTAGTTTGAACAGTTATGTTTAAAACATTGTATCCAGAGTGAATCAAACATGATTTTAGAGCTTTTTTATGGAAAAGTTGTTATTTCTGTAGTTCAATTGCTGCAACTTGCTGAAAATTGTCCATAAGTACCATGTAGTTTGAACAGTTATGTTTAAAACAATGTATCCAGAGTGCATCATTTTAGAGCTTTTTTATGGAAAAGTTGTTATTTCTGTAGTTCAATTGCTGCAACTTGCTGAAAATTGTCCATAAGTACCATCTAGTTTGAACAGTTATGTTTAAAACATTGTATCCAGAGTGCATCAAACATGATTTTAGACCTTTTTTATGGAAAAGTTGTTATTTCTGTAGTTCAATTGCTGCAACTTGCTGAAAATTGTCCATAAGTACCATGTAGTTTGAACAGTTATGTTTAAAACAATGTATCCAGAGTGAATCAAACATGATTTTAGAGCTTTTTTATGGAAAAGTTGTTATTTCTGTAGTTCAATTGCTGCACCTTGCTGAAAATTGTCCATAAGTACAATGTAGTTTGAACAGTTATGTTTAAAACAATGTATCCAGAGTGAATCAAACATGATTTTAGAGCTTTTTTATGGAAAAGTTGTTATTTCTGTAGTTCAATTGCTGCAACTTGCTGAAAATTGTCCATAAGTACAATGTAGTTTGAACAGTTATGTTTAAAACAATGTATCCAGAGTGCATCAAACATGATTTTAGAGCTTTTTTATGGAAAAGTTGTTATTTCTGTAGTTCAATTGCTGCAACTTGCTGAAAATTGTCCATAAGTACCATGTAGTTTGAACAGTTATGTTTAAAACAATGTATCCAGAGTGAATCAAACATGATTTTAGAGCTTTTTTATGGAAAAGTTGTTATTTCTGTATTTCAATTGCTGCAACTTGCTGAAAATTGTCCATAAGTACCATGTAGTTTGAACAGTTATGTTTAAAACAATGTATCCAGAGTGAATCAAACGAGATTTTAGACCTTTTTTATGGAAAAGTTGTTATTTCTGTATTTCAATTGCTGCAACTTGCTGAAAATTGTCCATAAGTACCATGTAGTTTGAACAGTTATGTTTAAAACATTGTATCCAGAGTGCATCAAACATGATTTTAGAGCTTTTTTAAGGAAAAGTTGTTATTTGTGTAGTTCGATTGCTGCAACTTGCTGAAAATTGTCCATAAGTACCATCTAGTTTGAACAGTTATGTTTAAAATATTGTATCCAGAGTGCATCAAACATGATTTTAGAGCTTTTTTATGGAAAAGTTGTTATTTCTGTAGTTCAATTGCTGCAACTTGCTGAAAATTGTCCATAAGTACCATGTAGTTTGAACAGTTATGTTTAAAACAATGTATCCAGAGTGAATCAAACATGATTTTAGAGCTTTTTTATGGAAAAGTTGTTATTTCTGTAGTTCAATTGCTGCAACTTGCTGAAAATTGTCCATAAGTACCATCTAGTTTAAACAGTTATGTTTAAAACATTGTATCCAGAGTGCATCAAACATGATTTTAGACCTTTTTTATGGAAAAGTTGTTATTTCTGTATTTCAATTGCTGCAACTTGCTGAAAATTGTCCATAAGTACCATGTAGTTTGAACAGTTATGTTTAAAACAATGTATCGAGAGTGCATCAAACATGATTTTAGAGCTTTTTTAAGGAAAAGTTGTTATTTCTGTAGTTTAATTGCTGCAACTTGCTGAAAATTGTCCATAAGTACCATGTAGTTTGAAAAATTATGTTTAAAACAATGTATCCAGAGTGAATCAAACATGATTTTAGAGTTTTTTTTATGGAAAAGTTGTTATTTCTGTAGTTCAATTGCTGCAACTTGCTGAAAATTGTCCATAAGTACCATGTAGTTTGAACAGTTATGTTTAAAACAATGTATCCAGAGTGCATCAAACATGATTTTAGACCTTTTTTATGGAAAAGTTGTTATTTCTGTAGTTCAATTGCTGCAACTTGCTGAAAATTGTCCATAAGTACCATGTAGTTTGAACAGTTATGTTTAAAACATTGTATCCAGAGTGAATCAAACATGATTTTAGAGCTTTTTTATGGAAAAGTTGTTATTTCTGTAGTTCAATTGCTGCAACTTGCTGAAAATTGTCCATAAGTACCATGTAGTTTGAACAGTTATGTTTAAAACAATGTATCCAGAGTGCATCATTTTAGACCTTTTTTATGGAAAAGTTGTTATTTCTGTAGTTCAATTGCTGCAACTTGCTGAAAATTGTCCATAAGTACCATCTAGTTTGAACAGTTATGTTTAAAACAATGTATCCAGAGTGAATCAAACATGATTTTAGAGCTTTTTTATGGAAAAGTTGTTATTTCTGTAGTTCAATTGCTGCAACTTGCTGAAAATTGTCCATAAGTACCATCTAGTTTGAACAGTTATATTTAAAACAATGTATCCAGAGTGAATCAAACATGATTTTAGAGCTTTTTTATGGAAAAGTTGTTATTTCTGTAGTTCAATTGCTGCAACTTGCTGAAAATTGTCCATAAGTACCATCTAGTTTGAACAGTTATGTTTAAAACATTGTATCCAGAGTGCATCAAACATGATTTTAGACCTTTTTTATGGAAAAGTTGTTATTTCTGTAGTTCAATTGCTGCAACTTGCTGAAAATTGTCCATAAGTACCATCTAGTTGGAACAGTTATGTTTAAAACATTGTATCCAGAGTGCATCAAACATGATTTTAGACCTTTTTTATGGAAAAGTTGTTATTTCTGTAGTTCAATTGCTGCAACTTGCTGAAAATTGTCCATAAGTACCATCTAGTTTGAACAGTTATGTTTAAAACATTGTATCCAGAGTGAATCAAACATGATTTTAGACCTTTTTTATGGAAAAGTTGTTATTTCTGTAGTTCAATTGCTGCAACTTGCTGAAAATTGTCCATAAGTACCATCTAGTTGGAACAGTTATGTTTAAAACATTGTATCCAGAGTGCATCAAACATGATTTTAGACCTTTTTTATGGAAAAGTTGTTATTTCTGTAGTTCAATTGCTGCAACTTTCTGAAAATTGTCCTTAAGTACCACGTAGTTTGAACAGTTATGTTTAAAACATTGTATCCAGAGTGCATCAAACATGATTTTAGACCTTTTTTATGGAAAAGTTGTTATTTCTGTAGTTCAATTGCTGCAACTTGCTGAAAATTGTCCATAAGTACCATGTAGTTTGAACAGTTATGTTTAAAACAATGTATCCAGAGTGAATCAAACATGATTTTAGAGCTTTTTTATGGAAATGTTGTTATTTCTGTAGTTCAATTGCTGCAACTTGCTGAAAATTGTCCATAAGTACCATCTAGTTTAAACAGTTATGTTTAAAACATTGTATCCAGAGTGCATCAAACATGATTTTAGACCTTTTTTATGGAAAAGTTGTTATTTCTGTAGTTCAATTGCTGCAACTTGCTGAAAATTGTCCATAAGTACCATCTAGTTTGAACAGTTATGTTTAAAACATTGTATCCAGAGTGAATCAAACATGATTTTAGACCTTTTTTATGGAAAAGTTGTTATTTCTGTAGTTCAATTGCTGCAACTTGCTGAAAATTGTCCATAAGTACCATCTAGTTTGAACAGTTATGTTTAAAACATTGTATCCAGAGTGAATCAAACATGATTTTAGAGCTTTTTTATGCAAAAGTTGTTATTTCTGTATTTCAATTGCTGCAACTTGCTGAAAATTGTCCATAAGTACCATGTAGTTTGAACAGTTATGTTTAAAACAATGTATCCAGAGTGAATCAAACATGATTTTAGACCTTTTTTATGGAAAAGTTGTTATTTCTGTAGTTCAATTGCTGCAACTTGCTGAAAATTGTCCATAAGTACCATCTAGTTGGAACAGTTATGTTTAAAACATTGTATCCAGAGTGCATCAAACATGATTTTAGACCTTTTTTATGGAAAAGTTGTTATTTCTGTAGTTCAATTGCTGCAACTTTCTGAAAATTGTCCTTAAGTACCACGTAGTTTGAACAGTTATGTTTAAAACATTGTATCCAGAGTGCATCAAACATGATTTTAGACCTTTTTTATGGAAAAGTTGTTATTTCTGTAGTTCAATTGCTGCAACTTGCTGAAAATTGTCCATAAGTACCATCTAGTTTGAACAGTTATGTTTAAAACATTGTATCCAGAGTGAATCAAACATGATTTTAGAGCTTTTTTATGGAAAAGTTGTTATTTCTGTATTTCAATTGCTGCAACTTGCTGAAAATTGTCCATAAGTACCATGTAGTTTGAACAGTTATGTTTAAAACAATGTATCCAGAGTGAATCAAACATGATTTTAGACCTTTTTTATGGAAAAGTTGTTATTTCTGTATTTCAATTGCTGCAACTTGCTGAAAATTGTCCATAAGTACCATGTAGTTTGAACAGTTATGTTTAAAACATTGTATCCAGAGTGAATCAAACATGATTTTAGAGCTTTTTTATGGAAAAGTTGTTATTTCTGTAGTTCAATTGCTGCAACTTGCTGAAAATTGTCCATAAGTACAATGTAGTTTGAACAGTTATGTTTAAAACAATGTATCGAGAGTGCATCAAACATGATTTTAGAGCTTTTTTATGGAAAAGTTTTTATGTCTGTAGTTCAATTGCTGCAACTTGCTGAAAATTGTCCATAAGTACCATCTAGTTTGAACAGTTATGTTTAAAACATTGTATCCAGAGTGAATCAAACATGATTTTAGAGCTTTTTTATG
Source organism: Oncorhynchus clarkii lewisi (assembly GCF_045791955.1). Classification (NCBI taxonomy): domain Eukaryota; kingdom Metazoa; phylum Chordata; class Actinopteri; order Salmoniformes; family Salmonidae; genus Oncorhynchus; species Oncorhynchus clarkii. Next base: position 32,754,415 of record NC_092159.1, on the reverse strand, counting down.
GAAATGTTGTTATTTCTGTAGTTCAATTGCTGCAACTTGCTGAAAATTGTCCATAAGTACCATCTAGTTTAAACAGTTATGTTTAAAACATTGTATCCAGAGTGCATCAAACATGATTTTAGACCTTTTTTATGGAAAAGTTGTTATTTCTGTAGTTCAATTGCTGCAACTTGCTGAAAATTGTCCATAAGTACCATCTAGTTTGAACAGTTATGTTTAAAACATTGTATCCAGAGTGAATCAAACATGATTTTAGACCTTTTTTATGGAAAAGTTGTTATTTCTGTATTTCAATTGCTGCAACTTGCTGAAAATTGTCCATAAGTACCATGTAGTTTGAACAGTTATGTTTAAAACATTGTATCCAGAGTGAATCAAACATGATTTTAGAGCTTTTTTATGGAAAAGTTGTTATTTCTGTAGTTCAATTGCTGCAACTTGCTGAAAATTGTCCATAAGTACAATGTAGTTTGAACAGTTATGTTTAAAACAATGTATCGAGAGTGCATCAAACATGATTTTAGAGCTTTTTTATGGAAAAGTTTTTATGTCTGTAGTTCAATTGCTGCAACTTGCTGAAAATTGTCCATAAGTACCATCTAGTTTGAACAGTTATGTTTAAAACATTGTATCCAGAGTGAATCAAACATGATTTTAGACCTTTTTTATGGAAAAGTTGTTATTTCTGTAGTTCAATTGCTGCAACTTGCTGAAAATTGTCCATAAGTACCATGTAGTTTGAACAGTTATGTTTAAAACAATGTATCCAGAGTGAATCAAACATGATTTTAGAGCTTTTTTATGGAAATGTTGTTATTTCTGTAGTTCAATTGCTGCAACTTGCTGAAAATTGTCCATAAGTACCATCTAGTTTAAACAGTTATGTTTAAAACATTGTATCCAGAGTGCATCAAACATGATTTTAGACCTTTTTTATGGAAAAGTTGTTATTTCTGTAGTTCAATTGCTGCAACTTGCTGAAAATTGTCCATAAGTACCATCTAGTTTGAACAGTTATGTTTAAAACATTGTATCCAGAGTGAATCAAACATGATTTTAGACCTTTTTTATGGAAAAGTTGTTATTTCTGTAGTTCAATTGCTGCAACTTGCTGAAAATTGTCCATAAGTACCATCTAGTTTGAACAGTTATGTTTAAAACATTGTATCCAGAGTGAATCAAACATGATTTTAGAGCTTTTTTATGGAAAAGTTGTTATTTCTGTATTTCAATTGCTGCAACTTGCTGAAAATTGTCCATAAGTACCATGTAGTTTGAACAGTTATGTTTAAAACAATGTATCCAGAGTGAATCAAACATGATTTTAGAGCTTTTTTATGGAAAAGTTGTTATTTCTGTATTTCAATTGCTGCAACTTGCTGAAAATTGTCCATAAGTACCATGTAGTTTGAACAGTTATGTTTAAAACATTGTATCCAGAGTGAATCAAACATGATTTTAGAGCTTTTTTATGGAAAAGTTGTTATTTCTGTAGTTCAATTGCTGCAACTTGCTGAAAATTGTCCATAAGTACCATCTAGTTGGAACAGTTATGTTTAAAACATTGTATCCAGAGTGCATCAAACATGATTTTAGACCTTTTTTATGGAAAAGTTGTTATTTCTGTAGTTCAATTGCTGCAACTTTCTGAAAATTGTCCTTAAGTACCACGTAGTTTGAACAGTTATGTTTAAAACATTGTATCCAGAGTGCATCAAACATGATTTTAGACCTTTTTTATGGAAAAGTTGTTATTTCTGTAGTTCAATTGCTGCAACTTGCTGAAAATTGTCCATAAGTACCATGTAGTTTGAACAGTTATGTTTAAAACAATGTATCCAGAGTGAATCAAACATGATTTTAGAGCTTTTTTATGGAAATGTTGTTATTTCTGTAGTTCAATTGCTGCAACTTGCTGAAAATTGTCCATAAGTACCGTCTAGTTTAAACAGTTATGTTTAAAACATTGTATCCAGAGTGCATCAAACATGATTTTAGACCTTTTTTATGGAAAAGTTGTTATTTCTGTAGTTCAATTGCTGCAACTTGCTGAAAATTGTCCATAAGTACCATCTAGTTTGAACAGTTATGTTTAAAACATTGTATCCAGAGTGAATCAAACATGATTTTAGACCTTTTTTATGGAAAAGTTGTTATTTCTGTAGTTCAATTGCTGCAACTTGCTGAAAATTGTCCATAAGTACCATCTAGTTTGAACAGTTATGTTTAAAACATTGTATCAAGAGTGAATCAAACATGATTTTAGAGCTTTTTTAAGGAAAAGTTGTTATTTGTGTATTTTAATTTCTGCAACTTGCTGAAAATTGTCCATAAGTACCATGTAGTTTGAACAGTTATGTTTAAAACAATGTATCGAGAGTGCATCAAACATGATTTTAGAGCTTTTTTATGGAAAAGTTGTTATGTCTGTAGTTCAATTGCTGCAACTTGCTGAAAATTGTCCATAAGTACCATCTAGTTTGAACAGTTATGTTTAAAACATTGTATCCAGAGTGAATCAAACATGATTTTAGACCTTTTTTATGGAAAAGTTGTTATTTCTGTAGTTCAATTGCTGCAACTTGCTGAAAATTGTCCATAAGTACCATCTAGTTTGAACAGTTATGTTTAAAACATTGTATCAAGAGTGAATCAAACATGATTTTAGAGCTTTTTTAAGGAAAAGTTGTTATTTGTGTATTTTAATTGCTGCAACTTGCTGAAAATTGTCCATAAGTACCATGTAGTTTGAACAGTTATGTTTAAAACAATGTATCGAGAGTGCATCAAACATTATTTTAGACCTTTTTTATGGAAAAGTTGTTATTTCTGTAGTTCAATTGCTGCAACTTGCTGAAAATTGTCCATAAGTACCATGTAGTTTGAACAGTTATGTTTAAAACATTGTATCCAGAGTGAATCAAACATGATTTTAGAGCTTTTTTATGGAAAAGTTGTTATTTCTGTAGTTCAATTGCTGCAACTTGCTGAAAATTGTCCATAAGTACCATGTAGTTTGAACAGTTATGTTTAAAACAATGTATCCAGAGTGCATCATTTAAGACCTTTTTTATGGAAAAGTTGTTATTTCTGTAGTTCAATTGCTGCAACTTGCTGAAAATTGTCCATAAGTACAATGTAGTTTGAACAGTTATGTTTAAAACAATATATCCAGAGTGCATCAAACATGATTTTAGACCTTTTTTTTAAAAATGTGTTACTTCTGTAGTTTAATTGCTGCAAATTGCTGACAATTGTCCATAAGTACCATCTAGTTTGAACAGTTATGTTTAAAACAATGTATCGAGAGTGCATCAAACATGATTTTAGAGCTTTTTTAAGGAAAAGTTGTTATTTCTGTAGTTTAATTGCTGCAACTTGCTGAAAATTGTCCATAAGTACCATCTAGTTTGAACAGTTATGTTTAAAACAATGTATCCAGAGTGAATCAAACATGATTTTAGAGCTTTTTTATGGAAAAGTTGTTATTTCTGTAGTTCAATTGCTGCAACTTGCTGAAAATTGTCCATAAGTACCATCTAGTTTGAACAGTTATATTTAAAACAATGTATCCAGAGTGAATCAAACATGATTTTAGAGCTTTTTTATGGAAAAGTTGTTATTTCTGTAGTTCAATTGCTGCAACTTGCTGAAAATTGTCCATAAGTACCATCTAGTTTGAACAGTTATGTTTAAAACATTGTATCCAGAGTGCATCAAACATGATTTTAGACCTTTTTTATGGAAAAGTTGTTATTTCTGTAGTTCAATTGCTGCAACTTGCTGAAAATTGTCCATAAGTACCATCTAGTTGGAACAGTTATGTTTAAAACATTGTATCCAGAGTGCATCAAACATGATTTTAGACCTTTTTTATGGAAAAGTTGTTATTTCTGTAGTTCAATTGCTGCAACTTTCTGAAAATTGTCCTTAAGTACCAAGTAGTTTGAACAGTTATGTTTAAAACATTGTATCCAGAGTGCATCAAACATGATTTTAGAGCTTTTTTATGGAAAAGTTGTTATTTCTGTAGTTCAATTGCTGCAACTTGCTGAAAATTGTCCATAAGTACCATGTAGTTTGAACAGTTATGTTTAAAACATTGTATCCAGAGTGCATCAAACATGATTTTAGACCTTTTTTATGGAAAAGTTGTTATTTCTGTAGTTCAATTGCTGCAACTTGCTGAAAATTGTCCATAAGTACCATCTAGTTTGAACAGTTATGTTTAAAACATTGTATCCAGAGTGCATCAAACATGATTTTAGAGCTTTTTTATGGAAAAGTTGTTATTTCTGTAGTTCAATTGCTGCAACTTGCTGAAAATTGTCCATAAGTACCATGTAGTTTGAACAGTTATGTTTAAAACAATGTATCCAGAGTGAATCAAACATGATTTTAGACCTTTTTTATGGAAAAGTTGTTATTTCTGTAGTTCAATTGCTGCAACTTGCTGAAAATTGTCCATAAGTACCATCTAGTTTGAACAGTTATGTTTAAAACATTGTATCCAGAGTGCATCAAACATGATTTTAGAGCTTTTTTATGGAAAAGTTGTTATTTCTGTAGTTCAATTGCTGCAACTTGCTGAAAATTGTCCATAAGTACCATGTAGTTTGAACAGTTATGTTTAAAACAATGTATCCAGAGTGCATCATTTTAGACCTTTTTTATGGAAAAGTTGTTATTTCTGTAGTTCAATTGCTGCAACTTGCTGAAAATTGTCCATAGGTACCATCTAGTTTGAACAGTTATGTTTAAAACAATGTATCCAGAGTGAATCAAACATGATTTTAGACCTTTTTTATGGAAAAGTTGTTATTTCTGTAGTTCAATTGCTGCAACTTGCTGAAAATTGTCCATAAGTACCATCTAGTTTAAACAGTTATGTTTAAAACATTGTATCCAGAGTGCATCAAACATGATTTTAGAGCTTTTATATGGAAAAGTTGTTATTTCTGTAGTTCAATTGCTGCAACTTGCTGAAAATTGTCCATAAGTAACCATCTAGTTTGAACAGTTATGTTTAAAACATTTTATCCAGAGTGAATCAAACATGATTTTAGAGCTTTTTTATGGAAAAGTTGTTATTTCTGTAGTTCAATTGCTGCAACTTGCTGAAAATTGTCCATAAGTACCATCTAGTTTGAACAGTTATGTTTAAAACATTGTATCCAGAGTGCATCAAACATGATTTTAGAGCTTTTATATGGAAAAGTTGTTATTTCTGTAGTTCAATTGCTGCAACTTGCTGAAAATTGTCCATAAGTAACCATCTAGTTTGAACAGTTATGTTTAAAACATTGTATCCAGAGTGCATCAAACATGATTTTAGACCTTTTTTATGGAAAAGTTGTTATTTCTGTAGTCCAATTGCTGCAACTTGCTGAAAATTGTCCTTAAGTACCACGTAGTTTGAACAGTTATGTTTAAAACATTGTATCCAGAGTGCATCAAACATGATTTTAGAGCTTTTTTATGGAAAAGTTGTTATTTCTGTAGTTCAATTGCTGCAACTTGCTGAAAATTGTCCATAAGTACCATGTAGTTTGAACAGTTATGTTTAAAACATTTTATCCAAAGTGCATCAAACATGATTTTAGACCTTTTTTATGGAAAAGTTGTTATTTCTGTAGTAAATTGCTGCAACTTGCTGAAAATTGTCCATAAGTACCATCTAGTTTGAACAGTTATGTTTAAAACAATGTATCCAGAGTGAATCAAACATGATTTTAGAGCTTTTTTATGGATAAGTTGTTATTTCTGTAGTTCAATTGCTGCAATTTGCTGAAAATTGTCCATAAGTACCATCTAGTTTGAACAGTTATGTTTAAAACATTGTATCCAGAGTGCATCAAACATGATTTTAGACCTTTTTTATGGAAAAGTTGTTATTTCTGTAGTTCAATTGCTGCAACTTGCTGAAAATTGTCCATAGGTACCATCTAGTTTGAACAGTTATGTTTAAAACAATGTATCCAGAGTGAATCAAACATGATTTTAGACCTTTTTTATGGAAAAGTTGTTATTTCTGTAGTTCAATTGCTGCAACTTGCTGAAAATTGTCCATAAGTACCATCTAGGTTGAACAGTTATGTTTAAAACATTGTATCCAGAGTGCATCAAACATGATTTTAGACCTTTTTTTATGGAAAAGTTGTTATTTCTGTAGTTCAATTGCTGCAACTTGCTGAAAATTGTCCATAAGTACAATGTAGTTTGAACAGTTATGTTTAAAACAATGTATCCAGAGTGCATCAAACATGATTTTAGAGCTTTTTTATGGAAAAGTTGTTATTTCTGTATTTCAATTGCTGCAACTTGCTGAAAATTGTCCATAAGTACCATTTTAGTTTGAACAGTTATGTTTAAAACAATGTATCCAGAGTGAATCAAACATGATTTTAGAGCTTTTTTATTGAAAAGTTGTTATTTCTGTATTTCAATTGCTGCAACTTGCTGAAAATTGTCCATAAGTACCATGTAGTTTGAACAGTTATGTTTAAAACAATGTATCCAGAGTGAATCAAACATGATTTTAGACCTTTTTTATGGAAAAGTTGTTATTTCTGTATTTCATTTGCTGCAACTTGCTGAAAATTGTCCATAAGTACCATGTAGTTTGAACAGTTATGTTTAAAACATTGTATCCAGAGTGAATCAAACATGATTTTAGAGCTTTTTTATGGAAAAGTTGTTATTTCTGTAGTTCAATTGCTGCAACTTGCTGAAAATTGTCCATAAGTACAATGTAGTTTGAACAGTTATGTTTAAAACAATGTATCGAGAGTGCATCAAACATGATTTTAGAGCTTTTTTATGGAAAAGTTGTTATTTCTGTAGTTCAATTGCTGCAACTTGCTGAAAATTGTCCATAAGTACCATCTAGTTTGAACAGTTATGTTTAAAACATTGTATCCAGACTGAATCAAACATGATTTTAGAGCTTTTTTAAGGAAAAGTTGTTATTTGTGTATTTTAATTGCTGCAACTTGCTGAAAATTGTCCATAAGTACCATGTAGTTTGAACAGTTATGTTTAAAACAATGTATACAAGAGTGAATCAAACATGATTATAGAGCTTTTTTATGGAAAAGTTGTTATTTCTGTATTTCAATTGCTGCAACTTGCTGAAAATTGTCCATAAGTACCATGTAGTTTGAACAGTTATGTTTAAAACAATGTATCCAGAGTGCATCAAACATGATTTTAGAGCTTTTTTATGGAAAAGTTGTTATTTCTGTAGTTCAATTGCTGCAACTTGCTGAAAATTGTCCATAAGTACCATGTAGTTTGAACAGTTATGTTTAAAACAATGTATCCAGAGTGAATCAAACATGATTTTAGACCTTTTTTATGGAAAAGTTGTTATTTCTGTAGTTCAATTGCTGCAACTTGCTGAAAATTGTCCATAAGTACAATGTAGTTTGAACAGTTATGTTTAAAACAATGTATCCAGAGTGCATCAAACATGATTTTAGACATTTTTTTGGAAAATGTGTTACTTCTGTAGTTTGATTGCTGCAACTTGCTGACAATTGTCCATAAGTACCATCTAGTTTGAACAGTTATGTTTAAAACAATGTTTCCAGAGTGAATCAAACATGATTTTAGAGCTTTTTTATGGAAAAGTTGTTATTTCTGAAGTTCAATTGCTGCAACTTGCTGAAAAATGTCCATAAGTACCATGTAGTTTGAACAGTTATGTTTAAAACAATGTATCGAGAGTGCATCAAACATGATTTTAGAGCTTTTTTAAGGAAAAGTTGTTATTTCTGTAGTTTAATTGCTGCAACTTGCTGAAAATTGTCCATAAGTACCATGTAGTTTGAACAGTTATGTTTAAAACAATGTATCCAGAGTGCATCAAACATGATTTTAGACCTTTTTTATGGAAAAGTTGTTATTTCTGTAGTTCAATTGCTGCAACTTGCTGAAAATTGTCCATAAGTACCATCTAGTTTGAACAGTTATGTTTAAAACATTGTATCCAGAGTGCATCAAACATGATTTTAGACCTTTTTTATGGAAAAGTTGTTATTTCTGTAGTTCAATTGCTGCAACTTGCTGAAAATTGTCCTTAAGTACCACGTAGTTTGAACAGTTATGTTTAAAACATTGTATCCAGAGTGCATCAAACATGATTTTAGAGCTTTTTTATGGAAAAGTTGTTATTTCTGTAGTTCAATTGCTGCAACTTGCTGAAAATTGTCCATAAGTACCATGTAGTTTGAACAGTTATGTTTAAAACATTGTATCCAGAGTGCATCAAACATGATTTTAGACCTTTTTTATGGAAAAGTTGTTATTTCTGTAGTTCAATTGCTGCAACTTGCTGAAAATTGTCCATAAGTACCATGTAGTTTGAACAGTTATGTTTAAAACAATATATCCAGAGTGAATCAAACATGATTTTAGACCTTTTTTATGGAAAAGTTGTTATTTCTGTAGTTCAATCGCTGCAACTTGCTGAAAATTGTCCATAAGTACCATCTAGTTTGAACAGTTATGTTTAAAACATTGTATCCAGAGTGCATCAAACATGATTTTAGAGCTTTTTTATGGAAAAGTTGTTATTTCTGTAGTTCAATTGCTGCAACTTGCTGAAAATTGTCCATAAGTACCATGTAGTTTGAACAGTTATGTTTAAAACAATGTATCCAGAGTGCATCATTTTAGACCTTTTTTATGGAAAAGTTGTTATTTCTGTAGTTCAATTGCTGCAACTTGCTGAAAATTGTCCATAAGTACCATCTAGTTTAAACAGTTATGTTTAAAACATTGTATCCAGAGTGCATCAAACATGATTTTAGACCTTTTTTATGGAAAAGTTGTTATTTCTGTAGTTCAATTGCTGCAACTTGCTGAAAATTGTCCATAAGTACCATCTAGTTTGAACAGTTATGTTTAAAACATTGTATCCAGAGTGCATCAAACATGATTTTAGAGCTTTTTTATGGAAAAGTTGTTATTTCTGTAGTTCAATTGCTGCAACTTGCTGAAAATTGTCCATAAGTACCATCTAGTTTGAACAGTTATGTTTAAAACATTGTATCCAGAGTGCATCAAACATGATTTTAGACCTTTTTTATGGAAAAGTTGTTATTTCTGTAGTTCAATTGCTGCAACTTGCTGAAAATTGTCCATAAGTACCATCTAGTTTGAACAGTTATGTTTAAAACATTTTATCCAGAGTGAATCAAACATGATTTTAGACCTTTTTTATGGAAAAGTTGTTATTTCTGTAGTTCAATTGCTGCAACTTGCTGAAAATTGTCCATAAGTACCATCTAGTTTGAACAGTTATGTTTAAAACATTGTATCCAGAGTGCATCAAACATGATTTTAGAGCTTTTTTATGGAAAAGTTGTTATTTCTGTAGTTCAATTGCTGCAACTTGCTGAAAATTGTCCATAAGTACCATCTAGTTTGAACAGTTATGTTTAAAACATTGTATCCAGAGTGCATCAAACATGATTTTAGAGCTTTTTTATGGAAAAGTTGTTATTTCTGTAGTTCAATTGCTGCAACTTGCTGAAAATTGTCCATAAGTACCATGTAGTTTGAACAGTTATGTTTAAAACAATGTATCCAGAGTGAATCAAACATGATTTTAGAGCTTTTTTATGGAAAAGTTGTTATTTCTGTAGTTCAATTGCTGCAACTTGCTGAAAATTGTCCATAAGTACCATCTAGTTTGAACAGTTATGTTTAAAACATTGTATCCAGAGTGCATCAAACATGATTTTAGAGCTTTTTTATGGAAAAGTTGTTATTTCTGTAGTTCAATTGCTGCAATTTGCTGAAAATTGTCCATAAGTACCATGTTGTTTGAACAGTTATGTTTAAAACAATGTATCCAGAGTGAATCAAACATGATTTTAGACCTTTTTTATGGAAAAGTTGTTATTTCTGTAGTTCAATTGCTGCAACTTGCTGAAAATTGTCCATAAGTACCATCTAGTTTGAACAGTTATGTTTAAAACATTTTATCCAGAGTGCATCAAACATGATTTTAGACCTTTTTTATGGAAAAGTTGTTATTTCTGTAGTTCAATTGCTGCAACTTGCTGAAAATTGTCCATAAGTACCATCTAGTTTGAACAGTTATGTTTAAAACATTGTATCCAGAGTGCATCAAACATGATTTTAGACCTTTTTTATGGAAAAGTTGTTTTTTCTGTAGTTCAATTGCTGCAACTTGCTGAAAATTGTCCTTAAGTACCACGTAGTTTGAACAGTTATATTTAAAACGTTGTATCCAGAGTGCATCAAACATGATTTTAGAGCTTTCTTATGGAAAAGTTGTTATTTCTGTAGTTCAATTGCTGCAACTTGCTGAAAATTGTCCATAAGTACCATGTAGTTTGAACAGTTATGTTTAAAACATTGTATCCAGAGTGCATCAAACATGATTTTAGACCTTTTTTATGGAAAAGTTGTTATTTCTGTAGTTCAATTGCTGCAACTTGCTGAAAATTGTCCATAAGTACCATGTAGTTTGAACAGTTATGTTTAAAACAATATATCCAGAGTGAATCAAACATGATTTTAGACCTTTTTTATGGAAAAGTTGTTATTTCTGTAGTTCAATCGCTGCAACTTGCTGAAAATTGTCCATAAGTACCATCTAGTTTGAACAGTTATGTTTAAAACATTGTATCCAGAGTGCATCAAACATGATTTTAGAGCTTTTTTATGGAAAAGTTGTTATTTCTGTAGTTCAATTGCTGCAACTTGCTGAAAATTGTCCATAAGTACCATGTAGTTTGAACAGTTATGTTTAAAACAATGTATCCAGAGTGCATCATTTTAGACCTTTTTTATGGAAAAGTTGTTATTTCTGTAGTTCAATTGCTGCAACTTGCTGAAAATTGTCCATAAGTACCATCTAGTTTAAACAGTTATGTTTAAAACATTGTATCCAGAGTGCATCAAACATGATTTTAGACCTTTTTTATGGAAAAGTTGTTATTTCTGTAGTTCAATTGCTGCAACTTGCTGAAAATTGTCCATAAGTACCATCTAGTTTGAACAGTTATGTTTAAAACATTGTATCCAGAGTGCATCAAACATGATTTTAGAGCTTTTTTATGGAAAAGTTGTTATTTCTGTAGTTCAATTGCTGCAACTTGCTGAAAATTGTCCATAAGTACCATCTAGTTTGAACAGTTATGTTTAAAACATTGTATCCAGAGTGCATCAAACATGATTTTAGACCTTTTTTATGGAAAAGTTGTTATTTCTGTAGTTCAATTGCTGCAACTTGCTGAAAATTGTCCATAAGTACCATCTAGTTTGAACAGTTATGTTTAAAACATTTTATCCAGAGTGAATCAAACATGATTTTAGACCTTTTTTATGGAAAAGTTGTTATTTCTGTAGTTCAATTGCTGCAACTTGCTGAAAATTGTCCATAAGTACCATCTAGTTTGAACAGTTATGTTTAAAACATTGTATCCAGAGTGCATCAAACATGATTTTAGAGCTTTTTTATGGAAAAGTTGTTATTTCTGTAGTTCAATTGCTGCAACTTGCTGAAAATTGTCCATAAGTACCATCTAGTTTGAACAGTTATGTTGAAAACATTGTATCCAGAGTGCATCAAACATGATTTTAGACCTTTTTTATGGAAAAGTTGTTATTTCTGTAGTTCAATTGCTGCAACTTGCTGAAAATTGTCCTTAAGTACCACGTAGTTTGAACAGTTATATTTAAAACATTGTATCCAGAGTGCATCAAACATGATTTTAGACCTTTTTTATGGAAAAGTTGTTATTTCTGTAGTTCAATTGCTGCAACTTGCTGAAAATTGTCCATAAGTACCATCTAGTTTGAACAGTTATGTTTAAAACATTGTATCCAGAGTGCATCAAACATGATTTTAGAGCTTTTTTATGGAAAAGTTGTTATTTCTGTAGTTCAATTGCTGCAACTTGCTGAAAATTGTCCATAAGTACCATGTAGTTTGAACAGTTATGTTTAAAACAATGTATCCAGAGTGAATCAAACATGATTTTAGAGCTTTTTTATGGAAAAGTTGTTATTTCTGTAGTTCAATTGCTGCAACTTGCTGAAAATTGTCCATAAGTACCATCTAGTTTGAACAGTTATGTTTAAAACATTGTATCCAGAGTGCATCAAACATGATTTTAGACCTTTTTTATGGAAAAGTTGTTATTTCTGTAGTTCAATCGCTGCAACTTGCTGAAAATTGTCCATAAGTACCATCTAGTTTGAACAGTTATGTTTAAAACATTGTATCCAGAGTGCATCAAACATGATTTTAGAGCTTTTTTATGGAAAAGTTGTTATTTCTGTAGTTCAATTGCTGCAACTTGCTGAAAATTGTCCATAAGTACCATGTAGTTTGAACAGTTATGTTTAAAACAATGTATCCAGAGTGCATCATTTTAGACCTTTTTTATGGAAAAGTTGTTATTTCTGTAGTTCAATTGCTGCAACTTGCTGAAAATTGTCCATAAGTACCATCTAGTTTAAACAGTTATGTTTAAAACATTGTATCCAGAGTGCATCAAACATGATTTTAGACCTTTTTTATGGAAAAGTTGTTATTTCTGTAGTTCAATTGCTGCAACTTGCTGAAAATTGTCCATAAGTACCATCTAGTTTGAACAGTTATGTTTAAAACATTGTATCCAGAGTGCATCAAACATGATTTTAGAGCTTTTTTATGGAAAAGTTGTTATTTCTGTAGTTCAATTGCTGCAACTTGCTGAAAATTGTCCATAAGTACCATCTAGTTTGAACAGTTATGTTTAAAACATTGTATCCAGAGTGCATCAAACATGATTTTAGACCTTTTTTATGGAAAAGTTGTTATTTCTGTAGTTCAATTGCTGCAACTTGCTGAAAATTGTCCATAAGTACCATCTAGTTTGAACAGTTATGTTTAAAACATTTTATCCAGAGTGAATCAAACATGATTTTAGACCTTTTTTATGGAAAAGTTGTTATTTCTGTAGTTCAATTGCTGCAACTTGCTGAAAATTGTCCATAAGTACCATCTAGTTTGAACAGTTATGTTTAAAACATTGTATCCAGAGTGCATCAAACATGATTTTAGAGCTTTTTTATGGAAAAGTTGTTATTTCTGTAGTTCAATTGCTGCAACTTGCTGAAAATTGTCCATAAGTACCATCTAGTTTGAACAGTTATGTTGAAAACATTGTATCCAGAGTGCATCAAACATGATTTTAGACCTTTTTTATGGAAAAGTTGTTATTTCTGTAGTTCAATTGCTGCAACTTGCTGAAAATTGTCCTTAAGTACCACGTAGTTTGAACAGTTATATTTAAAACATTGTATCCAGAGTGCATCAAACATGATTTTAGACCTTTTTTATGGAAAAGTTGTTATTTCTGTAGTTCAATTGCTGCAACTTGCTGAAAATTGTCCATAAGTACCATCTAGTTTGAACAGTTATGTTTAAAACATTGTATCCAGAGTGCATCAAACATGATTTTAGAGCTTTTTTATGGAAAAGTTGTTATTTCTGTAGTTCAATTGCTGCAACTTGCTGAAAATTGTCCATAAGTACCATGTAGTTTGAACAGTTATGTTTAAAACAATGTATCCAGAGTGAATCAAACATGATTTTAGAGCTTTTTTATGGAAAAGTTGTTATTTCTGTAGTTCAATTGCTGCAACTTGCTGAAAATTGTCCATAAGTACCATCTAGTTTGAACAGTTATGTTTAAAACATTGTATCCAGAGTGCATCAAACATGATTTTAGAGCTTTTTTATGGAAAAGTTGTTATTTCTGTAGTTCAATTGCTGCAACTTGCTGAAAATTGTCCATAAGTACCATGTAGTTTGAACAGTTATGTTTAAAACAATGTATCCAGAGTGCGTCAAACATGATTTTAGAGCTTTTTTATGGAAAAGTTGTTATTTCTGTAGTTCAATTGCTGCAACTTGCTGAAAATTGTCCATAGGTACCATCTAGTTTGAACAGTTATGTTTTAAACAATGTATCCAGAGTGAATCAAACATGATTTTAGAGCTTTTTTATGGAATAGTTGTTATTTCTGTAGTTCAATTGCTGCAATTTGCTGAAAATTGTCCATAAGTACCATGTTGTTTGAACAGTTATGTTTAAAACAATGTATCCAGAGTGAATCAAACATGATTTTAGACCTTTTTTATGGAAAAGTTGTTATTTCTGTAGTTCAATTGCTGCAACTTGCTGAAAATTGTCCATAAGTACCATCTAGTTTGAACAGTTATGTTTAAAACATTTTATCCAGAGTGCATCAAACATGATTTTAGACCTTTTTTATGGAAAAGTTGTTATTTCTGTAGTTCAATTGCTGCAACTTGCTGAAAATTGTCCATAAGTACCATCTAGTTTGAACAGTTATGTTTAAAACATTGTATCCAGAGTGCATCAAACATGATTTTAGACCTTTTTTATGGAAAAGTTGTTATTTCTGTAGTTCAATTGCTGCAACTTGCTGAAAATTGTCCTTAAGTACCACGTAGTTTGAACAGTTATATTTAAAACGTTGTATCCAGAGTGCATCAAACATGATTTTAGAGCTTTCTTATGGAAAAGTTGTTATTTCTGTAGTTCAATTGCTGCAACTTGCTGAAAATTGTCCATAAGTACCATGTAGTTTGAACAGTTATGTTTAAAACATTGTATCCAGAGTGCATCAAACATGATTTTAGACCTTTTTTATGGAAAAGTTGTTATTTCTGTAGTTCAATTGCTGCAACTTGCTGAAAATTGTCCATAAGTACCATCTAGTTTGAACAGTTATGTTTAAAACATTGTATCCAGAGTGCATCAAACATGATTTTAGAGCTTTTTTATGGAAAAGTTGTTATTTCTGTAGTTCAATTGCTGCAACTTGCTGAAAATTGTCCATAAGTACCATGTAGTTTGAACAGTTATGTTTAAAACAATGTATCCAGAGTGAATCAAACATGATTTTAGAGCTTTTTTATGGAAAAGTTGTTATTTCTGTAGTTCAATTGCTGCAACTTGCTGAAAATTGTCCATAAGTACCATCTAGTTTGAACAGTTATGTTTAAAACATTGTATCCAGAGTGCATCAAACATGATTTTAGAGCTTTTTTATGGAAAAGTTGTTATTTCTGTAGTTCAATTGCTGCAATTTGCTGAAAATTGTCCATAAGTACCATGTTGTTTGAACAGTTATGTTTAAAACAATGTATCCAGAGTGAATCAAACATGATTTTAGAGCTTTTTTATGGAAAAGTTGTTATTTCTGTAGTTTAATTGCTGCAACTTGCTGAAAATTGTCCATAAGTACCATCTAGTTTAAACAGTTATGTTTAAAACATTGTATCCAGAGTGCATCAAACATGATTTTAGAGCTTTTATATGGAAAAGTTGTTATTTCTGTAGTTCAATTGCTGCAACTTGCTGAAAATTGTCCATAAGTACCATCTAGTTTGAACAGTTATGTTTAAAACATTGTATCCAGAGTGCATCAAACATGATTTTAGACCTTTTTTATGGAAAAGTTGTTATTTCTGTAGTTCAATTGCTGCAACTTGCTGAAAATTGTCCATAAGTACCATGTTGTTTGAACAGTTATGTTTAAAACAATGTATCCAGAGTGCATCAAACATGATTTTAGACCTTTTTTATGGAAAAGTTGTTATTTCTGTAGTAAATTGCTGCAACTTGCTGAAAATTGTCCATAAGTACCATGTAGTTTGAACAGTTATGTTTAAAACATTGTATCCAGAGTGCATTAAACATGATTTTAGAGCTTTTTTATGGAAAAGTTGTTATTTCTGTAGTTCAATTGCTGCAACTTGCTGAAATTTGTCCATAGGTACCATCTAGTTTGAACAGTTATGTTTAAAACATTGTATTTATAGTGCATAAAACATGATTTTAGAGCTTTTTTATGGAAAAGTTGTTATTTCTGTAGTTCAATTGCTGCAACTTGCTGAACATTGTCCATAAGTACCATGTAGTTTGAACAGTTATGTTTAAAACAATGTAACCAGAGTGAATCAAACATGATTTTAGAGCTTTTTTATGGAAAAGTTATTTCTGTAGTTCAATTGCTGCAACTTGCTGAAAATTGTCCATAGGTACCATCTAGTTTGAACAGTTATGTTTAAAACAATGTATCCAGAGTGAATCAAACATGATTTTAGAGCTTTTTTATGGAAAAGTTGTTATTTCTGTAGTTGCTGAAAATTGTCCATAAGTACCATGTAGTTTGAACAGTTATGTTTAAAACAATGTATCCAGAGTGAATCAAACATGATTTTAGAGCTTTTTGATGGAAAAGTTGTTATTTCTGTAGTTCAATTGCTGCAACTTGCTGAAAATTGTCCATAAGTACCATGTAGTTTGAACAGTTATGTTTAAAACAATGTATCCAGAGTGAATAAAACATGATTTTAGAGCTTTTTTATGGAAAAGTTGTTATTTCTGTAGTTCAATTGCTGCAACTTGCTGAAACTTGTCCATAAGTACCATCTAGTTTGAACAGTTATGTTTAAAACATTGTATCCAGAGTGCATCAAACATGATTTTAGAGCTTTTTTATGGAAAACTTGTTATTTCTGTAGTTCAATTGCTGCAACTTGCTGAAAATTGTCCATAAGTACCATCTAGTTTGAACAGTTATGTTTAAAACAATGTATCCAGAGTGCATCAAACATGATTTTAGACCTTTTTTATGGAAAAGTTGTTATTTCTGTAGTTCAATTGCTGCAACTTGCTGAAAATTGTCCATAAGTACCATGTAGTTTGAACAGTTATGTTTAAAACAATGTATCCAGAGTGCATCAAACATGATTTTAGACCTTTTTTATGGAAAAGTTGTTATTTCTGTAGTTCAATTGCTGCAACTTGCTGAAAATTGTCACAAGTACCATCTAGTTTGAACAGTTATGTTTAAAACAATGTATCCAGAGTGCATCAAACATGATTTTATGGCTTTTTATGGAAAAGTTGTTATTTCTGTAGTTCGATTGATGCAACTAGAAAAAAAATCTAGAAAAAAAATCTAGAAAAAAAATCTAGAAAAAAAATCTAGAAAAAAATCTAGAAAAAAAATTTGAAAAAAATTTGAAAAAAAATCTAGAAAAAAAATTTGAAAAAAAATCTAGAAAAAAAATCTAGAAAAAACATCTAGAAAAAACATCTAGAAAAAACATCTAGAAAAAAAATCTAGGAAAAAAAATCTAGGAAAAAAAATCTAGGAAAAAAAAATCTAGGAAAAAAAAATCTAGGAAAAAAAAATCTAGGAAAAAAAAATCTAGGAAAAAAAAATCTAGGAAAAAAAAAATCTAGGAAAAAAAAAATCTAGGAAAAAAAAAATCTAGGAAAAAAAAAATCTAGGAAAAAAAAAATCTAGGAAAAAAAAAATCTAGGAAAAAAAAAATCTAGGAAAAAAAAAATCTAGGAAAAAAAAAATCTAGGAAAAAAAAAATCTAGGAAAAAAAAAATCTAGGAAAAAAAAAATCTAGGAAAAAAAAATCTAGGAAAAAAAAATCTAGGAAAAAAAAATCTAGGAAAAAAAAATCTAGGAAAAAAAAAATCTAGGAAAAAAAAAATCTAGGAAAAAAAAAATCTAGGAAAAAAAAAATCTAGGAAAAAAAATCTAGGAAAAAATCTAGAAAAAGAAATCTAGAAAAGAATCTAGAAAAAAAATCTAGGAAAAAAAAAATCTAGGAAAAAAAAAATCTAGAAAAAAATCTAGAAAAAAAATCTAGAAAAAAATCTAGGAAAAAAAAATCTAGGAAAAAAAAATCTAGGAAAAAAAAATCTAGGAAAAAAAAATCTAGGAAAAAAAAATCTAGGAAAAAAAAATCTAGGAAAAAAAAATCTAGGAAAAAAAAATCTAGGAAAAAAAATCTAGGAAAAAAAATCTAGGAAAAAAAATCTAGGAAAAAAAATCTAGAAAAGAAATCTAGGAAAAAAAGAAAAAGAAATCTAGAAAAGAAAGAAAAAAAATCTAGAAAAAAAATCTAGAAAAAAAAAGAAAAAAAATCTAGAAAAAAAAAAAAAAAAATCTAGGAAAAAAAAAAAAAAAAAATCTAGAAAAAAATCTAGAAAAAAAATCTAGAAAAAAAAATCTAGAAAAAAATCTAGAAAAAAAAATTTGAAAAAAATCTAGAAAAAAAAATCTAGAAAAAAAATCTAGGAAAAAAATCTAGAAAAAAATCTAGAAAAAAATCTAGAAAAAAAAATCTAGAAAAAAAATCTAGAAAAAAATCTAGAAAAAAAAGAAAAAAATCTAGAAAAAAAATCTAGAAAATCTAGGAAAAAAAATCTAGGAAAAAAAAATCTAGGAAAAAAAATCTAGAAAAAAAATCTAGAAAAAAAATCTATCTAGAAAAGAAATCTAGGAAAGAAATCTAGAAAAAGAAATCTAGAAAAGAATCTAGAAAAAAAATCTAGAAAAAAAATCTAGAAAAAAAAAAAAAATCTAGAAAAAAAATCTAGAAAAAAATCTAGAAAAAAATCTAGAAAAAAAATCTAGAAAAAAATCTAGAAAAAAATCTAGAAAAAAAATCTAGAAAAAAATCTAGAACAAAATCTAGAAAAAAAATCTAGAAAAAATCTAGAAAAAAAATCTAGAAAAAAATCTAGAAAAAAAAATCTAGAAAAAAATCTAGAAAAAAAATCTAGAAAAAAAATCTAGAAAAAAAATCTAGAAAAAAAATCTAGAAAAAATCTAGAAAAAAAATCTAGAAAAAAATCTAGAAAAAAATCTAGAAAAAAAATCTAGAAAAAAAAGAAAAAAAATCTAGGAAAAAAATCTAGAAAAAAAATCTAGAAAAAAAATCTAGAAAAAAAAATCTAGAAAAAAATCTAGAAAAAAAATCTAGAAAAAAAATCTAGAAAAAAATCTAGAAAAAAAAATCTAGAAAAAAAATCTAGAAAAAAATCTAGAAAAAAAATCTAGAAAAAAAATCTAGAAAAAAATCTAGAAAAAAAATCTAGAAAAAAAATCTAGAAAAAAATCTAGAAAAAAAATCTAGGAAAAAAAAAATCTAGGAAAAAAAAATCTAGGAAAAAAAAAGGAAAAAAAAAATCTAGAAAAAAAAAAAAAAATCTAGGAAAAAAAAAAAATCTAGAAAAAAAATCTAGAAAAAAAATCTAGAAAAAAAATCTAGAAAAAAAAATTTGAAAAAAATCTAGAAAAAAAAATTTGAAAAAAATCTAGAAAAAAAAATTTGAAAAAAATCTAGAAAAAAAAATTTGAAAAAAATCTAGAAAAAAAATCTAGAAAAAAAAATCTAGAAAAAAAAATCTAGAAAAAAAAATATAGAAAAAAAATCTAGGAAAAAAATCTAGGAAAAAAATCTAGAAAACAATTTAGAAAAAAAATCTAGAAAAAAATCTAGAAAAAAAATCTAGAAAAAAAATCTAGAAAAAAAATCTAGAAAAGAAATCTAGAAAAGAAATCTAGAAAAGAAATCTAGAAAAGAAATCTAGAAAAGAAATCTAGAAAAGAAATCTAGAAAAGAAATCTAGAAAAGAAATCTAGAAAAGAAATCTAGAAAAGAAATCTAGAAAAAAAATCTAGAAAAAAAATCTAGAAAAAAAATCTAGAAAAAAAATCTAGAAAAAAATCTAGGAAAAAAATCTAGGAAAAAAATCTAGGAAAAAAATCTAGGAAAAAAATCTAGGAAAAAAATCTAGGAAAAAAATCTAGGAAAAAAATCTAGGAAAAAAATCTAGGAAAACAATTTAGAAAAACAATTTAGAAAAAAAATCTAGAAAAAAATCTAGAAAAAAAATCTAGAAAAAAATCTAGAAAAAAATCTAGAAAAAAAATCTAGAAAAAAAATCTAGAAAACAATTTAGAAAAAAAATCTAGAAAAAAAATCTAGAAAAAAAATCTAGAAAAAAAATCTAGAAAAAAAATCTAAAAAAAAATCTAGAAAAAAAATCTAGAAAAAAAATCTAGAAAAAAAATCTAGAAAAAAAATCTAGAAAAAAAATCTAGAAAAAAAATCTAGAAAAAAAATCTAGAAAAAAAATCTAGAAAAAAATCTAGAAAAAAAATCTAGAAAACAATCTAGAAAAAAAATTTAGAAAAAAAATCTAGAAAAAAAATCTAGAAAAAAAATCTAGAAAAAAAATCTAGAAAAAAAATCTAGAAAAAAAATCTAGAAAAAAAATCTAGAAAAAAATCTAGAAAAAAATCTAGAAAAAAAATCTAGAAAAAAATCTAGAAAAAAAATCTAGAAAAAAATCTATAAAAAAATCTATAAAAAAAATCTAGAAAAAAATCTAGAAAAAAAATCTAGAAAAAAATCTAGAAAAAAATTCTAGAAACAGATCTAGAAAAAAAATCTAGAAAAAAAATCTAGAAAAAAATCTAGAAAAAAAATCTAGAAAAAAATCTAGAAAAAAAATCTAGAAAAAAAATCTAGAAAAAAATCTAGAAAAAAATCTAGAAAAAAAATCTAGAAAAAAAATCTAGAAAAAAATCTAGAAAAAAAATCTAGAAAATAAAACTAGAAAAAAATCTAGAAAAAAATCTAGAAAAAAAATCTAGAAAATAAAACTAGAAAAAAATCTAGAAAAAAATCTAGAAAAAAAATCTAGAAAAAAATCTAGAAAAAAATCTAGAAAAAAAATCTAGAAAAAAAATCTAGAAAACAATTTAGAAAAAAAATCTAGAAAAAAAATCTAGAAAAAAAATCTAGAAAAAAAATCTAGAAAAAAAATCTAGAAAAAAATCTAGAAAAAAATCTAGAAAAAAAAATTTGAAAAAAATCTAGAAAAAAAATCTAGAAAAAAAATATAGAAAAAAAATCTAGAAAAAAAATCTAGAAAAAAATCTAGAAAAAAATTCTAGAAACAGATCTAGAAAAAAAATCTAGAAAAAAAATCTAGAAAAAAATCTAGAAAAAAAATCTAGAAAAAAATCTAGAAAAAAAATCTAGAAAAAAAATCTAGAAAAAAATCTAGAAAAAAATCTAGAAAAAAAATCTAGAAAAAAAATCTAGAAAAAAATCTAGAAAAAAAATCTAGAAAATAAAACTAGAAAAAAATCTAGAAAAAAAATCTAGAAAAAAATCTAGAAAAAAAATCTAGAAAAAAAATCTAGAAAAAAAATCTAGAAAAAAAATCTAGAAAAAAATCTAGAAAAAAAATCTAGAAAAAAATCTAGAAAAAAAATCTAGAAAAAAATCTAGAAAAAAAATCTAGAAAAAAAATCTAGAAAAAAATCTAGAAAAAAATCTAGAAAAAAAATCTAGAAAAAAATCTAGAACAAAATCTAGAAAAAAAATCTAGAAAAAAAATCTAGAAAAAAAATCTAGAAAAAAATCTAGAAAAAAAAATCTAGAAAAAAATCTAGAAAAAAAATCTAGAAAAAAAATCTAGAAAAAAAATCTAGAAAAAAAATCTAGAAAAAAATCTAGAAAAAAAATCTAGAAAAAAATCTAGAAAAAAAATCTAGAAAAAAAATCTAGAAAAAAAATCTAGAAAAAAAATCTAGGAAAAAAATCTAGAAAAAAAATCTAGAAAAAAAATCTAGAAAAAAAATCTAGAAAAAAATCTAGAAAAAAATCTAGAAAAAAAATCTAGAAAAAAATCTAGAAAAAAAATCTAGAAAAAAAATCTAGAAAAAAAAGAAAAAAATCTAGAAAAAAAATCTAGAAAAAAATCTAGAAAAAAATCTAGAAAAAAAATCTAGAAAAAAATCTAGAAAAAAAATCTAGAAAAAAATCTAGAAAAAAAATCTAGAAAAAAATCTAGAAAAAAAATCTAGAAAAAAAATCTAGAAAAAAAATCTAGAAAAAAAATCTAGAAAAAAAATCTAGAAAAAAAATCTAGAAAAAAATCTAGAAAAAAAATCTAGAAAAAAAATCTAGAAAAAAAATCTAGAAAAAAAATCTAGAAAAAAAATCTAGAAAAAAAATCTAGAAAAAAATCTAGAAAAAAATCTAGAAAAAAATCTAGAAAAAAATCTAGAAAAAAATCTAGAAAAAAATCTAGAAAAAAATCTATAAAAAAATCTAGAAAAAAATCTAGAAAAAAATCTAGAAAAAAATCTAGAAAAAAATCTAGAAAAAAAATCTAGAAAAAAAATCTAGAAAAAAAATCTAGAAAAAAAATCTAGAAAAAAAATCTAGAAAAAAATCTAGAAAAAAAAATCTAGAAAAAAATCTAGAAAAAAAATCTAGAAAAAAAATCTAGAAAAAAATCTAGAAAAAAAATCTAGAAAAAAAATCTAGAAAAAAATCTAGAAAAAAATCTAGAAAAAAAATCTAGAAAAAAGATCTAGAAAAAAAATCTAGAAAAAAATCTAGAAAAAAATCTAGAAAAAAAATCTAGAAAAAAAATCTAGAAAAAAATCTAGAAAAAAAATCTAGAAAAAAAATCTAGAAAAAAAATCTAGAAAAAAATCTAGAAAAAAATCTAGAAAAAAAATCTAGAAAAAAAATCTAGAAAAAAAATCTAGAAAAAAATCTAGAAAAAAAATCTAGAAAAAAAATCTAGAAAAGAAAAGAAAAAAATCTAGAAAAAAAAAATCTAGAAAAAAAAATCTAGAAAAAAAAATCTAGAAAAAAAAATCTAGGAAAAAAAAATCTAGGAAAAAAAAATCTAGGAAAAAAAAATCTAGAAAAAAAAAATCTAGGAAAAAAAAATCTAGGAAAAAAAATCTAGAAAAAAAAATCTAGGAAAAAAAAATCTACAAAAAAAATCTAGAAAAAAATCTGGAAAAAAAATCTAGAAAAAAAATCTAGAAAAAAATCTAGAAAAAAAATCTAGAAAAAAAATCTAGAAAAAAATCTAGAAAAAAAATCTAGAAAAAAAATCTAGAAAAAAAATCTAGAAAAAAATCTAGAAAAAAAATCTAGAAAAAAAAATCTAGAAAAAAAATCTAGAAAAAAAATCTAGAAAAAAATCTAGAAAAAAAAATCTAGAAAAAAAATCTAGAAAAAAAAATTAGAAAAAAATCTAGAAAAAAAATCTAGAAAAAAATCTAGAAAAAAAAATCTAGAAAAAAATCTAGAAAAAAAATCTAGAAAAAAAATCTAGAAAAAAAATCTAGAAAAAAAAATCTAGAAAAAAATCTAGAAAAAAAATCTAGAAAAAAAATCTAGAAAAAAAATCTAGAAAAAAATCTAGAAAAAAAATCTAGAAAAAAAATCTAGAAAAAAAAATCTAGAAAAAAATCTAGAAAAAAAATCTAGAAAAAAATCTAGAAAAAAAATCTAGAAAAAAAATCTAGAAAAAAAATCTAGAAAAAAATCTAGAAAAAAATCTAGAAAAAAAATCTAGAAAAAAAATCTAGAAAAAAATCTAGAAAAAAAATCTAGAAAAAAAATCTAGAAAAAAATCTAGAAAAAAATCTAGAAAAAAATCTAGAAAAAAAATCTAGAAAAAAAATCTAGAAAAAAAATCTAGAAAAAAATCTAGAAAAAAAATCTAGAAAAAAATCTAGAAAAAAAATCTAGAAAAAAAATCTAGAAAAAAATCTAGAAAAAAAATCTAGAAAAAAATCTAGAAAAAAAATCTAGAAAAAAATCTAGAAAAAAAATCTAGAAAAAAATCTAGAAAAAAAATCTAGAAAAAAAATCTAGAAAAAAAATCTAGAAAAAAAATCTAGAAAAAAATCTAGAAAAAAAATCTAGAAAAAAATCTAGAAAAAAAATCTAGAAAAAAAATCTAGAAAAAAAATCTAGAAAAAAAATCTAGAAAAAAAATCTAGAAAAAAAATCTAGAAAAAAATCTAGAAAAAAAATCTAGAAAAAAATCTAGAAAAAAAATCTAGAAAAAAAATCTAGAAAAAAATCTAGAAAAAAATCTAGAAAAAAAATCTAGAAAAAAATCTAGAAAAAAATCTAGAAAAAAATCTAGAAAAAAAATCTAGAAAAAAAATCTAGAAAAAAAATCTAGAAAAAAAATCTAGAAAAAAAATCTAGAAAAAAAAATCTAGAAAAAAAAATCTAGAAAAAAAATCTAGAAAAAAAATCTAGAAAAAAAATCTAGAAAAAAAATCTAGAAAAAAAATCTAGAAAAAAAATCTAGAAAAAAAATCTAGAAAAAAAATCTAGAAAAAAAATCTAGAAAAAAAATCTAGAAAAAAAATCTAGAAAAAAAATCTAGAAAAAAATCTAGAAAAAAAATCTAGAAAAAAAATCTAGAAAAAAAATCTAGAAAAAAATCTAGAAAAAAATCTATAAAAAAAATCTAGAAAAAAAATCTAGAAAAAAAATCTAGAAAAAAAATCTAGAAAAAAAATCTAGAAAAAAAATCTAGAAAAAAATCTAGAAAAAAAATCTAGAAAAAAATCTAGAAAAAAAATCTAGAAAAAAATCTAGAAAAAAAATCTAGAAAAAAAATCTAGAAAAAAATCTAGAAAAAAAATCTAGAAAAAAATCTAGAAAAAAATCTAGAAAAAAATCTAGAAAAAAAATCTAGAAAAAAAATCTAGAAAAAAAATCTAGAAAAAAAATCTAGAAAAAAATCTAGAAAAAAAAATCTAGAAAAAAATCTAGAAAAAAAATCTAGAAAAAAAATCTAGAAAAAAAATCTAGAAAAAAAATCTAGAAAAAAAATCTAGAAAAAAAATCTAGAAAAAAATCTAGAAAAAAAATCTAGAAAAAAAATCTAGAAAAAAAATCTAGAAAAAAAATCTAGAAAAAAATCTAGAAAAAAAATCTAGAAAAAAAATCTAGAAAAAAAATCTAGAAAAAAAATCTAGAAAAAAATCTAGAAAAAAAATCTAGAAAAAAATCTAGAAAAAAAATCTAGAAAAAAATCTAGAAAAAAAATCTAGAAAAAAAATCTAGAAAAAAAATCTAGAAAAAAAATCTAGAAAAAAATCTAGAAAAAAAATCTAGAAAAAAAATCTAGAAAAAAATCTAGAAAAAAAATCTAGAAAAAAATCTAGAAAAAAACTCTAGAAAAAAATCTAGAAGAAAAATCTAGAAAAAAATCTAGAAAAAAAAACTAGAAAAAAAATCTAGAAAAAAATCTAGAAAAAAAATCTAGAAAAAAATCTAGAAAAAAAATCTAGAAAAAAAATCTAGAAAAAAATCTAGAAAAAAAATCTAGAAAAAAATCTAGAAAAAAAATCTAGAAAAAAAATCTAGAAAAAAAATCTAGAAAAAAAATCTAGAAAAAAATCTAGAAAAAAAATCTAGAAAAAAATCTAGAAAAAAAATCTAGAAAAAAATCTAGAAAAAAAATCTAGAAAAAAAATCTAGAAAAAAATCTAGAAAAAAAATCTAGAAAAAAATCTAGAAAAAAAATCTAGAAAAAAATCTAGAAAAAAAATCTAGAAAAAAAATCTAGAAAAAAAATCTAGAAAAAAAATCTAGAAAAAAATCTAGAAAAAAAATCTAGAAAAAAATCTAGAAAAAAAATCTAGAAAAAAATCTAGAAAAAAAATCTAGAAAAAAAATCTAGAAAAAAATCTAGAAAAAAATCTAGAAAAAAAATCTAGAAAAAAATCTAGAAAAAAATCTAGAAAAAAATCTAGAAAAAAAATCTAGAAAAAAAATCTAGAAAAAAAATCTAGAAAAAAAATCTAGAAAAAAATCTAGAAAAAAAAATCTAGAAAAAAATCTAGAAAAAAAATCTAGAAAAAAAATCTAGAAAAAAAATCTAGAAAAAAAATCTAGAAAAAAAATCTAGAAAAAAAATCTAGAAAAAAATCTAGAAAAAAAATCTAGAAAAAAAATCTAGAAAAAAAATCTAGAAAAAAAATCTAGAAAAAAATCTAGAAAAAAAATCTAGAAAAAAAATCTAGAAAAAAAATCTAGAAAAAAAATCTAGAAAAAAATCTAGAAAAAAATCTATAAAAAAAATCTAGAAAAAAAATCTAGAAAAAAAATCTAGAAAAAAATCTAGAAAAAAAATCTAGAAAAAAAATCTAGAAAAAAATCTAGAAAAAAAATCTAGAAAAGAAATCTAGAAAAAAAATCTAGAAAAAAATCTAGAAAAAAAATCTAGAAAAAAATCTAGAAAAAAAATCTAGAAATAAAATCTAGAAAAAAAATCTAGAAAAAAATCTAGAAAAAAATCTAGAAAAAAAATCTAGAAAAAAATCTAGAAAAAAAATCTAGAAAAAAATCTAGAAAAAAAATCTAGAAAAAAATCTAGAAAAAAAATCTAGAAAAAAAATCTAGAAGAAAATCTAGAAAAAAAATCTAGAAAAAAATCTAGAAAAAAATCTAGAAAAAAAATCTAGAAAAAAAATCTAGAAAAAAAATCTAGAAAAAAAATCTAGAAAAAAATCTAGAAAAAAAATCTAGAAAAAAATCTAGAAAAAAAAACTAGAAAAAAAATCTAGAAAAAAATCTAGAAAAAAAATCTAGAAAAAAATCTAGAAAAAAAATCTAGAAAAAAATCTAGAAAAAAAATCTAGAAAAAAAATCTAGAAAAAAAATCTAGAAAAAAATCTAGAAAAAAAATCTAGAAAAAAATCTAGAAAAAAATCTAGAAAAAAATCTAGAAAAAAAATCTAGAAAAAAAATCTAGAAAAAAAATCTAGAAAAAAAATCTAGAAAAAAAATCTAGAAAAAAAATCTAGAAAAAAAATCTAGAAAAAAATCTAGAAAAAAAATCTAGAAAAAAATCTAGAAAAAAAATCTAGAAAAAAAATCTAGAAAAAAAATCTAGAAAAAAATCTAGAAAAAAAAACTAGAAAAAAAATCTAGAAAAAAATCTAGAAAAAAAATCTAGAAAAAAATCTAGAAAAAAAATCTAGAAAAAAATCTAGAAAAAAAATCTAGAAAAAAAATCTAGAAAAAAAATCTAGAAAAAAAATCTAGAAAAAAATCTAGAAAAAAAATCTAGAAAAAAAATCTAGAAAAAAAATCTAGAAAAAAAATCTAGAAAAAAAATCTAGAAAAAAAATCTAGAAAAAAATCTAGAAAAAAATCTAGAAAAAAAATCTAGAAAAAAATCTAGAAAAAAATCTAGAAAAAAAATCTAGAAAAAAAATCTAGAAAAAAAATCTAGAAAAAAATCTAGAAAAAAAAATCTAGAAAAAAATCTAGAAAAAAAATCTAGAAAAAAAATCTAGAAAAAAAATCTAGAAAAAAAATCTAGAAAAAAATCTAGAAAAAAAATCTAGAAAAAAATCTAGAAAAAAAATCTAGAAAAAAAATCTAGAAAAAAAATCTAGAAAAAAAATCTAGAAAAAAATCTAGAAAAAAAATCTAGAAAAAAAATCTAGAAAAAAAATCTAGAAAAAAATCTAGAAAAAAATCTAGAAAAAAAATCTAGAAAAAAATCTAGAAAAAAAATCTAGAAAAAAATCTAGAAAAAAAATCTAGAAAAAAAATCTAGAAAAAAAATCTAGAAAAAAATCTAGAAAAAAAATCTAGAAAAAAATCTAGAAAAAAAATCTAGAAAAAAATCTAGAAAAAAAATCTAGAAAAAAAATCTAGAAAAAAAATCTAGAAAAAAAATCTAGAAAAAAATCTAGAAAAAAAATCTAGAAAAAAATCTAGAAAAAAAATCTAGAAAAAAAATCTAGAAAAAAAATCTAGAAAAAAAATCTAGAAAAAAATCTAGAAAAAAAATCTAGAAAAAAAATCTAGAAAAAAAATCTAGAAAAAAATCTAGAAAAAAATCTATAAAAAAAATCTATAAAAAAAATCTATAAAAAAAATCTAGAAAAAAAATCTAGAAAAAAATCTAGAAAAAAAATCTAGAAAAAAAATCTAGAAAAAAATCTAGAAAAAAAATCTAGAAAAGAAATCTAGAAAAAAAATCTAGAAAAAAATCTAGAAAAAAAATCTAGAAAAAAATCTAGAAAAAAAATCTAGAAAAAAATCTAGAAAAAAATCTAGAAAAAAATCTAGAAAAAAATCTAGAAAAAAAATCTAGAAAAAAAATCTAGAAAAAAAATCTAGAAAAAAATCTAGAAAAAAAATCTAGAAAAAAATCTAGAAAAAAAATCTAGAAAAAAAATCTAGAAAAAAATCTAGAAAAAAAATCTAGAAAAAAATCTAGAAAAAAAATCTAGAAAAAAATCTAGAAAAAAAATCTAGAAAAAAATCTAGAAAAAAAAACTAGAAAAAAAATCTAGAAAAAAATCTAGAAAAAAAATCTAGAAAAAAATCTAGAAAAAAAATCTAGAAAAAAATCTAGAAAAAAAATCTAGAAAAAAAAATCTAGAAAAAAAATCTAGAAAAAAAATCTAGAAAAAAATCTAGAAAAAAAATCTAGAAAAAAATCTAGAAAAAAATCTAGAAAAAAATCTAGAAAAAAAATCTAGAAAAAAAATCTAGAAAAAAATCTAGAAAAAAAATCTAGAAAAAAATCTAGAAAAAAAATCTAGAAAAAAAATCTAGAAAAAAATCTAGAAAAAAAATCTAGAAAAAAATCTAGAAAAAAAATCTAGAAAAAAATCTAGAAAAAAATCTAGAAAAAAATCTAGAAAAAAAAACTAGAAAAAAAATCTAGAAAAAAATCTAGAAAAAAAATCTAGAAAAAAATCTAGAAAAAAAATCTAGAAAAAAATCTAGAAAAAAAATCTAGAAAAAAAATCTAGAAAAAAAATCTAGAAAAAAAATCTAGAAAAAAATCTAGAAAAAAAATCTAGAAAAAAATCTAGAAAAAAAATCTAGAAAAAAATCTAGAAAAAAAATCTAGAAAAAAAATCTAGAAAAAAATCTAGAAAAAAATCTAGAAAAAAAATCTAGAAAAAAAATCTAGAAAAAAATCTAGAAAAAAAATCTAGAAAAAAAATCTAGAAAAAAAATCTAGAAAAAAATCTAGAAAAAAAAATCTAGAAAAAAATCTAGAAAAAAAATCTAGAAAAAAAATCTAGAAAAAAAATCTAGAAAAAAAATCTAGAAAAAAATCTAGAAAAAAAATCTAGAAAAAAATCTAGAAAAAAAATCTAGAAAAAAAATCTAGAAAAAAAATCTAGAAAAAAAATCTAGAAAAAAAATCTAGAAAAAAATCTAGAAAAAAAATCTAGAAAAAAAATCTAGAAAAAAAATCTAGAAAAAAATCTAGAAAAAAATCTAGAAAAAAAATCTAGAAAAAAATCTAGAAAAAAAATCTAGAAAAAAATCTAGAAAAAAAATCTAGAAAAAAAATCTAGAAAAAAATCTAGAAAAAAATCTAGAAAAAAAATCTAGAAAAAAATCTAGAAAAAAAATCTAGAAAAAAATCTAGAAAAAAAATCTAGAAAAAAATCTAGAAAAAAAATCTAGAAAAAAATCTAGAAAAAAATCTAGAAAAAAAATCTAGAAAAAAAATCTAGAAAAAAAATCTAGAAAAAAATCTAGAAAAAAAATCTAGAAAAAAATCTAGAAAAAAAATCTAGAAAAAAATCTAGAAAAAAAATCTAGAAAAAAAATCTAGAAAAAAATCTAGAAAAAAATCTAGAAAAAAAATCTAGAAAAAAATCTAGAAAAAAAATCTAGAAAAAAATCTAGAAAAAAATCTAGAAAAAAAATCTAGAAAAAAATCTAGAAAAAAAATCTAGAAAAAAATCTAGAAAAAAATCTAGAAAAAAAATCTAGAAAAAAAATCTAGAAAAAAAATCTAGAAAAAAATCTAGAAAAAAAAATCTAGAAAAAAATCTAGAAAAAAAATCTAGAAAAAAAATCTAGAAAAAAAATCTAGAAAAAAAATCTAGAAAAAAATCTAGAAAAAAAATCTAGAAAAAAATCTAGAAAAAAAATCTAGAAAAAAAATCTAGAAAAAAAATCTAGAAAAAAAATCTAGAAAAAAATCTAGAAAAAAAATCTAGAAAAAAAATCTAGAAAAAAATCTAGAAAAAAAATCTAGAAAAAAATCTAGAAAAAAAATCTAGAAAAAAAATCTAGAAAAAAAATCTAGAAAAAAATCTAGAAAAAAAATCTAGAAAAAAATCTAGAAAAAAAATCTAGAAAAAAATCTAGAAAAAAATCTAGAAAAAAAATCTAGAAAAAAAATCTAGAAAAAAATCTAGAAAAAAAATCTAGAAAAAAAATCTAGAAAAAAATCTAGAAAAAAAATCTAGAAAAGAAATCTAGAAAAAAATCTAGAAAAGAAATCTAGAAAAAAATCTAGAAAAAAAATCTAGAAAAAAATCTAGAAAAAAAATCTAGAAAAAAAATCTAGAAAAAAAATCTAGAAAAAAAATCTAGAAAAAAAATCTAGAAAAAAAATCTAGAAAAAAAATCTAGAAAAAAAATCTAGAAAAAAATCTAGAAAAAAATCTAGAAAAAAAATCTAGAAAAAAATCTAGAAAAAAAATCTAGAAAAAAAATCTAGAAAAAAAATCTAGAAAAAAATCTAGAAAAAAATCTAGAAAAAAAATCTAGAAAAAAATCTAGAAAAAAAATCTAGAAAAAAAATCTAGAAAAAAATCTAGAAAAAAAATCTAGAAAAAAAATCTAGAAAAAAATCTAGAAAAAAATCTAGAAAAAAAATCTAGAAAAAAATCTAGAAAAAAAATCTAGAAAAAAATCTAGAAAAAAATCTAGAAAAAAAATCTAGAAAAAAAATCTAGAAAAAAAATCTAGAAAAAAAATCTAGAAAAAAAATCTAGAAAAAAAATCTAGAAAAAAAATCTAGAAAAAAATCTAGAAAAAAAATCTAGAAAAAAAATCTAGAAAAAAATCTAGAAAAAAATCTAGAAAAAAAATCTAGAAAAAAATCTAGAAAAAAATCTAGAAAAAAAATCTAGAAAAAAAATCTAGAAAAAAAATCTAGAAAAAAATCTAGAAAAAAATCTAGAAAAAAAATCTAGAAAAAAAATCTAGAAAAAAATCTAGAAAAAAAATCTAGAAAAAAAATCTAGAAAAAAATCTAGAAAAAAATCTAGAAAAAAATCTAGAAAAAAAATCTAGAAAAAAAATCTAGAAAAAAAATCTAGAAAAAAATCTAGAAAAAAAATCTAGAAAAAAATCTAGAAAAAAAATCTAGAAAAAAAATCTAGAAAAAAATCTAGAAAAAAAATCTAGAAAAAAATCTAGAAAAAAAATCTAGAAAAAAATCTAGAAAAAAAATCTAGAAAAAAATCTAGAAAAAAAAACTAGAAAAAAAATCTAGAAAAAAATCTAGAAAAAAAATCTAGAAAAAAATCTAGAAAAAAAATCTAGAAAAAAATCTAGAAAAAAAATCTAGAAAAAAAATCTAGAAAAAAAATCTAGAAAAAAAATCTAGAAAAAAATCTAGAAAAAAAATCTAGAAAAAAATCTAGAAAAAAAATCTAGAAAAAAATCTAGAAAAAAAATCTAGAAAAAAAATCTAGAAAAAAATCTAGAAAAAAATCTAGAAAAAAAATCTAGAAAAAAATCTAGAAAAAAATCTAGAAAAAAATCTAGAAAAAAAATCTAGAAAAAAAATCTAGAAAAAAAATCTAGAAAAAAATCTAGAAAAAAAAATCTAGAAAAAAATCTAGAAAAAAAATCTAGAAAAAAAATCTAGAAAAAAAATCTAGAAAAAAAATCTAGAAAAAAATCTAGAAAAAAAATCTAGAAAAAAATCTAGAAAAAAAATCTAGAAAAAAAATCTAGAAAAAAAATCTAGAAAAAAAATCTAGAAAAAAATCTAGAAAAAAAATCTAGAAAAAAAATCTAGAAAAAAAATCTAGAAAAAAATCTAGAAAAAAATCTATAAAAAAAATCTATAAAAAAAATCTAGAAAAAAAATCTAGAAAAAAAATCTAGAAAAAAATCTAGAAAAAAAATCTAGAAAAAAAATCTAGAAAAAAATCTAGAAAAAAAATCTAGAAAAGAAATCTAGAAAAAAAATCTAGAAAAAAATCTAGAAAAAAAATCTAGAAAAAAATCTAGAAAAAAAATCTAGAAATAAAATC